>NC_090820.1:73944366-74587866 GCF_000390325.3 Nicotiana tomentosiformis | reverse complement strand
GTATATGCTCCATTCTTCTCATAATCTTGGATGAAATGCATAATTACTGGAGTTGGTATGACATAACCGATG
Organism: Nicotiana tomentosiformis; assembly: GCF_000390325.3. Classification (NCBI taxonomy): domain Eukaryota; kingdom Viridiplantae; phylum Streptophyta; class Magnoliopsida; order Solanales; family Solanaceae; genus Nicotiana; species Nicotiana tomentosiformis. Next base: position 74,587,794 of record NC_090820.1, on the reverse strand, counting down.
TTCTCGGCATCTTCATGCTTAAGGGATTGAAATGCAATACCTACACACTTCCCCTTATCATTGAACGCAGGTCCACCAGAATTTCCAGAATTGATGGCAGCATCTATCTGCACAATAGTCTCGCCGAATTACAACCATAGCAACCAAATTAAGGAAATAAAAACCATGTATAATATTAAAGAAAATATCTGCAGGAAGGGAGAAACTTCAAAACATAACCTGCAATCCAAGGAGCTCGGTCGACACATGAACATAAGATAGTATCTCAATGCGCGAGACAACACCGCTAGTCACAGAGATCGTATCTCCTCCTATAGGGTATCCAACAACAGTTACAGCATCTTGCAGTGCAGGCAAATCCCCAAACTCAAGAGGTGATACTCCTTCCCAGAACTCATCATCATTCACAGTTAACATTGCTGTTTCATAATAACAACAAAATAGCCAGCTTAAGATCTTTTTAGTACTGAATTTACCAAATTCTAACAGTAAAATGATGCAAGGGGAGTGTTTTGTATGACGAAAAACACCTTGATGCAAAACGTTTTCCTGTATGGAATCATTTTATGATATTTGGTCACCTTAACTTGTTCCGAGGAAAAATATTTTTTGATAACCAATAAATCTCTTGTGCCAGTGGCACACGGTTCGAAACGCGGTGGATCGTGCATGCACACGTCCCTCTATCCTTCTCCACTTAAATACCAAACTTTTGTTTGTAGCACTGTTAAAACATGTGAGATGCACCTAACCCATACATCACAAGTTGTGGTTTTACCACTAGACCAAAGCTTTGGGTCAAAGGAATAAAATTTCACTGAAATGTACAATGATCTCAACTTTTATTCCATATCACTCGCTTCCACCAATGTTATCAATCTTTCCTACTAAAAAATGTCACGAGGTCATTATTATGCCCAATCAAACACTAATTATTTCCCAGGGTAAAACATTGTCCCCATACCAAATGCACACTAGGTTAGTAACATTGAATTGACAATCTGATGTCTGTCCAAGAAAAATAATAAAAATTAAGGCAAGATATATATATATATATATATATATATATATAGGAAGCTAGGCAACAACAGCTAAGAAAATTGAAGATTCGGGCAAACAAAAATTAGCACTCTCAGTCCCAATTTATGTGATTGTGTTTCTTTCGTAAATTTAGTGCCGTCAAACATCAACACATAAATCAAGACGGGGAATAAAAAATTTAGTTTAAGATTAATGCACTGACAATACAAAAATTATGTACACAATTAGGTCACTTGAAAGTCATAGCATTAATTGATAACATACTATAATAAAGGGTTTAAGTTATATACACCATTGGTGTAAAAAAATTACACTATCAAATCACCCAAAGCACATGTACAAGTATACCTCCTTAAAATGTGGGATTTGTAATGTTAGTAAGACAAGTTACATGCTACCATAAGTAAAAGTGACCTAATGATGTAAAAATTCCTTATACTTACAGTTATATAACTTAAACTCTATAATAAATGGTAACTGAACTGCTATAACACATTAAATAACACTAATAATGTATAGAAAACATTACATTGTCACTGTATATAAATCTCGTAAAAGTCATGGAACATACCAATATCACACTCAGTTCCAATGGAGAGTACAGTAGCTAGGTATTTTGTATCAGAGCCACGTTTCTTGAGCTTAACTTGAGTATGATGCTCCACAGAGTGAGCATTTGTGAGCACTCTTTTTCCACTAATTATGAAACCACTACTACTAGAGCTGTATTGTCTCTTCCTCTGCCACGGAAGCGAGAAATTCGGATCCGTGTGCACGCAGAACACTTTCACCACCGCATCCATCGACGGTGCCGCCTTCGCCGCTGCGGTAGCCAACTCCACGACATGCCTCAAGTCGCCACTCAATACTGTGGCGGTGAGTTCGCCGTTGTTGTGGTCGGCAAACCGATGGCCTCGTCTCTCCGGTGACGCCGCAATATCCCTGTCAACTACTTCTTCGACTTTCCTCAGGCGGCCACGGCCACGGCGGTGAGTTTGTGTGTCGCCGTTGGCGGCGGTTTCGATAGGGTTTGCAGAAACTACGCCTTCGTCCATGGCTGTTTCGGCGCCGCCGCCGGAGTCCGACACCGCATTTTTAGGTTTTCGGCCTCTTTTCCTCTTTAAGTCTCCCATTGAAACGAAAAGGGAACGTTCTTCCAAAATGGCAAAGAAGTAAAAAGCACGAAATCGGAGGGCTTTACTTAGAAAGAGTAAACTCAGTGTTTTTTTGAGAGAAAAGTTTCAAAATGGAAATGAAAAAGGAGCCATGTTTGCTGGCTGCTGCTTTTTGAGTTTTGAGTTTGAGTTTCTGGGAAGAAGCTGCTATAAGGATTTCACTTTGCCCGCTCAAATTTTGTCCTTTAATTGGGCTTTGTAAAAATGTGCAGCCCAAATAGATTTTAGCCCGCTGCCATGAAATCAGCCCAATTCCATTGAATAAAGGAAATTTTACCTCCTATAGCAAAGCTTTACGCCCTATTTATTATAAATAAAAACCCTTTTAAAATATTATTTTCTATAGCTATCCTTTAATTTTTATAGCAAAATATATTTTTTATGGTATACACTACCGTTAAGTCATTAAATACGTTGTCTAATATTTTTCTCTTTCATTCTTTCAGTTATTCTCTCCCAAAATCACCGCACAATATCTTATTTCTCTCTCCATGATCTCTCTCTCACAGCGTCATTGTCTTCCCTATTGTTGATCCACGATTCTCTCACAACGCCATTGTCTCCCTCAATTTTTAATTTTTTTGCTCCAAAAAGTTGTGGTAAGTGTTAAAATTTTTGGCTTTTGGCCGGTTAAATCTTCTTCTTTTTCTCTTTACTAATTTTTTTTAAAATATTCACCATTATTATGTTTTCACCAAAAAACTTAAAATTTCCTCTTTAATGGCTGATTTAATAACTCCGAAGAGGGTTACCCGAGGTATACCCACCAAAACACTCAATTTCGATTGGCCATCTTTCGATTTGCAAATCACTCAAGCGGAACCTGTATTTGCAGGTTCATCAGCAACCACTGAAGCCGAAAGGAGAACAAAAATTCGCAATGACCCTACGAAATAAGGTCAAGTTGAGAAATCTTCAAAAAAATCAACACTTCCTGATGTGGAAAAGAGAAGAAAAATCATGGATGGTGCTTCAAGGAGTAAGGAAAAATAGGTTGCTAAAGGAACTAGCTCGAAAACACAGAACAACAAGGTAATTGTAGATGTATTTATATGTATTCGAGTCCGCATACATTGATTATTAGCTTGTACAATAGTTGTCTCTTCTTGTATTTAGATGTATTTATATGTATTCGATATTGCCTACACTGATTTTTATTTTGTATAGTGATTTTTGACTATTGTATTTAGATGTATTTATATGTATTTTAGTTCATTCAACAACATTTTTAAATACACCAATTGTTCGGTCTAAGTTATGTATTCAACGTAACTGTATTCATCTGCATTCTCAACCTAACTGTATTCATCTATATTTAAAACAATAGTCATTGCCATAACTCATAGTTTTTGTGGTAATTATCAGTGCATTATGTTGTATTTCATGAATGAGTTATGTATTCAACCTAACTGTATTCATCTATATTTTCAATCATATATTTTATCTTTTTAATTATTTTTGTATGTAGGAAATAAAACTCTTTGTTAAACACCCGCCTATTTTATCACCGCATATCAGTTCCTACACTAACACCGACATAATCTCCGACCTCAAAGAAAATCTTACTCCAGATTAGTATAAATTATTTGGTACTACTTGTTTTGGAAGTTTCCTCAATATGAAGCACTGTGAGGTTCAACATCAATTGTTCATGTGCTTCATGGTTCTGCAGCTGGAAGAAAGTCATGTTGATTCGTGAATGGTACAATATTATGCTTTTCAATCAGGGAGTTTGCGGTAGTTACTGGTCTCAATTGTGCTAGTGAAGCTGAAGATTTTCAGTTTAACACAAAGATTCCTAACAGGGTTGTGGATACATACTTTGGCGGTGCAAAGAATGTCAAGAAGAAAGATTTGTTGAAATGCTTTGATGACAAGAATTGGGGTTTTGACAACGATGGAGATGCCATTAAAATAGTTGTGTTGTATTTCATACATACATTCATATTATCCACTGAGAAGAACTGCACAACTATCCCAAGACTACATTTTGACTTGGTCGAGAGCGGGAGATATTCTGATTACCCATGGGGTAAGGAGGCATTCCAAGCCCTTATCAAATCTATTAGTAAGAAGATGGATTCCCAGAAGAAGTATTACATGATAGCCGGGATGCCTCTCGCTATGCAAGTATGGTTGTATGAGTGTTGTTCAAAGGTCGACCCCAAAATTGTACTCCGAATTGATAACCGGATTCCCAGACTGCTCAATTGAAATCTACTGATAACTAGCCAACTTATGCTTACTTGATGAACGGCATGTTCAACGACCAGGGAAACGTGGTAATTTATTATTATTTAATTGACTGATATTTTATTCAACATATGTTTCTGTAATTATAAATAATGTTAAAATTTAAAAATAAATACAGTTGAATACATCATACATCTATGTCTATGTTTTCACAAATAACAGAAATACAACAGAATACATAATACAGTTTACAGCTACACATTTAATTCAATGTTGTAAATTTTTTATACAATACAATTGAATACATGTATATACATAATTACCCATATACATAAAGAATATTACATTAGTAATCATACAGCAATTATGATTTACATTGAGTGTATTTCTATTTTTAAATGAAATACAACAATATTCAACCAACCGCTAGTGAGCTTTGCAGTTATTCAGGTGCCTCCGGATGGCGTTGATGTAGACAAAAGTCCTCGTCATACAAACAACAATGAAGAGGATTCTGATGACTTTAGTCCTACACTGTCTCTTCAACCAAAGAAGAAACATGATGCAAGTGTTGGTCCATATTCATCACCATCTCACAAAAAGAGCAAACAACAACTAAATGATCCCTCAATTGCAAAGAGTCCAATACCACATGTGTCCGCAATACCTCAAGCCAAGATTTCTCCTACTGCTAAGATTGAAATCAAGGAAATTGTATTGAGTGTTAAGAATCCAACTGATTCTAAATCTGATGATTTATCTGCCTTGAGGCGGGATCTAAATTCATTCAAGGATTATGTAAGTATTGTTAATGCGTATTCAACTTTACACTTTAAGTATTAACTTTCCTATATGTTCTAACCCCTCTCTAACTGTTTGTGTAATTATTAGGTGATGGGCGAGTTCACTTCTCTACGATCATTGATCAATGAAAATTTCAAAAAGCTTTCTAAACATGTTAAAGCGAATCAGAATATAGAAAGGGTATATCAAAGAAAGAAATATACTGGGAGATATGATGGTGGTATTCAAAGGTCAACCGAGGCCAACTTGCATGATAATCCTGAAGGCCAAATACAACATAATATAGCTGTAGGGGAGAATTCAGAGGTTAATTTTTTTTAACCTCTTTAGTATATATGTAGTATAATGATACATGTTTAATCAGTGTATTTATATGTTGCTATAATTGTATTCATGATTTTCTGAATACATATTTTTAATCAGCTTTTACTATGCTTCAGTTTAATCATGTATACAACAACATACATAATTCAGAATACACTTATATACATGTGAATACAGCGTTATATTAGTGAATATATTTATAGAATACATGTGGCTACATTTACAAAATACAGGTGTATACACCTACTCTAAATTTGGTACTTTATGCTTATTCTAATCTGATAAATATATTTCTTTCAAATAAATAATATATTAATATATTCCATTGAGTGTATGTTAAGGCTATGGAAAGGAAGTTGAACACAGACATTCATGCCGATGGACTTCCACACACTATTTTAAGTGGAGACACATTAAATGCTTCTACAGAGGAGATTCCTGTCTGTGGTGAATTAAGAAATGAGGGGCCTACTGAATCATAGGTGCTGAGTGTCATACCACCCAAAACTGATCAGGAGAAATACATGTGTCATAATTTGAGTTGGCCGACGAGGACCTTCCAAGTCAAATTTCAGAAACTAGAATTGTGATACATCCAACATCTAAACTCGTTGATTCAACGCCTTTACCTTCACATAGGACTCGGCATCCAAGTCGATGAAATTCTTTGCCTTACGAGATAAACTTCGACTCGGTCAGTAAATTTGTATACAAAAGCTATATTTTATATCCCCATGTTAACTATAATTAGATGTCGCTATTAATGACTCTGATGGACTGCAGGTACTTCAATAAAATTGACTCCCATATTTGACAGAAAATATCCCTTTGAAGATGATTTAATATCGGGGCCATATCATACTTTAGTCATTCAAGAATTCGAGAAATGGGTTCGTGTTGGTCTGCTTGCTAAAATGATCAAAAGTAATTTTCCTTTTTTATCTATAATGTATGGTTTTATCCTTTATAATGTGAAGAATAATGTTTTTTTTTCTAAATCCTTGTAGAAAGGATAAGGAAGATCATTACAAGAAACACAAGTCAACACTGCATATACCGTTGGATTTTGGAGTTCATGAAGTCACTGGAAAAAAATGGTTTTACCTTCTATCATTTGACGGGCAACTATGGAATGACGATGTAAGATATATCCCTTATACATTTAATTTAGTTATATTCAATTTTTTTATTGTTTGGATTTAATGTTTTGAAATATGTATTCAATGTATTTTACTTGTTTTATTCATGATGTGTCAATATTTGTGTTTCACTGGTTTATTCAGCATATTCAAAGTTTGGATTCACTGTATTCATTATGCTGCTCTCAGTGTATTCAGATGTATTTTATATTAACAGTAGTTAAGTTATTCTCAATACATATTGCTGCTGTATTCAATATATATCAAAGGTTTATAATCATTGTATTCACTGTATTGAAATATGTATTCAGTGTCTTCAATATATAATCATTGTATTCACTATATTGAAATATGTATTCAAACTTCACTGTATTCAGTATCTTCACTGTATTCATTGTATTCAATGTCTTTATTGTATTTTACTGTATTCACTGTATTCAGTATTTTCACTGTATTTCAAACTTCATTGTGTTTCACTATTTTATTCAGCAATATGTATTCAATGTATTGAAGTATGTATTCAGGTGTATTTTTTTTATTAATAGTAGTTAAGTTATTCACAATACATATTGTTGTTGTATTCAATATATTTCAAATGTTTATAATCACTGTATTCATTGTATTGAAAAATGTATCTAGTGTCTTCTATGTATAATTATTGTATTCACTGTATTGAAATATGTATTCAATATGTATTCAGTGTCTTCACTGTATTTAAAACTTCACTGTATTCAGTCAATATATTCTGTTTTATTTCCTAGATTTTATTTCAATATATTTCAAATGTTTTATACTAACTGTATTCACTGTTAAGAAGATATTTTTTATTTTTTTTGACTTCAATGTATTGACGCTATGTATTCAATTTATATACAGTATATTGATGTCATATTTTACTACTTGAGAAAGAAGGGCAAGTACAACCAAAGTAACATATTGAAATACACCATTGTTGATTGTATATTCAAGACAAGAATTGCTGAAATCTTCGACAAGTATAATGATATAAATAATGATGCAAGTGTATCCAAGGAAGAAGATGTTGTATGTGAATATATATATAAGGGGCTACAGATTGCTAGCTAATGTACCATAGCATACGGTCAACAATGTCTTGATACCAGTCAACTTGAAAGACAAACTTCATTGGATATTGGCAGTTGTCTCATTTAAGGAGAGATATATCAATGTATATGACTCCTACCGATTAGTAGGTCATTATGCTTATGTGAGTTCTGAGATAGATAAGCTTGCTAAGCTTATACCTCTGTACCTATCGATCAGTGGTTTTTACAGAGACAAGCAAGGTATAGATTGGTCCCGTGAACAAACATATAATGACAAGGCACAAACTGAGCCTTTTGATGTTGTTTTTGTTTCAAATCTGCCTCAACAAAGAGTTGGGAACATGTATGCATTCAATCGTTTTTTTGATTCTTGTATCATTTATAATCTTATATATATGAATTGTATTTAACTGTTGTCAATCTACTTTTTTCAGGAATTATGGGTTGTATGTCGTAGCATACGCAGAGTATTTGAGCACTTATGGATTGGTTCCACAAACAACCTTTGATGTCAATTTACTCCGTCAAAGATATGGTGCCCTCCTTTGGGACTATGCTATGCGAAAGATAGACGCCTATGCGATAAACGAAAATGAAGCACCCGCAAAGATTGTTAGGCAAATCACAGATTCAGATACTTCTGTGAAGATAGTTTTAGAATAATTTTCTGTAAAACTGATTGTATTTGCAGCTTATTACTGAATACATCATGGTTGTACGCAACCTTTTTGGTTTTGAATACAAGAATGTCTTCTTGTCTTTAAGATGTTAATGATACAATCCATAACAATATTTAAGTTATGCGGTTAATTCATATATTATGTTGTATTTATGTATTAGCATAATCATCCACATAGTTCTATTATGTATTTATATAGTTGTATTCTGCTGATACATATCCCTGCTATATTAAGTATAATTCAATGGTTTTACATCCCTGCTATATGCCTGCTATACTCTGCTATATTTAAATGATAGGAGGTGTTGTATTCAATGGTTGTTTTCACTATTTTTTCACATTGTATTCATCGTATTTTACTGTATTTATTATATTTCGATCTTAACTATATTCAGTGATTATATTTTATTTTATTTCCTATGTTTGTATTCTACTGTATTTATGTATTAGTATAATCATGTACATAGTTGTATTATGTATTCAGAAGTTTGTTTGGAATTGAATCACATATGTATTCAATTTTTTTAATGTACACTTCTTTATTTTATATATACATAACCTGCTATACCTCATACATGTATATACATCATAATAGCGTTCAATTTAATAATCTAAACATAAAAAATTCATCCAGTAATAATCCAATACACGAAGAAATCAATATGTAATAGAAAACTTGAACAAATCTATGCCATATAGTTATTTCAGTAATTAAAATCAGAACATGAATAATTCCTACGTGGAGCATTTCTATAAGTACGCTTATTATGTCCTCCCTGCCCACATATACTACATGGATGTTGATTTTTTCTTCTGAAGCAATTCACTTAACGGCTTATCACGCTTCTTCTTTGGCCTTCCGGGAGGTCTTTTCCATTTGGGTGGTAAGACAACTTTCTCTAATAAATGTGCTGGTATATTCCACTCACTTCGGTCAGGCAGTGGATACACGGGCACCTCGTATGTCATTACAACAGACTTTGGTTTGTAATAGTCCGAGCTATAATCTTCCGGCATTAGAAACTTGCTTTTCAAGACAACCCAAGCATGTGGGCATGGTAATTCGTCAACTTGGAACCGCCCACAACTGCAAGTTTTCTCTAGGAGGTAAATGGTGTAATGCCTTCCTTCATCGTTCACCATGTGCAAGTGTTCAGTCGATGGTACAACCTACATTAAACGAAGAAATATAAGTTGTGGACATTTGTACAAGACATGTATCTGTCAATGACTTAATGTATTAAATACAATATACATGAATACATAATATTAAAGTGAATTGATTGACTCAGCAATATTAAAAAAATATTTGAAATACACTGAATTCAAACACTATTTATTAGACATAAAATTAAAGTGAATACATTTGTTTGTGAAATACAGTTATCTATAGTAAAATACTGTCAATACAAATAGAAAATCATTGAATACAACCAATGAAATATATATAATACAGTTGTAGTAACATGTACTATGAATATATAATATACAGTTAATACAAAAATACATTTGAATACAACTGTTAAATACAACATAATACATGTACTAGTATTGTAACGATTCGACCGGTTGTTTTGAGCTCCAGCGCGTCGTTCGGCGGTTTGAGGCCTTGAGTAGTTTCACTCCAGGTATTATGACTTGTGCGCGTGGTCGAAATTGAATTTCTGGAAGTTCGGAGTTGATTTGGAAAGAAACTTCTAATTTCGAAGCTTTAAGTTGGAAGAATTGACTAAGGTTTGTTTTTGGGTAAACGACCTCGGAATCAGAATTGGAAGGTTCCAACAGGTTTGTATGATGATTTTGGACTTGGGCGTATGTCCAGATCGGATTTTGGATGACTAGGGAGCATTTCAGCGCCTATTGTGGAAGGTTGGCATTTTGTAAGAATTTTATAAATTTGGGTTGAAGTGCATTTCAATGTTATTGATGTCCGTTTGAGATTTCGAATTTTTAGCTTCGTAAGGTGATACTGGTATTGGGAGCGCGCCCGGAAGTGGATTTGGAGGTCCGTAGGTCATTTAGGGGTCATTTGGCGAAAAATGGAAATTTGAAGGTTTTTGAAAAGTTTAATCGGGAGCGGACTTTTTGATATCGGGGTCGGATTTTGATTCCAGAAGTTTGAGTAGGTCCGTAATGTCGAATGTGACTTGTGTGCAAAATTTGAGGTCAATCGGACGTGATTTGATAGGTTTCAGTATCAATTGTAGAAATTTGAAGTTTTAAAGTTCATTAAGTTTGAATTGGAGGGTGATTCGTATTTTTAGCATTGTTTGATGTGATTTAAAGGCTCGACTAAGTTCGTATGATACCTTAGAACTTGTTGGTATGCTTGGTTGAAGCCCTGGGGGCCTCGGGTGGATTCCGGTTGGTTAACGGATCGAGTTGTGTTTGGTGGAAATGCCGAGGCTACTATCTTCTAGTGTAACCTCACCTGCGAGGTTAGGGCCGCAAGTGCGGAGCCACAGAAGCGGCCATAAGGGTCATAGAAGCGGAGGCTAGCCAAAAGGCCTAAGGTCACAGAAGCAGGCACAAACGCACAGGTGCGAAAGCGCAGATGCGCATGAGGATCGCGGAAGCGCAGATGCGCTGCATTGGGCGCAGATGCGAGGTCTGTTGGGCCGAGTTTGAACCGCACCTGCGATGTAATTTCCGCAGGTGCAGAGCCGCAAAAGCGAAAATCGTGGCTGGGCAGTGAGGGTTCTTTAAGAATGGGGTTTTGGCCCATTTTCTTCCATTCTCTCTTGGTTGGGCGATTTTTGGAGAGCTTCAAGTGGGGGTTTTTCATCATCTATGCCAAGGTAAGTTAACCCCCTCCATTGCAAGATAAATACATGGTTTTATATGGATTCAAGCATGAAAATTTGTAGAAATTTAGGATTTTGGTAGAAAACCTAGAAATGGGTATTTTTGGATTTTGACCACGAATTTGGGCGTGGAATTGAGAATAAATTATATATTTGAGTTCGTGGGGTTATAGGTAATGTTTATCTTCAAAAATTTTCTGAATCTGGGCATGTGGGCCCGAGGGTGATTTTATCGACTTTTCGAGCGGAGTTGGGAATTGTTATAAATTGAATTATTATGAGTATTAGAGTATATATTTATAGATTTGCACCTTTATTGACTAGTTTTGGAGCGTTGGGCATCGATTTGAGTTGTTGGAAGGACTTGGGAGCCGGTTGTGGAATTTTGGAGCGAGGTAAGTCTCCTTTCTAACCTTGTAAGAGGCAATTAGCCCCATAGGTGAATCAAATCATTATGTGTTCCTATTTGTGGGGGCTACGTACGCACGAGGTGACGAGAGTCCATGCGTAGTTGCTATTATGCTTATGTGTGGGTAGTCTAGGACCTATATCATATTATACTTGCAATGTTTGTGCCCTACTTGTTAATTTAATTGTTTAAGACATTTAGAAACTCGATAAAGGAATTGTAAAAAGGTTAAACTTCATTTACTTGACCGTTAAATGAGAATTTAAAATTTTGGAATATTTGCCCCTTAATAAATCTTGAATTGGTTGTTTAATGTGTTTTCTCTTTTGTGGAGCGGGCCGAACGCCTCGGTAGCAGATAGATGCATCTATAGTTCGTGCCGTTCAACCCTCGACAGTGCACAATTTAAATATTATGTTGGATCGGGCCGTACGACCTCGACATGATTTGCGCATGATATATTTTTAGAATTGATAATAATTAATAGTGCTTTCATTGGCTCAAGCTACAAGAATGTTAAATGACGAAAATAAATTTTGAAATTTCTTATGAATAAAAGAATTGTTTACTTATTTCATGATATTGAGCTTACAGTCGTTCTACGTAATCCATGCTTAATTATATCATTGAGATTTTATTTATAGCCCATAGTAAGTGTCGAAGTCGACCCCTCGTCACTACTTCTTCGAGGTTAGGCGGGATACTTACTACGTACGCGTTGATTTACGTACTCATACTACATTTGCTGCATATTTTTGTGCAGGTACATATATGTCTAGTGGCCTTGTGGGCACATAGGCACGAGTATTGCAGGGACTTATGAGAGCTGCACTCTATACCACGATCCGCAGCCAACAGAGTCTCCTTCAGAGTATTTATAATTTTTCCTGTCCAATTTGTATTCCGGACAGATGCTATATTTTATTTTACTTCCTAGTTGATGTTCATGCACTTGTGACACCGGGTTTTGGGGTGATTATGGGTTGTCCTGTATTGAAATTGTTAAGAATATTATTATTTATTCTGTAAATTCCATCTTTTACTAGTTAATTAAAGGAAATATGATTTCAGAAATATTAAAATGAGAACCAAATTAAGTAATTATTTTTTTTGGCTTGCTTGACAGCGGTGTCCGGCGCCATCATGACCCTTAATGGATTTTGGGTCATGACAACATGGTATCAAAGCACTAGGTTCACTTAGGTCTCACGAGTCATGAGCAAGTCTTGTAGAGTCTTGCAGATCGATGCAGAGACGTCTGTACTTATCTTTGAGAGGCTACCAGACTGTTTGGAGCACTTCCCTTCTTGATTTCTCATCGTGCGATTTGATTCCTTTGAGGCTTATGCCTTCATTTCCTTCCTATTCAATCTTATGCGACGAGAAGCGCTTGTTATAAATTTGGAATCGAGGAATTTTAATGGCACTACTGATGTAGAGCAAGATGTTTCTCCCTACCTATTCGATTGGGCTAATGTCGTCGCCTTGTGGAAGGATGTTTTGTCATCTCAGCTCAGTAGCTATATTTCTGATATTTTGGGGATATGCACCGAATGCTATGATGTTCATGAGTTGTTATCGCACAATATTAAATAATGATAGGATACTTGTTTATGTGTAGGGGCAGTGAGTGAATTGAAAGGAGGTTTTTCTCAATGCGTGATTCAGAGGTTCAGTGTTTTATTTCCAGCGGAGGAAAGGCAATCGGACTAAGAATGTTCAGGTTGGATTGATGGAGTAACAAGACTTGGTATTTTTGAGTGTGGTGGAATCTTCATCCGAGATGTGGTGTAGTCGTCCTTGATGGAATGTGTTAGGTTCGCCAGTGTTATGGTCTTTTTCAAATCGCCTTTGGGGCAGAGTAGTGTGAATGGTGCCGGGGAAGCGGTTGTGAGATGTCGTAGTGGGATGTGGTTCAAAATCGAATCGGTAATCCAAATGTTGGTGGCTCAAGGAGGAGGATCTTCGAAGAGGTTTAGAGTTTACGGCAATCTGTTGCTTCAGGTGCTACAGAGATGAATTTTGAGTTAAGGCAATAACTGCAGCGAAGGGTGAGAAAGGACATATGGGAGGTGTCTTGCGGTTGTTAAACTTCTAGAAGGCCAAGTGTAAGGAAACAGAAGTCAAGTAGTTGCTTAAAAGAGAGGATTTGACCAAAGTGGGAGAGTGGTAGGGCAGCATACGGGTTCTATGGTGGGATAACCACACGCCCTGGGGGAAATTTAGAGTTATTTGGGATTCATGGTGGACAGTGACTAAGTCTACGAACTTAATTTGGAATATTGGCTGCTATACAGAGAAGGGTTGGATACGACGGAAAAGAGTTGCATGGTATGAAGAAGGATACAACAAGACTTTGGATTGGAATGAATTGTCGCACCTTTAGTTGATGTCCATGAGGAGTGAACAGACTTGTACAGCTGGTGAACGAGCACAAGCTTAGGATGGTTTATTAATTTTGTGGTAATTGTACTTAGTGCAGCGTTGTTGGAAGATGTCGGCATGGAATTTCCATAGGTGGGTTATTTTTAGCGAGTAGGTTAACTATTGCATGGTGTTGATGAGGCTTCTACGAAGAATTTTACTGGCTATCCGGTAAGAGGTCGAATATGTAAATGTGGCTAGTGATTCAGAGCGTTCATGAAATGGTTAACATAAGGATTTCGAGGAATTTGGCGGGTCGATTGTGCGAGGTCATATCGGTAAGGGAGAAGGAATCTTGGTAGGTTCCAGGGTCATATAATAGTAGCTTCAAGCTTAAGTGGGAGAGCCCCACCGCCTACTATTGGATTATATGGTTGTCTACTTGTGAGGTTTCTAGTTATTGGCATATTGGTGGGTTGTTACGACTAAGTAAAGAGAACATAAGTGGTGATTTGAGCCAAGGATTTGAGGAATGTGTGCTACAATTGGCCTTATCGATTCATGTTCAGGCTTTGGGAAGACACGGAGTTAATGCTTCGTGTAGATGTGATGTACAAGGAAAGTGAGTCAGCCGAATGCTTCTTTAAGAAGGTGTTCATATGCTAGCAGGGCCTTGGAGTTTGATCATAATTGGGAACAAGTCAGAGTGGGTGACTCTCAACAATGGTTCTAGTGGGTTCAAAAAAAAAATTCAAAGTGCGGTAACTAAGGATTTCGAGCCAGTTGTATGGTTAAGTATTGAGCCTTTTGCAGTGGATTATGAAAAGGGGCTTAGAATGTTTTATGTTATCATTGGGTATATGATACAATATTGGAAGATGGGAGAAAATAACTTCGGATTCATAAGGGAAATATCAGAATGGGTGTACCAGTTAAAGATGCGAATGTGCGCATAAGGAGGGTATGAGATGGTTCATGGGTTTTGGAGACAACGTGGTCTTGTGAAATAAGGTCACTCAAGATAAGTGCGGATTTGGGTTCATGATGTTTTGAATGGAGCTATTATTATTTCTAGGGCAAGTCCCGAGTAAATTAGAAGAAGTGGCTCGGTTGGTAATGGTTGAATCAACACGGTTATGGCAGCGACTAGTTTTTCCAGCATGAAGTTATACATGTAGTTTGTGGTTGTACCCTTGGGCTTGAACGACACCACAACTTGGTTGATTTGGGAGGTATTCGTTTCGTATGGCTTTGTTGTGTAAAGGGATTTCCAGAAGAGTTATGGCAGTTTAGATTATGACATGAGGTTGTATTTTCTGCGGTTTGGGAATTTAGTTGTGTGTTGCATTGGTTCTTCTGAAATGAGCTAAGTAAAAGGTTTCTATATGATGAAATGTTTATCCTATTAGTGGATCAGGGGTTATTATGGAATTCTGGTACTCTCACGTATTGGCATGCTAGGTGCAGTGAGCGACATGTGGAATTGGAAGCTGAGGATCAAGGTTGCGGTTTGACGTTGACAAGAATGTCACGAGCTCGGATGATCAGGGAAGAATTCAAATGGTTAGAATTAGCTGGTATTGTCTTTAGCGCCACCTGAGATCGGTGTCCTTTGTAAACTGCCTTGTGTACTGATTTGCGGCTTCTTGATTTGCTTTACAACATTAGTGTGGCTGGTGATATGGATGTGCAGACTTGTTACCTGGTGTGGAAGGTCGTGAGAGTGTATCCCACGGGAATACGGTATAAGTGTGACCTGTAGTCACTTGATTGATTAAAGATTTAAAACCAAGTATGGAGATTGTGGTACTATCGCTAATGTGAGAATTTATGCCTAAAGGGCGCTCGGTTCATTTGGTTGTGGACTGTGGAAGTTTGTTCCGGATTTGATGGTTGTTCTTGTGTGTCGGGTGAAAGAGGGTTATTGTGGATCCTTGAAAGGTTATTAGCCCGGTGTGGTATGATCAGAATCGGCTTGAGGTCCGTGGATGGATCTAAATGTGAATGTGGGCTCTATATCAGGCCGGATGTGTTCATTTCAGCATAGCGTTGTTTTTGGAGAGATCTTCGGGCCTTGGATGATATTTCTGTTGTTGGCCTTTCCGTGTAGTCTCTATTGTACCATGTGGGTTATGAGGCAGTTTGATTATTCGCACTCATATTAAGATCCTGTATAGTTTGTGGTATTATATGAGCAGGATGGCTCCCGAGATGCAGGTCATTTATTACACCTTAGTCGTGCTCGAGTTTTGTAGCGTATGGCGCTATCTGTCTCCCTAGGATTTGTATTATGCACTTGGCGTGCTTATGGTTGATATTCAGGAATTTCGTGAGTGCGAGCGTTACAGCTCGATGTGTGTTTTCTTTAGATTATTATCTGTGGATCGGGTGGCACGTCGCCACAGATGTGTTGTTTAGATCGGGTGGCACGCTGCCATGGGTATCATGGTTGGATCAGGTTGCACGCCACAATAGTATCATGGTTGAATCGGGTTGCACACCACAACATTGTGATGTTGAGTACAGTTCCCTATACCTATTCTTGTGTGTTTTGCTTCTCATTTTCTGAGAAAGGTTCATATCATCTTTTCGGTTGTTCAATTAGTCACGTAGGTTGAGCAGTTCTTTCCGGAGTTCATTTTTCCTTATGTATCACATGCGAGTTTGTGGATTGTTGGCGCATGGTGGCATCATATGAGACCTTTGGTAGTGTTTGTGGTGGCTTATTGCCAGAATAACTTATATTGGGTGAGACGAGATTATTGGATCTGAGATCAGTGCGATCGGATTATATGAGCCATATTAAAAAGTAAATATTGTTATTTGGTTCATAATGGGGTAACGGTCCTTGTCAGGAGGATGGACTCAATGATTTGTCGACTCGGAAGTTGGTTATGAATTTCTACACATCCTTTCTGTTGTGGCAGTATTGCGAGAGTTGAAATGGGACTTATATGCTTCGTGAGGTGTGTGTGGGCATCAGATTCGTGGATTTCAACTATCGTTGTCAGAGGATGTTATTATGGTCATGTGAGTTACACGGTGCATGGTATGAATTCAGTAAAGGTATGCAATCATGTATTGGTGCATCGTGTAGTGATGGATACGGTGTTCGTATGTTGGAAACAGACATGGTAGGGGATATCAGATGTTGGAATTTGGCTCTAAGGCTTATTTGACTAGATAAAAAGGAGGATTTTTAGGTTTGCTCGAGCTAATGTGCTCAACTGGGTCGTGGTAGCACGGGTAGGTGCATGCGGTATTAAACAATGATTTTGGACAACTCCAGAGCAATTCTTAGCACGTTCGAGGACGAACGTATGTTTAAGTGGGAGAGAATGTAACAACCCGACCGGTCGTTTTGAGCTCCAGCGCGTTGTTCGGCGGTTTGAGGCCTTGAGTAGTTTCACTTAAGGTATTATGACTTGTGCGCGTGGTCGGAACTGAATTTCGGGAAGTTCAAAGTTGATTTGGAAAGAAAATTCTAATTTCAGAAGCTTTAAGTTAAAAAAATTGACTAAGGTTTGATTTTTAGGTAAACGACCTTGGAATCGGGATTGGAAGGTTCCAACAGGTTCGTATGATGATTTTGGACTTGGGCGTATGTCCGAATCGAGTTTTGGATGACCCGGGAGCGTTTCAGCGCCTATTGTGGAAGGTTGGCATTTTGGAAGAATTTCATAATTTTGGGTTGAAGTGCATTTCAATATTGTTGATCTCTGTTTGGGATTCCGAGTTTGGGAATAGCTCCGTAAGGTGATCCTGGTATTGGGAGCGCATCCGGAAGTGGATTTGGAGGTCCGTAGGTCATTTCGGGGTCATTTAGCAAAAAATAGAAATTTGAAGGATTTTGAAAAGTTTAACCGAGAGCAGACTTTTTGATATCGGGGCTGGATTCTGATTCCGGAAGTTCGAGTAGGTCCGTAATGTTGAATGTGACTTGTGTGCAAAATTTGAGGTCAATCGGACGTGATTTGATAGGTTTCAACATCGATTGTAGAAGTTTGAAGTTTCAAAGTTCATTAAGTTTGAATTGGAGGGCGATTCGTATTTTTAGCGTTGTTTGATGTGATTTAAAGTCTCGACTAAGTTTGTATGATGTTTTAGGACTTGTTGGTATGTTTGGTTGGGGCCCCGGGGGCCTTGAGTGGATTCAAGATGGTTAACGGATCGAGTTATGTTTAGGGGAAATGCTGAGGTTGCTGTCTTCTTGTGTAACCACACCTGCGAGGTTAGGGCCGCAGTTGCGGAGCCGAAGAAGCGGCCATGAGGGTCGCAGAAGCGGAGGCTGGCCATAAGGCCTGGGGCCGCAGAAGCGGGCACAAACGCGCAGGTGCGCGAGCGCATATACGCATTCGGATCGCGGAAGCGCAGATGCGCTGCATGGGGGCAGATGCGGGGTATGTTTGGCCGATCTTGAACCGCACCTGCAATAGAATTTCCGCAGGTGTGGAGCCTCAGGAGCGGCTATTGGACCACAAAAGCGGAAATCGTGGCTGGGCGGTGAGGGTTCTTTATGAACGGGGTTTTGGCCCATTTTCTTCCATTCTCTCTTGGTTGGGCAATTTTTGGAGAGCTTCAAGTGGGGTTTTTTTGTCATCTATGCCAAGGTAAGTTATCCCCCTCTATTGCAAGATAAATACATAGTTTTTATATGGATTCAAGCATGAAAATTTGTAGAAATTTAGGATTTTGGTAGAAAACCTAGAAATGGGTATTTTTGGATTTTGACCACGTATTTGGGCGTGAAATTGAGAATAAATTATATATTTGAGTTTGTGGGGTTATATGTAATGTTTATCTTCGAAATTGTTTGGAATTCGAGCACGTGGGCTCGAGGGTAATTTTATTGACTTTTCGAGCGGAGTTGAGAAATATTGTAAATTGAATTATTATGAGTATTAGAGTATATATTTATGGATTTGCCCTTTATTGACTAGTTTTGGAGCGTTGGGCATCGGTTTGAGTTGTTGGAAGGGCTTGGGAGACGGTTGTGGAATTTCGGAGCGAGGTAAGTCTCCTTTTCTAACCTTGTAAGAGGCAATTAGCCCCATAGGTGAATCAAATCATTATGTGTTCCTATTTGTGGGGGCTATGTACGCACGAGGTGACGAGAGTCCGTGCGTAGCTACTATTATTCTTATGTGTGGGTAGTCTAGGACCTATATCATATTGTACTTGCGATGTTTGCGCCCTACTTGTTAATTTAATTGTTTAAGATATTTAGAAACTCGATAAAGGAATTGTAAAAGGGTTAAACTTCATTTACTTGACCGTTAAATGAGAATTTGAAATTTTGGAATATTTGCCCCTTAATAAATTTTGAATTGGTTGTTTAATGTGTTTTCTCTTTTGTGGAGCGGGCCGAACGCCTCGGTAGCAGATAGATGCATCTATGGTTTGTGCCGTTCGATCCTCGGTAGTGCACAATTTAAATATTATGTTGGATCGGGCCGTACGACCTTGGCATGATTTGCGCATGATATATTTTTGGAACTGGTAATAATTGATATTGCTTTCATTGGCCCGAGCTACAAAAATGTTAAATGACAAAAATAAATTTGGAAATTTGTTATGAACAAAAGAATTATTTACTTATTTCATGATATTGAGCTTACAACC
Organism: Nicotiana tomentosiformis; assembly: GCF_000390325.3. Classification (NCBI taxonomy): domain Eukaryota; kingdom Viridiplantae; phylum Streptophyta; class Magnoliopsida; order Solanales; family Solanaceae; genus Nicotiana; species Nicotiana tomentosiformis. The sequence goes on along the minus strand of NC_090820.1, from coordinate 74,568,173 downwards.
GTTCTACGTAATCCATGCTTAATTATATCATTGACATTTTATTTATAGCCCATAGTAAGTGTCGAAGTCGACCCCTCGTCACTACTTCTTCGAGGTTAGGCGGGATACTTACTGGGTACGTGTTGATTTACGTACTCATAATACACTTGTTGCACATTTTTGTGTAGGTACATATATGTCTAGTGGCCTTGTTGGCGCAGAGGCATGGGTATTGCGGGGATTTAGGAGAGCTGCACTCTATACCATGATCCGCAGCCAACAGAGTCTCCTTCAGAGTATTTATAATTTTTTCTGTCCAATTTATATTCCGGACAGATATTGTATTTATTTTACTTTCTAGTTGATGCTAATGCACTTGTGACACCAGATTTTGGGGTGATTATGGGTTGTCCTGTATTGAAATTGTTAAGAATATTATTATCTATTCTGTTAATTCCATCTTTTACTAGTTATTGAAGGAAATATGATTTCAGAAATATTAAAATGAGAACCAAATTAAGTAGTTATTCTTTTTTGGCTTGCTTGACAGCGGTGTCCGGCGCCATCACTACCCTTAATGGATTTTGGGTCGTGACAAGTGTTATTATAAAAAGGGAAGGCAGTAGGTTACTAATACAGGTTGTATCAGGCATAAATACAGGATGTATTCATATATCTTAATTTTGTCAATGCAAGTACTTATAGCAAAAAACATCTTACAGTCATACGTGTAGACAATGCCTCATTCAATGTAAGGATCTCCTAGTATTGTTTCCCAAGCATTGTGTATGTGTGTGAAGCTTCTTTTCGATTGCTGCAATTCCAACGTCCAAACATCTTCCTAAATTCTTATAGGAAGTCGTATATTAGCAATTCTCTTGCTGATACAAGTGCCGAATTGATTGACTTAGTAATATTTGACGTCATGGTCCATCCCCAGTTAACAAGTGCATACAACCTAGCCCACTCTTCGTATCCAACTAATTCCAAGTAATCTTTCACCCGAATATCTACCTTCTCTACATTTTCCATTAGACTATCAAATTAATTCTGTGTATATGCTTTTGCCATTGAAAAGTATACCTCGCTCAACTTTGCATGACTCTTTTTGAGTATAATCATATACATAGTTGTATCATGTTGTCAAGACCCAAAACCAACCCGTCGTGATGGCGCCTATCATGGTACTAGGCAAGCCGACTATTCAAACATGTCTAATACTTTAAAACTTTGAAAGATATGAAAACAACTTAATTAAGGGAAAATCTTTTAAAAATAGGATAGGAAGTCATAATTCAATACATAATCTCTCCCAAAAATTGTGGTGTCACCGAGTACATGTGCATCTACATAAAGATATAGTCTGGTACACCATCTAGAAAATAAAACTAAAATAAATAACATGAAAGATAAGGGAGGAGAGTCAAGGTTTGCGAACGCCCAACAGCTACCTTGATGATCTTCGAATGTCCGGACTCCGCAACTCAGCAACCGCCGTGACCGGAAATACTTGAATCTGCACACGAGGTGCAGGGTGTAGCGTGAGTACAACAAACTCAATAAGTAACAAGTCTAACCTATGGTCTAAAAGCAGTGACAAGCTCTAACAATACAGTAAGGATACCGAGTTTAGCAATGTCGAAAAATAGACATGCTTCTAGGTTCAACAATTAAGTTTAGCACAGGTAGAAATGGGCCAAGTGTGACTGATAATATGAAAATGACATCTATATATCTACATGCCAAGGTGAATACCGTATGTGATGCAACATAGTAAATTCATAGTACTCACTCTCTCAGAGCACTCAATATGCCCGTCTCAATCCTCACTCGCCACACTCAGTCACTCAGCACTATATATAGCCATAAGGCTCGTTGCGGCGTGCAACTCGATCCACATATATATAGCCATAAGGCTCTTTGCGGCATGCAACCCGATCCACATATATATATATATATATAGCCATAAGGCTCATTGCGATGCGCAACCCGATCCACTCTCACACACATACATATGCATATATATATATATATATATATATATATATATATATATATATATATATATATATGTATGTATATGTATCACTCACGGCACGAAACTCCCCCAACTCAGTCACTAATCTCTTCAGTCTCTCGGGCGTACAACACTCATGCTAAGCAACCCTAATCAATGATACGAGATGTGACAATATACGATAACAGAGACTGAGATATGGCACGTAATGATGAATCTGACTGAGTTCCAGACTGCAGTTAAACAGATAACTCAACAGCAAAAAACGACCACTGTGGGTCATAATAGTACCGACATATAGCCTAAACATGATTTATAGCATGAATCACAGCTCAAATGCTCTAACACATAGAGTACAACAAAATATTCAGATATAATAGCTAAGCGGTTCCAGGGAATCAACTAAATCATAATTTTTACGGTGCGCACCCACGCGCCCGTCACCTAACATGCGCGTCACCTCAACATAAATCACATTGCATGAAATTCAGAGTTTCATACCCTCAAAACCAAGCTTAGAAGTGTTACTTACCTCAAACCGTACAATTCCCTACTCCAACACGCTCTTGCCTCATGAATCGGCCTCCAAATGACTCTAATCTAACCACAAACAGTTCAATACAATTAACACAAGCTAAAGGATTTAATTTCATAAGAAAAACACTAAGTTATTAATCAAAAGTCAAATCAAAAGCCGCCCCTGGGACCACGTCTCAAAATCCGATAAAAGTCACAAAACCCGAAAGCCCATCCAACCACGAGTACAACCATACTAAATTTACCAAAATCCGACACCAAATTGCTACCCAAAACCCCAAATCAAACTCTCCAAATCCCTAGCCTCAAATTTCCAAATTCCACCTTAAATACACACAAATTAGGTTGGAAATTCAATGGGGAAACACAATTATTGCATAAAAATAACCACAAGTGACTTACCTCAAGAATCCCTTCTCTCAAAAATTGCCTAATCCCAAGCTTGAAATGTTAAAAATGGTGAAAATAACGGAACCCTCATTTTTAAAACACTGCCCAGGCATTTCCGCACCTGCGACCCTTTTCTTTGCTTCTGCGGTCAATTTTCCGCACCTTCGGAACTCACTTAACCTCTGCTCCTTTGCTTCTGCAGTCCCAGATTGCGCACTTGCGGACCCGCTCCTGCGCAAAATCCTTCGCTTCTACGAAAATAGCTCCCCTTCTATTTTTCCGCTTCTGCGATCTCCACTTCGTATTTGCGACCTCGCAGGTGCGGACAAAACCATCGCACATGCGAGAAATGCCCAGCCTTGTTCTAGGCCACTTCTGCGGGGCTATTCACGCACATGCAGCCTCGCACCTGCGATCAAAACCTTCGCAGGTGCGATCACACCAGTTGGAAAATTTCCAAAATTACTTCAAGTCCAAATTTGATCAGTTTCCATCCGAAATACACCCGAGGCCCCCGGGACCTCATCCAATTTTACCAACAGGTTCTAAAACACGATACAAACTAAGTCGAGCCCTCAAATCACATCAAACAACAACCAAAATACTAATCGCACCCCAATTCAAGCCTAATAAAACTAAGGAAATTCCAACTTGTACAAATGATGCCGAAACCTATCAAATCACGTCTGATTGACCTCAAATTTTACACACAAGTCATAAATGACACCACAAACCTAATCCAACTCCCGGAACCCAATCCGAGCCCAGTATCCATAAAGTCCACTCTCATCCAAACTTCCAAACACTCCAAATTTTGCCATTTCAAGCCTAATTTCACTATGGACCTCCAAATCACAACCCGGACACGCTCCTAAGTCCAAAATTACCCAACGGAGCTAACTGAACCATCAAAACTCTATTTTGGAGTCGTCTACATATAAGTCCATATCCGATCAACCTTTTTAACTTAAGCTTTCGACCTTAAGACTAAGTATCTCAATTCATTCTGAAACCTTTTCGAACCCAAACCAACTACCCCGGCAAGTCACATAACAAAATTTAAGTAGGGAATGAGCAGTAAATGGGGGAACGGGGTCACAACTCTCAAAAGGCCCGACCGGGTCGTTACATATGTATTCAGAAGTTTGTTTGGAATTGAATTACATATATATTCAATTTGTTTTTAATATACACTTCTTTATTTTATATATACATGTCCTGCTATACCTCATACCTGTATATACATCATAATGGCATTCAATTTAGTAAATTATACTTAAAATTTCATCCAGTAAGAATCTAATACACCAAGAAATCAATATGTAATAGAAAACTTGAACAAATATGCCATATAGTTATTTCAGTAATTAAAATCAGAACATGAACTAATTCCTACGTGGAGCATTTCTACAAGTACGCTTATTATGTCATCCCTGCCCACATATACTACACGAATGTTGATTTTTCTTGTGAAGCAATTCACTTAACGGCTAATCGCGCTTCTTCTTTGGCCTTCCGGGAGGTCTTTTCCATTTGGGTGATAAGACAATTTCCTCTGATATATGTGCTGGTATATTCCATTCACGTCGGTCAGGAAGTGGATACACGGGCTCCTCGTATGTCATTACAATAGACTTTGGTTTGTAATAGTCTAAGAAATAATCTTCCAGCATTAGAAACTTGCTTTTCAAGACAACCCAAGCATGTGGGCATAGTAATTCGTCAACTTGGAACCGTCCACAACTGCAAGTTTTCTCTAGGAGACAAACAATGTTATGCCTTCCTTCATCGTTCACCATGTGCAAGTATTCAGTCGATGGTACAACCTACATTAAATGGAGAAATATAAGTTGTGGACATTTGTACAAGACATATATCTGTCAATGACTTAATATAATGACCTGACCGGTTGTTTTGCTTTCTAGAATCCCGTTCCCCTAAATAAGGCTCCCTGTATATGCTTTTATTATTTTATGACTTGCGAGGATAGTTAGTTCAGGATTTGGAAGAGTTCGGGTAGAAATTGGAAAACTTGGTTCCATGGTTTGGCTTTAAAAGGATAAGTTTGACTTCGGTCAATATTTTGAGTAAATGACTTCGGAATCAGGATTTGACGGTTGCAATAGGTTTGTATGATGATTTTTGACTTCGGCGTATGTTCATATCGAGTTTTGGATAACTCTGGAGTGTTTCGGCGCCTAATAGTGAAAGTTGGCTTTTTGAAGGTTTTTAAAGTTCTTTAAATTTGGTTTGGAGTAGGTTTTGGTGTTATTGAGGTCCAATTGGGATTCTAAGATCAGAAATAATTCCGTAATGTCATTTAAGACTCGCACGCAAAATTTAGTGTAGTTCCGAGCAGTTTAAGTATGTTTCGGCGCGTTGGGAGTGAGTTAGAAGAACTTGAAGTTCATATTTATGATTTAATTGGTTTGGGGGTGTGATTCTTAGTTTTAATGTTTTTTGTGCATTCCAAGAGTTTGAGCAAGTCCATTTTACGATTTCAAACTTGTTGGTATATTTGGACGGGGCCTCAGAGGCCCCGGATGCCATTCGAACGATGCACAGATTGAGTTAAGACTCAAAAGGGATGTTGGTGCAACAGTTCTGGTATGCCCGCACCTGCGAGCTTTTGGCTGTAGGTGCGAGCCTGGAGGTGTGATTTTGCCGCAGAAGCGGCTTGGGAGCGTTTGGCCATGGACCTCAGATGCGGGTGATTGTGCACACCTGCGAGCGCGCAGGTGCGATTGGGGAAACCGCAAAAGCGGCCTGAGCCGCAGGAGCGGCACGCTCGCCGCAGAAGAGGGACAGCATAAACGGGATCCCTAGTGCCGCAGAAGTGGCATCGCAAATGCAGCCAAATGACCGCATGTGCGGAAGTTTTGCTGGGCAAACCATCATTTAATGTCGGGACTCAACCATTTTGGGTTCATTTATTTCATTGCTTGGGCGATTCTTGGAGCTCTTAGAGAGGGGATTTCACCCAACACTTTGAGGTAAGTAATTTCTACACAATATGAGTTAAATACATAATTTATGGGTAGATTTAATATGTAAATTAGTAAAAATCATGGGTTTAGGTGAAAACCTAAGTTTTTGAGAAAATGGGATTTAACCCCGAAAATGGTTATGGGATTTAGTGAAAAATCATATATATGAGTTCATGAAATTATGGGTAACAATTCTTTTCGAACATTTCCGGAGTCCGGGCACGTGGGCCCGGGAGGTGAATTTTAGGAATTCTTCAATTGGGGTTGGGTAATTGCTTTAATAATTAGGATATGAACTTTTGAGAATGTATTGACTATTTTATATAACATTTGACTAGATTCAAGTTGTTTGGCACCGAATTGAGTGTTTAAGCACAATCTTGGACCGTAAAATAGGCTTTGAGAGGAGGTAAGTCTCTTTTCTAACCTTATAAGAGGGAATTTATCCCATAGGTGAATTTAATTAATATGTGCTTCTATTTGGGGGGGGGAGGAAGCTACATACGCATGAGGTGACGAGAGTCCATACGTAGATACTAATTATGCTTATGTCTGGGTAGTTTTAGGTTTATACCATGCTTTGTTGACACCATTATGCGTTTATGCTTACTAATTGCCTTGAATAGAGCTGAGATTGAGGATTTCAAGATTTTAAAAGTTTCTAGTTGAATTTATTATTTTGGAAAGAATTGAGGGATATTATGATAACTTGAGAAATCTATGTTCAACCGCGTCGCAAGTATATTTTCGCGAGCGGGGTAAATTTCCACTATTCTCATGGGAGCGGGCCGTTCGCCTCGGCAGGTTAATAGATGCATCTATGGTTCGTACCGTTCGACCCTCGATAGTGCACACAATATATGAATATGTATTTTGGATCAGGCCGTATGTCCTCGGCATAATTCGTGCGTAATAATACCGGGAGCCCAATTATATTCGATATTGCTTCATTGGCTGGAGAGGTTAAATAGTTAAATTAGGGAAAATGATTTGGTACTTACTATCGGTGAAAGGATTATTTATTTATTTCTTGCTTATGAGTTCTATTATGATTTATATACCCCATGTTTAATTAGAATTTTAAATATTTTATTGCTGGCCCATAGTAAGTGTCAAAGTCGACCCGTCGTCACTACTTCTTCGAGGTTAGACTAGATACTTACTGGGTACATATTATTTATGTACTCACGCTATACTTCTGCACTAAATGTGCAAGATCTGAGGCAGATGCATCTGGATATCAGTCCGGCGCGCATCCTTGACTACTACGAGACTTTGCGGTGAGTTGCCTTCCGAGTCCATTCTGCAGCAGCCGAAGTCTTTTTTTGCTTTATTTTCTGTCTATTTCATTTCAGATAGTAGTGCAGTATTCTTTTGTATATTCTATTAGTAGCTCATACACTTGTGACACTAGGTCTTGGAGATTTATGCTAGTAGACACTTGATGGTTTTGGGTTATTTTACTTATCTCACTTGCTTTCAAAATTTTGATCTCTCATTTTTATTAAATTCTTACTTCTTATTTATGCACGAACTAAAAATCAACTATTTCAAATCTTTAAAAGAAAGGATCATAGAGTTAGATCACTATTAGCTTGTCTAGCGGTAACGCTGGGCGCCATCACGGCCTATAGGAGAAATTGGATCATGACACTTAACTATTAAATACAATATACATGAATACAAAATATTAAAGTGAATTGGTTAACTCAGCAATATTAAAAAAATATTTGAAATACACTGAATTCAAACACTATTTATTAGACAGAATATCAAAGTGAATACATTTATTTATGAAACACAATGAAATATAGTAAAATACTGTCAATACAAATAGAAAACCATTAAATACAACCAATGAAATATACACAATATAGCTGTAGTAACATGTATTATGAATATATAATATACAATTAATGCAAAAATATATTTTAATATATTGAATACAACCGTTAGATACAACATAATACATGCACTAGTGTTATTATAAAAAGGGAAGGCAGTAGGTTACTAATACAGGTTGTATCAGGCATAAATACATGATGTATTCATATATCTTAATTTGTCAATGCAAGTACTTATATCACAAAAAGAACTTACAGTCATACGTGTAGACAGTGCCTCATTCAATGTAAGGATCTCCTGATATTTTTTCCCAAGAGTTGTGTACGTGTGTGAAGCTTCTTTTCGATTGCTGCAATTCCAACGTCCAAACATCTTCCTAACTTCTTCTAGGAAGTCGTATATTTTCAATTCTCTTGCTGATACAAGTGCCGACTTGATTGACTCAGTGATATTTGACGTCACAGTCCATCCCCAATTTACAAGTGCATACAACCTAGCCCACTTTCCGTGTCCAGTTAATTCCAAGTAATCTTTCACCCGAATATCTACCTTCTCCACCTTTTCCATTAGACTATCAAATTCATCCTGGGTGTATGGTTTTGCCATTGAAAAGTATACCTCGCTCAACTTTGCATGACTCTTTTTGAATTTCTTATATACGTTATTCCATAGATGCCATATACAAGCAAAATGGGGTACCATAGGATACACTCTCGATACAGATTTCATAATGCTCTTATTCCTATCTGAAACGATGCACATATTTTCCCGCTCGCATAATCCACCTTAAATTGCTCAAAGAACCACAACCAAGCAACATCATTCTCTGAATCAACAACACCATATGCTAGTGGCAATATATGCCCTGTAAATACAATTGCATACAGATAAATAAATATCATTCATGTTGTATTAAAACGTCAAAATAACATATTTTATGTTAATCAAACTTATATGTATTTTTGTTAACTGACTAACCTGCACCATTCAACGTGCTAGCCGAGACGAATGTCCCTGTGTATGCTGATTTTAGGTGGCTATCATCCACAACGACGATGGGTCTACAATAATTGAACCCCTTTATAAAAGCATACAACGATATATACAAATACATAAACTCATTTTTAGGTGATTTTTCCATTCTAATATGTGAACCAGGATACGTCATATCCAGTGTATATAAGTACTATGGTAATTTATTGTATGAATCAGCTAGTTCACCCCTTAGAAAATTTATTGCCTTTTCTCTAGTGCGCCACGCCAATATGTAACTAACATCTACACCAAAGTCCGATTTCACATCATCAATTATATCCTTTGGCGTGTATTTTCTCTTATGATTAGTAAACTTGGATATAATCATTTCCCCAATCAACCTACTGGTTGCTTGACATTGCTCATACACCTTATCCTTCAACGGACATGTATGCTTATCATTGAACTCCCTCACTCTGAACATTTGCGATTTGTTAATACTAGAAGCCTTAAATTTTCATTCATAATCCTCAGAAATACATAACAATGTATAGTTGCAAATACATTTGTGTTATAAATACGATTGGTTATGTATGTATAAAACATATACATATCCTACAGCTGATTCAGCTATAGACACACAACATTTTCATTTGTCAACAAAGTTTGAATATAGAAACATACAATGAAATACATTGTATGTTACATGAATATACTATAAAATATTGTCGAATACATTGCATAAAACTATGTATTATGAACACATTAATATAAATAGTTCAATTCTCCTATAACTGTTTCAGAACATTCAATTAAAAATACTGATACAGAAATATAGATACAATAACATACATAATTCAGGATACACTTATATACATGTGAATACAACATTATATTAGTGAATACATTTATAGTATACATATGGCTACATTTACATAATACATGTGTATATACCTACTCTGAATTTGGTACTTTATGTTTATCTGATAATCTGATAAACATAGCATGAAGGAGAGCATATATTATGAATACAACATTATACTTGCTGTATTTATAATATGCTGCCATGAATACACTATAAAACTATTACGAATAAATATACATGTAGTTGAATACAACATATTGGTGAAGAGGTTGTAAGTAATAACATTTAAACCTGATAGCATTTGACCTATCAACCCGGAATTGAAACTTTTCAGCAATTGCATATTGCTACATCACCGCCTTCAATGTGGACTTATCCTTATATACTTGTCCAGACATCACCTCTTTTTGATTAGTTTTTGAAATAATCAAATCCCTTTCCGGTTCGAAAACCTCAATTGGTTCACCTGAGTATAAAAAGACTCAAGTGCAAGTATATCAACTGTATCAAATTTACTCACCCTATCGGTTTTGTCAAGTTGCATTAGGTCACTTTGAATTAAACTTCCTCCAGCTACAATTTCTTTATCCATTGTAGTTATACACAATGGATACATCCCGAATTCTTTGTTCTCTTTTTTCAACTCTACATAAACCCTGTAACCCATGTCGTTGTGTATTTCCATAGGTGTGCAATTTTCTTCCACATTGTATTCAATTTTAATTGACTTTGAGCTCAAATCTATGCCAAGTTTCTTCAAAATTGAAGCAACCAAATCATTGTACGACGCATACTCCTTTATCTGTATCCCATCATTCGAATAATCGACATAATAATTTTCAATGCTCCACTTGCCAGAATGACGAATTATCACGGTTAAACTTGCCATCTAGAAAATCGAATTTCAAACTATTTCTGTAGATACTTGTATCACTTCCTAGCAGAACCTCGAACAATATCAGTGGAAAAAATCTCTCGAACGATACTAGGAAAAACAAGAAGGAGTGAAACTCTGAAGACTACTCTGTTTTTTGGTGTTTGTCGTCTAAAAAATCTTCTCATTAATTGGATTGATAATGTTGCGTGTTATAATGGTGTTTGTTGAGTTATATTAGGAGTGTATCATGTTAATTGATCCACTTTCCATTTTTAAACAGTTATAGAGACCTATTTTTACGTTGATTGCCATTACTGTATTCATGAATACATAGTACGAATACATGTGAATACATCGTCGTACAACTGGACTGCCCTGTTTTTTAGTCGAGTTTTGCTACTGTATTCATGAATACACTAGCATGAATACATCGAATACATTACCTTAAAAACTGAAAAGGTAGATACAGGAAGTAATTAAGTATATGATAGCTATAGGAAGTTAATAGCCACTAAACAATAGTGGTTTCTGAAAATTTCTCTTGAATAAAAGGGTGGTTGAAGTTGATGGAGAAAAAGGGAATATTTGAAGATAAGTTGAAAAAGAATGCCAATTATAATTTGAATAGAAGAACATGATCCTATAAATATCTAATAAGTATGTTTAATTTATCAGTCTCTTGTATTATATTTTTTTCAATCTTCCTGTAAAGAGGGTAATATAACTAAACAAATATTTATAATAGTTATAAACCGATTTTGTGTGAGCCCCACCTTTTTGAATGATTATTTCGTTTTAGTTTGTTTTAAAAATGACATATTTCTATATTTTCTTAATAATACGATAGATCCGCAGGAAAATAGCAAAGTACATGAATTGTTTTTTATCTTTTTCCTTTGATGAGAGTTAGAACAAACTCTCGATATGCCATCATATCTCGTTGAATATACAAATGCAGACATTCTTCTCCTTTTCCTTCAAACACCCACTTTAGCCGTCTGCTTCCAGTTCAACTTCTTCATTTTCAAAAATCGTTTTCACTGCAAATGAAGAGACTCTTGAGAAGTAGTAGAATAATCTCTACCACTGAAGGTGAAAGTGTGGTACTTGTTGCTAAACAAGGTGTACCTACTGTATTTGGGTAAAACCGAGACCACTGAGCGTCCCGGTTTTCCGGTGAGGCAAAGGGAGCAGGGACATGACCGTAAGGAATCAGAATCAGAGCGAGGATCCCCTCGTATCAGGGCTCGATCAAAACACCTGCCCTCAGAGACATCGGGACCACGTCCTCCAGATCCGGTTCGAGTCCTAAGACTTTGGAGAGAATTACCAATAAACCGCATATGACTAAAAAAGGGCCGAGATGTCCGTGCCCAATCAGATATTATGGCGTAAATCTCGGCCTGTATCGGCAGAAAATCAGTGATTAGCAAAAATGAAGATTTTTGCCTTTCTTAGAATTGTACTTAGGGTAAAACTCCCCTACTATATAAAGGGGAAGCTTATTATTCATTAGACATTGTAACATGTATACCAAGACAATATACTTCTGTTCTTTCTGTTTCTAAAAGTTATTCAAAGTTCTTTTTTTTGTTCATAAGTTCTTCATAAGTTCAAGCTCGGAACCGAAGGCAGGTTCCCCGTCAAGCCATTAACCGAGCTGGGACTCATTCTTATCATTGGTTTGGCCATTTATTACATCTTTAATTTTGTTTAATCTAACGTCATTGATCACTTGTATTGAATTAATCCACATATCCTTAAAACCGCGTATAAATTCAATTGTTATCCGTTTTAAAGGGTAAACAGTTTGGAGCCCACCATGGGGCTAAGGATAATAGTGGTAAAATTTGATACAAATTTCCATAACGCACTCTGTTTTACGCTTGTCCTTTGAGATTTTAGTTTCAGCTCAATTTAAGAATGTCAAACTCTCAATCTACTCACTTGAACGTTGATGCTGAGTCTGTCCACTATGGCAAGAACAACAATATAGTGCCCAACAACGAGGTGCCCTATGTTGACCCCATCGGAGTTCCTGTCTCTAACCCAATCGATGCCAACTCACATGTGGCCATTGACGCAAACTTGCCTACCGACCCCGAGAATAGCGTTTGCGGAGGAGCCCGATCAATGGACCAGGGTACGCATAATGGTGAAGGCGATGAGATTAATTTGCGGGTGATCTTCGAAATGTTATAATTTCAACAGGCGGTGATAGCTCAGCTACATAACCAAAGCCGCGCCCTCAGCAGAGTTGAGCCCGAACCATCCCGGGAAAACACTTGAAGGAATGAACCAACCACGGAAAGGCCGGGTGAAGTTGAACTCGGGACCAACACTGAAATAATAAAGATGCTTGAGGAACTGACAAAGCGGGTGGAATTGGGGGTAAAAGAAGATCTAAGCCAACGACAAAAAAGTAGAGACCTATAACTCCAGGGTTGAACAAATCCTAGGAGCACCCCCGATATTGAAAGGCTTGGATTCCAAGAAATTTGTCCAAAAGCCTTTCCCTCCGAGCGCGACACCGAAACCAATCTCAAACAAGTTCCGTATGCCCAATATTCTAAAGTATAAAAGAACCACAGATCCAAATGAACACGTGACCTCCTTCACGTGTTCCATCAATGGAAATGACTTAGAAGATGACAAAATCGAGTCGATTCTGCTGAAAAAGTTCAGAGAAACCCTGTCGAAAGGAGCAATGATATGGTATCACAACCTACCCCATAATTCCATTGATTTGTTTGCTATGCTTGCAGATACCTTCGTAAAAGCTCATGACGGGGCCATCAAGGTCGAGACCAGAAAATCGAACCTCTTTAAAGTGAAATAAAGAGATAACGAAATGCTCAGGGAATTAGTGTCGAGGTTTTAAATTGAACGAATGGACCTGCCTCCGGTTGCGGGCGATTGGGCAATTCAGGCGTTCACTCAAGGACTCTACCCCGAAAGCTCCTTGGCTTCACAGCAACGGAAATAGAAATTGATAGAGTACCTGACGGTAACTTGGGCTGACGTCCATAACAGGTACCAATCGAAAATCAGAGTCTAGGATGATAAGCTCGGAGCCCCTTCCGGGTCCGTTTATCCCATCAGAGCTAATGACAGGTCTAAAAGAGTTATCGATCATGAACCAAGACCAAACAGAGATCGGTATCAACCGTATAGCAGAGATCAAAGGGGTAGCGGATCCGGACGTAACCTTGCGAGGAATGAAAAAAGAAGCGATCGATGCCACAATAGTCGGAGACTCAAGGGTTAAAACAGTTTTGATACAATTTCAGCGTCGATGCTGCCGGTATCGTATCTTCCATCGGACACATCAAAGATACCAAGTTGCCTCAGCCATTACAGTTCGATCCTGCCCAAAGAGACCCTAACCTGATGTGTAAGTATCATGGCACTCACGGCCACATGATCGAAGACTGTCGATAACTAAGAGAAGAAGTGGCATGGTTATTCAATAATGGGCACCTTCGGGAATTCCTGAGTGATCGAGCCAAAAATCGCTTCAGGAATAGGGACTCCAACAAATAGACCGAACAAGAGGAACCTCATGTCATCAACATGATCATTGGTGGAGTCGACGTCCCCCAGGGGCCAATGCTAAAGCGCACTAAGGTGTCCATTACAAGGGAAAAATGAACCCGAGATTGCATACCGGAAGGGACCATCTCTTTCAACGATGAGGATGCTGAAGGCATCGTGCAACTGCATAAAGATGTACTGGTAATATCTGTACTCATAAATAAATCTCGAGTTAAGCGTGTGTTAATTGATCCAGGTAGCTTGGCCAATATTATCAGATCGAGGGTCGTAGAGCAGCTGGGTCTACAAGACCAAATAGTGCGTGCACTCCGTGTTTTAAACGGATTCAACATGGCATGCGAAACTACTAAAAGGGAGATAACCCTACCGTTAAACACCGCCGGTACCATTCAGGAAATGAAGTTCTATGTGATTAAAGGGAATATGAGATATAAGGCTCTATTTGGAAGGCCATGAATTCACAACATGAGGGAAATACCCTCAACACTGCACCATGCACTGAAGTTCCCCACACCGGGAGGGATCAAGACGATTTACGGAGAGCAGCCGGCTACAAAAGAAATGTTCGCGGTAGACAAGGTGATCCCGATGTCCGCACTCTCAACATCAAAGAACCCGGAGCTGGTTAGGAAGGAAGAAACTAAATAGCAATCACCGACACCGCCCTCGAACGAACCAGAGAAGCAAGAAGCGAGCGAGGATGGTGATTACGGAGTTTCTAGGTCGTTCATCACCCCTGACAATTATGACGCCACCAAATCAACGGTCGAGGAGATAGAGCAAGTTATACTGATCAAATACTTGCCCGATTAGAAGGTATACCTGGGCACGAGGTTAACTCCCGAGCTTAGGAAAAAACTCATTAATTTCCTTATAGCTAACGTATATTGTTTCGCTTGGTCCCATCTAGACATGATAGGGATCCCGCCAGAAATAACCATTCACAAGCTAAGCTTGGATCTGAAGTTCCACCCGGTTAAATAGAAGAGGAGGCCTCAGTCCGAAGTCAAGCATGCATTCATCAAGGACGAGGTATCCAAACTCCTTAGAATAGGTTCCATTCGGGAAGTTAAGTACCCGGATTGGTTGGCTAACGTAGTAGTAGTGCCTAAAAAGGGAAATAAATTAAGAATGTGCGTATATTACAAAGATTTGAACAAAGCATGCACCAAGGAATCTTTTCCTTTGCCTAACATCGATTGCATGATCGATGCAACGGCCGGACATGAGGTACTTAGCTTTTTCGATGCCTATTCCGAGTATAGCCAAATCCGGATGGACCCGGGCGATCAAGAAAAAACTTCCTTTATCACTAAATTTGGCACCTACTGTTATAACGTAATGTCGTTCAGACTAAAAAAATGTCGGTGCCACTTATCAATACCTAGTAAACCTCATGTTCGAAGAACAAATAGGAAAATCAATAGAAGTTTACATTGACGACATGTTAGTTAAGTCCCTGCAAGCAGAGGACCATTTGAAACATTTGCAGGAAACCTTCAACATACTGAAGAAATACAATATGAAGCTAAACCCAGAGAAATGTGCATTCGAGATCAATCCCGATAAAATCAAAGCTATAGAAGATATTACCGTGCCGGACAGTGTCAAGGCTGTTCAGAGGGTAACCGAGCGCATAGCCGCCCTGGGCCGGTTAATATCGAGGTCTTCCGATAAGAGCCATCGATGTTT
The DNA here is from genome assembly GCF_000390325.3 of Nicotiana tomentosiformis. Taxonomy (NCBI): domain Eukaryota; kingdom Viridiplantae; phylum Streptophyta; class Magnoliopsida; order Solanales; family Solanaceae; genus Nicotiana; species Nicotiana tomentosiformis. Next base: position 74,552,454 of record NC_090820.1, on the reverse strand, counting down.
CTCATTATTCAAGAAGACGAATAACTTTTCATGGACCCCAGAGTGCCAGCAAGCTTTGGAAGAACTCAAACGGCACCTTTCAAGTCCACCCTTGGTCCATACTCCGAAGGGAGACGAGCAACTGTACCTGTACTTAGCAGTATCCGAGATACCCGTAAGTCGAGTCTTTGTCCGGGAAGAGGAAGCTATGCAATTTCCTATCTATTATGTCAGTAGAACTCTAGGCGAGTCCAAAACAAGGCACCCTCACCTAGAAAAATTGGCGCTCGCTTTGCTAAGCGCCTCCAGAAAGTTAAAGTTGTACTTTCAATGCCACCCTATATGCGTCATAACTTCTTACCCACTAAAGAACATAATGCAAAAACTCGAGTTCTTGGGCCGGTTGGCCAAATGGGTCGTAGAAATGAGTGGGGTACGATATCGAATATCGACCCCAGACTGCTATCAAATCTTAAATTTTGGCAGACTTCATGGTCGACTTTACGCCGACCTTAATACCCAAAGTCGAAAAGGAATTATTGTTAACCTCAGGACCTTTCTCGAGAATCTGGACCCTCTTTACGGACGGTGCCTTGAACGCAAAGGGGTTCGAACACGACATCATGTTGAATCCACCTACGAGTAACATAGTTAGGCAATCTATTAAAATTGTGAAGTTGACTAACAATGAGGCCGAGTATGAGGCCATGATTGCAGGTTTTGAATAGGCTAAAAGCCTGGGAGCCGAAGTGGTCGAAGCTAAGTGTGACTCCCTCATTGTGGTTAATCAAGTCAATGGAATATTCGAAGTAAAAGAGGAATGAATGTGAAGGTACTTAGACAAATTATAGGTAACGTTGCATCGATTCAAGGAATGGACCCTACATCTCATACCCCGAGATCAAAATAGCGAAGTCGATACTCTAGCTCACTTGGGGTCGTCGGTTGATGATGATGAATTCAGCTTAGGAACGATCGTATAGCTCATGAAATCAATAATAGAAGAAGGCCATGCTGAGATAAACTCAACAAGTTTAACTTGGGACTAGAGAAACAAGTATATAGACTACTTAAAGACTGGAAGTTGCCCTCGAATCCTAAAGAATCGAGAGCTCAGCGCACGAAGGCGGCCAAGTTTATCTTATCCGAAGATACTCTATTCAAAGAACATTCGATGATCCACTCGCCATATGCTTGGGGCCAGGGGATACCAAATATGTTTTGAGGGAAGTTCATGAAGGCACCCGCGGAAATCATTCGGGGACAGAATCTTTGGTTCGTAAGATAATCAGAGCCGGCTATTACTGGATCGACATGGAGAAGGACGCAAAGGACTTTGTACGGAGATGCGACGGCTGTCAGAGGCATGCACCATCGATCCATCAACCCGGAGAGCTACTACATTTGGTCTTGTCACCTTGGCTATTCATGAAGTAGGGAATGAAAATTATCGGTCCCTGGCCGTGGGCAACCGGTAAGGCTCAATTCATACTGTTTATGATCGACTATTTTTCTAAGTGGGTCGAAGCTCAAGCGTTTGAGAAGGTCCGAGAAAAAGAAGTCGTCGACTTCATTTGGGACCACATAATATGCCGATTCGGAATATCGGCCGAGATAGTGTGTGATAACGGGAAATAATTCATTGGCAACAAAGTAAACAATTTTTTTGAGGACCATAAGATCAAAAAGATCTTGTCAACACCCTACCACCCCAGTGGGAGCAGACATGCAGAATCTACAAACAAGACCATATTTCAAAACCTGAAGAAAAGGTTGACCGATGCCAAAGGGAAATGGTAGGAAATTCTGCCCGAAGTCTTGTGGGCATACCGTATAACCTCAAAATCTAGTATCGGGGCCACTCCATTTTCATTGGTCTACGGTGCCGAAGCACTAATACTGGTAGAAGTGGGAGAACTGAGCCTCAGGTTTTGATATGCGACCAAAGAATCAAACGGTGAGGCCATGAGCACGAGTCTGGAACTATTGGATGTGAGGCGCGAGGTCGTCCTAGTCCGGTTGGCCGCCCAGAAATAGTGGATAGGAAGATATTACAACCAAAGAGACAACCTCCGACACTTTAATATCGGGAACTTAGTGTTAAGGAAAGTAATACTGCACACCTGGAACCCGAACGAGGGGAAGCTGGGACCGAATTGGGAAGGACCATATCGAGTCATCAGGATTATTGGTAAAGGTTCATACAAACTCGAAGTAGGAAACGATACATAACTACCGAACAACTGGAATGTGACTCACTTAAAGCGATACTATTGCTAAGGTGTGACCTCATTCACCTTTTTGTAATATTACAAATTAGACTAACGCCTACAGGCAACAACCAAAGGAGAATAGGACAATTAGGTCTGAAAGCACGCGTTGCACTCTTTTTTCCTTGAATCGGTTTTGTCCCAAATGGGTTTTCCGGTAAGGTTTTTAATGAGGCAACAATAAATCTTGCTAACTTAGAATTGAAGACCGGTTTTAAATCGGAGTCAATGATCTCATCAACAGTATCTGAGCCCTCTCAAGATTGACCTCGAATAATGGGGGTCATCATCCCCGGGTCAAGCTTCTTAGCAAGGAAAGAAGGAAACTTTGTCCTTGAATAGTCTAGGCTCGGTGGTTAGGATTTATTGTAAGGGTCAAACAGTCAAGTGAACAGTGCCCATATAGGCCACCTTAGCCATAATACAAGCTTTTACACGCTTTTAATCTTGTACGTTACACACAGAAATGAAAGGAAGTTTCGACCTTGCTATTACATACTTTTGCTTCTTAAAGCGTCGAGCCTAAGGGTTATTCCTACACGGGGACAATCAAGCCCAAGGGCCACCCCTATCCGAGCCCAAAGGGCTACCCCCATTCAGGGGCTGTTTTTTGAAATAAGTTCGGGCGGTTCCGTTCATCAAAACTCGGAGGCACAAAACCTATTAGGTAATGCGTAAACCTAAAAGGCTACGACCGCCCTAAAAAATGGTTTGGAGACGTCCGGAACCTGTAATCAAAACGTAAGGCCTTCAACAAAATTCTAAACCTGTTAAAAAGTTACCCTCGATAAAGGGCTCGTCTAAGAATACTTAAGCATCTTGGGAAAACTTTCGGTTACTCCGAGTTTTCAAAAGCTTCGAGTAAAAATTGCATCGAGGTCAGGTTTTGTTCGGACCTCCGAAAAATAAATAATTTATTACTACGTCTGATTCTGTGCTAAGGCATTAGAAATATTCACAATTATAAAAAGATGCTAAGACATTAGGGACTTGAAATTGCCAAAAGGGGGAAATTTTATATATTCCAGAATAGCTTTACAAAAGCCCAACAAAAACGGCCTCAAAATGAACAAAATATATGTATAGAATACAAAAACTAAAATATCCTAAGGCATTTATGTCTGATCTTCGCCGGAGCCCGATTCGTCACCAGAACCATCGGGGCCTTCGGATTCTTCGGAGCCCTCCTCACTTTGGGGTTCGACTAGCTTATGCGCCTCGACTTCAAGTCTTTTTGCCTCATCGACCTCGGCAGATAAGTCGAAGCCTCGGGCATGGATTTATTTGAGGGTCTCCCTTCGGTATAGCCGCCTCACGTACTCAGCAGTGGTCTTCAGGAGGGCCTCGACTGCTTTGACATTGGCCTTGTATTGAGCCACCATCTCATTAGCATCGGATGAGGTTATCTCCAACTTGAACCTCGTTATTTCAAGCTCTTTACCAAAGGCATCCCGTTCAGCTATGGCCGAGCCCAGTTGTGTTCGGAGATCCTCATTTTGATGAGACCATTTATCAGACTTCACCTTCGCCACCCGAAGTTGAACTTCCATTGAAGACAGCTTGGCCTAGGCGATCTCCTTCTCCGAGGCCAGCATGACCATCTTGCTTTTCCACCCATATGCCATTACCTGGATCTTATCCATCTACTTTCGGAGTTGGTCGATCTTCTGCTGGACCTGCGAGGTATTGTTGTTAGCCACTGCGACCGGATCATCATTTCTAACTTAAAAAACCTTTACATTTTCCACCAAGTTGCATCCAACTCGGCCTGTAGGTTCTTAATGACCCCTTCTTGTTGCTCGCTGAGAAGCCTGTACATGTGCCTTTTCTGGGAAAGCTCCTTGATCTCAAGCTCAAGATGGTTCACCTCAACTCGGTACCGAAGGAAGCTCTCATGATGAAGCACCGAGACCTGCAAAAAGGTGAAGAACATGAGAAATATCAAAAACCTAAGTAAAAGTTCGAAGGAAAGCAATGATGCCTTACCCGATTTAGTATCTGTTGGGCCTCATTGAAAAGGCACGCACATTCATCTCGTTCATTTTTGCCTGGTCTTCCTCTGTCATCAGGCATCGAAAGTAGCTAGCTATCCCCACAGGAGCGGACAAAACCCAGGCATCCTCCGGGACGGTCAGAATAACTGATCTTTTGAGATCGGGGTCCACACTTGGAGTAGGGGACTGGTTGATCCATTTCGGGCTCGAACTCGGCCTGCCAGCTTCCGAAGATGTGTCCTTCTTCGGAACTTCTAGGTCATCCATCCCGGAGAAGTCTTTCAAAGAAGACGAGTTTACACCCTCGAAAAAAGAATAAAGGAGATCGTCCATGCCATGGACCTCCTCATTGGACTTCTCCTTTCTCGCTTGGGCCTCCTCGAGCATGGACTTAGTGTAGGAGGGTGTCCCTAAAATATCTATTAATCGGGTGCTTCCTTTGGAGCGAAGCCAACGTCCTAGGGAGTGTCACCCCGAGTATCCACCTCGATCTCTTGGGTCTGAGTGGGGTCAACCTTATGAGTCTCCCCCTCGGATGCCTCCTGCTCCCCGGGAAAGGTCGTCCCGTGGGTAACAAAAATAAGCTCATCCTCCGGCTCGTCCCTAAGCCGGAGAAGAGAGTCGAAATCCGGCACTCGGGAGCTAGAGCCCCTCCTAGGCTTGTGGGCCACCTTTTCTTTGGTTTCTTCACCTCGGAGCCCGGGGAGCCCGAATGTTGTCTTTTCCTTTTCTTGCCACCCAATGGAGGGATCAACGGATGGGGGCACGTCCTCGTCCCCTTCCACAGGCCTAAGTTCGGTGGTCTTAGGAAAACCTACAGTAACAAAGGGGAAGAGAAGTTAGTGTAATGAAAGATAGAAACATGGTATTAACTATTTAGAAAGAGGCCTTACCATGAGAACAAGCCTCCCATCGTCCCTTCGAGAGTCCGCTCCATGTGCGCTCAAAATACAAAATCTAAGTAAAAATGCCCTCGATCCATTCCTTTAGCCACAGAACCACATTCGGAACCCGGGCGACAGCTGCACAACCACAAGCATGAATGAGAAAAAAGAAATTAAAGGAAAAGAAAATCTTTGACGCTTGCAGAGAGATTGCACTTACATGATACGTTTCACCTCTCAGGGAATGGCATGTACTCAGGGTAAATCAAGTCTTCAGTATTTACCCGAACGAAGTGTCCCTTCCAGTCCCGGTCTCGGTCAACACTCGAAAAAGGGGCCTTGCTGGCCCATCGAGTAAGTTTGATCAGTCCCCCTCGAAATATTCGGGAACTGTATAATCGAAGTAGATGATCGATCGTGAACTGACGAGACTCGATCTTGTCCAAGAAGAAGCAGAGAAGGATCACGATCCTCCATAGCGACAGATGGATTTGCCCAAGGCACACCTCGTACATCTTGCAAAAATCCAGAATAATTGGGTCCACCGGGCCCAGCATGAAGGGTAAGTCTAAACACTCAAGTACCCCTCCACGTGGGTAGTAATGGCGTCCTCAGGCCCCGGGACTACTACGTATTTGCCTTCCCAATTGCAGTCCTTTCGGACCATGGGAATAATGTCTTTGGTCATGGAGCATATGTACGTTGATGCTTCTTCACCCCTATCCTGTTTGCGTGAGGGTGTCTCAACCTTAAAGTCATCTGCAGTTGAGCAGCCCCCGGTAATGAACACTTTTAAGGGAGGCTCGAATGCTGGTTCGTTAGCAGCCACCTCAGGAGAAGCCGTTTCAAGGGCAACTACTTCAGGGGCAACCGCCTCAGTACCGGCGGTTGGTTGAGAAGATAAAGAGGCAACCTATTGAGGAACAAATTTTGATGTTTTGGACATTGTTATCTGGGAGAGGTTTGAAAATTTAAAGAAAGAATGCAAAGTTTTGGAAAAATGAGTTTTGAAGATGAAGAACAGAGTATGAATATTTGAAGAAAATTTGGGTAAAAATCTGGATATCACTACAAAAATTGAAGAACAAGGATGAATATATGAAGGTTTGAAGGAGGTTTGATGATGGTTGGAAAGCTTGAAGGTAATAATTTCGTCAAAAAGTAGAAAAAGAACAAAGAGTGGAAGCTTTTATAGGGAAACAGGCAATGCTTCGCATTCGGGGGCAACCAGTCGATGAGCGACACGTATCCGAAGTCAGAACGACGTGACTAATGGGACATTTTGGCTCCCTCGTCGTAACGTACGAAGGAAGGAACCGGAGAACATCTGCCGTTTCCCATCGTTTTGGCAAGCCTACTCTCTGAGAAATGAGGGGACTATCTGTATATGGGTAAAATCGAGACCACTGAGCGCCCCAGTTTCCCGGTGAGGTAAACGAAGCAGGGACATGACCGTAAGGAATCAGAATCAGAGCGAGGAGCCCCTCGTATCAGGGCTCGAGCAAAACACCTGCCCTTGGAGACATCGAGACCATGTCCTCTAGGTCCGGTTCAAGTCCCAAGACTTCGAAGAGTATTACCAAACAACTACACATGACTAACAAAGGGTCGTGATGTCTATGCCCAATCGGATATCACAGAGTAAACCTCGTCCCGTATCGGCAGAAAATCAGTGATTAGCAAAAATGAAGATTTTCGCATTTCTTAGAATTGTACTTAGGGTAAAACTCCCCTACTATATAAAGGGGAAGCTTATTATTTATTAGACATTATAACATGCATACCAAGACAATATACTTATGTTCTTTCTATTTCTAAAAGTTATTCAAAGTTCTTATTTTTGTTCATAAGTTCTTCATAAGTGCAAGCTCGGAACCGAAGGTAGGTACCCCGTTAAGCCATTAACCGAGCTCAGACTCACTCTTATCATTGGTTTGGCCATTTATTACGTCTTCTATTTTGCTTAATCTAATGTCATTGATCACTTGTATTGAATTAATTCGCATATCCTTAAAACCACATATAAATTCAATTGTTATCCGTTTTTAAGGGTAAACACCTACGACTATCATTGATCAGACAGTTTCTGTTCCTATTTCATCTTCAGATATCCTCACCATGTTCTTTCTGGCTCATTCTTTCTTTTCTGTTTCTAAAGAAAGTGTTTTAAGCATATTTGTTTATTTTGTCAAAAACTGAATAAAAATAAAGCATAGACAAGGATTTTGATATAATGGTGTTTACCAGTAAAATGGTACAGTTAAAATTATACGTGGTTTCTAGATAAGTGAACTAATTTGATCCTGAAATAATGTAATAATTGAAGAAATATAAAATACTTAGCCTTAAAATATAGATGAAATAACAGAGATGGCAGTTCCGGGAGCAAGGTTTCCGGGCACATCAATTATGAGATTAAAAGGCGGAAAAGTAAAATTGTATTAAGCTTTATATCGAATATGGTATAAGTTTTGCCAGAAAATTCATGTCCTCTACAATGATATCTAGGCTCACTATTTATAGGTATGTCTAGGGAAGAAGGTCCTAGGATCGTTCCCTCCTTTATTGTCAATTATGAGGGTCATTGATGAAGATGTAATGGTGAATATAAATTCCAAATTCTATGTAACGGGCCATCGCTCTTAATACTGCAGAATATTCCTTATTAAATGCTACCGGGCGCAGAGCATTTAATACACCTTTATGAACATTATCCCTTCCGGATGACCACGTGTCTTTCCTTCAGATGACCACGTGTCATATCATATTTCACCCTATACAGATAGTCCCCCTGCTTTCCGGTGATATAACTTTGTGTTACCGGGAAGTTGGTAGAAACACTCTTTTGGCGGGAATTACTATAACTCCCTCAGAAGGCTTCTGACGGTTGATTAGATGCATGTCTCTCCGCATTTAATGCCCTGAACATGCGTCATCCCACGATTTAGCACAACGTTTGCTGATTATCGAGGTAATCATGGCCATGAATTTAGCCGCCAAAAGTTTACTTATACGCATCATTCTTTTCCTTTGCACTTCACAATTTCTCAAACTTCTGATTTGCATCTTTGTTTTACATCCTTCCTCTAATTCTCTTCAAACAAAATCCTTTTCATTCTTCTTATTCAATGGCTTCTTCCTCCAAGCATGCCGGTTCTTCAAAGAACAAGAACAAAGCCGAGGACTCTGCTCCTCCAACGGTGGGTTCCATTATCCTAAAGAGACTTAGTACCACAAAGGACTTAGAAGAGAAATTCCCTACTGCTAACCCTCGTACATGGACTGTTAGTAGGTACCCTTCTTCTATTCGTCCTTCCAGCATTCCTACTGTGAAGGAAGACTGTCGCTGCCATGAGTTGGATATCATTGCTCCTGATCTATCGGAGTGAGTGACCCTTCCCAAGGAAGGTTTTACATACTTTTATACGTATCCCTTTACTTTGGGTGCGCTTTCTTTGAGTGGAGATCTTGATTTCGTGATTGCGGATGGTTGCCTGCCTTCGACGCTTCTACCAGGAGACTGGAAAGGATCTAACCTTAGCTCATATGATGAATCTCTATTCTCCCAAAATCTTCTATGGGGGAATGATAAACCTCTGTAAGCATGGCCACCATGTTTTGCTGTCTAGTATAGATGATGGCAATGAATGAGGGTGGATGGAATGATTCATTGCAGTCACCAACAACGACATCATTTCGGAAACGACTTCATCCTTTCCGGCCGCTTGGAACCGCACTCGTAAGCTCTTTGTTTAGTATTTCCTTTTACTAAATATTTTTCTATAGTCGTATTGATCCTCCATCCTTCGTTTGTTTTAGTAACTCGATGGATCCCACCGGTGATGGAAGGCTTGGACTGGTGGGTTTAAAAGATATCGGACGTCACGACGTCCGAAACTTATTTGTGGAAAGAACTGACCCTTAAATACGGGTAGAAGGCCAAATATCATGGTAATTTTAACTTACCTTGCTTTCATTTTTTTTTTGTATATGGAGAACTTGGTTGAACCCTTCTGACTTGTTCATAAAATTAGGTCTACCTGCGAGCTCTGTTGCTGTCCCCGATGAGGATGTCTTGTCTAATCTTGCTAATGCAGCAAGGCTGCTTCAGGAGGCACTTACTCGAACAAGTATCTCCGAGCCTATTTTGGGTGCAAACACTTATTTACGGAGTCCCCGGCCGGAGGATAAACAACTGAAGAGAAGACATTTCTCTGTGGCCGGGGAAAATAATAAGAGGGCAAAGATTGATGCCCCCGAGTCATCTCTGGTGGCGATGGTGACTGGTCCACCTTCCGGGACGGTCATAGACACCGTGATGATTGATGATAATGAAGAAGTTAGTGATGAGGGAGCTTATCTACATAGAAGACAACGATCCTCATCGTCTCAACATGATGCTTGACCTGTTGAGAGAGTTACACTAACCAAAGACAATGCCTCAACACTTTGAGGAGAGTTTGATTTGGTAGATAATGTCAATTCCCATTTTCGGGCCCCAATTGCTGTGTCCGGTATTGTGGGGCTAAGTATGAGGTCCTTGCCATCTTTGGTTGGCGAGCATACAACAACCAGCACTGCATTTGATGCAGCTGCTTCTCACTCTTCAACTCCATCAACTTTATCTCACTCTTCACCAATACCAGCAACTGCTACATCACTTCCATCTTCATCCACTCTTCCACCAACAATTGCTACATCACCTTCACCGGCCGTACCTTAACATGAAGAGGGTGTCCCTCTTTCGCAGTCCCTAGTTCATGGGAATTTAGGGCAAAATTATGCTGCCCCTTCTAAAGATCCACAAAGGAGGAGGAACGTTACTCTTTCGGTCTCTACTGGATTCAACTTGCTATCCCGGCCGGTGGAGCTTGCTAATTATCTGAAGCCTTTGGATTCAGAGAAAGACTAGGAAAAGATTCAGGCACTCTCGGGAGGGTGTGTGTTGAACAACGCCATGCACAATGCCGCAGCGGTACGTTCCTTTCTTCCTTTGTTATTTCTTCTACTTTTGTATGAATGTCTTCAAAAATTTACTTCTTCTTGTTTTGTAGGCCAACTTTCTCACTTATGAGGGCCTTCAGAGGTTGATTCGTGAGAAGGAGAAACTTACTTCTGAACGGAATCAGCTTTTGGTGGAACGAGACCGAACTATTCTCTGCCTCTCGGAACTGGAAACCAAAGCTACCGAGGTCGTTGTTTTGGAGGCTCATTTGCAGCAAAGCGAGCAAGAGGTTGTAACCCTTAGCCAAGAAATTGGCCCGCTGAGGGTTAGATTTGATGAAGCCAAGGCTAAATGGGCTGAAGTCCAGGAGACCGTTCTTGCTGTATTCGAGTGCGAGGCCGCCTCCGCTGAAAGAGTGATTAACTTAGGGGCAGCCTTGAACTCCAAATTTGAAGAGCTTTCTGCTTTGAGGGAGAAACACTCCCAGCTAGAAAAGAAATACAGAAAAACTATCGAGCATAACATGCTCTTTAGTTCAACTGTCCGCGACCTTGATATCAGCCTCAAATCTGCTAGGTCCGCCCGGTAAAACCTTTCTGCCGAGGTAACCCAACTCAAATAAGAACTCAAGCACCAAGAGGCTTCCTTCATTGTTGAAAAAACTTACGCCATATACAACACGAGGAGAAAAAACTTGGAAGAGGCCAAAGCTGGTGTCATTGTCTTTGATTCCAAAATTGCTAAGGCACGCGAGCTTGAGTTAGCTGCTAAAAGTGGACTCCCATCAAGGTCTGATGTACCTGGACCTTCTGGTTCTGGTTTTGATTTTTTGGGAACTGAAGAAGAATCGGAAGATGATGATGCCTAAGGCCAAACTGATGAAAATGTTGAGCCACTGGTGGACCTACCTACTTCTCCCGGAGATGTGGACACTTCTCTTCCTCCTGGTTCTGGAGGCACTGCAGTAACATCTTTTCTTTTCTTTTTCCCATTTTGTAGTTTTACCGTTTTGGCACATCCTTGTAAATAAAGACATATATTTCCTCAAGTATTGTTTGAGTCTTACTTTCGTTTGAATATCCATGCAAGTCTTTAACTTTTGCATTTGGTTAAGAATTCTGCGCATGTTTTTCTGTTTGCGCTTTACTATGTGTAGTCTCAGATGCATTTTCCTCGAAGCACTTTGGTTCCGAGCATTATCCCTTTTACGTGAGGTTTTCTATAAGTATTTGCACAAGTTTACTTTTTGCATCCTTTCGTGCATATCTTCGGGTGCATTTTTCTCAAAGCACTTTGGTTCCGAGCATTATCCCTTTTACGTGAGAGTTTCTATAAGGATTTGCGCAAGTTTACTTTTTGCTTCCTTTCGTGTATATCTTTGGGTGGATTTTTCCTCGAAGGCATTTTGATTTCGGGCATAAATTCTTTCAAAACCAACCTTTTAACGTGAGGGTTTTCATAAGAGAGGTCCCTCTTATGTTTACGGTGCTCTTGAAGAGGACGTCTCCTGTTCATTATGGCACTAACATTTGAAGTACTTGTTTAACTTTCAAATGGCAAAATTAGTTCATCGTTCATGCAAGAAACAATTTAAAAATAAAAGTATTTCTTTTCATATAATTCCTTATATTTTCAAAAGTACACAAGCATTTATTATGTTAAGAAATTGCCATTACTTGTGGCTATCTTGTACAACTTGTTTCTACGGGGCTGGCTGCACAGTCCCCGGTATAGATGATGCATTTGGTTTCTGGATTTTCGTTTCCCGATTGACGTGGCAGTCAATGTTGCCGTATCCTCATATCATTCCCCCAGTGTTCGAATGCGAAGAATGCAAATTGGAACATTGAAAGTCTTGTGTCTTCAAAGATCCCACCAATAAATTGTTAGATAATCCTTAACTCGGCAACATACCTTACTTCCCCTCAAGAATCCATGCTATCGAACAAAAGAATATCTAACAATCCTCTAGCAGTTTGTGCTCGTGAACGGTCGGGTAACCTCAGTTCGGTAGCAAACGTAACTTCCTAGTGGGAATTTTCTATCGAACCAAATATTATCTAACCATTCCCGAGTGGAAGCTTATTTGTTTGCCTTGCTATCAATGGTCTTATTGCTGCTGTCTTCATAGTATGCTTTCTATCGCTGCCTCATTAAAAACCTTGCCAGAAAAACCCAATTGGGACAAAAACTGAACGAAGGGAACATACTTTCCTCTTTGAGTAATGTTCATCAACAATAATATCTTTTGAGGTGTGCCACGTTCCAGTTTCTAGGCAACTTGTCTCCATTCTGGTTCTCCATCTCGTTTGAACCTTTCCCAGTGATAGCTGAAATCCGGTAGGGAACTTCCCACGTTGGACCTAGCTTCCCCACGTTGAGCTCCCAGGTATTTTGGGTTACTTTCCTCAGAACCAAATCTTCTACTTTTAAATAACGGAGGTTGGCTCTTCGATTATAATATCGTTCCATTCTCTGCTTTTGAGCTGCCATTCTTACACGCACCAACTTCCTATGTTCCTCGAGCAGTTCTAAGTTGATTAACATTGCTTCGTTCTTCGATTTGTTATCTACCCAAAAATATCTCAAAGTGGGTATGCCCACCTCCACCGGGATTGGGGCTTCAGCACCGTACACAAGGGAAAAATGAGTTTCTCCTGTGCTCGATTTAGCCATTGTTCGGTAGGCCCATAGAACTCCGGATAATTCTTCGGGCCATTTGCCTTTTTTTTCTTCCAACCTTTTATTGAGGTTTTGAATAATCACTTTGTTTGTTGACTCTACTTGACCGTTTGCTATCGGATGATAAGGAGAAGATGTGATCCTCTTTATCTTCAAATCTTCGAGGAACTTTGTACTTTTGCACCGTTAAACAGTGGACCATTATCACATGCTATATCTTTTGGTATTCCGAACCTGCAAATTATATTTTCCTATAGGAAATCCACCACTTCGTGTTCTCCGATCTTCTGATAAGGACCTACTTCCACCCATTTTGAAAAATAGTCAGTCAGAATTAAAAGAAACCATACCTTTCCAGGAGCTGGTGGTAGCAGTCCGACGATGTCCATCCCCTATTTCATGAACGACCATAGGGATGGAACCGAATGTAAGGGTTCTGCCGATTGGTGTACTAGTGGTGCGTAGCGTTGACACTTATCAGATTTTTGTACAAAGTCTTTGGCGTCTTGTTCCATGCGATGCCAGTAATATCCTGCCCGTACCAACTTCAGCACCAAAGAATCTGCGCCCGAGTGATTGCCGTATATCCCTTCGTGGACTTCTCTTATGACATAATTAGCTTCTGACACTCATAAGCACCGGGCCAACGGGCCTTGGAAGGATTTTCTATACAATTGGCCTCTCTTGAAACTATAACGTGCAACTTTGGCGCGTAATGCCCGTGATGCTTTGTGGTCTTCGTGCAACTTCCCGTGCTCGAGATAGTCGATTATTTCATCTCACCAGTCCCAGCCAGACTAGTTGAATTTACCTCATAGTACCCATCCGTATCCAGGACTGAGTTCATCAGTTGCACTACCATCCCGGACTAGGATCCCTTTGATTTCGTCGATGATCCTGAGTTTGCTAATGCGTCCGCTTATGCGTTATCCTCCCTCAAGATATGAGTAATTGACCATTCCTGGAATCATGCCAAAAGAGCTCAGACGTTTACCATGTATTGTTGCATACGTTCTTCTTTGGTATCAAAGATCCCGTAGACCTGATTTACCATCAGCTGGGAGTCACATTTGATTTCGATAACCTCAGAATCTAGTCCCCGAGCTAATTCGAGCCCTACAATCAAAGCTTCGTACTCTGCTTCATTATTAGTTAAAGGGATCGTTCTGATGGTTTGCCTTAAGGTTTCCCCTGAAGGCATGATTAAGACTATTCCGAGTCTGGACCCTTTTACGTTGAAAGCTCCGTCGATAAATAAGGCCCAAACCCCTGAAGTCGATTCCGACACCATTACTGCCTCCTTGGTTGCCTGAGGCAGTAGTGCCGTATTGAAATCCGCCACGAAGTTAGCCAAGACTTGTGACTTAATTGCAGTTCTTGGTTTATATTCTAGGTTGAACTCACTCATTTTGATGGACCATTTTGCCAATTTTTCCAAGAGTTCAAGTTTATGGAGGATGTTCTGCAAAGGAAAAGTAGTCACCACAATTATCGGGTGGCATTGAAATTAGGGCCTCAACTTCCGAGCGGCGACTACGAGATCTATGGCCAGTTTTTTCCAAATGTGGGTAGCGAGTTTCTGCTCCCATTAAAATTTTGCTAATGTTATTAATGAGAAATTGCGTACCTTCGTCCTCCCGGACTAAAACTGCACTTACCGCAACTTCTGAAACCGCGAGGTAGACTAGCAATGTTTCACCTTCTTTTGGTTTTGAGAGCAATGAAGGGCTTGATAAGTACTTTTTCAGGTTCCTCAGAGCCTGCTGGCACTCCGGTGTCTATTCGAAATTATTTTTCTTTTTGAGCAGTGTGAAGAAGCGATGGCATTTTTCCGACGACCGAGAAATGAACCTGCTCAAAGCTGCTAATCTTCCTGTGAGCCTCTGGACTTCTTTTACATTCGACAATTGATTCAGGATATCTTCTATGGCCTTGATTTTGTTAGGATTTACCTCAATTCCCCTTTGTGAGACCAGAAATCCCAGAAACTCACTAGAATTGACCTCGAACGCGCACTTCTCGGGATTAGGTTTCATGTTATGCTTCCTCAGGATGTCTAATGTTTCTTGAAAATTCTTAAGGTGGTCACCTGTATTCAAAGACTTAATGAGCATATCGTCTATATAAACTTCCATAGTCTTTCCTATTTGTTTTTCAAACATCTTCTTTACGAGCCGTTGATAAGTGGCTCCGACATTTTTCAACCCGAAGGGCATCCCGTTGTAACAATATGTACCAAAATTTGTTATAAACGAAGTGTTTTCCTGATCTTTCGGGACCATCTTGATTTGGTTGTACCCAGAATAAGCATCAAGGAAACTCATTAACTCGTGCCCGGCCGTGGCATCAATCATTTGATCGATATTTGGCAGTGGGAACGAGTCTTTCGGGAATGTTTTATTAAGGTCTTTATAGTCTACACACATGAAAAATTTATTATTCTTCTTCGGAACTACTACTACATTGGCTAGCCAGTCCGGATATCTTACCTCTCAGATCGAACCGATATTAAGCAAGCAGGTTACTTTTTCTTTGACGAATTTATTCCTAACATCGCCAATAGGTCATTTCTTTTGTATTACCGGCGGTACATTGGGATCCAAACTCAGCTTGTGCACGGCTACTTCCATCGGGATACCTGTCATATCCTCGTGCGACCATGCAAAACAATCGGCATTAAATTTAAGGAATTCAATAAAATCAGACTTGAGCTCCGGGTGTAGTCCTGTCCCCAAATGAAATTTTCTTTCTAGGAATTTTTTGAAGAATGCAACTTTCTCCAGTTCCTCAGTTGTGGACTTCGTTGCATCCGTCTCTTCTGGAACTTGGAAATATCTCGGCACCTGATAATGTTCTGACGACTCTGCTCCCGTGCTAACTTCTTCTAGCTCGGGAATAGGTACCGGTTCCTGTAATTGCTATGCTGTGTGGTTCTTCCCTTTGCTATTGAAACCGAAATTGCATTCATCTCTCTTGCTGCCGGTTGATCACCTCTTATCTGCTTGATTCCTTCAGGCGTTGGAAACTTCAACAATTGGTGATATGTTGAGGGTACAACTTTCATCTCGTGTAACCATGGCCTTCCCAAGATGATATTGTATCCTATGTCACAATCTACTACTTCGAAAAGAGTTGTTTTCATTACTCCTTCAGTGTTTGTGAGCAGCGAAATCTCTCCCCAGGTCGTTACAATCGCAAGGTTAAATCCAACGAGGAGCTTTGTTGTCGGAATAATGCTTCCGGTGAGTTTAACTTTCTCCAATACTCTCCATTGTATGATATTAGCCGAAATTCCTGGATATACTAGAACACGCTTAATCTTAAAATCCAACACATTTAAAGAAATTACTAGTGCATCATTGTGTGGTAACAACAATCCGTCTCCGTCCTCCTCCGTGAAAGTGATATCGTCTTCCCGGAGTCTTTTACTATGAGTTATCGATACTTACGTCTTCTTCGCTGCCGAAAAGGTGACCCCGTTAATCTCATTCCCTCTGAAAATCATATTGATCATTTGGCGTGAGGGTTCTTCTCCTATTTTTGAAGGTTCCGCGTTGTCTCTGTTACGACCATAATTATTCTTAGCTCGGTCACTCAAGAATTTTCTAAGGTGACCATTCTTCAATAGTGTTGCCACCTCTTCCCGGAGGTGTCGGTAGTCCCCTGTTCAGTGGCCGTTCGTCCCATGGTATTCACACCATAAGTTAGGATCCCTCTGGTTGGAATCGGATATCATAAGTCTCGGGAATCATGCTTCTTTAATGTTTCTCATGGATGATACCAACCCCACTATACTGACGTTAAAGTTATATTCCAATAACTTGGGGTAAGAAGGATCCCGAGACCCCGACATCTCTTTATCCTGAAGTGATCTATTATTTCAACCACGATCGGTTCCTTTGTCAACGGTGAACTTGTTTGCTGCCCAGAAGTTTCTGCCACGGCCTTCGGTCCGCTCGTAAGGCAAAACCCGGCCCCTCGAAGTCCGTATGTCTGCGTCGTAGTCATCCTTTGATTTTTCTTTGCTCTTCTCCCGTCCCTTGGCTGATGATGTACAACCAACCTGGTCATCTTCGATCCTTATCTTTGACTCGTACCGGTTGTGGACATCTGCCCAAGTTATTGCTTGAAACTCAAGGAGGCTCTCCTTCAGCTTCTGGGAAGCGTCTGAGATTCTCAGATTCAATCCTTTGGTGTATGCTTCAGCAACCCATTCATCCGGGAAAGCCGGGAGCACCATTATTTCTTTTTGGAATCGGGTAAGGAACTCTCTTAATAATTCGAATTCTCCCTGTGCGATCCTGAATATTTCGACCTTCTGGGCTTGTACTTTTCTGGCCCCGGCATGAGCCTTGATGAAAGAATCCGCGAGCATCTCAAGGGAATATATGGAATGCTTAGGTAATAATGAATACCACGTTAGAGCTCCCCTCATGAGAGTTTCTCCAAATTTCTTTAACAACACATATTCAATTTTGTGAGGAGCTAAATCATTTCATTTTACCGCCATTGTGTAGGTGGTAATATGATCCAGTGGGTTTTAAGTCCCTTCATACCTTGGCATTTAAGGCATTTTGAATCGCTTTGGGATTAGTTGTGGTGCCGCACTCGACTTATACGAAAATTGAGTATACTTCTTCGAGTCCGGGCCTTTCAATACTTGTGGCGCGCCCAGGATCTGGTCCATGCGGGCATTTACTTCCCTTATAAACTGTAAAAGTTCATTCTTGAATGGGTCGTTCTCGTTGTTGAGACCGGGTTCGTTCCCCCCAGCCCAGTTAGAGCCAACTTCACCCTTGAGAGTGTTGTTGTCGATTCTCTGTGTTGTTTGGACTACTGGAACACCGGGAGAAATTGGATCTCGTCTATTTGCATTATACGAAGCCCCCGATAGTGCCTGCTTCAGCTCCGTCATAACCTTGTAGATTCCTCATGATCATTGTCTGATATATCTTCATCACTCTAGGCACCAAAATATTTTCTTTTCTCACTTGTTTCACTTCGTTCCATGAAACGAAGGTTGGAAGCTCTACTATGATCTTTATCTGGCACATATTCATCACTCCATATGCTGGAAGATTTTCTCTTCCGATTTTCCTTGGATAGTTTCATTTTTAATTCTGGACAATTGGCTTGGATGTGATAATAATTTCCGCATTCGTAGCATTTTCTATCATAATTATTTTGCTCACTTATTTCATTACCTTTTCTAGAACTTGATTTGCCTCTTCTATTATTCTTGCTTCTTCGCGTCGTGTTAGATACAACTCTAGAAAATAATGCAATATCATCTTGATGTTTGTCTCCTTCTTCTTCATCTTCATTTTCAGACTCAGCAATAGTTGATTTAGACGCAACACTCTTTTTATTCTCTTCATGTCCATTCTTTTTTAGATGGGTTTGCTCAAAGGCTATAAGGTCTCCATGAAGTTCATCATATGATAGTTTGTCGAGATCTCCGTATTCAAGAGTAACAACTTTTGGTTTCCATGAAATAGGTAAACTTCTTAGAATTGTTTTGACTTGTTCACCACTTGAATATGGTCTTCCAAAGGATTTTAGATCTCCAACTATTTTACTAAATCGTCCAAACATGTCTTTAATGGATTCATCATCCTTCATTTGAAACATCTCATAATCACAAATCAGAAGGTTTGTCTTTGTCTCTTTTACTTTACTGGTACCTTCATAGGTAACTTCAACTTTATTCTTTGGCTGTATCACAACTTGATATTTTCTCAAATTCTTCTCCGCTTATAGCATTGTATAATAGATTTTTTTCCTTTGAATTTATATGCACGATCTCCATATGCTCATCAGTATAATCATCAATATCAAGGGTTTCAGTAGATACAGGTCCTTCTGGCTTCTTTTCTGATTTGGACTGTAGGAGAGGAAAGTCATCATTCTTGATGACTCGCCATACTTTGACATCATAAGATTTGATGAAAGCTTCCATTCAAACTTTCCAGTGAGTGTAATATTGTCCGCTGAAGTATGGTGGTCTTAATGTATAAGTCCCCTCTTGGAGTAAGGCTCCGATAACTTTATGTACTAACATGATCTTTTTTCACTTGTTGTTAAGCAAAATTAAAAATGTGAGACCTACTCTGATACCAATTGAAAGTACAGGGGGGGGGGGGCTTTGTAGTCTTTTTAAATTTTTAGTCGACTACTCCTCAGACCTAGTCGACTAATACAGAGACAGCCTGTACAATACTGTTAGTACTTCGATTCAATAAGATACTAATCTCAACAAACAGTAATTGCTTATAATAAAATATAAAAGCAGTAAGGTAAATGACACCAGGAAATATATATTGATTCGGAACCAATGTGGTATCCTATTCCAGTATCCTTGGGTTGCAATGAGGTTATCTCTTTAGCTCTTTGTAATATGAGTTGAGTACAACTTGTTTCATTTTCAACGTTCATCACCAACGTTTACAAGGTTGGTTTTCACTCGCTCACCAACAACGATCAAGGGTTGGTTTTAACATGCTTACCAGCAACGCAAAAGGTTGGGTTTTACTCGCTCACCAATATTGACACAACCTCTAAGGATACACTGTTACACCCCATGTTTTTGTACGTGGAAGTACGCCATAAGTAAATTTATATAAGCTCGGAAATGAGATGCTACCTTCCGCATTTTCGTACGTTAAAGTTTTGTCGTAAGCTAACCACGTAAGTTCGGGAATGAGATTATTTTAAAATTATAAGCATTATGCTATTTCAAATAAGTGATGAGTAACTTCGTGAAGGTGAGAGGATAAGAAAATCAAAGAAAATGAATTTTCATCAAAGTTTAACATGTTGGGATAAAATACGGCCCAAGCTAAAATACCCGATATTTATGAACTAGTGCCATACAAGGTACCACATGACCATGATAGTAAGGTGTATAAGGTATGTTAAAAGTGGGTAGTATTTTAAGTAATTTGAGATAATCCTTAATTATGTATATTATTAGATAATGGGGGAATTAACAAGTTAATTAATAATTAGTGGTTGATTAATTATAGTCTTTTGAAGAAAGACTAAGGCAAAATGTGGCAGCCACATGGAAATATATTAGGTAACTCTTGAATCACCTAGAAAGGTGGCAACACTTCAAGAGATGGGCACCTTATCTCTTTGGATTAAAGAATGTCATCAAATCACTTCTTTAATCGACAAAAATAAAGATATTTCATCTTCAAGTTATGGATGAACTTCAGCAAGAAAACTTATGCAATATTATGATTAAATAACTACAAAAATGGAGATGTTTTACATCTACCAAGCAAAGGATTTTCAGCAAAAGAAGTTATACTACGTAATATTATAGCAACGGGATTTTGAGATTCTAAGGGACTACGGTGTAATCTTTCTCAAGTTTATCATACGGATTTTTCCATACTCCAGGTATGTTAAGGCTATTCCTTCTTTATTTTTGGCATGATCTACACGATACGAACGAAATGAGCAAATGCAAAATTTCCATAAATGACTATTCATAGAAATATTAGGGGTGTCTATATTCTTGATTCCCCATGTGAATTATTATTATATCTTCTGTTCATGGGTCTTAGAAAAATATGTATTTGATAAAATGTATCCGACATGCATATTATTTTTATGACATTCCGAGAAATCTTATTAACGTATTTCTTATGCATTTTATGCATTTATACATATATATTGACCCATGACCAGATGGCATTATATACGCGTATATTATATGTATATGGGATATGGGAAAATATTATGGCGTTATATACGCACCACCACCTGATCAGCTGGTATACGTTGATGAATTGACCACAATGGCCGAAATGATATGATGGGATGCCCTCAGAGGCTTAATGATGTTATGAACACATATACCTTTGCATGGTATGGCATTTATACGCATATGCATGACGTTATAAAAAATGAAATGATTCACAGAGCTATGCTGACGTACAGGTCGAGTCTTTTACTCCATGTTTCTCTCATGTCTATTATTTACTGATTTTTATTCCTTACATACTCGGTACATTATTTGTACTGATGTCCCCTTTGCCTGGGGACGCTGCGTTTCATGCCCGCAAGTTTCGATAGACAGGCCGAGAGTCCTCCAAGTAGGCGATCAGCTCAGCGGAAGATGTTGGTGCACTCCATTTCCTCCGGAGTTGCTTGATTGGTCAATATGATTTAGATGTGTATTGTTTGGTATGGCATGGCTTTGTCCTGACCTTTATGACATTTATGTACTATTAAAGGCTTGTAGACATATGTCGTGTACGTGGAAGATTGTAAGTCCTTGTCGGCCTATGTTTTGAGTTTATAAATGATCATGTTGGCCTTATAGGCCCATATGTCATGTGTATATGATGATGTAATAAGAAAGATACGTTATGCTGGTACTCGGTTGTTTAAGGTACCGGGTGCCCGTCGCGGCCCATCGGTTTGGGTCGTGACAAAAGTGGTATCAGAGCAGTTCTGTCCTAGGGAGTCTACAAGCCGTGTCTAGTAGAGTCTTGTTTATGGGTGTATTGTGCACCACACTTATAAGCAGGAGCCTACAGGGCATTTAGGACTGTCACTCTTTCTTCTGACTCTAGATCGTGTGGTAGAGCTCAATTGTAAGAACTCAATTTCCTAAACTCTATCTTATTCATAATATGATGATGCCTATATCTAGAAAGATAGTTGGTAAGAGATATATCTGTGGAAGAGTTGAGTCAGAGGAACTCAATTTTTGTTTCATGCTTATGATGGATAAATATGAGGTATTACGCAGATCATGTGTGTACTAAGATGTGTAAACTTCTTGATAAGGATCCCTATAAGGCAAGAATGTCTATCCACTCTTACGGTAAAAAGGAATAAGAGAATAGGAAGGTAAACACAATTTTCAGCAAGTAAAAGAAGCAAGAAGAAAAAGGGTACGAGCTACCAAGCTAATGAAGATTATCGCAGAGGAATATAAGCCTTTTGAGTTACCTTCAACAATAACAAAGGTATGCACAATTGGCCACACCCATCTCATTTATGCCTTATGGGGGCTAACGGGTGTAGTTTAAGAAAAGGACGGGATATCAGGATCCGACTGGGGTTAGAGTAACCCAAAATGGTGAATGGATTGTTTGTGTTAATTGACATTTCTGAAGGATATTACAAAGGTGCTAATATATCTTCTTGTGAGGCACCCAGATGGTGCACTCTAGAATATTACAATTTGATGTGAATACTAGCATGATCAAAAAATTCAGAAGATAGGCACTGAAAGCCTGGAAGGGATAAATATTACCTTAGTGTGGCTCGCGTCCCTAGTAGAGCGAGAATGTTAAGCAACTCGAAGAGCCACTGGATGGAGCAAAGGGGAGCTAAAAGCAAAAGAATGTCTTGTTCGAATTTTCAGAATAAGGTGATAGACATAAATGTTAGCGGGAAATAAGAAAAGAGTTAATGAAGCATTATGAGCAAGAAATGATACATGGATGACAACGGTAGATCAAAAGATGACAGTATTACAGAGTCTATAGTCAAGTGAAGGAAAAGACAAGAGATGACATGACTTGAGACAACAAAAGAGTATAGGCCATAAAGTCACATCCTCATTTCGAGAAATAAGTTCGTGACTCTAACGTGATTACCAAAAGGAAAATTTAGACCACAGAGTAATAGAAATCAACATGGATTGGTGAACAAGATAAACTAAACATGAATCAGGGACTGAATGATTTGAATATGGTCGACATCATGAGAATTTCAGATTGCGTTCTGGCTATAATAGAATGGACAACAGAAGACGATTCATGAGAAATTCAGAGAATGATCATTTAGGATGACGCCTCCCTAAAGCAAGCAATGTGAGCAAAGTTAAGCTTAAGGGACTGTATGTGCCAATTGCACTAAGTGTCACTATCGTAAGTAAGGGATTTTGTTATTCTTGGTACAGAAGGATTACCGCAAAGTGAGTAAGGGTCATCGATGATGTGAAAGGACGCCAAAGATAAAGAGGTAAAACATCTATAGATAGGTCGTCGTAGCTCCAACTTTCAGTACTCCTCTAAAGGGGGGGAATATGGAGTGATGTGGCGTTAAGTCAGAATTAAGTGATTCTAGTAATTATGGAATGGTAAAGGAAGGATGCGATAAAAATGAGATTGCACTTATCCAAATCCTACAGATATGATACGATTCCAGAATATTATGCAAACACGACGTCAAGGAGAGGAAGTAAGGTTTTCCCGGGATGTTATAAAACAAAAAGAGCAGTGCGAGAGGTAAGTTAAGACAAAATAAATAACCCAAGAAAGTTTATGTGGAATATTGCTATGAGAATGGGCCAACGAGAAATTAGCAATTGATTCAGGAAGAGCCTAGTTATGGCTAGACAGGTGGTTACATACGAATCGGCAGATCGTGCAAGAAAAACATAGTAAAACCCAATATAGTGAATTCAGCCTCGTAGTAATATTATTATAATACTTGAGATATATTCAGATAGGAGTCGGGGTAGTTAAAGGTACCGTATGAATGTTACAGGAATAAGAGAGAGTGCCACTGGGAAGACAGTCAAAATATCAGTTCAGAAGCAGCCCTACAAGCATAAGGGCGTGGAGGTAAGTAACTACGGATAATTATAGGCAAGGAAGGACATCAAAAGGTTTGTCGGGTATACGATGCAATAAACTCATAGCTTTACAAAAGTTAGAGGGTCCTCTCTAAGTACTAAAACAAAAGACTAGATGAGGGAATAAGGAAGAAGGCTTCAACCTAAGCATAGTGACCTAAAGAGGAAATGGTCTTGTAACAACAGTCTTACCACAACATTATATGCACTCCATAAGAAAGTGGCACCTACCGAGGCTAATGAACGGGAAGTAAAATCAAAAGTGATATTCAAGATCACATGAGTTGTATGGAATTCAATATGTGTTGGCACTAAGGTAAGCTAAGTATGCACGCAACATGGGGGCAAGAAGACCAGGAAAAGTAATTGCTTACATTTAAAGAAAGCTGAGAAGGAACGGAAAGAATCATTTGATTAATAATCCAGAGTTAGTTACGTTATGAACGCACTTAAGAGTTCGGAGTTTTATACATGCAGCATATATGTGGACATTCATACATCCGTAGAAGACTCCGGTATAAGTTAAAAGACAAAATTGAGCTTAGGGCATAGACAAAGGATTGAGTTGTTAGAAGATTGTATCATGGATATTCCATAACGCCCATGAAAGGCTAAAGTAATAACTAATACCAGAAGCCACAGATCGGAAGATAGCTTAAGCCTACATAAAGGCTGATCACAAGGAAGAGGAAACTAAAGAGTTACATTAACCAAGTAAATCAGGAATCTGATTATTGGACCCAGAAAATTATAGAAATCGTGATTGAGAGCATTGCAGGATCACTCTTAATATCAGAGGTACAAGAGAGAAAGTACAACAACCATATTCTATAACGGCCCTACGATAAAGCCAGTTGGAAAAGTACCAGCCTTATAAGAAGTCAGTACGAAGCCCCCACCGAATAGTGTATGCACAAGAGGTGCAAGTATTATAATAGAGCTTTGAGTTATGGACATGAATTATACTTATGTGGAAGAGAGTCATGAAATAGATAGAAGGTACGATGCAAGATTTTAAGGTAGTAAGGTAAAGGTGAACAACTTACGAAATACTCAAATGTAGAAGGTTGTGAATACTCCATACTTCGGATAAAAGGCTAGAAGCGTGGGGATTCAATATCCAGGAATGATAGCGGCATTGTCAGTAGCATATCTTCCAGCCTATAGTTTCTAGGTATCGAGAGA
This sequence comes from Nicotiana tomentosiformis, assembly GCF_000390325.3. Lineage (NCBI taxonomy): Eukaryota > Viridiplantae > Streptophyta > Magnoliopsida > Solanales > Solanaceae > Nicotiana > Nicotiana tomentosiformis. The sequence goes on along the minus strand of NC_090820.1, from coordinate 74,527,909 downwards.
TCTAGTTAAGAAAGTAAAAGAAAAGTTTGGGACCATGTGATGTCGCGCTTGATGTTCCAGAATAACATAAGGAAATCTATTATGCAAGCAAGTTGAAGAAAGGTTGCGAGTAGTATAAATGAATATGTGTAGGTCGCAAGCTAAAGTATGGTAAAGCGATAAGGTTTTAGGAAGACAGGAGTAAGGATAAGAAAGGGCGAGTGAGAAGGTGATGAGAATGGATAAGTGCTCAAGATTAAGCCCATGGAAATAAGAGAGCCGATGGTTTCTCTAAGTTATAGAAAGTTCAGTATTGCCTGAATGAACTCAAACGAGTCTAAGACTAGTAGCATTTAGAGGAGATGGAATGCTACCCTGGTAGTAAAATGAAGGTGTAATGGTAATAGATGAAGGATGACGTTTGGGCCTTCGATTGAGTAATGATTTCATGAATTGTACAGGATTAAAATATCCACGTAAGGTAAAATCATATTGGGATGCTATGAAATACGATTATGGAAGTATAATATCGTATCGCCCCCAGGTGGATCAACACAATCACTTCAAATATTCCACGGTGTAATGTGAGCCCTAACAGTAGTGTTACATAAGAGTTCAAGTTATCAGTGGTAGATTATGGATCAAAGTTAAGGTAAATCAACAATAGATGGATAAAGTTCCAACGTATGAGAGGAGATAAGGAATACATCCTTTAGATGACCAATAATAAGGAAGCATTGAAGGACTTGGATTTATACATCTATAATAAGAAACGAGAGTGTAACCTAGAATTGGGTAGCAAACCTCGATAATAATAAAACCAAGGTAAGAGTTATGGTATAATATGACTTACCTAGATGCAGTAAAGTCATACAGATGAATAACCAGGTCTATGATATAAGATAGAACAATATTCGTTAGTTCGACAAAGTACCGAGCGAAGAACTTCAATATAGATGCCCAGAGGAACATCTTATTGAGCTCTGTATATGTTTACAAGTGAGGTCTATGGATTGGCTAAAATTTGGAGGAAGAAGGCGAGAGGCGTCGCATAGGCGCACTTGCAAAGTTAGAGTCATACAGCCTGGATGATAAAAGGTAGCAACCGTTACAAGATTGGAAAGATTCTGACCTCAAGTCGTGGTGTGAGAAAGAGGCCTAAAGGGGGGGGGGGAATTCCCTGGCCTTTGGGATTCATTCACAGAACAGTTGCTTAGATGGCAAGAGGAGTACTACAGTATTCACAAGAGCTATGTGTTATGAGAATGATAAGTGCACCAGTCAACATTCGAGGACGAATGTTCCAAAGGGGGTAATGATGTTACACCCCATGTTTTCGTACGTGGAAGTACGCCATAAGTAAATTTATATAAGCTCAGAAATGAGATGTTACCTTCCGTATTTTCGTACATTAAAGTTTCATCGTAAGCTAATCACGTAAGTTCGGGAATGCGATTATTTTGAGATTATAAGCATTATGCTATTTCAAACAAGTGATGAGTAAATTCGTGAAGGTGAGAGGATAAGAAAATCAAAGAAAATAAATTTTCGTCAAAGTTTGACATGTTGGGATAAAATATGGCCCAAGACAAAATACCCGGTATTTATGAACTAGTGCCATACAAGGTACCACATGACCATGATAGTAAGATGTATAAAGTATGTTAAATGTGGGTAGTATTTTAAGTAATTTTAGATAATTTTTAATTATGTGAATTATTAGATAATGGGGGAATTAACAAGTTAATTAATAATTAGTGGTTGATTAATTAAAGTCTTTTGGATAAAGACTAAGGCAAAATGTAGCAGCCACATGGAAATATATTAGGTGACTCTTGAATCACCTTGCAAGGTGGCAACACTTCAAGAGATGGGCACCTTATCTCTTTGGATTAAAGAATGTCATCAAATCACTTCTTTAATTGATAAAAATAAAGATACTTCATCTTCAAGTTACGGATGAACTTCAGCAAGAAAACTTATGCAATATTATGATAAAAAAATTACAAAAATGGAGATGTTTTACATCTACCAAGCAACGGATTTTCAGCAAAAGAAGTTATACTACGTAATATTATAGCAACGGGGTTTTGCGATTCTAAGGGAGTACGGTGCAATATTTCTCAAGGATATCGTACGGATTTTTCCCTACTCCAGGTATTTTAAGGCTATTCCTTTTTTTTGGCATGATCTATACGACATGATTGAAACGAGCAAATGCACAATTTCCATAAATGACTATTCATAGAAATATTAGGGGTGTCTATATTCTTGATTACCCATGTGAATTATTATTATATCTTCTATTCATGGGTCTCAGAAAAATACGTATTTGATAAAATGTATCCGACAGAAATATTATTTTTATGACATTCGGAGAAATCTTATTAACGTATTTCTTATGCATTTCATGCATTTATACATATAAATTGACCCATGACCAGATGGCGTTATATACGCGTATATTATATATATATGGGATATGAGAAAAGGTTACAGCATTATATACGCACTACCACCTGATCAACTGGTATACGTTAATGAATTGACCACAGTGGCCGAAATAATATGATGGGATGCCCTCAGAGGCTTGATGATGTTATGAACACATATACTTATGCACTGTATGACATTTATACGCATATGCATGACGTTATAAAAAATGAATTGATTCACAAAGCTATGCTGACGTACAAGTCGAGTCTTTTACTCCATGTTTCTCTCATGTCTATTATTTACTGATTTTCATTCCTTATATACTCGGTACATTATTTTTACAGACGTCCCTTTTGCCTTGGGACGTTGTGTTTCATGCCCGCAGGTCTCTATAGACAGGTCGAGAGTCCTCCAAGTAGGCGATTAGCGCAGCGGAAGATGTTGGTGCACTTCATTTGCTCCGGAGTTACTTGTTAGGTTAGTATGATTTAGATATATATTATTTGGTATGGCGGGGCTCTGTCCCGACCTTTATGACATTTATGTACTCTTAGAGGCTTATAGACATATGTCGTGTACGTGAAAGATTGTACGGCCTTGTCGGCCTATGTTTTGAGTTTATAAATTATCATGTTGGCCTTATAGGCCCATATGTCATGTGTATATGATGATGTAATAAGAAAGATATGTTATGTTGGTACTCGGTTGAGTAAGGTACCGGGTGCCCGTCGCGACCCATCGGTTTGGGTCGTGACACACGCTGCCTCTCTAAAAATTTTATGTCTCTCTTCACTCTTTTGTGTACATAGTAAATCTACTAAATGTGAATTACAGTGCTTGTTAAAAGTAGAATAAAGAACTTGTAGTTGGGTAAACAATTATATATACCGATGCGTAAGTTTGCTGTTGCAAGTGTCTTCTCTTTTATACTTGGTCTTTGAATATTCTAGCTGTTGCAGCGGTCTTCTAATTTTGGAAAAGGATTTCCTTTGTTGTTGCTCCAACTTTCCTTTACTGATTCTTGCTCTTTTGAACATGATCTCGATCCTTGTATCGATTAAGTCTGATGTTGAAGAGTAACTACTTTTTCCTTTGAGGACAAATGAATATCCGTTAAAGAGATCTTTACATACTGCAAGCCATTTTGTACAGATTTGATCCCACATAGATTTGAGATCTTTTTCTTTACAATTCCAAAAATTAAGGGCATATTATTTAATGCCTTTTGTATAAAATATTCTTTCCATGTAAGCTACCAAGTCTTCATATGTAATGTTACGCGGCGCCTTCCTGAAGTTCCTTGGAAGGGCGAAGTAAGGCTAGGTAACCGATGTTAGTACGGTTGCTGTCCGCCAACTGAGGTCCCCTCTGTTCGCTAGACTAGATTGTGAGTGCCGTACGGGAAAACCAATGTCATGAGCAATTGAAAGAGAGCAGAAAAGAGAATTGAGAATGAAAGAAAGCTTGATTGCATTGAATGAAAGCTATTACAGAAAACAAGACGGTGTCGGGGGAGAGACACCAGTACAGAGAATTATTTGCTTGCTTGAAAGTTTTGATTGCTTGGTCCCCCTTAATAATGCTTAAAAAAAATAAACCAAAGTTACATGACTAGACCTATGAAAGCTGGAAAATCACACTTAAAGAAAATGCAGTAAAACTACTCTATATTTACATTGAAAAGGACTTAGTCTTCTACAAAGCAGCAGCAAGTCCGTTGGCAGCAACTTTGTCTTTAGCATAAGGGTCTGCACGCGCGGCATTGTCTGTGCGCGCAGCGCTATTGGCTTTTGCCTGTGGCTGGGCGCTGGCTATCGGTGGGGCGACAGAGGCACATGCGCGCTTGTCACTTGGAGCTGCTGAGACCACGGGGCCGACCGTGGCGACGGGCGTTGGGAGGCTGGCCAGGACGCCACAGGGCGCGTCCAAGGGGTCATGGGGCATGGCTGGAAAGCCGCCCATGACATTCTCCCCCACCTGAGTTGGCGACATCCTCGGCGCCTTCCTTGCAAGGTAATCATCAATCAGGCTCTTGTAGGCTTTGAGGTTTGTTCCCCTCTCCCAAGTATTCTCCTCTGCATCACATCCCTGCCATTTCACCAAGAACTCCTGGTGATCTTTTCTTGAGGCGTGAATCACTCGATCATCAAGAATAGCTTCAGCACGCCTTTTCCCGGTTGAATTGGGGCCTTGAATACTTGGTATTGTGAGTTGGCTTCGTGAAGGATCCTCCATATCTTCCCGGAAAGGTTTCAGGAGACTAACATGGAAAACATGATGGATTTTCCACCAAGCTGGGGTATCCACCCGGTATGCAACTTTCCAAATGCGCCTTTCAATGCACAAGGGTCCAATATATTTTTGCAATAGGCGAGGGTCATGGACCCCTGCAAACAAGTACCGCTTTGGGATTTTGACCATCACTTTGTCTCCCACCTGGTATTCCACAAAGCGACGATTCTGATCAACATGCCTCTTCATCCGCTTTTGGGCTTTGACAAGATAGCTCCGCACTATCTCCGAATTTTGCTTCCATTCTTTTGAGAAGCTAGCAGCCCGAGGGGATTTTGACATATTTGGTGCGTTCACTGTGTGTGGGAGTAGCGGTTGCTGTCCGGTAACAATTTCAAAAGCGCTTTTGTTGGTACTTGAGCTCTTTTGTGAATTGAAACACAGTTGAGCAGCATCCAGAAGCTTCACCCAATTCTTCTACGATCCGGTCACAAAGTGCCGGAGATATTCCTCTAGCATGCCATTGAATCGCTCCGTCTGGCCATCAGATTGTGGATGAAAACTTGAGCTATGACTCAATTTTGACCCGAGGCATTTAAAGAGTTGGGTCCAAAAATTGCTAGTGAAGCGTGAGTCGCAATCACTAACAATGTCTTTAGGTAAGCCCCAATATTTGATGACATGAGAGAAGAATAGTCGAGCTGTATCTTCTGCTGATATATATTGTGGGGCTGCTATAAAGGTAGCATACTTGGAAAACCGATCCACCACAACCAAGATAGTTGTGAGATCTCCGACCTTGGGCAATCCGGTGATGAAGTCCAGGGAAACGCTTTCCCAAGGTCTTTTTGGTACAGCTAGTGGTTCCAAGAGCCCTGCCTGCGTCAAGCGGTCTGACTTATCTTTCTGGTATACTAGACAAGTCTTCACATACTGAGCGACGTCATCGACCATTTGAGGCTAATAATATGCACGGCGAAGTAATGCCATGGTGCGTTCCTCGTCGGGATGACCGACCCACAAAGTATCGTGGTATTCTGCAAGAAGAGTCCGTCGTAGATCTCCTCCTTTAGGAACATAAAGTCGGTTCCCTTTCACCTTCAGTAACCCATCTTCGGTGTAGAACTGGCGAGTCTTGCCCTGTCCTACCAAATCAACCAAATACTGTGCAGCAGGATCCTTGATGAGTAGATCCTGTATCTGGTCTTTTATGGTGGTGGTTACTTCGCTGCCCTTTAGGGCGGCGAGTACACACATCGATGCTAGATCAGCTCTCCGACTGAGTGCATTAGCAACATGATTGGTCTTTCCACTTCGGTACTCCAGGTTGAAGTGAAATTCCGCTAGGAGTTCCTGCCACCTAGCCTGTCGTCCATTCAGCTTTGGCTGGGTCATGAAATGGCTAACGGCTGTGTTGTCTGTCTTGACCACGAATGGGGCTCCCAGTAGATAATGCCTCCAAAGGTGTAAGCAATGAACGACAACGAATAATTCTTTCTCATGGGCGGCATAGCGCCGCTCTACATCCTTAAGTTTCTGGCTCTCGTACGCTACGGGATGCCCTTCTTGTAGCAATACTCCACCAAGTGCATAGTCGGAGGCATCCATTTGCACTTCGAATGGCTTGGCCAAGTCAGGGAGGGCCAAGACTGGGCTACTAGACATAGCCATCTTCAATGCGTCGAAGGCCTCTGCCCGCTTGGGGCCCCAATCGCACGGGGTGGCCTTCTTGAGAAGTTCTGTCAGCGGCACTGCAATGAGGGAGTAACTTTTCACAAACCGTCGATAGAAGTTGCATAGGCCAAGGAACGACCTCAAGGCATGTATATCCTTAGGAGGCGTCCATTCTGTAATGGCCTGAATCTTCTGCTGGTCCATCTTGATCCTCTCTTCCTCGATGACATGTCCGAGGAAGTCAATTTGTTTCTGAGCAAAGGAGCACTTGGATAGCTTCGCATATAATTTGTGCTCCCGCAATCGGGCTAGGACCTTCCGCAAATGCTCCAGGTGTTCTTCTAGTGTCTGGCTATATACCACAATATCATCCAAATAAACCACAACGAATTCATCAATGTATTCTCGGAAGACTTGGTTCATCAAGGTGCAAAATGTGGCTGGCGCGTTAGTCAAGCCAAAGGGCATAACCAGGAAGTCGTACGACCCAAATCTTGTCACACAGGTCGTCTTGTGCTCATCACCATCTGCAATCCGAACTTGCCAATAACCTGTCCTCAGGTCTATTTTGGTGAATACCGTCGCACCACCCAGTCTATCAAACAAGTCTGCCATTAGCGGAATAGGGTACTTATTTTTCACGGTGATTTTGTTTAGAGCCCGGTAATCCACGCAGAGTCGTAAACTACCATCATGTTTCTTTTGGAATAGCACAGGGGACCCATATAGGGACTTGGAGGGCACAATGATCCCTGTGTCTAGCATTTCCGTCAATTGTCTCCGAAGCTCGGCGAGTTCGGGTTGTGACATTCTGTATGGCGCCCGGGCAGGTGGCTTCGCACCCGGCACCAACTCAATCTCATGGTCCACAGTTCGCCTAGGCGGAAGACGCTTTGGCATGTCTTGTGGCATGATGTCTTCAAATTCCAGAAGTAACTCCTTCACGGGTGCAGGAATGGGACCCGAGGAGCGTTCTATATCTTCCATGCAGAGGGTAGCCAGGAACGTGGGTTCATGTCTTTTTACCCCCTTCTTCAACTGCAAGGCCGAGATGTTCTCGGCTGCCATCTTCATGGGAATGCACGGAATAATGCAGGGCTTGGCCCCATTTGCCCCCATCATCAGCAGCATGTCTGCATACGGTGCGGGCATGGTATTGGTCTGTCTCAGGAATTCCAACCCCACGATTAACTCAAAGTCATCTATGATCACTACGCGCAGGTTGAACTTTCCTTCATAAGGGCCAAGCTTCACTGGTACTTCTTTGGCTATTCCACCCACTGGTTGAGGTGGTGAGTTGATAGCCTTCACACGACCTTTGCCCTTTCCTACGACTAGTCCAAGACGCTCCACCTGAGTCGAGGCTAAGTAGTTGTGGGTGGCACCTGTGTCTATCATTGCCCGAATGGGCTTGCCATTTACCTTCATGTCAACGAACATTAGGGTCCTCTCTTGATGAGGAGGAGTCCTCAAATTCGCCTTCTTATTTCCTTTCCTGGCAATTGGACAGGGGTCCTTCTTCTTGCGGATACCGGCACTGGTACCCGCTAAGGGCTCAGAAATGGAGCCAACAATTGCATTGAATGCACCTACTGGCTCGGTCTGGTCCGCATCATCGGCGTCGTCATCCGTCCCATCCTCAAAAGCTTGATGGGCATTCATCTGTGCATGTGGACATTCATTATTCCAATGTGGTCCGCCGCAATGGCGACATCCTGAGGGGGGCTTCCTCCCCCGATCATTGTTGTTAGATGCAGCACTAGTACTGCCGGAAGAGGGAGTCTTGGATTTGGGTGCACTCCGGTCTCCTCCACTTCTGCTAGGGCCACTAGTGTTTGGTTGGCCCCCTTTGTATCCTCCTCGGACAGGCTGTTGAGGCCTATCCTTCCGGGCTTCCACTTGGTAATCCCCAAGGCACTCTGCTGCTTGGATTGCCTTAGGCAACGTGTCTACCCTTTGTCTCTGCAACTCCATCCGGGCATAAGGTTTCAACCCTTCCAGGAAGGTGAAGAGTTTGTCTTTGTCCCCCATGTCACGGATGTTCAGCATGAGCGCGGAGAATTCCCGCACGTAATCTCGCACTGATTTGGTCTGGCGGAGCTCCCGCAACTTTCTCCTGGCATTGTACTCAACATTTTCGGGGAAGAACTGTAGGCGTATGGCTGCCTTCAGTTCCGCCCATGTGTCGAGGGCATCTTCACCTGCCTTGATGGCTTCGTACTTCACCCGCCACCAGAGTTTGGCATCACCCTGAAGATACATGGCAGCAGTTGCTACCTTCTTAGCTTCTTCCAGGCTTCCCACGGCATCGAAGTATTGCTCGATGTCGAAAATGAAATTTTCCACTTCTTTGGCATTCCGAGCTCCACTGTATGGCTTTGGCTCAGGAATTTTCAGCTTTTGTGCCATGGGGGCGAGGTTCACACCACCCCCAAATTGGTTTCCGCCTCCTCGAAGTAGGCCTTGTAAAGCAGCATTGACAACATTGAGCTGGCCTGTCAAGTTGTCTATGGTTTGTTGCATGGCAGTCACCCTGTCTGCCTCTTGTTCCCTGTTGGCTAAATCCTCGGCACGCTCCTGCTGGAGGACCTCAAATTTACCAAAAATTTCAGCTGCCTCTGTGGCTGCTGTTTGCCGGTCTCCTTCAGAGTCGCGGCTGATGTTTTCTATGTCAACTTCGGCCTGGATGAGTCTGCGGTCCAGGTCGTCCAACCTTTGCACTAGGCTGGTTTTTAGATCGGGCACCATTTCCACGATGGGCCGTAATGCGTCAACCGTTCCCTCAAGGGTCGCGATGCGATCCCCATAATTCACCATGGTCAGAAATGGTGGTAATTGCAATGTAATCCCTCGTCCGATGTCGAGCATAGGCTTTGATACAAACTGTTACGCGGCGCCTTCCTGAAGTTCCTTGGAAGGGCGACGTAAGTCTAGGCAACCGATGTCAGTACGGGTGCTGTCCGCCAACTGAGGTCCCCTCCGTATGCTAGACTAGATTATCAGTGCTGTACAGGAAAACCAATGTCATGAGCAATTGAAAGAGAGCAGAAAAGAGAATTGAGAATGAAAGAAAGCTTGATTGCATTGAATGAAAGCTATTACAGAAAACAAGACGGTGTCGGGGGGAGAGACACCAGTACAGAGAATTGTTTGCTTGCTTGAAAGTTTTGATTGCTTGGTCCCCCTTAATAATGCTTAAAAAAATAAACCAAAGTTACATGACTAGACCTATGAAAGCTGGAAAATCACACTTAAAGAAAATGCAGCAAAACTACTCTATATTTACATTGAAAAGGACTTAGTCTTCTACAAAGCAGCAGCAAGTCCGTTGGCAGCAACTTTGTCTTTAGCATCAGGGTCTGCGCGCGCGGCATTGTCTGCGCGCATGGCGTTGTTGGCTTTTGCCTGTGGCTGGGCGCTGGCTATCAGTGGGGCGATAGAGGCACATGCGCGCTTGTCACTTGGAGCTGCCGAGACCAAGGGGCCGACCGTGGCGACGGGCGTTGGGAGGCTGGCCAGGACGCCACGGGGCGCGTCCAAGGGGTCATGGGGCATGGCTGGAAAGCCGCCCATGACAGTAAATATACACGTGACTTCTATAAGGCATATTACAATTGTCTTTATATTCTTGGTACCTCCTTTAATTCCACTTATATTCATTCCTTTTTCATTGTATTACCAATCACCTCTTAGATTTGAATCTTTTCTTCTTTGGCGAAGTATCAATCAAGATTTATTTTGCGGTCCGCACCTTTCCTTTACGGTCCGCACATGAGGCTTTGCCTCAGCACTCTAAAATGTGCCCTCCGCACTTCAACTGTTCCAGAATTCCAACTTCTACATTCGATGTCGAAACCTATTAAATCAAGTTCGATTGACCTCAAATTTTGCACACAAATCATAAATGACATAATGGACTTATTCCAACTCCCAGAACCCCAATCCGATCAAGTTAACCACACAGTCAACTCTCGATCAAACTTTTAAATTTCTAACTTTTGCCATTTCAAGTCTAAATCAATTACGGACCTCCAAATCACTATTCGGACACGCTCCTAAGTCTAAAAGCACCCAACGGAGCTAACGGAACCATCAAAACTCCATTTCAGAGTCGTTTACACATAAGTCAATATCCGGTCAATCTTTTCAACTTAAGTTTCCAACCTTGAGACTAAGTATCTCAACTCATTCTGAAACCTCTCCGAACCCGAACCAACTACCCTGGGAAGTCACATAACAACAATTAAGCAGAGAATGAGCAGTAAATAAAGGAACGGGGCTATAACTCTAAAAATGACCGGTTGGATCGTTACATCCTCCCCCTCTTAAACAAACGTTCGTCCTCGAATGGGTCTAGAAGCGTAATTGGAGTCTCAAATAGGAGTGGATATCTGCTCTGCATCTCCCGCTCGGTCTCCCAAGTAGCCTCCTCAACTGGCTGACCTCTCCATTACACCTTCACTGAAGCTATGTCCTTTGACCTCATTTTTCAAACCTGCCGATCCAAAATGGCCACCAACTCTACATCATAAATCAAATCACCATCCAACCGAACTGTGTTGAAATCCAAAACATGATACGGATCGCCGATATACTTCCAGAGCATAGAAACATGAAATACTGGATGCACACTCTACAAACTTGGTGGCAAGGCAAGCTTGTAAGCCACCTCTTTGATCCTCTAAAGTACCTTAAACGGCCCAATATACCGAGGGCTTAACTTGGCCCTCTTCCCGAACCTCATAACACCCTTCATGGGTGACACCTTGAGCAGTAACTTCTCCCCAACCATAAAAGAAACATCACGAACCTTCCTATCGGCGTAACTCTTATATCTAGACTGCGTCGTGCGAAGCCAATCCTGAATCAATTTAACCTTGTCTAAAGCATTCTGAACCAAGTCAGTACACAATAACCTAGACTCGTCGGGCTCAAACCAACCCACCGGAGATTGACACCGTCTCCCATACAAAGCCTCATACGGATCCATCTGAATGCTCGACTGGTAGTTGTTGTTGTAGGCAAACTCTGCGAGCGGCAGAAATTGATCCTAAGAACCCCCAAAATCAATGACACAAGCGCGTAGCATAACCTCCAATATCTGAATAGTGCGCTCTGACTACCCGTCCATTTGAGGGTGAAATGTTGTACTCAACTCAACCTGGGTGCCCAACTCTCGCTGTACTACCCTCCAAAACTGCGATGTAAACTACGTGCCCCGATCTGAAATGATGGACACTGGCACACTGTGAAGGCAAAATCTCGCGGATGTAAATATCAGCCAACCACTCCGAAGAATACGTAGTCCCAACTGGAATGAAGTGCGTTGACTTGGTTAGCCAATTCACAATCACCAAAAGGCAACGAACTTCCTCGAAGTCTGTGAGAGCCCAACTACACAATCCATGGTGATACGCTCCCATTTCCACTCTGGAATATCAAGCCTCTGAAGTAATCCACCCGGTCTCTGATACTCATACTTCACCTGCTGATAGTTTAGGCACCGAGCTACAAACCCAACTATATCATTCTTTTTTCTCCTCCACCATTAATGTTGTCTTAAGTCCTGGTACATCTTCACGGCACCCGAATGAATGAAATACCACGAGTTGTGGGCCTCCTCAAGAATCAACTCACATAGCTCATTTACGTTAGGCACAGAGATCCGACCCTACATCTTCAACATCCCATCATCCCCAATAGTAACATCCCTGGCATCACCGTACTGAACCGTGTTCTTAAGGACAAAAAAATGGGGATCATCATACTCGCTCTCTCTTATGCGATCAAATAAGGAAGACCGAGAAACTACACAAGCTAGAACCCGACTGGGCTCCAAAACATCTAATCTCACGAACTGGTTGGCCAAGGCCTGAACATTAACTACAAGAGCTCTATAACCAACGAGAATGAATGCAAGGCTACCTATACTCACCGCCTTTCTACTCAAGGCATCGACCACCACATTGGCCTTCCCAGGATGATACAGAATGGTAATATCATAGTCCTTTAGCAACTCCAACCATCTCCGTTGCCTCAAATTTTGATCCTTTTGTTTGAACAAGTGCTAGAGGCTCCGATGATCTGTAAATACCTCACAAGACACACCATAGAGATAGTGTCTCCAAATCTTCAATGCATGAACGATGGCAGCCAACTCCAAATCCTGAACAGGGTAGTTCTTCTCATGAGTCTTCAAGTGACGCGAAGCATAAGAAATCAATCTACCTCCCTGCATCGAGACACACCCAATACCAATCCGAGAAGCATCACAATACATTGTATAAGAACCAGAAGCTGAAGGTAGAACTAGACCTGGAGTTGTGGTCAAGGAAGTCTTGAGCTTCTAAAAGCTCTCTTCACACTCATCCAACCACCTGAAAGTAGCACCCTTTTGGGTCAATTTGGTCAAAGGCGATGCAATAGATGAGAAACCCTCCACGAAGCGACGATAATAACCGGCCAAGCTGAGAAAGCTCCGAATCTCCGTAGCTGAGGATGGTCTTGGAAAACTCTGAACCGCCTCAATCTTCTTCGGATCCACCTGAATCCCATCACTGGACACCAAGTGCCCCGAGAACGCCACTAAACTAAGCCAATACTCACACTTGAAGAACTTGGCATAAAGCTTCTCCTCCCTCAACTGCTGTAACACAACCCTCAAATACTGGGCATGCTCCTCCTATCTACGAGAGTACGCCAGGATATCATCAATGAAAACTAAAACAAACAAGTCGAGATAAGGCTAAAATACACTGTTCATTAGATGTATGAATGTTGATGGGCATTGATCAGCCCAAAAGACATCACAAGGAACTCATAATGACCATAACGGGTCCTGAATGCTGTCTTTAGAATATTTGAGTCCCGAATCATCAACTGGTGATACCTAGACCTTAAATCAAACTTAGAGAACAACCTCGCTCCCTAAAGCTGGTCAAATAGATCATCAATGCGCGTCAAAGGATACTTGTTCTTGATTGTAACTATGTTTAACTGTCTATAGTCGATGCACACCGACATAGTACCATCCTTCACAAACAGAACCGGTGCACCCCAAGGCGACACGCTAGGCCTAATAAATCCCTTATCAAGAAATTCCCAAAGTTGTTTTTTCAATTCATTCAACTCAGTTGGTGCCATACAATACAGAGGAATAGAAATGGGCTGAGTGACCAACACTAAGTCAATACCAAAGTCAATATCCTTGTCGGGAAACATGCCTGACAGGTATGTAGGAAACACATCTGGAAAGTCTCGTACCACAGTAACAGAGTCAATAACAGGAGTATCAACACCAATATCCTTCACAAAGTCCAAATATGACAAACATCCTTTCCCAACCATCCGTTGGGCCTTCAAATAAGAAATCACTCTGTTGGGAACAAAATCTGGAGAACCTCTCCGCTCGACCCTTGGCAAACCCCGCATCGCCAACGTCACGGTCTTATCATGACAATCCAGCATAGCATGACATGGAGACAACCAATCCATACCCAAGATCACGTCGAAATCAACCATACTAAGAAATAAGAGATCCACTCTAATCTTCAATCCCCCAATAGTCACTACATGTAACCAATATACACGGTCCACAATAAAAGTATCACCCACCGGCGTAGATACTTGAACAGGTGAAACTAAGGACTCACGAGACATATCCAAATAACGAGTAAAATAGTAAGACACGTAGGAATAAGTAGAACCATGGTCAAATAATGTGGAAGCATCTATGTGTCACACTGCAACAATACCTGTGATCACTGCATCTGAAGCAACAACATCTGGCCTAGCAGGAATAGCACAGAATCAGGCCTGACCACCACCTGATCGGCCCCCACTCCGAGCTGGTTAGGTGGGTGGTGGAATTGCTGGTGCTAGTACCATCGACCGATAACTCAACTATGGAGCCCCCCACTTAACAATCTAGGGTAATCTCTCTTGATGTGACCCATGTCCCCGCACTCGAAATAACCCCTCCTCTGATGGAACTGTTGCTCCTAATAACCCAAGGAACTGCCTGTAGAAACCTGAGCAGATGAGGCATGGTGAGAACTCTGTGCTGGTAGTGTGGTGAATGAAGAATGGCTTGAGCAGGCACTGTAAGAATCATGGCTAACTAATTCACCACGATGAGCTGGACAAGTCATCTGAGCGGGCCTATAAGGACGACCCCTACTATGGTAAGACTGTCCCCTAGAATGAACACCACCAGGACCACCCAAACTTCGAGGCCTCTTAGCCTCCCTTTCCTCACGCTCCTAAATACGGACCATCTCTATCACCCGAGCAATATCAACCACCTTGTCAAAAGTAGCACCGAATACCCTCTCCCGAGTCATAAGCAACCACAACTAATATGTGAGGACATAAATGAACCTTCTAATCCTATCCTTATCTATGGGAACTAGCCAAACTACGTGATGGGCCAACTCGAAAAATCTCATCTCGTACTGGGTCACAGACATGCTATCCTGTTGTAGCTGCTCAAACTGTCTACGTAGCTCCTCCTTCCGAGACTGTGGCACGAACTTCTGCAAGAAAATAACGGAGAACTCACGCCATATAAGCGGTGCTGAACCGACTGGCCTGCGCCTCTCATAAGCCTCCCACCATTTGAAGGCAGCTCCAGTAAATTGAAAAGTAGTGAATGAGACCCCACTGGTCTCCAAAATACCTGTCGTGCGAAGAATCCGCTGGCACCTTTCCAAAACTTCATGGGCATCCTCAAACTCAGCCCCACTGAATGATGGAGGCTGGAGTCTCCCAAATCTCTCCATTCCCCTCTGCTCATCATCAGTCATAATGGGACCCACCTGGGCATGAGCAGCTGTAACCGGCTGGGCTAGTGGAACCCCTGGTGTCTGAAGTCCTTACATCACCGACTCTGGTGTACGGGCGGCAAGAGTCTGAGTACCTCCCCCCCTTGAGAAGTGGTTGCCGTGGCCGGAATAGAAACCGCCTAAGCAAGGTTGGTGCACACAGCCAAAATCTAAGCCAAAGCCTCTGAAGGCCTGGAATCACAATGGGTACAGTTGGTGCCTAAGCTGTCCCCACTGGCTCAACCATAGCTGGTACCTGCTTCTGAGATGGAGCAACTAGTGGATCTGTAGGTGCGCTCTATTTGTTGTACGAGCTGTACCCCTGCCCCTACCGTGGCCCCTACCACGACCTCGGCCTCTCGTGTCCCTAGCTGGTTGTATTGGTGACTGTCCATCCTGACCGGTAATACGTTTCCTCACCATCTGTAAGAGAATAGAACAACAAAAATCTAGTGACCAGAATTAATAAATCCGCACGACAAGAATACAAGAATGTGAAGTATCCTAAGGGTTCGGCAGCCTCTTGAAGATAAGTACAAATGTCTTTGTACTGATCCGCAAGACTCTACTAAACCTACTCATGACTCGTGAGACCTATATAACCTAGGCTTTGATACCAACTTGTCACGACCCATAACCCGACCTGTCATGATGACGCGTATCATAGTACTAGGCAAGCTGACATCTCACACATATTAACACTTTTAAGACTCAAATATGCGGAAGTAAGTTTAAATAATTAAGAATTTCACAACTACTAGATATGAACCTCAAAATCAATACAAGAATCCTCCCAAAAAGATCAGGGTGTCATAGAGTAAATGAGCATATATATATATAACAACATAGTATGGTACACTATCTGGAAAGTAAGACAAAAATACATAAAACTGAAAGATAGAGAAAGGAGGATCAAGGTCCGCGGACGCCAAGAAGCTACCTCAATGATCTCCGAACAGGTAGACTCCACGATCAATAACCACCGTGCCCGAAAATGCCTGAATCTAACACGAGGTGCAGGGTGTAGTGTGAGTACAACCTACTCAATAAGTATTGCAAATAAATAGGGCAAGGTAAAAGGAGCTTAATTTGTTGAAGTCACTAGTTAAATCAGTAAAATTCTATCCTTTTTTTATTAACATAATGTGAGATTTAAAGCTAGCCCATAAGGCTTCGTGATACGAATATCTGGTCCTCAAATACCCTACTCAACAGTATTATGGCATGTAGGGGAAAGAAAATAAGTAAATCAAATAAATGATCAAGAAACTACAAGTTTCACACACTACACGGACAACTCAAGTGTTATACGGACAACTCACGTGTTGTATGAAAAACTCATGTGTGAAACGGACAACTCACGTGCCAATAATGTCAATATATGGATCCGTACAGACAACTCACGTGCTAATATTATCAATATGCGGATCCGCATGGACAACTCACGTGTTGCACGAACAACTCACGTGCCAATAACATAATCCGCCTGGCATAGCCACAAGCCCCAGTCAAAAATATCATACATAAGCAATGAAGCAAGTGTACAAGTATATCATGAATGAAATAAGATTCTCCTATCCCTGGACTAGTATAAATAACATGCTAAAGTGTAGGCATGTACAAAGTGTGCTATCGTAGCTCAATCCGGAAATTTCAATAATGAAAAGCATTTTTCAGGTTTGTTCAGGGATTAAACCTCTAAGTAGACTCATCATGGCTCAATTAAATCACATAAATTGTTACCACATGTTAGATATCGAAGCTAGAAGCTTAACAGTCATTTCTAGGCATATAGGAGCCCGAGCACAACCCAAACATGAATACACAACCCCGGTGCCCGCACACGGGATCATCCCTACACATGTGCGCACCCAAACGCATGTGGCTCTCATAACAATTCAGGCAACTAGTACCTCAACCAAGTTTAAATACGATACTTACCTCAAGCAACTCAAATCGCTTTGCTAGCAAGCCCTTGCCTCGCGAAATGGCCTCTGAATGCCTCGAATCTAGCCACAAACAATTTGATACAATCAACACAAACTAAAGGAATCATTTTCATAAGAAAATACCAAGTTCTTAAATCAAAAGTCAAAAAGTCAACTAAAATATTAACCCCCGAGCCCACGTCTCAAAATCCGATAAAAGTCAAAAACTCTGAACACTCATTCAACCACGAGTCCAACCATACCAAAATTAGTCAAATCCAATCACAACTCGACCTTCAAATCCTCGAATTATAGTTTATGAAGTTTCAATAATTTTTCCCAAATTTCTATCTCAAAATACTAATTAAATGATAAAAACAATGACATATTCATATATATTAACCAAATATGAGTTAGAATCACTTACCCCGATGAATTTCTTAAAAACCCACAAAACATTGCCACAAACCGAGCTCCCAAAGTCCAAATGTGAAATAATACTCTAACCTTCATTTATACAGTACAAAATCTGACCTCCCATTATGCTGACCGCACATTTATTATGCGATCCGCACATTCCAGGTTTCGCGGACGCAATCCAAATTGTGCGGTCGCACATAAAAAATAATTGCACTACCAGGCTTCAGTAAATTAATCATAACTTTCTGTACAAATATTCAAATGATGAATAGTTTAAATTTCTCGAAACTAGCTCAAATGACTACAACATTCATTTTTGGATCATTTTCAAATTTCTTATAGATTAAAATATATAAGCTTCTGAAGTTAGACCATCAAACCTGCAGATTCTCTTTTCGCCGGCCGCAAGAGGATTTCTACGGTCCGCATATTTCCTCCGTGGTACGCACCTTCCCTCTAAGGTCCGCACATGAGGCTTTGCCTCAGCACTCTAAAATGTGCCCTCCACACTTCAACTGTTCTAGAACATCATCAGAGTGTCAAAATGCCCAAACTCGTTCAAAACTCACCCCGAAACACACCTGAGCCACTCGGGACCCCATCCGAACATACCAACAAGTACCGTAACATAAAACGGACCTACTCGAGGCCTCAAATCTCGTCCAACAACATAAAGTCAACGAATAACAACCCAATTCAAGCCCAATGAAAACTAAGGAATTCCAACTTCTACATTCGATGCCGAAACCTATCAAATCAAGTTTGTTTGACCTCAAATTTTGCACACAAGTCATAAATGATATAACAGACCTATTTCAATTCCCGGAACCCTAATCCAAGCCCGTTAACCACAAAGTCCACTCTCGGTTAAACTTCCAAATTTCCAACATTCGCCATTTCAAGCCTAAATCAATCACGGACCTTCAAATCACTATCCGGACACGCTCCTAAGTCCAAAATTACCTAACGGAGTTAACAGAACCATCAAAACTTCATTCCGGAGTCGTTTACACATAAGTCAACATCCAGTCAACCTTTTCAACTTAAGTTTTTAATCTTGAGACTAAGTGTTCCAGCTCATTCCGAAACCTCTCCGGACCCGAACCAACTACCCCGACAAGTAACATAACAATAATTAAGCAGAGAATGAGCAGTAAATGGGGGAACGTGACTACAACTCTCAAAATGGTCGGCCGAGTCGTTACATGTACTCTAGTTGATATTCCATCAAAGAATTTATTAACATCAATTTCACATGCAAAGCTATTCATCATTTACTAGATAAGATTGTGGAACATCGCTTTTTTGCTTTTCCATGACACAGATGAATTGCAGAAAATTGCTCTATGCCAATTATGCTTTTTCATTCAACTTTCACTTTGGTACTTCAATGATCAGTGGACTAACTAATTTTCTCCTTTGCTGGCTTTGAATTATTTGGAACTTGAGAGAAGAAAATATATTCTACATCATGATCTCAGAATCGAGAACCTTGCATAAGCTTGAGAAATCCTTGACACAAATTTTGATTAGTATTATCATATGTTATCAATATAAATACTTGAAACTATAAACTCACGATCATGCCTTTTTTTTTTAAAAAACAAATCACTTTGAATAGAAGGAAAAGTATCATGCTTTGGTCATAAAAAAATTGTTAGAAAATTCTCAGCTCTTGGGGATGTTAGAAAACATAAACTCCATTATTTAAAGAAACCCCCCATGTATTTTGAAATAGTTTAAAAGCTTTGTAAGATGTGCATGAAAAATAATTCTCTAAATTAATGAAGAAGCAAACCTTCTTGTTATGAAACCTTGTTCTACAAGTTTACCCTTACATCTCATAGCCTTACCGCTTCCATCAAGCTCATTGCTGAATATGCATAATTGCAACTTGTTTGTCTTGGTAAAAGATTCTCATATGCCCTTTTTTTGCTTGTTATCAGCTACTATTGTATTGTTAGAAACCATCATCTATTGCACAATGACTAGTAGTTTAGCTTGTATGGATGCATCAATACCAATTTTTTGCTTTCTGTCCAGAGTAAGCTCTTCATCTACATACATACTTTCTCTTAACGAAATACTAGTAAGAAAATCAATGTATAAAGATTCATTCACAACAATGTTCTAAATCCATAAGAATTGTTGGTGGTAAAGGATAATAAAAATACCATAAATCTTACCAACTTTAGTCCTTCCCATGATAGTGGATAGACATTTGACCAAAATGATGAACATAATCAACGATTGATTTTTGGTCATATCATATCTCATATGAATTGTTCTCTAATATAGATCCACAACATAACCCAATTGAAGTGAATAATCATTAATAGTAGAAATACATACATTATGTATTCAACCTTTTTAGTATTGCCCGAAAAGTTTCATGTGTAGAAGTTACCTCAAGGTTGAATAACTTTCTTGGCTTGAATGAAATATTAGTATTCGTACCATGAAAGCAAATATCACACATATACTTTTCACTTCAAGAATAATCTAACACACATATAGGCATGACTCAAGTTTGTACGATATCAATAAAGTTGCATGCTTGCTTGTCCTAATATCTTATGCAAGTGACATGGTTCATGAAAGACATGTACTCAAGCTATTTAAAGTTCCGAAGTCATGAATAAAAAATAATACCAAATAGAGTAACAATGTGATGTAGCTAATGGACTCAAAGTGTATATAGGGGACTAATATGTATATAACAGGCTATACCTCACTAAACCAATAACTGGATATGTGTCACCTAATGCATCGAGAAGAACTTTAATAAACCTTAGTTATACCCATCACTTCTTGAATATATAAGAACTTTGAAGCATCTTTAAGCATGTGCCTCGACCAACCAATATGCAAACATCATTGATCCTTTTTATGGCTGGACTTAGGAATTTCTGCAAAATAAATAAGTTTGTTTTTGGTACCCAAACCTGTTTGGGTCCTTCATGGTTAGTAGCTTGTATAGGTGGAGATACATGTAATTGTTTAGGTGTCACGATCCAAAACTCTACATGTCGTGATGGCGCCTATCACAGAACTAGGCAAGCCGACAACCTTAATAAAACTAGGCATTTTTATATTAAAAATAAGATGAAGCAAATTTAACAGTAATAACTCTCATAAATAGCCGATACAAGCAACTACGACTCGAATACAATTTTTCCAAAATTCGGGTGTCATTGAGTACATGAGCATCTATATAATAACATAGTCTGAAATACCGTCTAGGAAGGTAGAACAGTATAAGTAAAACTAAGAGATAGAGGAGAAGATTCAAGGTCTGCAAATTCCGAAGAAGCTACCTCGATGATCTCCGAACGGGTAAAAACTCCAAGATCAGCAACCACCAGGCCCGAAAATACCTGGATCTGCACACGAAGTATAAGGTGTAGCATGAGTACAACCAACTCAATAAGTAACAAGTCTAACCTTTGGACTAAAAGCAATGATGAGCTCAACCAATATAGTACAAATACAGAGTTTAACAGTACAGAAATGACAGGAAATAGGACAATAATATCTCCAAGAAAACCCATAATCTATTCGTACACAGTATAGAAAATGTAGACATGCTTCCAGGTTTAATAGTTAAGTTCAACACAGATCAAATATGCCAAGTGTGACTAATATGATGAATATGACATATCTATATCTATATGCCAATATGAATACTGTATGTGATGCAACATAATGAAAACCTCACGTACTCACACTCTCAGAGCACTCAATCTGACTGTCTCAATTCTCGCTCGTCACACTCAGTCACTCAGCACTATACGGTGCCTACTATGGCGTGCAAACCGATCCATATATAGCCATAAGGTCTGTTACAGTGTACAACTCGATCCACATATAGCCCTAAGGCATGTTGCGGCATACAACCCGATCTACATATAGCCATAAGGCCTGTTGTGCACGTGTAACCCGATCCACATATATCCATAACGCCTGTTGGGGCGTGCAACCCGATCCACATATAGCCATAAGGACTACTGCGGTGTGCAGCCCAATCCACATATCTCACTCACACACGGCTCTCGGCCCCCAACTCAATCATCAATCTCTCCAGTCTCTCGGCTCACAAATCTCATGCCAATTAGCCCAAAAATAATAATATGATGTAACAATAAATGGCAACAGAGACTTAGATATGATATGCAAATAATGGATGTGACTGAGTACAAAATTTCCATCTAAGCAAATAATTCAACAGCAGAAATAACCACAGTGGGTCTCAACAGGATAAACATATAGCCTAACATGATTTCTAACATGAATCGGTAGCTCAATTACTCTAACACCTAGAGATCACATGAATAGCTACAAGGTATGATGACTACACAGTACCACATAATCAACTGGATCATAATTTCTATAGTGCACGCCCACACACTCATCACCCAGCATGTGCGTCACCTCAACACCAATCACATAACACGTAATTTAGGGATTCGTACCCTTAGAACCAAGTTTAGAAGTGTTACTTACCTCAAACCGTGAAAATCTCTACTCCAATAAATCATTGCCTCACGAATCGGTCCCCGAACAACTCGAATCTAGCCACAAACAATTCGATACAATCAACACAAACTATAGGAATCAATTCCATATGAAAATGTCAAGTTCTTAATCAAAAGTCAAAAAGTCAACTCAAAAAGTAAACCCTGGGCCCACGTCTCAAAATCTAACAAAAGTTACAAAATCCGAACACTCATTCAACCACGAGTCCAACCATATCAAAATTACTTAAATTCGATCACAACTCGACCTTCAAATCCTCAAATTAAAGCCTAGGAAGTTTCTACAAATTTTCAACCCAAACACTAATTAAATGACAAAAACAATGATATATTCATGTAATTTAACCAAATTCGAGTTAGAATCACTTACCCCAATCAATTCCTTGAAAATTCCTCCAAGAATCACCTCAATCCGAGCTCCCAAAGTCCAATTATGAAGTTCCACTCTAACCCTCGTTTTGATATTTTTATATTGTGCCCAGAGGTCCTCCTTCGTGATAGCGAAAAATGCTTTGCAATCGCGAAGCACAAAACTAAGCTGGCAAACATTAACTCTACGTGAACGTGACTCACAGAATTGTAGTCCTACGCGATCGCGACCTTCTTCACGTGTTCGCGAAAAATAAAGCGTGTGACCCTAGCTTCTACCTCATTCCCTCTTCGCGAACGCGGCTTAGCCCACGCGTTAGCGATTAACTGCCTTCTCCACCTACGCAACCGCATAGCATTAAATCCCCTGCTGCCCAAATAAGCCTTCACGATCGTGGACCAACCCACGTGATCGCATATAAGGAAACCAGACCTGCAATATCAGAAATCTTCTAAATCCCAATTCCAACCTGATAACCATCTGAAATCCACCCGAGGCCCCCGGGACCTCAACCAAACATACAAACATGTTCTAAAATATCGTACAAACGTAGTCTAGGCCTCAAATCACATCAAACAACATCAAAAATATGAATCACACCCCAATTCAAGCCTAATAAAAACTAAGGAATTCTAACTTCTACAATCGATGCTGAAACCTATCAAATCAACTCCGATTGACCTTAAATTTTTCACACAAGTCATAATTAACACAACGGACCTATTCCAACTTCTGGAACCAATATTCAAGCCTGGTAACCACAAAGTCAACTCTCGGTCAAACTTCTCAACTCTCTTAACTTCTATTTTTTTAACTTTCGCCATTTAAAGCCAAAATCACCTACGGACCTCCAAATAACTATACGGACACACTCCTAAGTCTAAAATTACCTTACGGAGCTATCGAAACCGTCAAACTCTATTCCAGAGCCATTTACACATAATATCCGGTCAACTCTTTCAACTTAGGCTTCCAACCTTGGGACTAAGTGTTCCAATTCAATCCGAAATATCCCCGGAACCACACCAACTACCCCGACAAGTAACATAACAACCATTAAGCATAGAATAAGCAGTAAATAGGGGAATGGGGCTACAACACTCGAAACGACCGGCCGGGTCGTTACATTAGGTTTCCAAATATTTTTTGATCTGACATGACTTTTGGCATAATTACATGTAAATGCCTTATGTCCAAAATTACCACAGTAGTGACATGTAAGAAAAGAAGTAGAGTATTTACCAGCAGGTACCTTAGTCTAGTTTGAGCTTTCCTAAGTCGACTTGTTTGAAGTAGGGCGTCTACTAGTAGATCCCTCGCCAGTCAACTTGGAGTTATTAAGAAAATGAGTTCGCTTGTTCGGTCGATCAAAATAATGACAAGAAGAATTGTGCAAACTATTAATTTGTTTGCAAAGTTACGCATTATCATCTTGAAGTAAGTCATTTTCAACCTGATATTCTTCGAGTAGAATATCCCACTCTTCCTTTTCCTTTTTCAACTTGTTATATTCTTCAAGTTGGGTCTCCCAGCTCTTCTTCTCCTGTTTAATCTTCTTGAGCTCATCAAACATTTTTCGCATATCTTTTAAAGCTTGTTCTACGATATTTTGAAGTTCATTACATTTATCACAGTCATGATATCTTACCTCACTTGTTTCACTTGGGGCCATGAAGCAGTTGCTTGTATATTCCACATGATGTCTGATATATCTTCATCACTCAAGGCACCAAAAGATTTTCTTTTCTCACTTGTTTTACTTCGTGCCATGAAACAAAGGTTGGCAACTCCACTATAATCTTTATCTCGAACATATTCATCACTCCATACGCTGAAAGATTTTCCCTTCCGATTGCCCTTGGATAGTTTCCTATTTAGTTCTGGACAACTGGCTTGGATGTAACCATAATTTCCGTATTCATAGCATTTTCTATCATTATTTTTGTGCTCAGTTATTTCATTACCTTTTCTAGAACTTGATTTTCCTCTTCTATTATTCTTGCTTCTTCACGTTGTGTTAAAGACAACTCTAGAAAATAATGCAATATTATCTTCATGTTTGTCTCCTTCTTCTTCGTCTTCACTTTCAAACTCAGCAATAGTTGATTTAGACGCAACACTCTTTTTCTTCTCTTCATGTCAATTCTTTTTGAGATGGGTTTTCTCAAAGGCTATAAAGTCTCCACGAAGTTCATCATATGATAGTTTGTCGAGATCTCTGTATTCAAGAGTAACAACCTTTGGTTGCTATAAAGTGGGTAAACTTCTTAGAATTATTTTGACTTGTTCACCACTTGAATATGGTCTTCCAAAGAATTTTAGATCTCCAACTATTTTACTAAATCGTCCAAACATATCTTTAATGGATTCATCATCCTTCATTTGAAACAGCTCATAATCACAAATCAGAAGGTTTATCCTTGTCTCTTTTACTTTACCGGTACCTTCATAGGTAACTTCAAGTTTATCCCACATTTCTTTGGTTGTATCACAACTTGATATTTTCTCAAATTCTTCTCCGCTTATAGCATTGTATAATATATTTTTTTCCTTTGAATTTATCTGCACGATCGTCATATGCTCATTAGTATAATCATCATTATCAAGGGTTTCAGTAGATACTTGTTCTTCTGGCTTCTTTTCTGATTTGGATTGTGTGAGAGGAAAGTCACCCTTCTTGATGATTCACCATACTTTAACATCATAAGATTTGATGAAAGCTTCCATTCGAACTTTCCAGTGAGTGTGATATTGTTCGCTGAAGTAGGGTGGTCTTAATGCAGAATTCCCCTCTTGGAGTAAGGCTCCGATAACTGTATGTGCTGACATGATCTTTTTTCACTTGGTGTTAAGCAAAATGAAAATTGTGAGACCTGCTCTGATACCAAAATTGTAGCCTTTTTAAATTTTTAGTCGACTACTCCTCAGACCTAGTCGACTAATACGGAGACAGTGTGCACAATACTGTTAGTACTTCTATTCAATCAGTTACTAATATCAACAAACAGTAATTGCTTATAATAAAATATAAAAGCAGTAAGGTAAGTGACATCAGGATTTTTATACTGGTTCGGAACCAATGTGGTATCCTACAACAGTTCCCTTGGGTTGCAAGGAGGTTATCACTTTAGCTCTTTGTAATATGAGTTGAGTACAACTTGTGTGATTTTCAACGTTCATCGCCAACGTTTACAAGGT
This sequence comes from Nicotiana tomentosiformis, assembly GCF_000390325.3. Lineage (NCBI taxonomy): Eukaryota > Viridiplantae > Streptophyta > Magnoliopsida > Solanales > Solanaceae > Nicotiana > Nicotiana tomentosiformis. The sequence continues at coordinate 74,502,315 of NC_090820.1, read as the reverse complement.
TGGTTTTCAGTCGCTCACCAACAACGAACAAGGGTTGGTTTTAACACGCTCACCAACAACGCAAAAGGTTGGTTTTTACTTGCTCACCAAAGAAACGAATAATGACACAACCTCTAAGGACACACTACCTCTCCAATATTTTTTTGTCTCTCTTCACTCTTTTATGTATACAGTAAATCTACTAAAAGTGAATTACAATTCTTGTTAAGAGTAGAATAAATAACTTGTAGTTGGGTAGACAATTATATAGAAGGCTGCATAAGTTTGATGTTGCAAGTGTCTTCTCTTTTATACTTGATCGTTGAATATTCTAGCCATTGCAGCGATCTTCTAATTTTGGAAAAGGATTTCCTTTGTTGCTGCTCTAACTTTCCTTTACTGCTTCTTGCTCTTTTGAACATGATCTCGATCCTTGTCTCGATTATATTGCAGAAGCCAAATGTATATAGTGTGAATGAGTCACAACTATTATACCAAAAATTATGACAACCACTAAATAATAAACAAGACAATAAGACAACAATAAAAGAACACCATAATTTACGAGGTTCGGCCAATTTTGCCTACTTCCTCGGACACAATCAATATTTTATTTCACTCCAAAATTACAAGTGAAATAATACTAAAGAGAGAAGATACAAATGCCTTAAGAAGATAAAAGAAAAGGCAAATGAGAGGTGTGTTTAAATCCTAAATATTAGGCCTCCTTTTATAGGGTGAAATTCCCATTCAAAATTATCATCCACCGATGTGGGATTTTTGACAATTTCAACAAATCTCCACCTTGGCAAAATTCCACATCTTCAATTTTCTCTCAATAACAAATTTTGGTTGTGTCTTCATCTTCAATCTTTAGTGTTCAACAATGTTGATCAAATCCAAACAATGTTGAAACTTGACCGCAGTCACCACTTTTGTCAGCATATCAGCAGGGTTCTCCGTAGTATGAATTTTCTTCACCGTGACTCCACCTTCTTCTATGATTTCTCGTACGAAATGATACCGAACATCAATGTGCTTCGTCCTTGCATGATAAACTTGGTTCTTCGCTAATTGAATAGCACTTTGACTATCACAAAAAATTGTAATATTTTTTTGTTCAATACCAAGCTCCTTTAGCAACCCCTGAAGCCAAATTGCCTCCTTCACAGCCTCCGTAATAGCCATGTACTCTGCCTCTGTTGTAGACAAAGCAACTGTTGACTGCAAAGTAGACTTCCAACTAACTGGTGCCTTTGCAAAAGTAAACACATAACCAGTAGTTGACCTTCGTTTGTCCAGATCACCCGCAAAATCTGAGTCACAATATCCAACTACAGACCGATTGCCTTCCTGCTCAAAAACTAACCCAACATCTACAGTACTATGAATATACCGTAGAATCCATTTCACAGCTTGCCAATGCTCCTTTCCTGGATTATGCATATATCTGCTAATAACTCCAACGGCTTGTGAAATGTCAGGTCTCGTACAAACCATTGCATACATCAAGCTACCAACAACATTTACGTATGGTACCCTTGACATATACTCCTGTTCAATTTCATCCTTTGGCGACATAGTAGTACTTAGCTTAAAATGGGGAGCAAGTGGCGTACTAATTGGCTTAGTCTTCTTATCTATGCCAAAACGCTGTAGTACTCTCTTCAAATATTCTTTCTGAGATAAACATAGTTTCTTTGAACGTCTATCTCTTATTATCTCCATGCCAAGAATTTTCTTTGCCTCACCCAAATCCTTCATCTCGAACTCCTCCTTCAGTTGAATCTTCAACTTATCAATTTCTTCCGAATTCTTGGAAGTTATCAACATATCATCAACATATAGGAGAAGATATACAAAGGAACCATCATTAAGTTTGCGCAAATACACACAATTATCGTATTTGCTTCTCTTGTACCCTTGCCGCAACATAAACTTGTCAAATCGCTTGTACCATTGTCTAGAAGATTGTTTCAATCCGTACAATGATTTTTCAAGTTTGCATACCATATTTTCTTTTCCAGCAACTTTGAATCCTTCTGGCTGAGTCATGTAGATTTCCTCCTCCAAGTTTCCATGTAAAAATGCAGTTTTTACATCCATCTGAACTAGTTCCAAATCCAACTGTGCTACCAAAGCCAACATAATTCTAATGGAGGAATGTTTTACAACTGGATAAAATACTTCATTTTAATCAATTCCCTCCTTTTGAGCATATCCTTTGGCCACCAATCTTGCTTTGTAGCGAACATCTTCTTGGTTAGGAAATCCTTCTTTCTTTGCAAATACCCATTTGCACCCAATTGCTTTCTTTCCCTTCGGGAGATTGGCCAATTTCCATGTATGATTCTGATGAAGGGACTGCATTTCTTCATTCATGGCAATCCTCCACTTATCTTCTTCTGAACTTTGGATTGCGTCTTTATAAGTGGTAGGAACACCATCAACTACAATTGAGGTTGCACAAGCAACCGTCTCTATGAGACGAACATGTTTTGTTATTGTCCTTTTTGGCATGTTGGTTGCTATTGATTCAAGTTGTTGTCGAGGTTCCTGAGTTGGAATCTCCCTCTCTACTGGCTCTTCTTCCAGAGGGTAATCTTCATGAGTTTCCTCCTCTGCTTCTTGTGTAGGAAAAATAAATTTTCCCTCAAACTCCACCTGCTTTGATGCACCACCAGTTTGTTTGACATCTTCAACTGTCACCTTATCTGTTATGGCAGATTCATCAAAGGTAACATCTCTGCTGAATATAATATTCCTTGTCTCTGGACACCATAAGCGGTATCCTTTGACTCCAGAAGTAATCCCCATAAATATAGCCTTCTTTGCTCTCGGATCCAATTTTGACTCTTTCACATGATAGTATGCAATTGAGCCAAACACGTGCAAAGAGTCATAATCTACAGCAGGTTTTCCATACCATTTTTCAAATGGTGTCTTGCCATCAATAGCAGCAGATGGTAGACGATTAATGAGGTGGCATGCATATGTAATTGCCTCAGCCCAAAATTCTTTGCCCAAGCCAGCATTGGACAACATACACCGTACCTTCTCCAGTAAAGTCCGGTTCATACGTTCTGCCACTCCATTCTGTTGTGGTGTATTTCTGACAGTGAAGTGTCGGACGATGCCATCATTTTCACAGACCTTATTGAAATGATCATTTTTGTATTCACCTCCATTGTCTGTGCGAATACACTTGATCCTCCTGCCTGTTTGATTCTCCACCATCGTTTTCCATTTGAGAAAAATTCCCAACACTTCATCTTTCCTCTTCATTGTATACACCCACACTCTTCGGGAAAAATCATCAACAAAGGTTACAAAATAGTGCTTCCCACCCAATGAAGGTGTTTTGGAAGCACCCCAAACATCAGAGTGTACATAATCCAAAATGCCTTTAGTATTATGGATCGCTATACCAAATTTAACCCTTGTCTGTTTCCCTTTGACACAATGCTCGCAAAACTCCAAGTTGCAAGTCTTTACGCCTTTTAACAATCCTTGATTAGATAAAGCTTTCAAGGATTTTCCTCCAGCATGTCCCAAGCGCATGTGCCATAGCCTGGTTGCTTCTGCCTCTTTGTCACCACTGGATGTCACTGTCGATGTACCAATAACTGTACTACCACGATAGCGGTACATGTTATTGTTCTTCCAATTGGCCTTCATTACCACTAGTGCACCAGAGCATATTCTCATCACTCCATTTTCTGTAATGATTTTGAACCCTTTTGATTCTAGGGCTCCCACAGAGATGAGATTCTTCTTCAAACCTGGTACATATCGAACATCTGTTAATGTTCTGATCATTCCATCATGGCTCCTTAATCTTATTGAACCAATGCCATATGAGGTAAGAGGGCTGTTATCCGCTGTGTGGATGACTCCATATTCTCCTTCTTGAAAATTCACTAACCAATCCTTGTTGGGACACATATGATAGCTACAAGCCGAGTCCATCAACCATATGTCTGATGATGTTGATAACTCTGTTGTAACTAATGAGAAGTCTGAATCATCACAATCAGCTACATCTGAATCCATAATGGCCTTTCCATTGTTATGTCTGGCCTTATTCTTCAACTTCGGACAGTCTTTCTTCCAATGCCCCTTTTCTCGACAAAAAACACATTTATCTTTGCTGGGTCTAGATCTCGACTTGGATCTTCCCTTCTTAGTCCTCGTTTGATTTTGAGGATGACCCCTCACAATTAGTACTTCTCCTTCTCCGCCCTTCTATTTTTTTCCCTTTCTTTGTTCATAGCTGTACAAAGCCGAACAAACTTCTCTGATAGAAATTTCGTCATTTTCATGGAGTAGAGTAGTTTCAAGGTGCTCGTACTCATTAGGAAGTGACCCCAACAACATCAAGGCCAAGTCACCATCATCAAAAGTTGTATCCATATTTTGCAAATCTGTGACCAACTTATTGAAACTGGTGATATGTTCATTCATTGTGGTACGAGGAACATAGGTGAAGCGAAACAGTCTCTTCTTCATGTACAATTTATTTTGACTGTTTTTCTTCAAAAATTTATCCTCCAGTGCTTTTCATAATTTACTTGCAGAAGTTTCCTTTGTGTATGGATATTTCTGCTCTCTAGCAAGGTAGGATCGAATGGTACCGCAAGCAACACGATTGATAATTTTCCAATCTTCTTCTCCAATAACATCTGACTTCTTTTCTTCAATGGCAAGATCTAGCCCTTACTGAAAAAGAACATCTAGAACCTCGCCTTGCCACATCCCAAAATATCCTGACCCGTCAAAAATTTCTACCGCAAATTTCGCATTTGACACAATTCTTGTCATAAGCGAAGATGCCAACGATAACGTATTATTGACACTTGATGTAGATTCTTCTTGTTTACTGTCTCCCATTTTGACACAAATATTATTTAGTAGGTGACGACACAAATCAAGATTATTTCCTTTCTGGTATAGAAGATCAGACTAAGTTGCAACCACAGAGCATACTCAGACAGAACCTTGACTCAGTTACCAAGATAGATCTTTTCTGATGTGGAAGATCAGACTATGCTGCAACCACAGAGCATACTTAGACAGTAACCTGGCTCTGATACCAATTGTTGCGGAAGCCAAATGTATATAGTATGAATGAGTCACAACTATTATACCAAAAATTATGACAACCACTAAATAATAAACAAGACAATAAGACAACAATAAAAGAACACCAGAATTTACGAGGTTCGGCCAATTTTGCCTACTTTCTCGGACACAATCAATATTTTATTCCACTCCAAAATTACAAGTGAAATAATACTAAAGAGAGAAGATACAAATGCCTTAAGAAGATAAAAGAAAAGGCAAATGAGAGGTGTGTTTAAATCCTAAACATTAGGCCTTCTTTTATAGGGTGAAATTCTCATTCAAAATTGTCATCCATCGATGTGAGACTTTTGACAATTTCAACAGATTAAGTCTGATGTTGAAGAGTAACTACTCTTTCCTTTGAGTACAAATGAATATCCATTAAAGAGATCTTTACATACTGCAAGCCATTTTGTACAGATTTGATCTCACATAGATTTGAGATCATTTTCTTTACAATTCCAAAAATCAAGGCCATATTATTTAATACCCTTTGAATAAAAGATTCTTTCCATGTAAGCCACCAAGTCTTCATACGTAAATATGCACATGACTTCTATGAGGCATATTACAATTGTCTTTATATTCTTGGTACTTCCTTTAATCCCATCTATATTCATTCCTTTTTCATTGTAGTACCAATCTCCTCTTAGATTTGAATCCTTTCTTCTTTGGCGAAGCATCAATCAAGATTTATTCTTGCTGAATGCATTTTCATTGTTTTTCCAAAATATCTCTGGCACTTCCTGATCTGTCATTGAACTTAGACATCATTTGCTTGATAGAGTCTTCCGAAAATAACTCTAAGTTTTTCTTCTTATGGCGGGTTTCTGGTTGTGCAAACTTTAGCTCTTATTTAGATAGCCCAATAGAAATTCAAGATCCTCTTCCTTTGATTTTGGATCTTGATTTTTGTCTCCAATATGAAGATCTCAATAACCATTTATTATTTTCTCAATTATGGGAATAATTTCCTTTTGATAGATCTCAATATACCTTTCTCCTTTCTTGATCTTGGAAAATAATCTCGATCTCGATCTTGGAAAATAATCTCTTTCCATAATATTAATTATACTATACTCATAATATATTTTCTTTCCATAGAAAATATATTTTTCCTTGGCCTTGTAGTGTCTTTTCAATATAATATCTTCCTTCCACAAAATAATAGATCTTCTCCATGATTTTAGCAACTTTCCTTTCAAGATATTGAAAAAATTTCCTTCCATAATTTCCGTAGATTCTTCTTCTTATATTGTAATAACCCATTCAATATTTGAAATTTGACTTTCAAAAATTATTCCTTCTATGACTCTTGGAGATTAAACTTTTGAAAATAATCTTCCTTGATAATATTTTCGCTCATAAATTCATCACATGATATTCTCTTTCTCATATTTCTTTGGATCCTTGCCAACATCTTCTTCTTTGAACAAACCTGTGCGAGAATAAGTTTACCACAAGTGTTCTTTGATTAAAAAATTTGTTGGTTTGTTATCATCAAAATCAATGCGTGAAACCTTGAAACTAACACACCCCACCCCGCCCCTAACCAACCCTCCTGCCAAACCCACCCTACCCCACCCAACTCCCCACCCCTACCCGATTCCCACCACTTGGCCCACCCTCCCCAACCCCCACCCTTATCCCTACCTCATAGTGTTTGTCTAAATTATATATTAAAAAAGTATTTTCTACTAACTAATTAAATATTAAAAAATATTTTTTGCAAAAAGTTTTTCATTCACTAACCAAACATGAGAAAATAAGTTATAAAATTTCTCATTTTCCAAGAAAATAATTTAAAGAAAAATATTTTTCAAGGAAAATGTTTCCTTCATTCCAAACACACCCTATATCTATAATTTTTCAAAATTGTATTGGTTTCAAAATTCTGACGGATGCCATTACTATTGGGACTTGAGAACGAGTTATTAAAGAAGCTATATCTATTTCTCCATCTCTACCTCCAAATTTGATGTTATACTGCTTGAAGGCATTTCCCGCTCAAAAATATTCCTACATTGTAGTATTTGGAATTTGTAGAAAGAATAGTTGCAAAATGCGATATCTTCATTGGTTATCCTGATGTTTAGAGGAGACACAAGGCATAACAAATCTCAAAGTTCAAGTTCTTGAGCGCATTAGTGGCGGATTCACGTAAACACTTGTGGGTGTTCAAGCACCCATTACCTTTGACGTAATTTAGTAAATTTGTTTAGGCAATTATAAAATATTTAGATAAATATTGAGTGAACATTCATAATTAATTTTTTTTTTCTTTTTTCCTAATTTTTAGCAGCAAGCACCCGTGACTTTAAATCCTCAATCTGCCACGGGCACTAATTGCGAATGTAAACGTGAGTTTTCCTATTTAATGCCTCTACAACATTTACTAATTTGTTGTTAGCAGGCTTAATTATAGGACATAAGTATCCCAAGTAGCCAAGTGGCAGCCTAGAAAAAAGGCATATGACATAATTAGTTAATAATTTGTTATTTAATTAATAATTAATTATTTGCTATTATTTTTGAATTTAAATATCTATAATTCTATATATTATTAAAAAGAGAGGAAAAAACCCTCTCCTTAAGCCAAGTGGCAGCCTAGAAAAAAGGCATATTAAATAAGTAGTTAATAATTAGTTATTTAATTAGTAATTAATTATTGATTATTATTTTTGAATTTAAATATCTATAAAATAATAAAATAAAATATTTTATAATAAAAACGAAAACTAAAAAAACTGTCCTTCCAAATTGGAGAGTAGTTTCAAGTTGGAATTCTAAAATTATAAAAAATAAAAAACTGCCAATTCAAAATTTTCTTTTTTTAAAACAATTTTTGTTTTTATTTGTAAAAAAAAAGTTTATTAATTCATAAAATATTATTGAGAATAATAGAATAAAATAGAAAATATAAATATACATATTTTCTATTATATTATAAAAAGAAAGTAGCATACAAAAATTTAAATAAAGTAATCTATATATTTTTTTTGGTTTCCCACCCGCTGTCCGGTACCCACATTAGGGTCCGACTAAATCCGGATTCGTGCCAGGAAGTCTCACATTGGGGGGTAAAGCGCTCCCTAAAAAATAGGGCTCCATACCTAGGGACTCGAACACGAGACCTCTGGTTAAGGATGAAGGAGTACTTACCACTCCACCACAACCCTTGTTGGTAAAGTAATCTATATATTATTAAAAGGGGAGGAAAAAGCCATCTCTTTAAGCAAAGTGACATGCTAGAAAAAAGGCACATGGCATAAGTATGTAATAAATTTTTTATTTAGTTAATAATTAATTATTGGTTAATAGTTTTGAATTTAAATATCTATAAAATAATAAAATAATTTTTTTATAATAAAAACGAAAATTAAAAATATTGTCCATCCAAATTGGAGAGTAGTTTCAAGTTGGAATTTTAAAATTATTTTAAAATAAAAAACTAAAATTACAAAAAATAAAAAATTGCCAATTCAAAATTTCTTTGTTTAAAAAGATATTTGTTTTTCTTTGTAAAAATAAAAAGAATATATTTATTCAGAAAATATTATTGAGAATAATATAATAAAATATAAAATATAAAAATATATATTTTCTATTACATTATAAAAAGAAAGTAGCATACAAAACTTTAAATAAAGTAATATATATATTTTTCTTGGTTTACCACCCGGTGTCCGGTACCCACATTGGGGCCAGACTAAATCTTGATTCGCGCTTGAAAGTCCCACATTGGGGGGTAAAGCCCTCTCCTTAAGCCAAGTGGCAGCCTAGAAAAAAGGCACATGGCATAAGTAGTTAATAATTAGTTATTTAGTAAATAATTAATTATTGGTTATTAATTTTGAATTTAAATATCTATAAAATAATAAAATAAAATATTTTATAATAAAAATAAAAATTAATAAAACTGTCCATCCAAATTGGAGAGTAGTTTCAAGTTGGAATTTTAAAATCATCTATATATTATTAAAAGGAGAGGAAAAATCCCTCTACTTAAGCCAAGTGGCAGCCTAGAAAAAAGGCGCATGGCATAAGTAGTTAATAATTAGTTATTTAGTCAATAATTAATTATTGGTTATTATTTTTTAATTTAAATAGCTATAAAATAATAAAATAAAATATTTTATAATAAAAACAAAAATTTTAAAAACTGTCCATCCAAATTAGAGAGTAGTTTCAAGTTGAAATTTTAAAATTATTTTAAAATAAAAAACTACAATTATAAAAAATAACAAACTGCCAATTCAAAATTTCTTTTCTAAAACAATTTTTGTTTTTCTTTGTAAAAATAAAAAGTTTATTTATTCAGAAAATATTATATGAGAATAATTGAATAAAATATAAAATATAAAAATGTATATTTTCTATTATATTATAAAAATAAAGTAGCATACAAAAATTTAAATAAAGTAATATATATACTTTTTTTGGTTTCCCACCCGGTGTCCGGTACCCACATTGGGGCCCGACTAAATCCGAATTCGTGCCGGAAAATCCCACATTGGGGGGGGGGGGGTAAAGCGCTCCCTAACAAAGGCGACTCCATACCCAGGGAGTCAAACCCGAGATCTTTAGTTAAGGATGAAGGAGTACTTACCACTCCACCACAATCCTTGTTGGTAAAGTAATCTATATATTATTAAAAGAAGAGGAAAAAGCCATCTCTTTAAGGAAAGTGGAAGGCTAGAAAAAAGGTACATGGCATAAGTATGTAATAATTAGTTATTTAGTTAATAATTAATTATTGGTTATTATTTTTGAATTTAAATATCTATAAAATAATAAAATAAAATATTTCATAATAAAAATAACAACAACAACAACAACCTAGTAAAATCCCACTAATGGGGTCTGGGGAAGGTAGTGTATACGCAGACCTTATCTCTACCCCGAAGGAGTAGAAAGGCTGTTTCCGAAAGACCCTCGGCTCAAGAAAATAAAAGGACAAAATGAGACAATGTTAGTAATACCACAACAATCATAGAAAAAATAGGATCACCATGAAATCAAGAAGAAAGATGCAAAGCAAAGGGAGACAATATTAATATCACCACATCAATCATAAGAAAAATAGGAACAGCGTGAAATCAAGAAGAAAAGTGCAAAAGCGATTGCTAGTAAATAGGACCTGCACTGAAAAACGAAATAGTAAAATACAATATTTCCACTAGTTATCTTAGACAAATATCGTACATGGCTAGTCCCACAATGGTACGAAGTAAGGCACGACTCAACTACCTCCTAACCTACAACCTTAATACTCGACCTCCACATCTTCCTATCAAGTGTCATGTCCTCAGAAATCTGGAGCCTCGCCATATACTGCCTGATCACCTCTCCCCAATACTTCTTAGGTCACCCTCTACCTCTTGTCGTGCCCTCCACAACCAGTCGCTCACACCTTCGTACCGCAGCATCTGGGCTTCTCCTCTTAACATGTCCGAACCATTAAGCCTAGCTTCCCGCATCTTGTCATCAATGGGAGCCACATGCCCCTTCTCCCGAATATCGTCATTCCTAATCTTATCTATCTTAGTGTGCCCGCACATCCACAACAACATCCTCATTTCTGCTACTTTCATCTTCTGTATATGTGAGTTCTTAACGGGCCAACACTCAGCCCTATACATCATGGCCAGTCTAACCACCGTTTTATATAACTTACCTTTGAGTATCAGTGGCACTCTCTTATCACACAGGACTCCAGATGCTAACCTTCACTTCATCCATCCTACCCCAATACGGTGTGTGACATCCTCGTTGATCTCCCCTCCTCCCTGGATAACCGAACCAAGGTACTTGAAGCTGCCTCTACTCGGGATGACCTGCGAATCAAGCCTTACATCACGCCTACTTCCCCTGGCTCAACGCTGAACTTACACTCCAGGTATTCTGTCTTTGTCTTGCTCAGCTTGAAACCCTTAGACTCAAGAGCCTGTCTCCAAACCTCCAGCCTCTCGTTAATACCGGCTCGCGACTCATCAATCAGAACTATGTCATCGGTGAATAGCATGCACCATGGAACATCCTCTTGAATATGGTGCGTTAACGCATCCATCACCAGGGCGAATAAGAACGGACTGAGCGCAGAACCTTGGTGTAGCCCCATTACAACCGGAAAATGCTCAGAGTCGCCTCTCTTAGCCCCATCATACATGTCCTTAATCGCCATAATATAGGGAACCGACACACTTTTTGCCTCCATGCATCTCCAGAGAACTTCTCTAGGAACCTTGTCATACGCTTTCTCTAGGTCAATAAACACCATGTGCAGATCCTTTTTCCTCTCTCTGTACAGTTCCACCAACTTTCTAACAAGGTGTATAGCTTCTGTAGTCGAACGACCCGGCATGAACCCGAACTGGTTATCGGATACAGACACTGTCATCCTCACCCTTGCTTCAACCACCATCTCCCACACTTTCATGGTATGACTTAGTAATTTGATACCCCTATAATTGTTACAACTCTGGATATCACCTTTGTTCTTATACAATGGAACCACCGTACTCCACCTTCACTCCTCCAGCATCCTCTTCTCCTTAAAAATAACATTAAACAACCTAGTCAACCATTCCAAACCTTCTCTCCCCACACACTTCCAAAATTCCATCGGAATCTCGTCTGGCCTGGTCGCTCTTCCCCTACTCATCTTACGCATAACTCCCACGACCTCCTCAACCTCGATATGCCTACAGTACCCAAAGTCATGGTGACTCTCGGAATGCTCCAATTCGCCGAGCACAATATCCCGATCCTCTTCTTCATTCAGAAGTTTATGAAAGTAACTCTGCCATCTCCTCTTAATCTGGGCATCTTCCATCAATACTCTACCATCTTCGTCCATGATGTATCTCACTTGGTCCAAATCCCGAGCCTTCCTCTCTCTCAACTTGGCCAGCCGGAATAACTTCTTCTCCCCACCTTTTTCCCTAATTCCTCGTACATACCTCTTCTCCCCACCTTTTCCCCCCAATTCCTCGTACATACTTCTTCTCTCAACTTGGCCAGCCTCTGTGACCGCCAGTTTATCCTCTTTCCTAGACGCCTTATACCTCTCTATGCACATTCTCCTCTCCTCCTCACCTATGCTCCCCACTAACTTCAGGTACACCGCCTTTTTCGCTTCTACTTTACCTTGGGCCACTTCATTCCTCCACCAGTCTCCTTTGTGCCCACCAGAGACGCCCGTCGAGACCCCTAACACCTCTCTCGTAGCCTCCCTAATACAGTCTGATGTTGCTGACCACATAGTGCTCGCGTTACCACTGCTCCTTCAAGCTCTCATAGCCGACAACCTCCCTTCCAACTCTTGGGCTTTATCCTTAGTTAAGGCTCCCCACCTGATTCTCGGTCTTTCTCGAGTAGACTTTTTCCTCCTCTTTAACATAATACCAACGTCCATCACCAAGAGCCTATGTTGTGTCGCGAGTATCTCACCCGGAATCACCTTGCAATCCTTGCACAGCCCTCTGTCACACCTCCTGAGGAGGAGATAGTCAATCTAAGTCTTCGCCACTGCATTTTGAAAAGTAACCAAATGCCCCTCCCTCTTCCGAAAGTTAGAGTTCGCAATCACCAACCCAAAAGCCTTAGCGAAGTCCAACAATGATGTACCTCCTCCGTTCATCTCCCCAAAACTGAAGCCTCCGTGCACCTCGCCATAACCACCTGCGGTCGACCCAATATGCCCATTGAAATCCCCTCCTATGAATAACTTCTCAGCATGCGGAACATGGCACACAATCTCGTCTAACCCCTCCAGAAACGCCGTTTAACCTCCTCATCTAGGCCCACATGCGGCGCATAGGCGCTAATGAAGTTTATGGTGCACTATCCAATCACCAACTTAATAATCAGCAATATATCATTTACTCGTCTAACCTCAACCGCAGACTCTCTAAGTTCCCTATCTACCAAGATGCCCACTCCATTCTTACCTTTCTGGACTCTTGAGTACTAAAGTTTATACTCGTGTGCGTCCCTCGCCCTCGACCCTACCCACCTTGTCTCCTGGACACACACTATATTGACCCTCCTCTTCTGAAGGATCTTTGCCAACTCTCTAGACTTACCCGTCAATGTACCTACGTTCCATGACCCAATTCTCAACCTACAGAAACCCTTGTTCCCTTTACCTCCCTTGCCTCCCGCCCCACACCCTAAACCCTGCCCTACCTCCCACCCTACCCCCTATTCCCCCCAAGGACATGACCTCACTCGACTATCCCAGACCACAACCACTATACCTATGGCAGAGTAAGGGGAATCACTATCACACACAAAGCAACATACCAAACCAAAAAAAGATAAGTTGCAACAACAGGCACACTAATACGGTGAATAAACTAATACGAACTAAGATGGCAACAATTTAACTCAAACAACAAAGGGAAAATGTAAAACGGGAGGTACCAACTCCCGCTAGTAGAACCTTGGAATTGTCTTTGCTAAAAGGATAAAAGGTAGCTAACCCAATAATAACGAATAGCAAATTTTAAGCAAGAACAATAGAACCTGAAGTCACAACGAGTGCCGAGATATGTTTTGGAAGTTCCCGCCCGCTTCGCCCGATGCTCGCCAGAAAATTATCTTAGCCGCCGCCACCGCTGCCACCGCCGCTAGGCTAGATCAGTGCGCCAGAAAATAGGGGACGGGGGGTGGAAGATACGAGGTATAGGGGAGAGAAATAAAGGAGAAACAAAGAGGAAAATATAAAAGTGGAAGGAAGATCTGGAAAGCAAAAGGTGGGGAGGGGAGTAACGGGGAAGAAGAAGAAAGCAGGAGAGAGAGAGAGAGGAAAAGAAGATAGGGGTGGGGTGGGTGGTGGTGGGATGGGGTGGGGGTCTTACCTGGTCCGGTGGTCGCCGGAGGTTCGGTGAATGGTACGTTAGAAAGATCAGAGACAGACGTTAGAGCTTCAGAGAGAAAGTGGAGAGTAGTTTCAAGTTGGAATTTTAATATTATTTTAAAATAAAAAAACTAAAATTACAAAAAATAAAAAACTTCCAATTGCAAATTTCCTTTTTAAATTTTTTTTTTGTTTTTCTTTGTATTTATAAAAAGTTTATTTATTGAGAATAATAGAATAAAATATAAAATATATATTTTCTATTATATTATAAAAAGAAAGTAGCATATAAAAATTTTAATAAAGTAATCTATATATATTTTTTTGGTTTTCCACCCAGTGTCCGGTACCCACAATGGGGTCCGACAAAATTCAAATTTGCGTCGGAAAGTCCCACATTGGGGGGATAAAGCCCTCTCCTTAAGCCAAGTGCCAGCCTAGAAAAAAGGCACATGGCATAAGTAGTTAATAATTAGTTATTTAGTAAATAATTAATTATTGGTTATTATTTTGGAATTAAAATATTTATAAAATAATAAAATAAAATATTTCATAATAAAAACAAAAATTTTAAAAATTGTCCATCCAAATTGGAGAGTAGTTTCAAGTTGGAATTTTAAAATTATTTATATATTATTAAAAGGAGAGGAAAAAGCCATCTCTTTAAGCAAAGTGGCAGGCTAGAAAAAAGGCACATGGCATAAGTATGTAATCATTAGTTATTTAGTTAATAATTAATTATTGGTTATTATTTTTAAATTTAAATATCTATAAAATAATAAAATAAAATATTTTATAATAAAAAGAAAAATTTTAAAAATTGTCCATCCAAATTGGAGAGTAGTTTCAAGTTGGAATTTTAAAATTATTTTAAAATAAAAAACTAAAATTACATAAAATAAAAAATTGCCAATTCAAAATTTCTTTTTTTAAAACAATTTTAGTTTTTCTTTGTAAAAATAAAAAGTTTATTTATTCAAAAACTATTATTGAGAATAATAGAATAAAATATAAAATATAAAAATATATATTTTCTATTATATTATAAAAAGAAGGTAGAATACAAAAATTTAAATAAAGTAATCTATATAATATTTTTGGTTTCCCACCCGGTGTCCGGTACCCACATTGGGGCCCGACTAAATCCGGATTCGCACCGGGAAGTCCCACATTGGGGGGTAAAGCGCTCCCTAATAAAGGCGACTCCATACCCACGGACTCAAACCCGAGACCTCTGGTTAAGGATGGAGGAGTACTTACCACTCCACGACAACCATTGTTGGTAAAGTAATCTATATATTATTAAAAGGAGAGAAAAAATCTCTCTTTAAGCATAGTGGCAAGCTAGAAAAAAGGCACATGGCATAAGTAGTTAATAATTATTTATTTAGTTAATAATTAACTATTGGTTATTGTTTTTGAATTTAAATATCTATAAAATAATAAAATAAAATATTTTATAATAAAAACGAAAATTTTAAAACATATTGTTCATCCAAATTGGAGAGTAGTTTCAAGTTGGTATTTTAAAATTATTTTAAAATAAAAAACTAAAATTACAAAAAATAAAAAATTGCCAATTCAAATTTCTTTTTTTAAAATAATTTTATTTTTCTTTTTAAAAATAAAAAGTTTTTTATTCAGAAAAAATTATTGAGAATAATAGAATAAAATATAGAATATAAAAATATATATCTTCTATTATATTATAAAAAGAAAGTAGCATACAAAAATTAAAATAAAGTAATATGCTAATAAAAGTTTCTATTAGCAATGTAATAATACTAAATATTTGATAATATATAAAAATACATAACAAAAAGTTATTCGATACCTATATAAGTCTCTTTAATTTAATAGAGATTTTATTCAATAAAATTCAGATAGTATTATTGAGAACAATAGGATAATTTAAAATAAAAAAAATATTTCAAGAGTAATAAAATATATATCTTCTATTATATTATAAAAAGAAAGTAGTAGATAAAAATATTAAACAAAGTAATATGCTAATAAAAGTTTCTATCAACGATGCAATAATACTAAATATTGGATAACACAATAAAGAAAAATACAGAACTGTCACGACCCAAAACCAACCGTCACGATGGCGCCTATCGTGGAACTAGGCAAGCCAACTAATCAACCAATTCAACCAAATAAAAGCTTTGAAAATTAAACGAAAGAAGTTAATATTTAAGAAAACCCCTTTTAAAAACCGAATTAAAACCACAACGCAATATAAATCTCTCCCAAAATCAAGGTATCACCGAGTATATGAGCATCTATACCAGGATACAGCCTACTACAGTGTCTGAGGAAATAAGAATTGAAATACAAATAAAGGAGAGTCAAGGCCTGCGAACGCCATGCAGCTACCTCGATAGTCTCCGAGATCTCGACTCCTCGCTCCGCAGCCACCATAACCAGAAGCACCTAGATCTGCACACGAGGTACAGGGTGTAGCGTGAGTACAACCAACTAATAAATAACAAATCCAAACTTTGGACTGAAAGTAGTGACAAACTCAACCGGCACGGTTCAATATATAAGTAACAGTGCACAAATGTAGGCATGCTTTCAAGTTCAACAGATAAACTCAAAACAGTAAAACAGATCAAATCTGAATGATAAGAAGAATATAACTTCTCTACTCCTACATGCCAATGCACATGCTGTATGTGATGCACCATGTTGTCAACCTCATGTGCTCACACTCTCATTTGCTTAATCATTCAGTATTGTATATGGCCAACCCGGCCCAAGGAAGATCCATCCCGGAATATATACATCAACTGACCATCAGTCACCCAGTACTGAGTAAGGCCAATCCAGCCCGTGGAGAAGATCCATCCCTCAATATAATCAGCCACTCTCACTGGGTGTGTGTGCAGACTCCGGAGGGGCTCCTTCAGCCCAAGCGCTATCATAAATCTGTATAACCGTTGCGGCGTGCAATCCGATCCCATAAATGTCACTCATAATCAGGCCCTCGGCCTCACTCAGTCATCAATCTCTCCAGTCTCTCTTTCACGGGCTCACATTATCATGATACTAGCCCGAAAATAATGATATGACGTATTAATAAATAACAACAGAGGCTAAGATATGAAATGAATGAATGTGACTGAGTACAAAATATCAATGAAATCACTAAGACAACAACAAGAAACGACCATTATAGGCCCCAACAGTACCAGCATAAAGCCTAAACATGATATCTAGCATGAGTGACATCTCAATTACTTTATCACACGATGAAAACACGGATATCAACAAGATAGAACCACTATACAGTGCCATGGAATCGACCAGGTCACAATTCTCACGGTGCATGCCCGTCACTTGGCATGTGCATCACCTCAATACCAATCACATAACACATACATTCGAGGTTTAGAACCCTCAGAACCAAGTTTAGACGTGTTATTTACCTCAATCCGAGCAAGTCCCTACTTCAATATGCCTTTTCCTCGCAAATTGGCCTCCAAATGACCCAAATCTAGCTACAAACAGTACAATACAATCAATACGGGCTAAAGGAATCAATTCTACAAGAAACTACTAAGTTATAACTTAAAATCCAAAATTGGTTCAACCTTCCCCCTCCCCCGGGGGGTGGGGGGGGGAGAGGGGGGGCTCACGCCTCGGAATCCAACAAAACTCACAAAATCCGAAAGCCCATTCACTCACGAGTCTAGTCATACCAAATTCATCAAAATCTGACACGATTTGGTCATTCAAATCCATAAAATCAACTCTCCAAATCCCTAACCTCAAACCCCCAAATTACACCTAAAAAATACACCAACTAGGTGGGGAAACATAATTATTGAAGAAAGATGAACACAAGGAACTTACCTCAAGAATCCCTTGGAAATCCTCTCAAAACCACCAAAATCCGAGCTCAAAACATTAGAAAATAAAAAAAATCGCGAACCCTTATGTTTAGATGTTCTACCTAGTCAAACTGCACCTACGGTTTAAAATTCGCTTCTGTCAACAAGTAAGAGTAGAGACAATGAATATCA
This sequence comes from Nicotiana tomentosiformis, assembly GCF_000390325.3. Classification (NCBI taxonomy): domain Eukaryota; kingdom Viridiplantae; phylum Streptophyta; class Magnoliopsida; order Solanales; family Solanaceae; genus Nicotiana; species Nicotiana tomentosiformis. The sequence continues at coordinate 74,484,318 of NC_090820.1, read as the reverse complement.
CATAGGAAACAATCACCATAAAATATACAATGTATAACTCACACAAGGTAGGCATACCACCATACAATTATCATCAATAACAATGCCCCACAGGCCATCAAAAGTCATCACAAACCATTCACGACATAGCCCACCTTGTCTCGCCACGTGCGCAACAATAAAGTAAATTCATGCCTTGTCGCGCCGCACGCGCATAATAATATTCCCACCTTGTCTCGCCACATGTGCAAACCTACATATATAGCCCACCTTGTCATGCCGCATGTGCAAATATCAATAATCACAATAGCACGGACAACTCACGTGCAAACACCCCGACAATCTTCTTAACAATATCGCGTGTACCAAAAATATAACAACACAATATAAGGTCTTTCACCATATATACCCATATGCCACAACTTTCCCTCCAAATAAACTCCAATACCACAACCACGCATAGTCTCCGGCTCAACAACAACGACAAGTAAATCAATACAAGAACTACACAACAACAACAAACAACAACAACAACAACAACAACAACAACAACAACAAAAAATACCAACAAGTAAATCAATATAAGAACTACACAACAACAACAAACAACAACAACAACAAACACAACAATAATAAAAACAACAAAAACAACATCATCATCATCAACAACAACAACAACAAATACAACAACAACAACAACAACATGAGAGTACGGCAAGTAAATCAATACAAGAACTACACAACACAAAGAAACGGAAGAACAAGCTCACAATGAAAGACACAACAGGTAATAATAGTTTCAATAAGAATAGCTCAACAAGGGGAGAGATAATGTTTAACAATGATTCCACATAAACACAACTCGACGATAAGAGAGATAGCATGAATCAATAAGGATAAATCAACAATGAAAGGGATAACAAAACTTCAATTAGGATTAAGCAATTACGGAAGAGATAATAATGACTTCAATTAAGGTTAAGCAATTACGGAAAAGATAATGATAACTTCAATTAAGGTTAAGCAATTACGTAAAAGACAGCATGACAATAAAATAGGCGACAACTTTAATTAAGGCACATAAGAGTTTTTTGGCAACAAGGATAGAACATGAATCAATCAACTCCAAATAAGACACTAAAGGGGTGAATTTAGTAAATAGAGGATTTAACATGATAAGACAACTTCATTTTTAATGAACATAAGAATCTAAGAACCTAAAATGATCAAATTCCCACAAATAAGCTTGAGCACGTACTCGTCACCTCGCGTACACGACCTTCACATGCCGCAATTAGCACAAATGACTCAAATCCTAAGGGGTAGTTCCCCCACACAAAGTTAGGCAAGATACTTACCTCAAAGAAGCTAGATCGACACTCTAAAATGACCTTCTCTTGTGAAACAACCTCCATACGGCTCAAATCTAGCCAAAATAACTTAACATCATAAATAAAAATCATAGAAAACGATTCTGGATAATAAAGCTCTGATCTTGAAAGAAAAATAAGAAGTCAACTAAAAAATTCAACCTCGGGCCCGCGTCTCGGAACCTAACCAAATTTACAAAATTTGAACACTCATTCGATAACGAGTCCAACCATTCAAGAATTACTCAAATTCGACCTCAAATCGCCTTCCAAATCTCCAAAGTTTAGTTTAAGATATTTTCACAATTTTTACCCAAATGTTTAACTTAAATCACTAATTAAATGATGAAAATAATAATAGATTCATGAAATATGATAAAATTAGGGTAACGAACACTTACTCCAATGAATTTTTTGAAAAACCCACAAAATTTTGTCACTAACCGAGCTCCCTAGGTCCAAAATGAGTAATGAAATCAAACCCTCGAATTTAAACCTTTCTGCCCAGCATTTTTGTATTTGCGGACAAAGAAGCGCATTTGCGCTCTCACACCTGCGAGAAAATTCACACATCTGCAACAACAGCGTACCAGCCCAAGCTTCGCATCTGCGCGAGGAAGGTCACATCTGCAACACCGCAGAAGCAGACAGTCACCCTGAGCCACAAACTCGCAACTGCGATGGGCACACCGCAGATTCGGCCACGCACCTGCGTTCGCCAACCCGTAGAAGCGGAACTCCCACCCAGGCCCAACATCGCAGAAGCGACAGCAACTTCGCAGAAGCGGCTCTGCACCTGCGCTCCAAAATGTGCAAGTGCGACACGCTAGAAACTGAGCTAACCAAAAGCACAAAAACCATCTGAAACACACCAGGGGTCCCCCGGGACCCCGTCCGAATATACCAACTAGTTCCATTACATAACGCGGACCTGCTCCAGGACTCAAATCACATCAAACAACGTCAAAACTATGAATCATACCTCAAATCGAACTTAATGAACTTTCAATTTCTACAACTCGCGTTGAAACATATCAAATCAACCCGAAATAACCTCAAATTTTGCATGCAAGTCCCAAAAGACATAACAGAGCTAATCCAACTCCCAGAATCGCAATTTGAGCCCAATATCAATAATATCAACTCCCGGTCAAACCGTTCAACCTTCCAAACCTTCAACTTTTCAATTTTAGCTAAAATGCATCAAATTAGCCTATGGACCTCCAAATTCAAATTCGGACACAAGTCCAAAATTACCATACGAAACTATTGGAATCGTCAAAATATCATTCTGGAGTCTTTTACACAAAAGTCAAACTCCAGTCAATTCTTACCGCTTAAGCTTCTAAAATAAGAATTGTTCCTCTAAATCAAATCCCGAATCATTCGAAAACCGAACTCGACCACACACGCAAGTCTTAACACATAATACGAAGTTTCTCGAGACCTTAAGCCACCGAACGGGATGCAAATTCTCAAAACGACCGGTCGAGTCATTACAACTGTTATTGTAATCGTTGTAGGAACCAAAAGGATCCGCCTCTGGTGTAAAGTATATACTACCATTATAGTTCAACTTGTATACCAAGGTTATTTTCAAGGTTACTAATTAGCAGTATTAACTAAGCAAGAGACGATAACCTGGAGTTGATTGTTAATTAACTAAATAACGAGCAAAAACCTTACACCACGAGACTATAAAGGTTGAACTCAAAATAAAGAATTTAGTGCAGCATTTTGTACACTAAAGTGATTCGCATAAACTGTAAAACCCAGAAAGCATTTAAGGATCAAAATTAACCTAGTACGTAGATGAATAATCTGAAGCAATATCCTTAATTTGTTTAGCAGGTTGTACCATGATGATCACAATTAATTCTTACGTGTGCCACTTAAAATCTTAACCCGTTATCGAAGCGATGATTATGGGTAGAAATGACATCAGACAACCACTCTAAAGGGTTGCTATTTAGGAATTAGTCAGATCATGAATTTCAATTTTTCAGTTTAATTTTTCAGGACAAAAATGTCATAAATTGTCCTGAAGTTGAGATTTTTAATTTAAAATTTTAGGATAAAATAAGTATTGGCTAATCTCTAAATAACATCCTTGAGAATGGTTATTTGTGCACTTGCATGGTACAGATAATTGACTAGAATGCCCAAAATGTGACTTTTGGTTATTACCATTTCCAACAAGGTATATTTAAAATTTTTGACAACGATGGTCGCCCAATCAACAACACAATTGTAAAAATTTACGGGCACTTAAATGTTTTTACACCAAATCAAATAACTCAAAAAATTAAAGTGAAAAATATAATAAACATTAGTTAATCATGATTAAAGAACAGGTGTGTGTATGCAATACATATATTTTACATTTATTGGTTTGATGTAAGAATGAGGCGTGGGTAAAGTTTTATCCAACATCTGCACCTCGGTCCAAAGCAAATTAAGACCAACTATATGTATTCTCGTTGACACGTTTTTCCTTATAAAAGCAATCACCCAATTAGTGGGTAGAAAAAAAAACACGTGATTACCTTTCATTTAAGTGTTGGTAAGCAAATTTATTTGATATTTATGCTAGTGAAAGGTGTAAATATTAATTAAAGTTTACGAAGTATGCACAAATTGATACCAACATCGCCGATCGCAAAAAACATATGAAGAGAGAGATATATACACTGATAATTTGAACTTGTAAGATAAGAAAGGGGATTAGAAATTGCTAACACAAGTTAACAACGTTTGGAGTGTGCCTCATGCCAATCAGTTACACTGCACCATTTTGTTCATTATTGCCTAACGCAATCACATATGATCTACTGTTATTAAGTTCTTTTGTTTCTTACACCTCAGTCTTCAGCATACAAATCTATTACACACAATACAGCTTATTAGATGCTTGCATGCGACTTGAAAATTATCCACAATGCTTTAGTATTTTAGATTTATAATTCGAGTTCAAAATTTTATCATAACTTATTTGATTTACTAACTAGCACAATTTAAACTTCAGCGCATTTTGTGTAATTGTGACAGTTCAAACTCCATATGAAAGAACAGTGTATAAGATCTGGCTTATATTTATTTACACTGCCATTAACGCTGACAACAGCATTGATTTTGCTTCTCTTGCGGTTGTCTATTGTCTGTCGTGATACTAATTGAAAAATTGGTAAGTAATAAGGTAAAAAGAAACAAAAATCTACCTAGTCGAACAAGATTTCGTAAGGCTAAGTAGAGAGAAAAATTAGATGAAGGAGCAAAATTGACAGGCCTAAACCGGAAACCCTAATGATAAATTGCAATACTCTCAACTTTGTGTTCTATTTATTGAACTTTTTAAGGCTCTGGGAAATCGTGTGCATGACTGAAAGTAAATGGAAGCTTAGAATTGCTTTTTGGAATTTTTTAAATTACATTTGTCAGTTTTTGGTCAACTTTACACATGTCATAATGGCTTATTTGACATGTCAGCTATGAGCACCGGCGGAACTATGATTTTTTACTATAGTATTAATATATAGTGTATATACATGTGGCTCTGCTACTGGCCATGAGTGTTTCTCATGCATGTAGTCCGCCGAGTTTCCATATGTCCTAGAGGAATATATCTACCGAGTAAAAGTGTCTAAGTGGTTACAAGATTAGATAAGGTGTCTAACTGGTCGTTGGTTCCAAGTTTGACCGCTTGTCTATGTATTCTTCCTTTTTGGTTAGGGTGGAGCATATAGTTTAGGCAAATTCGAAATCAAAACTGATATTCGAATTTTTTGAATTATGGATTAGATTTCGGATTTAATTTTTAAAATTTTTTATTTCGAATTGGACGTTGGATTTGGTACTTCCATTTGGATATCCAAAAGTCTGAAAATTTTATACCTTGTATTTGATGCTATCCATTAGACATTAGTCCATTATCCATATGTCCAATACTAGCTCATATATTCAATACTAATACTAAGTAATTCTCATAATACTTTTTATTTGGACATGGTTCTATAATTGTTAATTCTACGGCATTATTAATGTCTCTGTTGTATTTTTTTGATAATGGTTTGATTTATTAGTTGTATGAACACTTTATTTGGATAATTGCGGTGAAAATGAGGAACTATCAAGGCAAATTAACATGAATACTTCATTTTGATGTTCATTTTTGTAAGAAGAAAAAGCAACTCAACTTATAGGCTCAAACCCAAAATTTCAAATATCTAAACCGATTAATCTGAAATCGAACTTAAAAAATTTCAATCCAATACAATCCGAACTTATATTGGATTGGGATTGGATTTGGATTATCATTTATTTAAACCAAAAATTAAAAATTCAAACTGAAAATTTTGTGTGCCTTGTTTTTCATCCCTAAGGTAGATTCACAACATCTATTCGACCGTTTTATCGGCTGGGTAGTCCTTTTCCAATGTTCGTTTTTCCTTATGTATCACATTCGAGTTTGTAGCTTGTTGGCTCATTGTGGGCGTCATATGAGATTTTCGGCAGTGTCTAAGATGGCTTATTGCCTGGGAAGCTTGTACTGGATGAGACAAGGTTATTGGACCTGGGATCAATGCGATCAGAGTTATGTAGGGTATATTAAAGAGAAAATATTGTTATTCAGTTCAGAATGAGGTAATGGTCCTTGTCAGGAGGAGAGACTCCATGATTTATTGATTCGGCAGGTGGTTATTAGTTTTCACACATCTCTGTCGTTGTGGCAGTATTTCGAGAGTTGGAATAAGACTTATATACATCATGAGGTGTATTGCGGGTATCAGATTCATGAAATTTCAGCTATTGTGGTCGAAGGATATTATTATGGACAACCGACTTATGCAGTGCATGGTGTGATTTCAACATAGGTGCATGATCATGTTTTGGTACAGTGTGTGGTGATTCATACGGTGTTCGCATGTTTGAATCAGGTCTTGTAGAGAAATTCAAAGGTTGGAATTTGGTTCTAAGGCTTATTGACTAAATAAAAGGGAGGAACTTCAGTCTGACTCGAGCTAATGTGTTCAACTGGGTTGTGGTGGCAATGGTAGGTGCACGAGGTATTAAACAATAATTTTGGAAAACTCTGGAGAAGTCCTTAGCACATTCGAGGACGAACGTATATTTAAGTGGGAGAGAATTTTACGACCCGACCAGTCGTTTTGAGCTCTAGTACGTCGTTCAGTGGTTTGAGGCCTTGAGTAGCTTCATTTCAGGTATTATGACATGTACGTGTGCTCAGAATTGAAGTTCGTGGAGTGGAAAAATTAACTAAAATTTGACTTTTGAGTAAACGATCTCGGAACCGGGATTTGAAGGTTTGAGTAGGTTCGTATAATGATTTCGTACTTTGGCGTATATTCGGGTTGAGTATCGGGGTGGTCCGGAAGCATTTTGGAGCTTATTGTAGAAAGTTGGCATTTTGAAGGTTTTATAATTGCCTAAGTTTTGTTTGAAGTGGACTTTGGTGCCATCGATGTCCGTTTAGGATTCCGAGCCATGGAATAGATTCGTATTGTGATTTATGACTTGTACGCAAAGTTTGGCATCATTCCAGAGTGTTTTGGTATGTTTCGGACGCGTTCGTCTAAGTTTAAAAGTTTGAAAATTTAAAGAAAGGTTTCGATCGTCGATTCACAATTTTGATGTTGTTTGGTGCGATTCGAGGCCTCGAGTAAGTCCATGTTATGTTATGAAACTTGTTGGTAAGTTCGTACGAGATCCCGGGGGCCTCGGATGTGTTTCGGACAAGTCGCGGATCACTTTGGAGCTTTGTTGTATTACTGAAGGGCCTGAGTACTGGTGTAATCGCACCTGCAGAAAAAGTGACGCAAATATGACGCCGCAAAAGCCGTGAGGAAAGCGCAAGAGCGATTTTGGTTAGCGAAAGCTAAAAGAAAATAAAGAAACAAAAAAACAACGGAAAATTAAAGATAGATTGAATTCAAGAAAGAGTTTCTTGAATTCAAGAAATCTATTCTTGAAGTTGAATCCTAACAATAACAATTAGCTAACAAAGAACTAATCGTCTTTGGTAGAGAATTAAAAACAAGAGATAGATTGTGAAACCCAACCCTTTAGAATAACAAGAACAACAATAAGCCTAAACTTATCACCTTTCTTGAATACCTAGAAGTGATCTAAGATTTCAAAAGAGTTTAATCTTACCACCTTAAGTTGAGTCTTGACGGTTGAAGAATAAATCCAAGAGTAGCCACACACAAGAGTGCAAGAAAATTCTCACAATTTTTATTGATAATAGTCTAAGTCTAAAGGAAAGAAGACACCCCTTTATATAGGGAGGGGGTCACGAAATTCTACCTAAAAATTAAGGAAATAAAGTCCTAAACTACTTTGGACAACAAGTCCAACTATCATAGGAAAAGGTAAAATTCTAGGAAATAAAAACTAAGTCAATCTTGGAGAGTAATTCCAATAATCTTAGGAAAATAGAAACAAAGCCTTATGTACCTAGGAAAGCATCAAATATGTCCTAACAAACTAGAAAACAAAATAAGGAACTTTGACTCTTTCTCCTATGTCTTGGCCGCCCCTCCTTGAGCTGACTTGGGCGCCAAGTTAGCTCCTTTGTAGGTTGATTTAGGTGCCTAATTTAGACCCTCCTTGGCTGGTGCTTGGACCCCAATCTACCACCTCTTGGACTTGGACTTGGACCATGAAATGAGTGTAGCACTTAGCTAAGTACTCTCCATAATTCTTGAGCTCTTCTTCCACCATTAGCGCCTTCTTGATCTCCCATTAAAGCCCAACAACCTTGTCTTGCTTCTCCTTAGCTTGAGACCTTGTGAATGGCTTTTTTGGTGCTTCTAAAGCTTTATCCTTATCCGTGGAGCTATCATTCCCCTCCTCTTGAAAATAATTCGTCCTCGAATTTGAACCTACATCAAATAAGGATAAGTCAGCAACATTGAAAGTAGCACTTACTTGAAACTCACCTGGAAGGTCCAATTTTTAAGCATTATCTCCAATCCTTTCAAGTACTTTAAATGGCCCATCTCCTCTAGGGTGCAATTTTGTCTTCCTTTTTGAAGGAAATCTCTCCTTCCTCGTAAGAACCCAAACCAAATCACTAGGCTCAAAGATAGCTGGTTTTCGACCTTTATTTCTTCGTAAAGCTGTTTGCTCATTCTTCCTCTCAATTGCAAGTCTCATATGCTCATGAATAGTCTTCATCAAATCAGCTTTCTTTTTTCCATCAAGACTAACCATCTCATTAGTAGGCAAAGGCAATAAGTCAAGGGGTGTAAGGGGGTTAAATCCATAAGCAACTTCAAAAGGAGAATAACCAGTAGATGAATGGACAGTTCGATTGTAAGCAAATTCTACCATAGGCAAGTGATCCTCCCAAGAAGTTAATTTTCTTTTTAGAACAGCCTTTAACATATTTCCCAAGGTTCTATTTACTACCTCAGTTTGCCCATCAGTTTGTGGATGACAAGAAGTAGAAAACAACAATTTTGTTCCCAATTTTCCCCAAAGCACACGCCAAAAGTGGCTTAGAAACTTAGCATCCCTATCACTAACAATAGTTCGAGGTATACCATGCAATTTAACAACTTCTCTAACAAATAAATCAGCAACATGAGAAGCATCATTAGTCTTTAAACAAGGAATAAAGCAAGCCATTTTTGAGAACCTATCTACCACAACAAAGATGCTATCCTTACCATACCTTGTTCTAGGCAATCCTAACACAAAGTCCATAGAAATATCAATCCAAGGTGAAATAGGCACATGTAATGGCGTGTATAAACCATGTAGCAACACTTTAGATTTAGCTTGTTTGCATTCAAGACATTGAGCATAAAATCTTTCTACATCTTTTCTCGTATTAGGCCAAAAGAAATTTTCAGCAAGGATGTCAAGTGTTTTAGGCACACCAAAGTATCCCATAAGCCCCCCACAATGTGCTTCTCTCACAAAAACTTCCCGCAAAGAACAATTAGGGACACAAAGCTTATTCTCTTTAAAAAGAAACCTATCTTTCAGATTATACTTCTCAAAAGGCCCATTTAAACATGTCGAAAATGCTACATCAAAATCAGAATCATCAACATATAAATCCTTAATATGATCAAATCCCATCAATTTAGAAATAAGAGTAGAAACAAGAGCGTACCTTCTTGAAAGCGCATCAGCAACTATATTGTCTTTACCTTGCTTGTAGCTAATCACATAAGGAAATGTCTCAATGAATTCAACCCATTTGGCATGTCTTCTACTCAATTTACCTTGGATTTTCAAGTATCTTAAAGACTTATGGTCAGTTTTTATCACAAACTCCTTTGGCCATAAATAATGCTGCCATGTAGCAAGAGCCCTTACCAAGGCATATAATTCTTTATCATAAGTAGAATAATTCAAAGCAGCCCCATTCAACTTCTCATTAAAATAAGCGATTGGTTTAGAATCTTGCATTAAAACAGCCCCAATACCTCTACCAGATGCATCACATTCAATTTCAAAGGATTTATTAAAATCAGGTAATTGTAACAAAGGAGCAGAACATAATTTATCCTTCAAAATATTAAATGCATGCTCTTGTTCTTTTTCCCAATTAAAGACCTTATCCTTCTTAATGACTTCAGTTAAAGGTGTAGCAATTGAACTAAAATCTCTAACAAATCTCCTATAAAAGCTAGCAAGTCCATGAAAACTTCTAACTTCAGTAATGCTCTTAGGTGTAGGCCAATATTTAATCGTCTTGATTTTATCTTCATCTACCTCTACACCTCTAGAACTCACAACAAAACCCAAGAAAACTACTTTATCTACACAAACGTGCACTTGGATAAATTTGCATATAATTGTTGCTTCCTAAGCACATTACAAACTTGTTTCAAATGTTCGACATGCTCTTCTAAAGATTTAGAAAAGATCAGAATATCATCAAAATAAACGACTACAAATTTTTCATGAAAATTCTTAAAGATATGGTTCATTAACCGCATGAATGTACTAGGTGCATTAGTTAACCCAAACGGCATCACTAACCATTCATACAATTCATATTTAGTTTTAAAGGCAGTTTTTCACTCATCTCCAGGATTCATTCTAATTTGGTGATATCCACTCTTCAAATAAATTTTAGAGAATATTTGAGAACCATGCAATTGGTCAAGCATATCATCTAAACGGGGAATACGATGTCGATACTTTACTGTTATTTTATTAATAGCGCGCATGTCACGCCCCGAACCTAGGAGCGAGACAAGCACCCTGTGCCTCACCTAACCTGGCGTACCAAATTGCGACTAAGGGACTCTGAACACATAATGTCATACTTTGGCCATGGGGCCACCTTGCAAGACAATTTGCGAAGCAAAATATAAAACTGAATGGAAACTAGCGCTAACTAAATATCAATATAAAGCTAGGCCGACAAGGCCGTCATAGCTACTACAGCTGACAAACCACCAATTTATACAAACCCAACATACTGCACTAACCAACAGGATATGCCTACAAGCCTCTACTGATAGATGTACTGTGATCGGAACAGGGCCCCGACCTACCCATAACATATATACAGATATACATAAGATGTACACAAAACTCTAGACCTAGCAACTCCGAAAGACGTGGAGCTTACCGATCAGGCGGAACTCGGGAAACACCTACTGAGGAGGTCTACCCGTCTGTCTATCTGAACCTGCACGCATGAAATGCAGCGTCCCCAAAAAAGGGATGTCAGTACGAAATAATGTACCGAGTATGTAAGGCAATAAAATAACTGAAATCTGAAACTGAACTGATAATATGATAACTGAAATTAACTGGGAGTCAAAGATGATCTGGAGATATACTTACCTGCTGATACTGACTCAACTCCTTCAATATAGTAAGTAAAATAATTGTACGGCCTTATAAGGCTCGGTATATATAACTGCTCTGCCATAGTAGGCTCGCTCATAGGCGCTCGGCCATACTAGGCTATGTATCTCGACCATGCTGGGCTCGCTCATAGGCGCTCGGCCATAGTAGGCTCGGTATATAACTTTCCATCTGATCAGAGGTTGCCCAATAGGGGCCTGCCCACCGATTATAGCTCGATGGTGGTGAAAATAGTGTAATACTGTATATATATATAGACCCTCTGCTCTCTTGACTGAATAAAGACAAAACTAAACTGAATATGAAGTCCCGATAAGGAATAATATTGTAACTTATGAGACTAGAATAATGTGAATAAATTCATGAATACGAACTTCTCTTTATGTCTCATTATTAACACATGTAGCTACGAGATCATGCCAAAATGAAGGAAGGCTTAGCCTTAACATACCTTATCACAATCTTTCCAATCACCAAGTTGAACTCACCTCTTCACACCTTAATCTACAAGAATGATAATAATACTATCGTTAAGTTACGAAAGGTACAACTATCGCACAACGAACGACTGACCTATTTTGTATTAAAACGGGCAGCATCTCCCCTATAATATGCCCTTCCTCCAAATTCAAGATAACACCAACAATACAAGAACAGAACAATAACAACATATATACATCATTTTCCAGCCCTATATACACCATCAAATACTACAAAACAGCCCAACACACCCCAATCTCTTCGTACACAAAACGACCACCGTAGTAGTGTCAAACGACCCGAAAATGTTATGACGAACGACCAGCCAACCACCCTACATTTATATGGTGTTTATAAACCCCCTTCCTCCTCCAAAACTCCACAAAATAGTAGTAAAACACGTAGCCCAACAGCAACACAAAACAGTCCACAAAACAGTCCGCTACAAGTGAATAACTCGAACTCACGGCTTCCGATCACCGTCCTGTAAGTTCTTACAAGTATAGAATGACTTACTATGAATTTACAGCAGAAAAAATGGATGAAAGAGAGAAGTAAACTCACCTTATTTGTTGGATAACTCAGCTCCTATCTTGGTTCTTCAAACTCTAAGTTTTACCTCCAATTGGAACTTGAAAGGGAGAGAAAATCAATTAGGGTTTGTGGGAAATTTTTGGGAGGATTCTTTGCAGAGCTTATGTCTGGTTATTATGCTCTATTTTAAGTCTAATATATGAAGAAAATAGGCCCTTAAAAGGCCTCTTTGGACGACCCGAAATGGCCCATTTTTGGGCTTTCATTTAAGCAAGTAGGTGACACACCTACTTGTCACCTAGCAGCTTGCGCAGTATCGTAAAAATGCCCATATCTCTCTACTCCGATGTCGTATTGACAAACGATTTAATGAGTTTAAAAATAGACTCATAGATCATTTTTTGGTCCTACATTAGTTTGCTTACGAAGCATTTTTATGTACGAAAATATAGGGTGTAACATCATTCCCCCCTTGGAAACATTCGTCCTCGAATGTTTACTCTTAGAGACTTTGGAAACTTTTGCCAGAGTATCCTTCGTACACTAGGTTAAAACCAACCTGCACGTAGCCAGAAACATACTATGCATGCCACACATGGCCAATCTTTATAAATAGCAGCAATTTGCCTCACCGACCGTAAATCATAAATATTGAAAGTGAAAAAATAAAAGCTTACCTGATGACCTGCTAGCCTACATAGAGCTATGTTGTAGCATCCCATCTCGAACCATATCTTCAGTTTGAAATAGGTGGGGGTATTTAGACTTCATTTCTTCCTCCGATTCCCACGTCATCTCTTCTACATTCTTGCTCCTCCATAAAACCTTTACGGAAGCTACCTCCTTATTTCGTAGATTGCGGATTTGTCGGTCTAGGATGGCAACTGGAATTTCCTCGTATGACAAGTCCTCTGTAATCTGTACATCATCCGTGGGCACCACTCGGGTAGGATCGCCAATGCACTTCCGTAGCATAGATACGTGAAAAACCGGATGGACAGACTCCAATTCTGAGGGCAACTCTAACTCATAAGCTACTTGGCCCACTCTCCGAATGATCCTATAAGGCCCAATATACCGTGGGCTAAGCTTGCCTTTCTTGCCAAACCTCATCACGCCCTTCATAGGTGATACCTTTAAGAATACCCAGTCATTAATCCTGAACTCTAAGTCTCGTCGCCGTACGTCAGAATATGACTTCTGACGACTCTGAGCTGTCAACAGTCGCTCCTGGATAACCTTTACTTTCTCTATGGCCTGCTGAACCAGGTCTGGCCCATGTAACCCAGATTCTCCAACATCAAACCACCCTATAGGAGATCTGTACTTACGCCCATACAAAGCCTCGTACGGAGCCATCTGGATACTGGAGTGGTAACTGTTATTATATGCAAACTCGATAAGAGGTAGATGTTCATCCTAACTTCTTTTAAAATCCAACACACATACTCGTAACATATCCTCGAGCGTCTGAATTGTGCGCTCGGCTTGTCCATCAGTCTGTGGATGAAAAGCTGTGCTGAGATTCACCTGAGTCCCTAGACCTCTCTGAAATGACCCCCAAAAATGTGCTGTAAACTGAGCCCTACGGTCAGATATAATAGAAACTAGTACTCCGTGTAACCGCACTATCTCCTTAATATATAACTTTGCATAATCTTCTGCTGTATATGTAGATCTGACCGGTAGGAAGTGAGCTGATTTTGTGAGCCTATCGACTATCACCCATATGGAATCGAACTTACGATTAGAACGAGGTAAACCCGTGATAAAGTCCATGTTTATCGCCTCCCATTTCTATGTCGGGATCTCTATAGTCTGCATTAGCCCTCCAGGCTTCTGGTGCTCTATCTTCACTTGCTGGCAACTAGTACATTGGGCGACAAACTCAGCAATGTTCTTCTTCATATCATTCCACCAGTACACATCCTTAATGTCATGATACATCTTCGTCGATCCAGGATGGATGGAATACCATGAATAATGTGCCTCTGACATAATCTTGTCTCGTAGCCCTGCTACATCTGGAACACACAAACGACCCCTGTATCTGAGAACCCCATCTCCCTTGAGCTCTAACAATGGCTTCTTCTGCTGCGGAACTCGCTCTCTCAACTCGACCAACTCTGGGTCCTCGTACTGCCTTTCCTTGACTTCAGCTATGAGGGATGATTTTGCAGTGTTTTGGATTACAACTCCACCATCCTCAGAATCTACTTAACCGAACCCCCAATGAAGCCAATTGATGAATCTCTCTAGCTAATTGTCTTTTCTCGGGCTCTACATGTGCTAAGCTACCCATAGATCGGCGACTTAAGGCATCTGCTACAACATTAGCTTTCCCTGGATGGTAGAGAATGTTAACATCATAATCTTTCAATAACTCAAGCCATCACCTCTTTCACAAATTCAACTCTTTCTGCTTGAAAATATATTGTAGGCTTTTATGATCAGTAAATACATCAACATGAACACCATATAAATAATGTCTCCATATCTTAAGTGCATGGACAACCGCAACTAACTCGAGGTCGTGGGACGGATAATTCCTCTCGTGCTTCCTCAACTGCCTTGAAGCATACGCAATTACCTTCCCATGTTGCATCAGGACACATCCTAACCCGACACCTGATGCATCACAATACACGGCATAACCCTCTAGACCCTCTGGAAGTGTTAGAACTGGAGCTGAGGTCAACCTGTTCTTAAGCTCTTGGAAACTCCGCTCACAAGCCTCTGTCCATTGAAACTTAGTTTCTTTCTGTGTCAACTTCGTCAATGGTGCCGAAAGGGAAGAAAAACCCTCTACGAACCTCCGATAGTATCCTGCTAAGCCTAGAAAGCTACGAACCTCTGTCGGAGTGGTAGGTCTAGGCCAAGATTTCACGGCCTCAATCTTCTGAGTGTCCACCTTTATCCCTTCATCTGATACAATATGCCCCAAGAATGCTACAGACTTCAACCAGAACTCACATTTAGAAAACTTAGCATACAACTTACGATCATGGAGGGTTTGGAGTACCGCTCACAGGTGGTCCGCATGCTCATCCTCTGAATGGGAATAAACCAGAATATCATCAATAAATACTATCACGAACAGATCTAAAAATGGTCGGAATAGGCTATTCATCAAGTCCATAAATACAGCGGGTGCATTAGTCAACCCGAAGGACATGACAAGGAACTCGAAGTGGCCATATCGGGTCCTGAAGGCTGTCTTCGGAATATCTTTTTCCCGAACTCTGACTTGGTGGTACCCCGACCTCAAATCTATCTTTGAAAAGCATCTAGCCCCCTGCAACTGATCAAACAAGTCATCGATCCTTGGAAGTGGATACTTATTCTTAATAGTTACCTTGTTCAGCTGCCTATAATCGATACACATCCTCAGCGAGCCGTCTTTCTTCCGCACAAATAGTACTGGTGCACCCCAAGGTGAGGTACTGGGCCTAATGTAACCTTTCTCCAGCAAATCTTTTAACTGCTCCTTCAACTCCTTCAATTCGGCAGGTGCTATTCTATACGGAGGGACGAATATTGGTTGAGTTCCTGGAAGCAAATCGATGCTAAAATCAATCTCTCGCTCTGGAGGAATACCTGGAAGCTCATCTAGAAACACATCTGCATACTCTTTGACTATGGGAATAGACTGAAGTGTAGGTATCTCAGCATCTGCATCTCTAACTCGCACAATATGATAAATGCACCCTTTTGCGATCATTTTCCTCGCCTTCAGATAGGAAATAAACCTACCTCTGGGTGTTGGTGTATTACCTACCCATTCAAGGACTGGCTCACCCGGAAAATGAAATTTGGCTGCCTTTGCTCGGCAATCAACTGTGGCATAACAAGCTGCCAACCAGTCCATGCCCATGATAGCATCAAAATCCATCATCTCTAGCTCAACTAGGTCAGCTGAGGTCTGACGACTACAAATTGTTACTGTACAACCTCGGTAAACCCGTCTAGAAATAATCGATTCTCCGACCGGTGTAGATACCGCAAAAGGATCACTTAGTATTTCAGGAACTATACCAAACTTCCTCGCGACAAATGGGGTAATATATGATAAAGTAGACCCTGGGTTTATCAAAGCATAAGCATCGTGAGAGAAAATGGTTAATATACCTGTCACAACGTCTGGTGAAGACTCCTGGTCCTGTCGACCCGCTAAAGCATAGATACGGTTCTGATTACCACTTGAACTGGAACCTCTACCTCTGCCCCAACCTCTACCAGCCGAAGATTGAGACTCGCGCCCTGAAGTATGCACGGACATAGATGATCCTGTTGCTGAACTCGCTGGTTATGCCATTCCCCCCGAATCTCTATTTGGGCAATCTCGCATCATATGCCCTGGACGCCTACATATATAACAAGCATCAGAACCTGCTCGGCATTGGCCCAAGTGTCCTCTACCACAGATGTCACACCGTGGAGGAAATGACCATGTCTGCGCAGATCCTCACTGTCGCTGCAAACCCGATACCCGTGAGCTCTCACCTGGTCCTGACTGAGTATAGCGGTCATACCTGTAACCCTGTAACCGAGGTGGCGGAGGCCTAGGTGGCCGTCCGAAGTACTGGGTCCTATAACTACCCTGAGATTGCTCCTGAGACCTGGGAAATCTCATCCTCTTACGTTGCCCTTGCTCAGCCCTCTTTGTACCCTGCTGCCGACGCCTACCCCTTTCTATATTCTGGGCGAATGCCTGAATCCGGGAGATATCCATACTATCCTGCAATGCAGCGGTGGCACATGCCTCGGTTAACTCTAGGGCTAACCCTGCTATAAACCTGTGAATCCTGTCCCGCATAGTAGCAACTATGGATGGTGCATATCTGGCCAATGAGTCAAAATGGAGACTATACTCTCGAACACTCATATTACCCTGCTTAAGGGCTAGAAACTGATCAACTCGAGCCTGTCGGATCTCGCGTGGTAAGTACTGGTCAAGGAAGGCATTTGAAAAATTCTCCCAAATAGCTGGAGGTGCATCGCGTCCCCTGGACCTCTCCCATCCCTCATACCAAAGGATGGCTATATCTCGGAGTCGAAAAGCTGCTAGCTCAACTGCCTCTTTCTCCGTGGCATGCATAACACGAAAGATCCTGTGAAGATGATCTATGAAATCCTGCGGGTCCTCCCTCTGATCTGTCCCCGTGAACTCTGGGGTACTCAAAGCAATAAACTCTCGGACCCTTGAACTCCCAGACCCCTCAGAAGTTCCTGCACTAGATGATGACTTAGCATGTTGCTGGGTAGCTACCAACTGTGTCAACAAATGCACCGCACTCCTTAAGTCCTGATCTGATTGAAGTGGAGGGGGAACTGGATGTGCGGTTTCCCTAGGAATCTTCGTAGTTGGTGGAGGAGCCGGTAATGGCTGAGTAGGGGTCTCCCCTTGAGCCTCAGACTGGGCCCCATCTACTGGGGGTACCCTGCTGGTCCCCTCACCTACTACTGTATCTCTCCTCTGGCTAGCCGTAGTCTTCCTAGTCACCGTCATCTGTGCATGCAAACACCAACACATAAGTTTAATTCAAATTTCCTATAACTCAGTTCTATAGCACGATTTAGATTTCAAAGAAGTGTAACCAACTCCTAAATGCCCTGTAGTTCCTTGCTTATATAATGTGGTGCACAACACATCTATAAACAAGACCCTACTAGACACGGCTTGTAGACTCCCTAGGACAGAACTGCTCTGATACCAAGTTTGTCACGCCCCGAACCTAGGAGCGAGACAAGCACCCTGTGCCTCACCTAACCTGGCGTACCAAATTGCGACTAAGGGACTCTGAACACATAATGTCATACTTTGGCCATGGGGCCACCTTGCAAGACAATTTGCGAAGCAAAATATAAAACTGAATGGAAACTAGCGCTAACTAAATATCAATATAAAGCTAGGCCGACAAGGCCGTCATAGCTACTACAACTGACAAACCACCAATTTATACAAACCCAACATACTGCACTAACCAACAGGATATGCCTACAAGCCTCTACTGATAGATGTACTGTGATCGGAACAGGGCCCCGACCTACCCATAACATATATACAGATATACATAAGATGTACACAAAACTCTAGACCTGGCAACTCCGAAAGACGTGGAGCTTACCGATCAGGCGGAACTCGGGAAACACCTACTGAGGAGGTCTACCCGTCTGTCTGTCTGAACCTGCACGCATGAAATGCAGCGCCCCCAAAAAAGGGACGTCAGTACGAAATAATGTACCGAGTATGTAAGGCAATAAAATAACTGAAATCTGAAACTGAACTGATAATATGATAACTGAAATTAACTGGGAGTCAAAGATGATCTGGAGATATACTTACCTGCTGATACTGACTCAACTCCTTCAATATAGTAAGTAAAATAATTGTACGGCCTTATAAGGCTCGGTATATATAACTGCTCTGCCATAGTAGGCTCGCTCATAGGCGCTCGGCCATACTAGGCTATGTATCTCGACCATGCTGGGCTCGCTCATAGGCGCTCGGCCACAGTAGGCTCGGTATATAACTTTCCATCTGATCAGAGGTTGCCCAATAGGGGCCTGCCCACCGATTATAGCTCGATGGTGGTGAAAATAGTGTAATACTGTATATATATATAGACCCTCTGCTCTCTTGACTGAATAAAGACAAAACTAAACTGAATATGAAGTCCCGATAAGGAATAATATTGTAACTTATGAGACTAGAATAATGTGAATAAATTCATGAATACGAACTTCTCTTTATGTCTCATTATTAACACATGTAGCTACGAGATCATGCCAAAATGAAGGAAGGCTTAGCCTTAACATACCTTATCACAATCTTTCCAATCACCAAGTTGAACTCACCTCTTCACACCTTAATCTACAAGAATGATAATAATACTATCGTTAAGTTACGAAAGGTACAACTATCGCACAACGAACGATTGACCTATTTTGTATTAAAACAGGCAGCATCTCCCCTATAATATGCCCTTCCTCCAAATTCAAGATAACACCAACAATACAAGAACAGAACAATAACAACATATATACATCATTTTCTAGCCCTATATACACCATCAAATACTACAAAACAGCCCAACACACCCCAATCTCTTCGTACACAAAACGACCACCGTAGTAGTGTCAAACGACCCGAAAATGTTATGACGAACGACCAGCCAACCACCCTACATTTATATGGTGTTTATAAACCCCCTTCCTCCTCCAAAACTCCACAAAATAGTAGTAAAACACGCAGCCCAACAGCAACACAAAACAGTCCACAAAACAGTCCGCTACAAGTGAATAACTCGAACTCACGGCTTCCGATCACCGTCCCGTGAGTTCTTACAAGTATAGAACGACTTACCATGAATTTACAGAAGAAAAAATGGATGAAAGAGAGCAGTAAACTCACCTTATTTGTTGGATAACTCAGCTCCTATCTTGGTTCTTCAAACTCTAAGTTTTACCTCCAATTGGAACTTGAAAGGGAGAGAAAATCAATTAGGGTTTGTGGGAAATATTTGGGAGGATTCTTTGCAGAGCTTATGTCTGGTTATTATGCTCTATTTTAAGTCTAATATATGAAGAAAATAGGCCCTTAAAAGGCCTCTTTGGACGACCCGAAATGGCCCATTTTTGGGCTTTCATTTAAGCAAGTAGGTGACACACCTACTTGTCACCTAGCAGCTTGCGCAGTATCGTAAACATGCCCATATCTCTCTACTCCGATGTCGTATTGAAAAACGCTTTAATGCGTTGAAAAATAGACTCATAGATATTTAATTTGAAGGGTGGAACACCCCATAAATCTAAGTATATTGGGAGAAAATCGCGGTTACATTTGACCCAAAGTTTCAGTAAAACTTAAGAGTAGGTGTCTCCTCAGATTTCGGCCATTGCTTCTTTGGAATAGTAGTTGGCCGGCTTCTCCATGAGCTAGATTGTTGTCTCCTTTTATTTTGTCCTTCTACCTTTACAGCTAATTCAACTAACACATCTAAAGTTACATATTGTTGTAATTCGACTACATCGGCTATTTCCCTATTTAAACCATTCAAAAACCTAGCCATTGTAGCCTCCTCTTCCTTCATACAAATTAGCTTGGATCATAGCCATATCCATAGCCTTAAAATACTCATCTACAGACATGGACCCTTTCCTCAAAGTTTGAAGATGTTGTTGTAGATCTCTTTGAAAGTGTGATGGCACAAATCTCTTCCTCATTACCCTCTTCATCTCAGCCCACGTAGCAACGAGTGCTTGTCCTTCTTGCAATCTGTCCCTAGAAATCTTTTTCCACCAGATTGCTGCATAGTCAAAAAGCTCAACAGCAACAAGTTTAACTTTCTTACCCTCAGAATAGTTGTGGTAGTCAAAGATGGCTTCAACTTTTCTGTCCCAATCAAGGTACAAGTCTGGATCCCTTGTTCCCTTGAAAGTTGGCATCTTCATCTTTATACTACTTATATTATCATCTTCTAGTCTTCCTCTTTGTTCCCTCATATCTCTTCCTAACCTATCAAAATCAATATCATCATTAATATCATCGATAGGGTTTTCTTGATTTATAATGGGAGCAGGGGGTACATTTCTCCTAGCTTGGGGTCTAGCGTTATTTCCCCTCCTAAGTTCAGCTATTGTAATATTTTGCTCAGCAATGGTGTCCCTCATCTCTTGAAATTGCAAATTCCACCTTTCAAATTGTTTGTTCATAGCTTGCAAGGTGAAATCATTCCTTCCTTTGATTTCGACTTCTTGAAGAACCATTTGTTCATCATCACTACCTGTATGAGACATCCTGAACAAAGCAATATATATCTCTCAATTTGGCTTTTTTCCTCTGATGTTCTCACCTCTCTTGCCTTTTCTACTTAATGCAACTCTTGGTCATTAATCTTTAGATTTATTAATAAACCTTACTAGTCACAACCCTTAGTTATAAGAATATGGAGTTAGAAAAAGAAAGAAAAGTGAATGACCAAACCTAGGAATAATAGGAATTGGTTAGTAGAAATGAAAAAGGAAAGAATTTTAGGAAACCCAAAACCCACAAGAATAAGGGAAGGAGTTTCCTTAATCTTCAAGAACAAGGATCCCCTCTTCTTGTTCCTTTCTTGAATTGGAAACCAAATAATAATTGAATTCTAAAGTAATAATGACTAATAACACTTTTTGGGGCTGATTTTAGTGTTTTTTTTTTGTTGTTTTTTTTATTTTTTTTGTTTTGCTCAAGAACCTCCCAAGATTATCAAGATTGAAATCTTGATTAGTCTATGCTCTGATACCACTTGATAAGAACACGATAGGGGTCCAAGATTTATTAAAGAAAATCAAAAAACGTGCGGAAGCTAAAAGAAAATAAAGAAACAAAAAAACAACGGAAAATTAAAGATAGATTGAATTCAAGAAAGAGTTTCTTGAATTCAAGAAGTCTATTCTTGAAGTTGAATCCTAACAACAAAAATTAGCTAACAAAGAACTAATCGCCTTTGGTAGAGAATTAAAAACAAGAGATAGATTGTGAAACCCGACCCTTTAGAATAACAAGAACAACAATAAGCCTAAACTTATCACCTTTCTTGAATACCTAGAAGTGATCTAAGATTTCAAAAGAGTTTAATCTTAACACCTTAAGTTGAGTCTTAAAGGTTGAAGAATAAATCCAAGAGTAGCCACACACAAGAGTGCAAGACAATTCTCATAATTTTTATTGATAATAGTCTAAGTCTGAAAGGAAATAAGACACCCCTTTATATAGGGAGGGGGTCACGAAATTCTACCTAAAAATTAAGGAAATAAAGTCCTAAACTACTTTGGACAACAAGTCCAACTATCATAGGAAAAGGTAAAACTCTAGGAAATAAAAACTAAGTCAATCTTGGAGAGTAATTCCAATAATCTTAGAAAAATAGAAACAAAGCCTTATCTACCTAGGAAAGTATCAAATATGTCCTAACAAACTTAAAAACAAAATAAGGAACTTTGACTCCTTCTCCTATATCTTGGCCGCCCCTCCTTGAGCTGACTTGGGCGTCAAGTTAGCTCCTTTGTAGGTTGATTTAGGTGCCTAATTTAGACCCTCATTGGCTGGTGTTTGGACCCCAATCTACCACCTCTTGGACTTGTACTTGGACCATGAAATGAGTGTAGCACTTAGCTAAGTCCTCTCCATAATTCTTAAGCTCTTCTTCCACCATTAGCGCCTTCTTGATATCCCATTGAAGCCCAACAACCTTGTCTTGCTTCTCCTTAGCTTGAGACCTTGTGAATGGATTTTTTGGTGCTTCTAAAGATTTATCCTTGTCCGTGGAGCTATCATCTCCTGTCTAACCTTGTGAGGGGGCAACTACCCCTAGGTGATATTTATTGTTATGTGCAACTAGTTGTGGGTGTTACGTATGCACGAGGTGACGAGAGTTCATACGTAGCTAAAGCATGTTTATGTCCGGGTAGACTTAGGACTTTATCATGTAATATTTGAATTGGTTGGACTCATTTTGCTAGCTTAATTAATTAAAATTTTAACTGAAATTGATTTAGAAACATATAAATATATTAGATCGAGCTTTATTACCTTGAGTTGTTGCCAAGATATTCGATAAATGTAAAGGGGTATATTTATTATTGTGATAATGCGCTCTATTGTAAGCAAGTGTCTCGTAATTCATTAATTTTTTTCCTTTCTTGTGGAGCGGGCCGAATACCTCGACAGTATAATAGATGCATATATGGTTCGTGCCGCTCGACCCTCAGCAGTGTACACATTATTCTGGATCGGGCCGAACGACCTTGGCATAATCATGTGTTATATCGCTGGTAGTCCGAACACACAAGAGATTATCCTTCCACTGATGACCGGCATTTTACATGGTACTTCTTATCCGTTTGTTACTGGTACTTGATACATTGGAGCTGATGAGGTAGAATACAAGATTAGAATTCATATTTTAAAAGAAATATTTGGAAGATTAGGTAACTTACAGATTTACCCCACTATGGATGTGTGCTTCACATCTGCTTATTGTTTTATTATATTGCTTTATTGGACCTCTAGTAAGTGTCGATGTCGACCCCTCGTCACTACTTCTCCGGGGTTAGGCTAGATACTTACTGGGTACGCGTTGATTTACGTACCCATGATGTACTTTTGCACTAAATGTGCAGGATCTGGCAGATTTATTTGGTGATCATCTTGGCGCATAGGCACACCTGTTGATGAGACTTTATGTGAGCTACATTCCAGGCTACGCATCGCAGTCCACCGAATCTCCATCGTACCATTTATTTTACCCTGTCTTATTTACATTCTGGACAACTGTTGTATTATTATTGTACTCCTTAGAAAATGCCCATACACTTGTGACACCGGGGTTTGGGGTATACTAGTTGATACTTACGATTCTGTATATGAACAACGCCTTTCATGTCTCTTATAAACTATAATTTTGTACATTTTCATGGATTTAAAAGTGTAAAATTTTACTACTTTGGCAAAAATCGACCAAGGTCGACTGACCAACCGACCAAAGTTGGTCGATTTTTCAAAATATTTTTTTTACGAAATCGACCAACTTTGGTCGGTTTTTCAATTAAAATAAGTAAAAATTAATATTAAAAAAAACCGACCAAAATTGGTCGGTTAATTCGGCCGGTCATTTAAAAAACCGACCAACTTTGGTCGGTAATTTTATTTTTTAATAAAACCGACCAACTTTGGTCGGTTATTTTCGTGCGAAAATACAATTAAAGAGTATAAATTAAATAAAAGACAGTCTTACAACAAAATGCACCAATGGTCTAGTGGTAGAATAGTATCTTGCCACAGTACAGACCCCGGTTCGATTCCCAGATGGTGAATCTTTTGATTACATAATTAAAATACCAACTAACTTTGGTCGGTTTTGTTTTTTGCAATATATATATTTTTTGAATTTAATTGACCGATCAAAGTTGGTCGGTAATTTCCGCACAAGAAACTATTTATATTTGGTAACCGAAAAAATATATAAAAATTGTATAATTATTGTATATAACATACAGAATGTATATATATACAAAAAAATATACAAAATTTATACTTTTTCTGGATATTATTTTTACCGCGGCTATACAGTGTCATTTTCCCAAAAAATAGGAGTAAGGCCCACAAAATTCCACACTGAGCTGGTGGCTGTTATACATTTATTGTTGTAAACTTGTAAAAAGAAGTATTTGCGTCAAGATTTGTCCATATGAAAAGTTTTAGCGGCTAAATATGTCATTTTCCAATTTTGTACCATGGTAAATGGTTAATAGCTCAACGCTTCGTTCTCATAGATTGTTATGCTTATTTTTACCATTACACACACAAAGTTCATTATCCATATTTGCATAGTTGTGACAAAATTGGGGTTTACAATAATTACAGACATAAAGTGAAACTATGAAGTGTATAGACTTGTTCTTTGTCCTTTCATCATATGTAAGAGCATTGCTCGATTTAATAAGTTTGAGTGACAAAATGAGTTTTATTTAGACAAGTCACGGCCAGAAGTGGATCCAGAATTTAAATTTTATTAGTTCAACCTTTAAGATTTTTAGTATTGAACTCATTATACTTTTAGAATTATGGGTTTATATCTACTCTTTGTTGCAATTTTAATCGATTTTTACATATAAATTCATATTTTACATTGACAATTATGAATTCAATTGAATTCAGTACTATTATCCGCCCCTGGTCATGGTATAAATACAAGTTAGCAATTGGTGAGTATCTAAATTTGAGGTTCTAACTTTCCTTCTCTTATCGAGCAATCTAAGATACGAATATGACTATCTATATCAACTAGAAAGAAAGAATGATTTACATAACGTTTTGAGAGTTCTTACATGACGTTTACTTAGTAATAAAATTCTTTATTTATCAAAAAGAATGATTTACAGAACTGCATGAAAATATTTTCTTGTCTTATTCTATGTCGAAGATATATTGAATTAAACTTATATATGCGTGTTGTACAGTAACAAGATCATCTCTATATACTTTTGGATCTTGAACAATATAATGTTTTAAAATTTTTACTTATCTATAATACTTTTAAAACTTATTACCCTCAATATTAAAATATTAATTTAATTACAAGTTGATATACAATTTATCAATTATATACAAAAAATAATGTATAATATCTAATCCTCCCTATTTTTTCTCCCTCTTCTTCCTCCCCCATTCCACCCAACTCATTCCCACGTATATAGAGATAGGCCTACGCACTCTTACCAGCTTGTAGCCCAGAAACTTTTCGCTGCACCCCTATCTTCGTTTTTAAATTATGAAGGATGAATTTAATTCAAAAAAGGGACGAACTAAAGCTTCCTTAAAAAAAATAAAAAATCAAATCCCGTAGAATTGGTCCATGTATTCAATCACATCATTTTTTACATCATGCTAACAATGCTGAAGGTAAATCACTTTATTTAAAATTAAAAATAAAAAAAAACAACGTTGAAGGCGAGAGTGAAAGCTTTGAAGCTTTGAAACTATTTGTAAATTATAGTTTTTGACCAAATTCTCTATAAAAAATTTGTATTTAAATTGTAGATAAATTATAAATTTTTACTAGATTTTGTATATAATTTGTAAAAGCTTTAGTTATTTTTCGTAAATAGAAAAACTTAGATAAACCAGTAAATAAGTTTAAAATTTTATATATATACACTTCTCGTTGTTCCATATGTCAATTCTAAAATTTTACATGTTTGTAAAAAAACTTTAGTTACTTTATGTGAATAGAAAAATTTAGATAAATCGAATAAATAAATTTAAGATTTCGTATATATACACTTGTTCCACTTCCACATGTCAATTTTAAAATTTCTAAGACGAGATGCATGTGCAATCATTCATGATAAACATCATTGATAAATTTTAGAAGAGAGCAATTGCAGTGTAGAGAGGGACATCAAGAAAAGTAAGATTTACCCACAAACTTATAACATGGTAATACTCCAAGTCATTATCACTAGTCACCATAACAAAACAAAAAGGCCCCTTATCATTTGTAAAGTAGGAATCCCTTGCTTTTATAAAGTTCCTTCAAAAGCATACCTTCTCTGGTCTAGTTTATTCTATATGCTCTCTACCCACCTAACAAAACTTGAAAAGAAAAAAAATTCTTTCGTATAAGAAATATTTAAAATTTTAAGTTATCGAACGAGTGTGAAGTATTAAATTTCTTATACTCCTACTTATTATGATAATAACATGCATGTATGAAAAATTACAACAAAGAGTAGATATGAACTCATAACTCTAAAAGTATAATGAGTTCAATATTAAAAATCTTAAAGGCAAACCAATAAAATTTAAATTCTGAATTCGCTTCTGGCCGTGACTTGTCTAAATAAAACTCATTTTGTCACTCAAACTTATTAAATCGAGCAATGCTCTTACATATGATGAAAGGACAAGAACAAGTCTATACACTTCATAGTTTCACTTTATGTATGTAATTATTGTAAACCCCAATTTTGTCACAACTATGCAAATATAGATAATGAACTTTGTGTGTGTAATGGTAAAAATAAGCATAACAATCTATGAGAACGAAGCGTTGAGCTATTAACCATTTACCATGGTACAAAATTGGAAAATGATATATTTAGCCGCTAAAATTTTTATATGGACAAATCTTGACGCAGATACTTCTTTTTACAAGTTTACAACAATAAATTATAACAGCCACCAGCCCAGTGTGGAATTTTGTGGGCCTTACTCCTATTAAGTTCAATAACCATACTTGTTAATCCAGATTATCAATGATTGCTAATTGACCGGATCGTTTATATGAATAGCATGTTCCCACAATACTACTCGCATATCCACAATATATCAATCATATATTCCTATGATATTGAATCTATCATGAACGAATATAATACGATTTTTAACTAAGCAAGACTGTTAGGTATATTTCTATCCTAACAGCGAAATCGTTTTCCGAGCAACGGGTTCAGAAACAAGCTCTCTTTAATTCTACTCTAATTTAAACATGGCTTTCCCAAGCATAGCATAGACAGTAGGGTAAATTGGTAGCTATAACAATTCACAAGTTAAAACTAGAATTAAAAAAATAACCACAAGATGATAATCCGAATTAACGAAGATGTAATTAATAAACATTAATAATCATGTCAACCACAACCCTAGAAACTAGAGTGGTTAGCTACTCATGTTCGTAGTAATAAATTTCTAAGTATTTTGCATAAACAAATTACAAAGAAAAGATGAAGGAAGGAAGAACTCGATAATTTTCTCCTTCAAAAGTTGTTCCACGTGAAGTTCATGCCTCCTAAATGGCTTGTTCTCCCTTCAGTCAAAAATTATGTAAAAATAGTGTTTAAAGATTATTTATAGGTGTAGAGAAAATGCCTAGACAAAATAACTAAGCCCAAAATAAAAAATGAGACGAAATAGGCTTGAAACCCGGACCATGCATCGCCACGCAAAATGCGCTACCCATCTCGCGACAGGCCACGCCTCGCGAGCTCAAAGCCGGAACTTTTCCAATTCGCTGTTAGTGTGCTGCCAATTTATTCTTCCTCCAAAGTGGCTTTTGCCTAACTTTTCCTTTCCAGGTAGTGTCTTTGTCTCTCTTTCTTTAATTTTCCTTCATGCATTTCATCTCATTGCATCTTAATTGATCATTGTTTAACCCATTAACATAAGGCAACTACCATTCCAATTAGTATAAACTCGTTTGAATGCTCCAACAAATAATTTCCTCCAATTTCGTTATTTTTGTTCCACAATTTCTCGTTAATGTACCTACATTATTTATTAACACCTCAAATAAGTATAAAACTCCATAATCAAACTAAGTTGGACATATTCAATATCAAATATAATCAAAGAGCGGTAAATATGCAGGTAAATTAGTGTCAAAACATATGAAAATATGTCCAATATTACCACCTCACACTTAAACCTTTATTCGTCCTCGAACAAACCACAACTATAATAGACGAAACAAAATTAAGCTCCTACTATTCAAAGCACACTACCCTTATGTCCATAGTTGATAGCAACAACTAAAATTTAGCATATGCTTTCTTACACTTCCCTTTATTTATGTCATTCTTCAAAAATATTCGCGACAAAGACAACATGCTTATAACAATCCTAGCATTAAAAACCGACTTAATGTCACAATGCACTCATGGATTGAACACTCAACATCGTAGAGAAGTCTAATAATGTTACCTATCCCTCATGAAACCATGTGTCCTCACAACAAGAACAAAAGAGTAAGTTAAATCCACACATTCAAATCAAATTCTCAAATATATTTTAAGGACTCATATATATCAAAGAAAATCGCTCACTCTTACAAAAGAAGTCACATGCATGCAATTGGTACCATAGGCTTGCCCTTAATGTAAATCTCTACTGGTTTAGGCTCATTCGGTCTAAAATCAATTAGGACTTTTTTACGGTTGTAATGTGGGCTAAGGGACGGGAAGGATATATTTAGCAATTGTGGCTAACCCTCCTAAGCACTTTAACACATCACATAATCAACTGTAAGCGCAAATTCTTCAATCCCAATTTTAATTTCACAACTAAAATCATCCCTAACAACGTTTCCTCTTTCTTTAAGAACTACTTTAATTCATACCCACTAGTAAGAACAAGATGCCAATTTATTCATCTATATTTTTCCTTCTCTTTTTTTTTCAGATTGTTTTTCTTTACAATTTTCGGTAGTGGTGTATTCTTTTACAAAACAAGTGCACCTTTCTTCCTTTCATTGATTCCACTGGAAAGCCACCCAAATTCCTTTCTTACTTATTTTAACGCTCATTTCACAATTAAAGTGCTTTAAGAGGTAAAATGATCAAAATAATGTCAGTTAAGAACAAACGAGAATAGGTTTGTAATGTGGGTGACAAATAAAAATCTATAAGCTCAAAAGGGTTAACTAGGGACAAATTTTATTTGTGATATGCATTAAGCTCAAAAAGAACAAAGACAACCTAAAGTCATTTTTCAAACCGAGCCTCACCTAAACTTTCGATTCGACTCACATACCGGGAAAGTTCTAGACACAACTACAATGACATGGACTACACAAAAATCTCACTTCACACATGGCACACATGTCACGACCCAAAATTAACTATCGTGATGAAGCCTATCGTGGAACTAGGAAAGCCAACTACTCAACCAGTTCAACCAAATAAAAACTTTAAAATTAAATGAAAGCAGTTACTATTTAAGAAAAACCCTTAAAAAAACTGAAATAAAACCACAACGCAATACGAATATTTCCCAAAAATCGGGGTGTCGCCGAGTACATGAGCATCTATACCAGGATACAGCTTACTACAAATACCAGGATACAATATCTGAGGAATAAGAACTGAAATACAAATAAAGATAATGAAGGAGGGTCAAGGCCTGCGAACGCCATGCAGCTACCTCGATAGTCTCCGAGATCTTGACTCCTCACTCAGCAGCCGCCGTAACCGGAAGCACCTAGATCTGCACACGAGGTGCAGGGTGTAGTGTGAGTATAATCAACTCAATAAGTAACAAATCCAAACTTTGGACCGAAAGTAGTGACGAACTCAACCGTCATAGTTCAATATAGAAAATAACAGTGCAAAAATGTAGACATGCTTTCAAGTTCGATAGATATCTCAAAACAGTAAAAATGGATCAAATCTGAATTATATGAAGATTATAACTCCTCTACTTCTACATGCCAATGCACATGTTGTATGTGATGCACCATGCTGATAACCTCATGTACTCACACTCTCAAATGCTCAATCACTCGGTATTGTATATGGCCTATACAACCCAGGGAAGATCCATCCTAAAATATATACATCACTGACCATCCATAACCCAGTACCAAGTAGGGCCGATCCAACCCGCGGAAAAGATCCATCTCCAGGTATACAATGCTTCAGACAAGATCCATGTCTAGGGAAGATCCGTCCCTCGATATAATAACCGCTATGGCGTGCAGCCCGATCCCATAAATATCACTCATAATCAGGCCCTCGGCCTCACTCAGTCATCAATCTCTCCAGTCTCTCTCTCTCACGGGCTCACAATGTCATGATACTAGCCCGAAAATAATGATATGATGTATCAATAATTAACAACAGAGACTGAGATATGATATGAAATGAATGAATATGACTGAGTACAAAATATCAATGAAATCAGTAAGACAACAGCAAGAAACGGCCACTATAGGTCCCAACAGTACTGGCATAAAGCCTAAACATGATATCTAGCATGAGTGATAGCTCAATTACTTTATCACATGATGAAAACACGGATATCAACAAGATAGAACCACTAGACAGTGTCATGGAATCGACCAGGTCACAATTCTCAAGGTGCGCGCCCGCACGCCCGTCACTTAGCACGTGCGTCTCCTTAAGACCAATCACATAACACATAAGTTCGGGGTTTCGAACTCTCAGAACCAAGTTTAGAAGTGTTACTTACCTCAATCCGAGAAAATCCCTACTCCAATATGCCTTTGCCTCGCAAGTCGGCCTCCAAATGACCCGAATCTAGCCACAAGAAGTAAAATACAATCAATACGGGCTAAAGGAATCAATTATACAAGAAATTATAAAGTTATAACTCAAAAATCCGAAATCGGCTCAAACCGGGTCCCCCCGGGCCCACGTCTCGAAAACCAACAAAAGTCAGAAAACCCGAAAGCACATTCACTCACGAGTCTATTCATACCAAATTTATCAAAATTCGACACCAATTGGTCATTCAAATCCCCAAAATCAACTCTCCAAATTCCTAGCCTCAAACCCCCAAATTACACCTAAAAAACACACCGTCTAGGTGAAAAATCAGTGGGAAAACATAATTATGGAAGGAACTTACCTCAAGAATCCCCTTGAAAATCTGCTCAAAAACCTCCAAAATCCGAGCTAAAACTGTTAGATAATGAAGAAAAACGCTAACCGTTATGTTTATATGTTCTTCCCAGTCAAAACGCACCTGCGATCCCGCTTTTACAGTGAAAACTCTGCACCTGCGGAAGTCACTTAACTCCCCTGGGCTAGTATATGCTCTCTAGGTCTCGCACCTGCGGAGGTGCTTATGCGGCCCATGATTCGCTTCTGCGAAAGCAGCCTACGCCCCTCAACTCCTTCACACTCCGCTTTTGCGTCCTCTTTGCCGCATCTGCGGCCTCGCAGGTGCGGAAGGGACCTCGCACCTGCGACCTCTGCCAATTCCTTTCTGGCCCCCTTCTGCGGATCCCTTCCCGCTTCTGCGAGCTCGCACCTGCGGTGCCCACTCCGCAGGTGCGATTACACCAGTTGTCCTCAAACTTCAGCAGCTCTTCAACTTCAAACCTTGATCCGTTAACTACCCGAAATCAATCCGAGGTCCCCCGGGACTTCAACCAAACATACCAACAAGTCTTAAAACATCATTTTTTTCCTAAGTCCTACACTAAAAAAAAACTACTACGCGGTTCAAATTACATCCCATGAAAAAGAACCGAGGCACAAAGAAAAATCACGAGGGATTATTTCTACCTAAAGGAAACTAAAAGACAAATTTTTGGATTTTTGTTTAGACTTTAATCCCTCAAGAAAACTGTCTAAGAGATCCATCATCGGGAAAAGTCTAATTTTTCTAAAAAATAATTTTTAATTTTTTAATTTTTATTTAAAATTAAAATAAAATAAACCTACTAAAATACTACACAGCTAAGAAAACAAAAATAAGAAGCTTAAATAAAAATAAGAAGTAACATTTTTCTAACATACTACTACTAATTATTTAGAGGAATTCTCCCACCCCATACTTAAAAGAGTGCAGTGTCCCTAATGCACAAATAAAGCAAAATAATAACGAGGGTTGATAAGAAACCCCCTGAAAGGCCAAAGGCTGAAAAATAGCGGCTCACGGGGTACTCAGACTTCCCCAGGCATGGTCCTTTGTGCGGGTACCCCACACTTAGTTTTTACCATCTAGCTCGCTTTTGCTCTCATCCAATGGCTTCGCTTCCTATGCTTATAATCCTACAAAATAAAAACAGACACTACAAAAATAATATAATAAAAACAAAAAAAAAGAAAGAAGTAAAGTTGTGTTGCCTCTCAACAAGTACCTGATTTAACTTCGCGGCACGACGCAAAATCTCTTCTAATCATTGGCAAGTAACACCTTTGACTTCTGACGATCAAAGTCACCTCTATAATAGTGCTTTACTCTTTATCCGTTCATTAAGAACGTTCTCACGCCATATACGACACGCAGCTCAATTGTACCATGTGGAGTGACTCCCACTACCTCAAACAGGCCCGACCATCTCGATTTGAGCTTCCCCGGAAAGAGTCTCAACCTCGAATTGAACAAGAGAACCAATTGGCCCGGTTCGAACTCGCGATTGTGGATATTCTTATTTTGCCAGCGCTTGGTCTTTTCTTTATATTACTTGGCATTCTCATACGCGTGCAAGCAAAACTCATCAAGCTCGTTCGATTGCATCAACCATTTTTCACCCGCTAATTATGCATCAAAGTTCAGCTTCTTTATAGCCTAATATGCCTTGTGCTCAAGTTCCACCGGTAAATGGCATGCCTTCCCATAAACCATCTTGTAAAGGGAGGCTCTGATTGGAGTTTTGTAGGCGGTCCAAATAGCATCATCAAGCTTTGTAGCTCAATCTTTTCTACTTGCACTAATTGTCTTCTCCAGAATCTGCTTTATCTCTCTATTTGACACTTTAACTTGTCCACTAGTCTGAGGATGGTAGGCGGTTGCAACCTTATGTTTGACCCCGTATTTCGCTAAGACATCGTCCAATAGCTTGTTAAAGAAATGGGTGCCCCCTCACTTATCATCACTCTCGGAGTGTCGAACCTTGTAAAGATATGCTTTTTTACAAAGTTAACCACAACATTGGCATCATTGGTAGGAAGAGCAATAGCCTCCACCCACTTCGACACATAGTCAATGGCCACCAAAATGTACTTACACCCATTGGACGAGGGAAATGAACTCATAAAATCAATTCCCTACATATAAAAAATTTCAACCTCCATACTACCATGCAATGACATCTCATGCCTTTTCGTAATTGTTCCTGTTTTCAGGCACCTATCACACCTCCTCACAAACTCATGCGCATCTTTAAACAACCTAGGCCAATAGAAACCCGATTGCAACACCTTGACTGCCGTTTTGTCACCCGCATAAAGACCACCATAAGGCGACGCATGACAGTCATGTAAGATACTATTTATTTCAGATACGAGAACACATCTTCTCATTAACTGATCAGTACAAGATTTGAACAGAAACGGCTCATCCTACACATATGATCTCACATCTCGCAAGAACTTATTTTTAGCATGAGGTTCAAGGCCAGGCGGCATTTTTTCACTTACCAGATAGCTTACAAAATCTGCATACCATGGCACCTACCCAGCAGTAACGGCCAACAATTTCTCATCCAATAAGGTTTCCTTGATGACATCTCCCTCAGCTACATGATTATGAGTTTCTAACCTGGACAAATGATCAGCCACTTAATTCTCTATTCCTTTACGCTATTGGATCTCCAAGTCAAATTCCTACAAGAGAAAAACCCAACGGATTAGACTTGGTTTAGCATCTTTCTTTTCGAACAAATACTTGATGGCTGCATGGTCTGTGTAGACGATGACTTTGGTGCCAACCAAATAATCTTGAAATTTATCGAACGCCCACACTACAACAAGCAACTCATTTTCTCTCACAGTATAATTTATTTGAGCAGGAGTGAGAGTCTTTCTTGTGTAGTAAATAGAGTGATGCTCCTCCTTTAGCCCAATACGGCTCCAATTGCACCATCACTAGCGTCACACATCAGCTCGAATGGCTTGATCCAGTCAGGAGCCACTATGATTTGTGTACTCACTAACTTCTTTTTCAGATCCTCGAATGCTTTCAGACAAGCATCGTCAAACTTGAATGTCACATCCTTCTCTAACAACCTGCATAAAGGAGAGGAAATATTTGAGAATTCCTTTATAAATCGGCGATAAAAACCTGCATACCCTAGAAAACTCCTATCTCTTTTCACTGAAATTGGTGGTGGAAACTTTTCAATTGCTTCCACCTTAGCCTTGTCATCTTCCAGTCCATATTTGGACACCTTGTGCCTCAGCACTATACCTTCACGTACCATAAAATGGCATTTTTCCCAATTCAGTACCAGATTGGTCTCCTCGCATCTAGCAAGCACTTTAGCAAGATTGGTCAAGAATGCATCAAAAGAAGGACCAAACACAGAAAAATCATCCATAAAGACCTCCACAAACCGTTCCACCATATTGGTAAAAATATCTATCATACACCTTTGAAAGTCGCAGGTGCATTACATAACCCGAATGACATTCTCTTAAATGCATAAGTTCCATAAGGGCATGTAAAAGTGGTCTTTTCTTGTTATTATGGGGCAATAGCAATATGATTATACCCCAAATAGCCGTCAAGGAAATAATAGTATTCTTGTCCGGCTAACCTGTCAAGTATTTGATCAATGAAGGGGAGAGGGAAGTGATCTTTTCGTGTAGCATTATTCAACTTCCTATAATCTAAGCATATTCGCCAACCAGTCACAGTCCTAGTTGGGACTAATTCATTTTGTTCATTCACTACAACAGTCATACCCCCCTTTTTAGGTACACACTGGACAGGGCTTGCCTACTTACTATCGGAGATAGGAAATACTATACCTGCGTCGAGCCACTTAATCACGTCTTTTCTTACCACCTCTTTTATGATTGGATTTAGGAAGCATTGATGTTCCACGCTAGGCTTTTGTCCCTCCTCCATGAGTATTTTGTGCATGTAGAATGCAGGGCTAATACCCTTTTTGTCAGACATTGTCCAACTAATGGCATGCTTTGCTCCCTCATCACCTTTAATAGCTTTTCTTCCTGCAAGTTATACAAATGAGAAGAAACAATCACAGGTAAAGTGTTAGAACTTCCAAATATACATAATTAAGATGAGATGGTAAGGGTTTAAGTTCCAGTTTTAGGGCCTCCTCAACTGAGGTTTTAGGGGGCAGGCCGATTGGCCTATCCAGAGGCTCAAATTGGGATCTTTCTCTTATGTATTTGCAAGATGCATCCATAATTTGCAACATCTCCTCAACATCTTCTTCAAGTTCTAAGTGATTTAACAACATCAATGCCTTTTCTAGTGCATCTTCTTTAAACGATTTTGCCTCTACGACTGGTTCATTTATCTCCATAACAGAAATCATGGCTAGGTCCTCGTAATGACTAGGCAACTGAATGGCTCGATATACATTGAAGATTGCTTCTTCATTGTCCACCCTCGTGATCATCTTACCTTCCTGGACTTTAATAATTGCATCTTCAGTGGCCAAGAGAGGTCGTCCCAAGATGATAGGAACTAACTCATCAGCCTCCTAGTCCAGGATGATAAAATCTGCAGGGAAATTAAACTTCCTAATCTGCAGCAAGACGTCCTCAATTACCCCCCAGGATAAACATAAGATCTATTAGCTAACTGTAGCATCACCGTGGTGGGTCTCGGAGCTCCTAAGCCCAATTGTTTGAACATTGACAACGACATCAGATTGATACTTGCACCCAAATCACACAAGGATCTACCCACATCAATTTCACCAATCCTCACGGGGGTGGTAAAACTACCCGGATCCTTAAGCTTTTTTGGAAGCTTATGTTGAATCCTGGAAGTGCACTCCTCAGTAAGTGCGACGGTCTTAAATTCAGTTAACCTCCTTTTATTTGCCATTATATCCTTAATATATTTTGTATATTTTGGGACATCATGGAGCATGTCCACCAAAGGGATGTTCAAGTGTATCTGCTTCAGCATATCTAGAAATTTTTGAAACATGTGGTCATCATTCTTCTTTCTCAATCTTTGAGGAAAAGAGGGTGGCACTCTCTCCGATATAGACTCTATTTTGTTTCTCTCATCTACCTCTATGAATTTTGGCACTCTTTCTTCTTCGAGCCCAGACGACTTCTTTTTCTTCTTAGGCACTTCTACCAACTCTTTTCCATTTCTCAACGTCACAAACTGATCCTTGATATTAGGCTTCACTATAGCCTGAGTCATATTAGCAAGATTAGGCCTTGTGTCCACGATCACTAGTCGTTCTTCGTTACCTGCCATCTCAAGTGGTTCAGGTTGAACTACGATGCCCAACTCTCCTTCTGTTCTAGTTCTAGCTTTGACTTCCCTCCTTACCATGTGAAGTGTTCATTCTATTTCAGGATCAAGAGGAAGGAGGTTGTTCGCACTTTTACTCCTCCGCATTCAAGAGAAAAGCCTGCGTTATCACAAATAAAGCAAACTAAAAAATAAATCTTAAACAAATAACGAATAAAAGCTTAACTTAAATAAATAATCAATAACTAAGTCCCCGACAGTGGCGCCAAAAACTTATTGGTTCCCCAAGTACATGCAAGTATACGTGGCCGTCAAGTAATAAAGTTAATCGAAGGTCAGATGTCGAACCTACAGAGACTTAGATTAATCGTTAACTAAGCAAACTAAAATCAATTAACTGTCAGAGATAATCAAAATTGTTATTTATCTACTAAACTACTTTTGCAGATATTGAACAAGTAATTAGCTAATTTATCAGGGATGTAAACGTGTGTTTTAGATTTTGCTCAGAGGAGATGAATATTCCAGGGTTGTGGTCGGTTTATCAATCCTATTAAGTTCAATAACCACACTTGTTAATCCAGATTATCAATGGTTACTAATTGACCGGATCGTTTATATGAATAGCGTGTTCCCACAATACTACTCGCCTATCCACAATATATCAATTATATATTCCTATGGTATTGAGTCTATCATGAACGAATATAATACATTTTTTAACAAAGCAAGAATGTTAGGTATATTCCTATCCTAACCGCGAAATCGGTCCCCGAGCCACGGGTTCAGAAATAAGCTCTGTTTAATTCTACTCTAATATAAACACGGCTTTCCCAAGCATAGCATAGATAGTAGGGTGAATTGGTTTCTACAATAATTTGCAAGTTATAACTAGAATTAAAGAAACAATCACAATATGATAATCCGAATTAACGATGATGTAATTAATAAACGTTAATAATCATGTCAATAAAAACCCTAGAAATTAGAGTGCTTAGCCACTCATGTTCGTAGTAACAAATTTTCAAGTATTTTTCATAAACAAATTACAAAGAAAAGATGAAGGAATGAAGAACTCGATGATTTTCTCCTTCAAAAGTTGTTCCACGTGAAGTTCTTGCCTCCAAAATGGCTTGTTCTCCCTTCAGTCAAAAATTGTGTAAAAATGGCAAAGGCCTAGATGTAGGGAAAAGGCCTAGATGAAATAACTATGTCCAAAACTAAAAAGGAGACGAAATAGGCTTGAAACCCGGACCACGCGTGGCTACGCAAATTGTGCGACGCATCTCGTGACAGGTCGCGCCTCGCGAGCTCAAACGCGAGGTAAAAGTCTCACAACAGGTTGCGCCTCACGAGCGCAAATGCAAGGTAACAATATCGCGTTGCCCAAAACCTTTCCAATTCGTTGTTAGTGTGCTGCCAATTTACTCTTCCTCCAAAGTGGCTTTTGCCTAACTTTTCCTTTCCAGGTAGTGTCTTTGTCTCTCTTTATTTAATTTCCCTTCAGGCATTTCATCTCATTGCATCCTATTTGATCATTGTTTAAACCATTAACATAAGGCAACTCCCATTCCAATTAGTATGAACTCGTTTGAATGCTCCAACAAATAATTTTCTCCAATTTCATTATTTTTGTTCCACAATCTCTCGTCAATGTACCTACATTATTTATTAACACCTCAAATAAGTATAAAACTCCATAATCAAACTAAGTTGGGCATATTCAATATCAAATATAATCAAATAGCGGTAAAAATACAGGTAAATTAGTGTCAAAACATATGAAAATATGTCCAACATCAAAATAAAAGCAAAACTTTGAACCCGTGAACAACATGTCACTTTGAACATCTTGAACCACAAGACTGCTTACTCAACTGTATTAAGGATGTTCAAAATATAATATATAACCATGTATAAATTAGTACTTAACTTATATACGCAATATAATTTTTTTCCGATGGGTGTGCGCTTGACCACCCTTGACATAGGGTAGCTACGCCCCTGTCCATGCATATCGAAGGGATACGTCAAATAATCGAGAATCAACTATGTATCTCCTAAACAACTTGGTATCAAATTATATCTTGTTATTTCCCATATACTCGATTGTCAGTCCAATAGTTTCGCCTCCTCCTTCGTTTACAATTATCATGTTGACTCGGTGCAAGAATTAAATCCATGTGGTTTCTAGTAGATTTAAGACTTTGCCATTCTATGATAGGTATTCCATCCTATATCCCCTCCATGGCCATAAGACACATACCACCCAATCATCAAGTGCATCTTCCCCCGAATGACGACCCATTTTAACTCGTGTTGTGGATGAGATGAATCCGATGCATCTAACAAGATCAACCATAGCGACAATCACATCTTGATTTTCTATCCATCGATTCGCATGTACTTGTGGAAGCTCGACACCCTCCCCTCCACCTAACGCCTTCCCCAATCCCCCTTCTCCAGTGTCTTTATTTATTCCTCCCACTTGAACTCATGTTGTGTTAAATGATATAAGGGAAAATTAATAATTATGTAATAAATTATTTAAAAATAGTTACAAGTAATCAGTAGTTGTTAGTTTAGAGGTTAGTATTAGCTAAGTATAAAGGGGCTATTGTGTGTCGTGTATTCAAATTTGTACACTTTAATAAAATCATTTCTTTCTCTCCCTATCATATTTGTATTCTCTATCTTTCTCTTCTTCCTCAATTTACAATATGGTATCAGAGCTTTGCTCGAAAAATCGAAGCTCTTGATTTGAAATTTTCTTTCGCAATTATTCTTCTCTGAAATTCTCTTGGTTGAAATTATGTTCTTCTGTTGTTCTTCATCTATCACAACTAGGTGTTCAATTCTTGAGAAAAAAACAAGAAAACAAAAATGGGGTCAATTGAAGAAACTCCAATCTCAATTCTGGACTCAATTCTGAAAATCAGACGAATCAAGTGACAAGAATCGATTATAATCATCCATTGTTCCTCTCACCTGTTTATATTAACGGAATTCAAATCATTTTATTTTATCTAACAAGTATTAAAAATTACTCTATTTGGAATAGGTCTATGCGTGTAGCTTTATTGGGTAGGAACAAGTTAGGTATGATAGATGGTACATGCAGTAAAGATAAATTCCCAGATTCTATGAGAAATCACTGGGAAAGAGTAAATGCCATTGTTATATCTTGGCTAATGAACTCAGTGGCCAAAACCCTTCTTGGGGAAATTATGTACGCCTCTAATGCACAAATAGTTTGGGAAGAATTAGCTGAGAGATTTAATAAAGTTGATGGCTGAAGAACCTTTAATTTGCATAAAGAAATAGCCACATTAACTCAAGGCTCAGCATCTATCTCAGTTTACTTTTCAAAGCTAAAGGATCTCTGGGAGGAATTTGAAGCTTTAGTCCGTGCACCAGGATGTGATTGTCCCAAGACAAGAGATTTTGTTAACTACCTGCAAAAGTTGAGGCTGTACTAATTTCTAATGGGATTAAACGACTCTAATTCACAAGCAAGAAGCCAAATCTTGATGAAGACATCTCTACCTACTGTGAATCATGCCTATGCCTTGATAGTGAGTGATGAAAGCCAAAACTCTATAGCAGCCAATTCAGGAATTCTTGGAGCTAATACAGTAGGGAACTTAGAAGTTTCTATGTATACCAGAAATGGTGGAGGTGGAAAAATCAAAGGTTCAAGAAGAACTTTAATGTTCAATGTGAATACTGCAAATTGAAAGGCCATACAAAAGAAAACTATTATAAACTTGTATGGTATCCTCAAGATTTCAGACCGAAGAAAAGAGGGTATAATGTTGCTCACAATGCTAATGTTCTGACTGAAAATAATAACAATCAGAATCAGAATCCTGTAGCACCTACATTCACATATGGTCAGAATACTAATGCCATGAACCAGTCTGCTTGTGGAAATCAAGTTCCTATAATCAAGAGTTGGGAGTTGTTGCAAGTCAACTAGGAAATTATTCCTTCACAAAGGATCAATATGATCATATTGTTCAGTTACTGAACACAACAATCACCAACAATGCAGATTTAGCTGCAAATGTAACAAGTAATAATACAACATTATTGGTTTTAACTAGCTCACAGGAATGGATTATAGACACTGGTGCAACCAATCATATGGTGTCTGATACTAACCTTCTGAATAAGTCTACAATAGTATAGACAGTCAATCCTAAGAAGGTTCTATTACCTAATGGTGATGTGTCTCTAGTCACACACATACACAGAGGCAAGCTCAATTTATGACAAAAGCACTATAACTAATGTATTTCATGTGCCTCGATTTAAGTATAATCTTCTTTCAGTTTCTAAAATGACTAAAGAGCTTCAATGTGCAGCAACCTTCTTTCCTGACTTTTATATTTTCCAAGATCTCTTCACTGAGAAGGTGAGAGATATTGGTAAAGAAGAAAGAGGATTGTACATACTATTAGCTCAAATGGCAAAAAATAATCAGAATATTGTGTATGTTGCAAAGGAATTGACTACAAGTGAAGTAAATCAGATAAATGTGGAGTTGTGGCATCAGAGATTTGGACATGTGTATGTTTTAGAGCTTAAGAAAATACTGCCTATTAGTTTGCATAATATCAGAGACAAAGTAGATAAATGCACAATTTGTCCTTGTACTAAACAAACTGGATTGCAGTTTCCTTCTAGTAATATCAGAAGTGTATGCTATTTTGATATGATTTATGTAGACCTATAGGGTCCTTATAGAGTATCTACTTTTTATGGCAACAAGTACTTTCTAACAATTATAGATGATTACAGTAGAATGACATGGGTGTTCCTACTCAAACAGAAATCAGATGTACATCTGTGTTTACAATATTTCTTCAGCTTTGTCATGACTCAATTTAATAAGGTCATCAAGATTATCAGAGTAGACAATGGCAAAAAGTTTGTAAATTTTTGTAAATTCTCTTTGTGAACAATTGTTCAAGAACCTTGGGATGATACATCAAAGAATATTTACTTACGCCCCTCAAAAGAATGGAGTAGCTCAAAGAAAGCACAGGCATATTTTAGAAGTACCAAGAGCTATAAGACTACAAGCACACATCCCTATCAAATTCTGGGGTCATTGAATCCTTGCTGCAGTTTATCTAATTAATAGGTTACCTAGCTTAGTAATTGAAAATGTATCTCCTTATGAAAGACTACATAACAGAAAATTATCACTAAGTCAATTATGGGTGCTAGGCTGCTTGTGTTTTGCAAGAATGGTTCAGGAACAGGACAAGCTACTGTCTAGATCAAAAGTGTCTGTGCATATGGGATATTCTGAAGTTCAAAAAGGTTATGTATTATATGATCTAGATAATAGATCCTTCTTTATCAACGAGGATGTTATATTCAAAGAAGACATTTTTTCATTTAGAAGAACATCTTTTTCCTCAACACATTTGTTTGTAGACACTACACTAATTATAGGCTCATATATGGACAATTCAAAATTCCTCTTTGAGACTATTTCAGATCATAAGGACTAACACACACACTAATATAGACTATACTAACGCAGATACATGTAATCCATCTTCAGTAGTTGATACTACAAAAGAAGCCTATAATCCTCAGCCAGTTCATGATTTTCAAAATAATAGTATGATTGAGGGGGAGACACAAGTACAAAAAAACAGTCAAAGTGTATCTACTATAGCTCATACAAAAAACCAAGCAAATTGTGAACAACCTACAGTAAGGAAGTTCAACATAGAAGAACAACCAGGTTGAAGGACTTTATGTGTTTGAATATTCATCAAGAGGTACCTGATAAGTGTGGATTTACCACTTATTAGAACCTTTTTGCTTTTGTTCTAGTCCGAAAGTATTGATTTATGTTCCTAAAACTAATGAAAGTATATAAATTACAGGAATGTTGGAAGTTTGGGCTCCCATGATAAAATCCGACTTAAAAAGGAGTGTTCCGACTCACGAGGCAAGAAGGAGCGCAGAACATAAAATGAGATGGGTGCTCTTGTTACAAGAATTTGATATTGACAGCCAAGATAGAAAAGGTAGTGAAAACCAAGTGGCAGACTACTTGTCTCGTTTGGAGGAGGAGGGGAGGCCGCATGATGGCCTTGAAATCAATGACTCCTTCCCCGATGAACAAGTTTTGGAAATTTCAATGAAAGAGGTACCATGGTTCGCGGACTTAGAAAATTTTCTTGTGTGTGGAATCATTTCGGATGAGTTCTCTTCAAGCCAAAGGAAGAAGCTCAAAAGGGATTGTCAAGATTATTATTGGGATGAACCATACCTTTTTTGAATTTGTACGGATAAGGTGATTAGGAAATGTGTACCGGAAGAAGAGCAAGGTGATATTATTGGGGCTTGTCATTCTTAGTCATATGGTGGTCATCATGGTAGAGCAAGAAAGGCAACCAAAGTACTTAGTTGTAGTTTCTATTGGCCCACTCTTTATAACGAAGCTAGTGAGTTAGTGAAAAGATGTGCTGAATGTCAATGTGCAGGTGGAATCTCAATGGGCCCACTCTCACCACCATCTTGGAGGATTGATATTTTTGATGTGTGGGGCATTGACTTAATGGGCCATTTTGTGAATTCTTGTGGAAACACCTATATCTTGATCGCGGTGGATTATGTGTCCAAATGGTTTGAGGCCGTCACTTTACCCAAAAATGAGGCGAGAAGTGTAGTGGATTTTTTGAAGAATATTTTCACAAGGTTTGGTACTCCACGTGCAATTATAAGAGATGGGGGGTCACATTTTTGCAATAAGGCTTTTGAAACTTTACTTAGCAAATATGGTGTTACTCACAAAGTCATGATTCCCTATCACCCACAAGCTAGTAGGAAAGTGAAAGTATCCAACAGGGAGATAAAGAGTATCTTGTCCAAAACGGTGAATGCTAATCGGACGGATTGGTCCAAGAAGCTTGATGATGCATTATGGGCTTATCAGACGGATTATAAAACACCTATCGGAATGTCGCCATACCGGTTGGTGTTTGAAAAAGCTTTTCATCTTCTGGTGGAACTAGAGCACGAGGCAATATGGGCCTTAAAGAAGTTGAATCTTGATTGGGATGTAGCCGCTAACTTGAGGGTTGCAC
Source organism: Nicotiana tomentosiformis (assembly GCF_000390325.3). Taxonomy (NCBI): domain Eukaryota; kingdom Viridiplantae; phylum Streptophyta; class Magnoliopsida; order Solanales; family Solanaceae; genus Nicotiana; species Nicotiana tomentosiformis. The sequence goes on along the minus strand of NC_090820.1, from coordinate 74,440,780 downwards.
ATTTGAATGAATTGGATGAGTTACGGTACCATACTTGTGCGAGTTCGTCCTTGTACAAAGAAAAGATGAAATATGTTCATGATACATACATTTGGAACAAATAAATCAAGGTGGGCGATCTTGTATTGTTGTTCAACTCAAGGTTGAGGATGTTTCCCGGGAAGCTAAAATCCAAGTGGAGTGGTCCTTTTGAAATTGTTGGTGTGACACCTTTTGGTGCATTAGACTAGAAGAACAAAAACAAAGAAGTATTCCGAGTCAATGGTCACCGAGTGAAGCACTACTTAGCCAAGGTTGGAGATATCCACGTGGTGGCGGTCATTCATTTCACTTGAGGGTATTTTACGTTGTGTTGCGGCGTTAAATCAGGCGCTTCTTGGGAGGAAACCCGTGTTCTTTTTCTTTTGTAGTTAGGTGTTATTTGTGTTCTAACTTGATTTGAAGTGTGTTACAGGGCTGAGTGTGACTTACAAGAAAGGTGGACAAAAATATGACTAAGTGTTCAAAAATTATGCGGACCGCACACTATATGTGTCATAGCAGAAGAGCATTGCGGCCGCACATTTCTCTTTCGGACTGCACATTTGAAATGTTACAAAAGTGTCAAAATACCAACTCTCTAAAGTTTGATCTTGTCAGTGCAGAGGTCGATTTGCGACCGCACAGGAAATCTACGACCGCACCTTTCAATGTGTGGACCGCACATTGAAGTTCTGAGAATGGACACCCAGGTGAAAGAGTACGGACCGCACGGGAAAATGTGCGGTCGCGATTGATTCTTTTCCCTTCTCAAAATGGTTGGTATAAATAAAAGAATAGGGTTCATTTCACACTTTTCCCTCTCTGAACAAAACATTATTACTCTGTTGAATTTTCTTGGAGATTTTTCACTATCACACACAACCACCTTTATCATCAACCCATTGCACTCACTCTATCTGGTATGCTTCAATTTCATGTTAAATATTTTGTGTTAGTTTGATTTTTAGTTCTTTTTTAGGTCATCTGTTATTAGAGTTCAATTATGTGTCCATGTGGGATAGATCTGAACTGGATAAACTTGATACATACTCTAATGGGGTTGAGTTAGTGTAATTTCATGTTTTTACCATATTGACATGACTAGTTGTGCAAGAAATTGAAAAACCATAAGTAGAAAACTAGTATGTTCGTAACTTTTGAAATCTGCGACCGTACTTCATTTTGTGCGGTCTGCATATGTTGAATTAGGGCAACTCAGTGAAGAAGGAATCTATGGCCGCAAGTTAAATTGTACGGATCGCAGATTTCCCTCTGCAGCCAGAGATTGGCCATTTCTCTGTCATCAGTGTGTCCATATTTTTGAGACTCATAAGTGCGCTCGCAAGTTAAAATGTAGGGACTGCACTTCCCTTCTGCGACCGCACAATAAAATTCTATGGATCGTGATTTCCTTCTGCGGCGCACATCAATAATGTGCGGCCCGCAGATCCCTTAACCTGCAGACATGTATTGCTTGCATATCCCCACGGTGTCCAATTGTCTCTCACTTACCTACAATAGTCCTGAATGTGTTGAATAATGAATTGCAACTAACAGTCTTCTCTGCCGAGAGAGTGGAGGATGCCAAAGAATACCTTGTCCGAGAGTTCTATACCAATGTTGCTCATATAAAGAAAGGGACGAAGGTGACCAAAGTGTGCAACCTCAAGGTGAGGTTTGATCAGCATACGCTAAACGCATACTTGGGCTTTGAGGATCTTGAGCCAAAGGAGTATCTGGAGAAGTGCGCAATGAAGGAGGAAGTCTGACCTAGGCTGGTTGAGATCTTAGCACCACCAGGGCCACCACCACCATGGATTACCGCTGGGGTTCCCATTCAGCGGAGCACTTTATGTTTTGAGGCAAAGGGGTGGCAGACCTTTTTTTGCAGCATATTGGATCCATGCCAGAACGAGACTCACCTTCCTATTCCTCGGGCAGTTTTTGTGGCTTCCATCATGGCCGGGTAACAATCAATGTGGGTGCTGTAATGTCGGCCAACATTTCAGTGATTGCATGGCAGGATATCTCGACCTACCCTTATCCAAACACTATCACAGAGTACCTCATTGATGCAAAGGTAGAGTTGAGAGATTTTGACACCAAGGTGAAGCCGAAGAAGCCATTCGACTGGTATTCACTGATGGATGTAAGCAACTCAAAGAAGAAAGTCCAGCCTTCTACCACGACAGGCCAGTCTGATGAGCCAACAGTGGTAGATTCTGAGAGAGCTGATCTTTCATCCACTTCTATTGAGCCTTCTACCAGTGCCACTGCTATGCCTCCGTCATCATCCTCAGCTCCTACCACAGCCCCTAGAGTAGCTTTGAAGCAGTGCCCGTGCCCACAATTCCATTATCTACTCTGTGAGTCTCCTAGACATTGGAGAATCTCAACAACTAAATGTATACAACTACTTCTAAGCTATCTGACTTGTTTAGTACTGTTGCAGTGCAGTCCATTACCCAAGCACCACAAGCTCCTTCTAATATTGATGAGATGCTGAAGAAGATTCTAGAGAATCAGAAGACGATTATGGACACCTTGGTACAACACGGCTCAATTATTGAGGAGCTAGTAAAGTAGTAAATAAGATGAGAAAGTCATAGGAAAGTAAGAAATCAGTGGACAAGCTCCGAAAGGTGGTGACTAGACTTGCCACAGCCGGAGACCTTCCTTTTGATATGCTGCTTGACCCGCATCAGTCCGCCCCAGATACTTCAGCACCATCTGCATCGGTAGCACCAGGTGGCCAGTCTGAGGATCCAAATCTTGCCACCGACACTGCTGAGGCAGTGCGTGTGATGTTCGACAACCCAGTCACACCTAGATTTAATGATGATGAGATACAATTAGCTGATCTTGAGGGAGATGATATTTCTGGGGACACTGAGATGTCCAAGGATCCTTTGGGAGTTTTCTTCACCCTCTCTTCGTTTACTCTTATTTTGCTAAGCATTGGAGACAATGCTTACTTTTATTTGAAGGTGGAGTTTATTTGATACATTGACACACTTTGGATACATTTGGTCTATAATAATTTGATGATTCTCTCTCTTTTTTTTATTTGTATTTATCGATCTTTTCTCTCTTTTCTTATGTATATTTATCTATCTTTAGTAGTTATTCCTCATTAGCTTCTTTATCCCCCCCCCCCCCATATTAGTTCTTGTTTGTCTTCTTTTTATGCTTTAGTATATAATAAGCCTTTGATTTTCTTAACGCCACGGTTCTTTCCAAACGCAGATTTTGTGTGAATCGGGTGACTCATCCAAACGATGGATGGCGTTACAACCTTCTTAAGGGAATGTGTCCTTTTTTGTTATTAGGTGGTAATAATAGTAGTAGTAGTAGTAGTAGTAATGAATAAAAAGGCTGAATCAAGTCATTCTCGAAAAAGAGTTAATCATGCTTCATTTGGTATCAACACACTTAACTACGTGCTTATGGTTAGAGACAAGGTTTTTGAAAGAAATAGCTTTAGTTAGTGACTTTGTGACTCTTGAGTTGACTTTGGTGATCATCGAGTTGTTTATTGGACCATAGTGATCTTTAAACTTGAATGTGGTCACTGTAGGCTCTCGGCTCTATCCTCTTTTATAATTTAGTTGTGTGAGGGGTGAGATGAATTGTTGCTAGTCCAAGTATCCATGCGAATGGTCTAGAACTTGCCCCGAATGTGTTTCAAGGCAAAATCCTAAGTTTTTCTTGGTTTGAGAAGTGATTGTAGGCTCTCATTGACCCGTTTGAGCTTTGCCAACCAATGTCGTTATCCCGAGTCAACCCCCTTTGAGCCTCTAGCCTTTCTCATTTGAAAACCAGTTATAAGCCTTTACTAGTTTTGTCATGACCCTCTCTTGGCACCCGGACTTTCCTTAACACTCTTATGAAATAAGTGGCTTAAAGCATAAGTTTGGGAGAGAGATGAGAAAATTGAAAAGGGTATCAAGGAACAAAAAGAGAAAATAAATGATCTCTATGAAAAGAGAAGGCAAAAAAAGAAAAGAACAAAAAGAAAAATGCAGAAAAAAAGAGAATACGTGGAAGGGTTGATGAATTCAAAAAGAGGTAATGATCCCTAACATGAGCAATCAAAAAGGGAGAAAAAGAATGAAATGAATAAGAAAGAGTGATGTCAAGTCTCTCTAGCCCTCAATTAAAAGAAAATGCCTCAAAGAATTGGTAATTGTGAGCCGAGAAATGAAAATATGGAGTGCTTAAGGAAAGGTGCAACCACTTACCCATATGGTATCCTACCCTAATCTAAAAGCCTTCATTAAAACCCGAAAGAAGTCCTACTTGATTTCAAACTGAGTGAGCTTACATTAGTGGTGATCTACATGAGGGACAAGCCTATGGTATTTGAAGCCGTACTTGTGACATTCTCTTGTGAGAGAAGAGCGAACCTTTAATGAATCTTAAGATTGAGTACTAACTTTTTAAGTGATCTTGGCAAATGAAAAGTAGAGGAGGAAGAGTTTGGAGTCTACCATGACCTACATGATAGAACAAGAGTCTTTGATGAGTAAAGTCAATTCTTGAAGCTCAAATGTCACATTAGAATTATATGTGCATGAATATTTGACTTGTCACCTTGTTGATAATACATGAGTAGTGTGGGTAATTGTTGGTCCCAACTGATGTATGAATGGCTCACAATTGACTTGCTGAAATGACCTTTAACTCTAAGAAGGTGAGAAATAATTTATTTGCTTGAGGACAAGCAAAGACTTAAGTTTGGGGGAGTTGATAAGTGTGGATTTTGACCACTTTTTAGCACCTTTTTTCTTTTGTTCTAGTCCATAATATTGATTTATGTTTCCAAAACTAATGATAGTATGCAAATTGCAGGAATATTGGAAGTTTGGGATCCCATGATGAAATCTGACTTTAAAAGGAGTGTTCCGACTCATAAGGCAAAAAGGGGCGCAGAACATAAGATGTGCAGTCGCAGAGGTATTTCTGCGGCCACGGAAGAAAGTGTGAACCGCAGAATTCCCTCTGCGGCTGCAGAACAAGTAAAGAAGTCCAGCAGAGTTTAAGTTGATGTGGGGACCGCAAAGTTTTAGCTAACGGAAAATGTAGCTAGTGTTTACAATGAATTTAAAACATAGCCACAACTTGAAAAAAGCAGTAGAGTCCCACTTTTTCTGCGCTTCCTCTCCAGTGTCCTGAAGTTCGAATATCCAACTCCACAATTGAGACTTCACTACACTATGTTTTGAAGTTCGAACTGTGGGTTCAAACTTTAAGACAGTGTATCCTAAAATTCAATATTTTTTGTTCAAACTTCATAACATGTTTAACTGAATTCATTTTTTTTTTAGTTCTACACACGAAAACTGAAAAAACCCAAACTGTATTCATTTTTATTTCATATTGAATTTTTACTTGGATTTCAAGAAGATATGTCCAATTTCAAAAATATATTTTCTCGTACTTTATATCTGCAATTTATCTCCCTATTGCATAAAGATTAAAATACAGTTGACTAGTAGACTGTGATAGTAGCATAGCCAGAAATTTTACCAAGAGTGTTCAGACTTTAAACAAGTCAATAATTTTTTTTGTCGATGAATGGTGTACCATATTTTTTAAATCAAACTATGCAACATTTAGCTAAACGATAAAAAAAGCTTTTAATAGAACTATAGTTTATAAATCAACATTAAAATAACAAAAAGACAATACTAAAAATTTTCCTAATAAAAGTAAGTATAAAACCAAAGGAAAGAGATAGATAAGAGGATTTGTAGTTCGCAGAGAGCTTTTGTTGAGAAATTTTTTGTAGAGCTTGACTTTTAAATAAAATTTATTTAAGAAATAACTTTTAGTAAAAAAAAATACTTTTAAGATTAATTTTTTATCTCTACATAATTTTTAAGTTTTAAGAGTTATTTTATTAGAAAAAATTTTAGATTGAAAAAGAATCAAATAGACCACACATCGTGGTCTCCGTTTAGTTTTGGCAAACAAAATGAGCAGAACTTTGAACCCGTGAACACTATGTCACTTTGAACATCTTGAACCACTAGATTGCCTTATTCAACTGTGTTAAGGGTGTTCAAACTATAATATATAACCATATAAAGTAGTATTTAACTTATATACACAATATATTTGTTCCGCAAAGGGTGTGTGCTTGACCACCCTTGGCGTAGGGTAGCTAAGCCACTGCCCCTACCCCTAACCCACCTACCCCCTCCCCTCTCCCATGCTACCCCCGCCCCTCCCTCCCAATATCGCCACCCCCACTCTGGCTCCTAGACCTCGACCTACTACCCTCCTCCGCCTTTACCTATTTTGTTTCTTATAGTTTTTGTCTAAATTATATATATTTTTTAAAATATTTTATGCTACCTAATTTAACACCAAAAAATAATTAAGAAAATCATTTAATTTCCAAAACATAATTTTCAAAAAACTTCTCTATTTATAAAAGAAAGGAAGCAGCTGCGAGGCTTTTCAGGAAGCAGCTGCAAGGCTTTTCTTTAGCTGCTTGTAAGCTGTCTGCATGAGCTGCTTGCAACCTACCTGTTTAATAAGAAGCTGCTGCAAATCATTTCATTGAGTTGCTTGCAACCTGCCTGCATCAGCTGCTTATAAGTTGTCTGCATGAGTTGCTTGCAACCTGCCTGTTTAATAAGAAGCCGCTGCAAATCATTTCATTGAGTTGATTGCAACCTGCCTGCATCAGCTGCTTGTAGATAAACTTCAACAGAGTACTAAATGGATAATCTTCTTCAGGAAGATTATCTATAGCGGAGTAATGAATGGACATCCACAATATAATATTTTCATAACACTCCCCCTTGGATGTTCATTAAAAGATAATGTGCCTCGTTAAAATCTTACTAGAAAAAACCAGTGGGAAAAATCCTAGTGAAGGAAAAAGAGTACACATATTTAGTAATACGCATTTTTAGATGCCTCATTAAAAACCTTACAAGAAAAACCCTATGGAAAAAAGCTTAGTAAGGAAAAAAGAGTACATAGCGTATTTCACTCCCCCTGATGAAAACCTTCTTTCAAATATTTGAGTCTCCGTATTCCAATCTTGTATACCATCTTCTCAAAAGTTGAAGTTGGCAAAGATTTAGTGAACAAATCTGTTGGATTGTCACTTGAACGGATTTGTTGCACATCGATGTCATCATTTTTCTGAAGATCATGTGTGTAGAATAATTTTGGCGAAATGTGCTTCGTTCTATCTCCTTTTATAAATCCTCCCTTTAGTTGGGCTATGCATGCAACATTGTCTTCGTATAAAATTGTGGATCTTTTATCACATTCCAAATCATACTTTTCGGGAATAAAATGAATCACTGATCTCAACCATACGCATTTCCTACTTGCTTCATGAATAGCTATTATCTCAGCATGATTTGAAAAGGTAGCAACAATTAATTGCTTTGTGGAGAGCCATGATATGACAGTACCTCCACATATAAACACGTACCTGGTTTGAGATCGAGCTTTATGGGGATCAGATAAATAACATGCATCTGTATAACCAACAAGATCTACACTACCTTTGTTAGCATAAAACAAACTCATGTCAAGAGTTCCCTTTAAATATCGCAAAATATGCTTAATCCCATTCCAATGTCTCTGTGTAGGAGAAGAGTTATATCTTGCTAGTAAATTAATATAAAATGCTATGTAAGGCCTTGTAGCATTAGCAAGATACATAAGTGCAACAATTGTACTGAGATAGGGTGTTTCAGGACCAATGAGTTCCCCATCCTCTTCTGGAGGTCGGAACGGGTCCTTATTCACTTCAAGTGATCGAACAACCATTGGTGTACTCAATGGGTGCACTTTGTCCATGTAAAAGCATTTTAAGACCCTTTCTATATAGGCAGATTGATGCATAAAGATCCCGTCTGCTAAATGTTCAATTTGCAGTCCAAGTCAAAACATTATCTTTCCAAGATCTTTCATCTCAAATTCTTTCTTAAGATATTCAATTGCCTTTTGGAGCTCTTCTGGAGTTCCAATAAGATTTATGTCATCAACATAAACAACAAGTATAACAAATTTTGATGCCATTTTTTTTTATAAAAATACATGGACAAATAACATCATTTATGTAACCCTTTTTCAACAAATATTCACTAAGGTGATTATACCACATGCACCCAGATTGATTTAAACCGTACAAAGATATTTGTAATCTGATTGAATACATTTCCCGAGATTTTGAATTTGCTTCAAGTATTTTAAATCCTTCAGGGATTTTCATGTAAATATCATTATGAAGTGACCCGTACAGATAAGCTGTAACCACATCCATCATATGTATTTCAACCATTTCAGGTAAGGCTAAACTGATGAGATATCAAAATGTTATGGCATCCATAACGGGTAAATATGTTTCTTCATAATCGACTCCAGGTCGTTGTGAGAATCCTTGTGCGACAAGGCGAGCCTTGTATCTTTCAACTTCATTTTTGTCATTCCTTTTTCGCACAAAAACCCATTTATGACCAACTGGTTTTATACCAGCAGGTGTTTGGACTAACGGTCTAAAGACTTCTCTTTTAGAAAGTGCGTTCAATTCTGATTGAATTGCCCCTTACCATTTTGGCCAATCAGATCTTTGTCGACATCCTTCGACAGATCGGGGTTCAAAATCCTCACTATCTTGCATAATGTTAAGTGCAACATTATAAGAAAAAATATTATCCACCACTATTTAAGATCGATTTAAATTAATCCCATTACCAGTAGAACTTATTAAAAGTTCCTTGCTCACTTGAGTCTCGGGTTTAGTGATTTCTTCAGGAATCTCATAACTAATCAGATCTTGGGTCTCTTCAGGAGATCCCTTTATAGTATTGTTTTGATCATTTGTCGATTTTCTTTTTCGAGGATTTCGATACTTAGAACCCAAAGGCCTACCACGCTTCAGGCATGCTTTAGGTTCACTAGTTCTCATGCTAGTAGATGGTCATGTTGGGACATCAATTCGTATAGGCACATTCTCTGCAAGGATATGTGACTTAGTTATCCTTTTCAAATAAGTAAATGCGTCTGGCATTTAATTTGCTATATTTTATAAATGAATGACCTTATGGACCTCTTAATTACATATAGGGGTACGTGGATCAAAATGAGATAATGATAAAATTTTCCACACAATATTTCTTTTGATTTCCTTTATCTCTCCCCCTAATTGTGGGAAATTTGTTTTATCAAACCGACAATCTGCAAATCGAACAGTAAATAAATCTTCCATCAATGGTTTAAGATAGCGAATAATAGAGGGTGATTCAAACCCAACATATATTCCTATCCTTCTCTGTGGACCCATCTTACTGTGATGTGGTGGTGTTACTGGCACATATACAGCACATCCAAAAATTCGTATATGGGCAATATCTGGTTCATGACCAAAAACTAATTGTGACGGAGAACATTTATTGTAATGTGTCGGTCTAAGACGGATAAGTGATGCTGCATGCAAGATAGCATGGCCCCAAATAGTAGTGGGCAATTTTGTTTTCATAAGTAGTGGTCTTGCTATCAATTGCAGGCGTTTAATAAATGACTCTGCAATGCCATTTTGAGTATGAACATAAGCTACATGATGTTCAATTTTTATCCCAACTGATAGGCAGTAATCATCAAAATCTTGAGATGAGAATTCTCCAGCATTATCAAGGCGAATAGCCTTTATAGGATAACCTGGGAATTGTGCCCTTAATCGAATTATTTGGGCTAATAGCTTTGCAAACACCAGGTTGCGAGATGATAGTAGGCACACATGAGACCATCTTGCATCTATTAGGACCATAAAATATATAAACAGCCCACTTGGTGGGTGAATAGGTCCACATATATCCCCATGTATACGTTCTAAAAAGGCAGGGGATTCAATGCCAACCTTCATTGGTGATGGTCTAGTGATCATTTTGCCTTGATAACAAACATCACAAGAAAATTTATTATTTGTAAGAATCTTCAGGTTCTTTAATGGATGCCCAATCGAATTTTCAGTAATTCGTCTCATCATTATTGATCCAGAATGTCCCAAACGGCCATGCCAAAGCACAAAAATATTTGAATCAGTAAACTTCTGGTTTATGATAGAGTGTGCTTCAACTGTACTAATCTTTGAATAGTATAAGCCAGAAGATAAAGTTGGTAACTTTTCTACAATGCACTTCTGGCCAGAAACATTCTTTGTAATACAAAGATATTCTATATTAATTTCATTTGTCGTCTCAACATGATACCCATTTCGACGGATATCTATAAAACTCAACAAGTTTCTTCGGGACTTGGAGGAGAATAATGCATTGTTTATTATAAGTTTTGTTCCCTTAGACAGAAATATAATTGCTCTTCTAGAGCCTTCAATCAAACTTATATTACCAGAAATTGTTGAAATATTTGCTTTTTCCTTATGCAAATAAGAAAAGTATTTCTGATCCTTGAATATGGCATGAGTTATTCCACTATCAATTACACAAATATCTTCATGATTGGTCTTTGATCCAAACATAATTTGAGGATTATCTATATTCTTCAAAATGACGTAAATAAAATATGTTATAGTAAACATCATTATCAAAGCATAACTTTTATTTATGTACAACAATTACATAATCATACTATCTATTACAAATAACCAGAATTAAAATATTTATATTTCTACAGATTCACCACCGATCATATGACTTATTTCTCCTTCTGGAAGTGAAAAGTAATCAGCAACATCCAAATGCATGAAGTCTAAATTATCTTCAGAAATAAAATTTGCTTCAGCATTTTTCTCTGCCTTCTTCAGGGAGGCTTGATAAAGCTCAACCAGGTGCTTTGGTGTACGATAGGTACGTGACCAATGCCCTTTTCCTCCACATCTATAACATATATTTTCTGGCTTTGCTGCTTGCACCGCTTCATGCTTTTGTTCCTTCCCTTTCCACTGCTGGTGGTGAGGAGGGTTCTTTGGTGCATCATTATTACCATGATTAGAGTTTCTTTTCCGACCATGACCATGACCACGACTGGGGCCACGGCCTCTTCCACGCTTAGCTTGGTGAAAGTTCATCTTATTCACTTCAGGGAATGGATGAGAACCAGTTGGTCGACTTTCATGATTTTTTATTAATAGCCCATTATGTTGCTCGGCTACAAGAAGATGTGAGATAAGTTCAGAATACTTTTTGAATCCCATCTCTCGATATTGCTGCAGGAGCATATTCGAGACATGAAAAGTGGTAAAAGTTTTCTCCAACATATCATGATCACTATTATTATCACCACATAATTTTAATTGAGAAATAATTCTGAACATAACAGAGTTATACTCACTGATAGATTTAAAATCTTGTAGCCTTAAATGAGTCCAATCATATTGTGCCTGTGGAAGAACGACCATCTTCAGGTGGTCATATCTATCTTTCAAATTATTCCACAGTATGACTGGATCTTTAACAGTAAGATATTCCAATTTTAGTCCCTCATCAAGGTGACGACGCAGGAATATCATTGCTTTGGCACGGTCTTGGTTTGATACCTGATTTTTGTCCTTGATAGTGTCTGCTAGACCCATCGCATCAAGATGAATTTCGGCATCAAGCACCCAAGACATGTAGCTTTTGCCCGATATATCCAGGGCTACAAATTCAAGTTTAGAAAGATTTGACATTATTTAGAAAAAGAAAGTTCGTACCTCTGATACTTTCAAAGTATTTCCTCGAGATGGAAGAATCTCGTGCTGATAACGTGTTATAAATAAAGACTGTAAAGTAGAGACAAGTATTGAGAGAAACTGATATATTATTCAACTTTTAAACTTATGTTCATAATGAACTGAAAACTCCTCTATTTATAGAAGAAATGAAGCAGTTGCAAGGCTTTTCTTTAGCTGCTTGTAAGTTGTTTGCATAAGCTGCTTGTAACCTGCCTGTTTAATAAGAAGTTGATGCAAATCATTTCATTGAGTTGCTTGCAACCTGCCTGCATGAGCTGCTTGTAAGTTGTCTGCATGAGCTTCTTGCAACCTGTCTGTTGAATAAGAAGGTGCTGCAAATTATTTCATTGAGTTGCTTGCAACCTGCCTGCATCAGCTGCTTGTAGATAAACTTCAACAGAGTACTAAATGGATAATCTTCTTCATCAAAATTATCTATAGTAGAGTAATGAATAGACATTCCCAATATAATATTTTCATAACAATGTAGAGGGTATTATTACAATTATAGTTTTCATTATTCTTTGTTTTCTCGCCCTCTCTTTTCCTTTTGTTTTGCCTCATTGAGCAGCCAAATTCAGAAAAGATTGGTTCCAAGAAGTTATATGTGGATTATAGTACAAGATTAGTAATGTAGGGACTGGTAATATTGAAATTAGCAATACAAAATTATTCATTTCGATATTGGTTCATTGTACTAAACTTGGATAAACAAGATACCATTTAAATTATTTGTTTATGTTTTAAACTAAAAGATAATGAGATTACAGTTATAACCTCGGAGACTTGACCTTCACAGCTTTCTAGGAAAAGACCAAAGATAGTATTGTCTTTTTGTTGCTTTATTCATACAAAACTTATATACATGGATTCCACGTTGGTGGTTGTATAAGATAATACACCAAATTGGTTTTTAACTTTATATAAGATTAACTACATATCAATAGAAAATATAAACCGAACATTATATCACTATTACAACTCTTTTATACAATGATTATTTATCTGAATACATCGAACCAAACGATCCCCGAAAGATTTATATTATTGAACCATTCATTTATCTTTTAAATATTTTAGATTAGTCGAGCCTATGAGTATACCAAATGATCAAATTGTGTTGTGTGATAGTTTAGATCTCTCTGTACTCCGAGATCCCGGGTTCAAGTCTTAAAAATAAAAAACTTTTGATAGGAGTGCTTTATCTTTCTTAGTAGACCAATTTCGCATTAATCCGAATTAAACATGTTAGTGAACTTCGAATATTAATTAAAGAATTTTTTATACAAATAGCTAGCTAGATAATTTGATATTTTTTACTTTTTTTAGACAGTATACGTAGATTATATATTAATTATATACAGTTATATGCATAATGTACATGAATATAATTATACATTCCTCAATTATTTTTGATTTTGTTCGTCTTAATTACTCTAAACCTAAAAATGCGAAAAAAAAAAAGAAAAAAAGAAGAAGAGGATTTTGTCTATGGAAGATTTCAAAGTGGAGTGCAGGCAAGAAAAGGAAGAAAGAAGCTTAGCAATTAAGTTAAGAGGCCTTTAAAGAAGAGAACAATGATTGTGTTACATTTGCTTGAACGAGTGCTGAAGACTCATTGCTAGGGTGTCTGAGTCCCTTTTGCATCAACTTCAGATTTTAATATCACAAATCTATGTGCAGTTTCAGTAATATATGCAAGGTCCTTCATAATCTTAATTTATTGGCCAAAAGGGGATTAATTTGGTGTACCTTCTCTTTCACTCTCTTTTTGCGACATTAATGATATAGGGAGTACGTGAAAGAATATCAATTTGAATATTAAAGGGCGTTCCGGAAATAATAAAATCCCAAATACTCTAGATCAAGTTTTTTAGCTAAAGAATTGAATTGGAAGAATTAACTCAAATAGTCGCCCAATCTAACACTTATACTAAAAATAGCTTATGAATTATGTATAATTGTATATAATCAATGTATAATTTATATATATGGCTAAAACGTAAATAATTAATATGGCCGACTATTTATGTAAAAATTCCCAAGAATTGCAGGGAGGGCTAATCAATGTCAATTTTACAAATATTTCTTCTTTTCATGATAAACATATATTTAAATTATTTCTTTGTTGTGTTCGTTTTGTCCCATTTTATTTCATATTATTTGACTTAGTACAAAAATTTAAGAAAGAAAAAGACATTGTTAAACTTTGTGATCTATAATATAATAGTAAGTTGCAAATCATCTTATTAATGGTTAAATTTTACTAAATAGATAAATGCATCACCTAAATTGTGAGCGAGGGATAAACTTTTTTCATCGGCAAAGGGCCAAATATACTCATGTACTATGAGAAAAGATTTAAATATACCATTTGTTATATTTTGGGTCCAAATATATCCTTGTTGTAATACTATAGTCTTCTATTAAGCTTGTCTAAGGTGGACATCCAATCCTACGTGACACTGATATTTGATGAGGTGGATGCCACATGGCATCCACCCTCAACGCCCCTAATCCATATATAAAAGACTAACATTTGAAATACAATATTTTTTATGATAGCGGTAATGGTGGCAATAGTGGTGGAGGAAAAAAAAATTTTAGTGGCGGAAAAAAATAGAAGGAAGGGGTAAAATGGGTTAGGAGCGCTAAGGTGACAAGCCATGTAACATCTACCTCATCAAATGTCAGTGTCACGTAGGATTGGATATCCACTTTGGACAAACTTAACGAAAAATTGGTATATTATATAACGACATGAGTATGTTTGGACTCAAAGTATAATGAGTGATACATTTAAACCTTCTGTAATAGTAGAAGAGTATATTTGGCCATTTTCAGTCTTATCATTGTGGTGCAATTAGGTACTCCATGGTACAACCCTTTAAGAGCCTTCCCTGTTGAAAATGAAATAAAGTTGTTAAAATAAAATAATAAGAAGAAATAGAAGAGAAATAAAAATTACTCCTACAAAGTAATCAAGTTAAGAATTGGCACTTTAGTTGAATGATTAGCAGCTTGAGTCTTCAATTCCTTTTCCCCTGACTATTCTACCATACTGAAATTTCATATCATGTTTCCTTTTCTCCTCAAACTCAAACACATCAATTCTTCAGTTACACTAAAATTTCATTAACGAGTCCATTGCTGCAACATCAAAATGGGAAGTGGAAAGCAAAGATGGAGAATCTCCTTCCACAAATCTCCAATAAAAGTAAAACACCCTCCAAAGGAATTCATCTGTCCAATTTCTGGTTCTCTCATGGCTGATCCTATAATTGTCTCTTCAGGCCATACCTTCGAACGTCACTCTGTTCTTGCCTGTAAATCCCTCTCTTTCACACCCATTTTACCTGATAAGTCTATCCCCAATTTCTCCACTATCATCCCTAATCTCGCCCTCAAATCCACCATTCTCAACTGGTGCTCTTCTTCCCATATCCATCCTCCTATACCCCTCGATTTCATCTCTACTGAGAATCTCGTCCGTACATTAATGGCTACCCAAAACACCAATAATAGCAAGAATTGTGATGTTATGAACCGGTTCATCGAGTCTGTGTCGGCACAGTTGAATCGTCAAATTTCTACTACTTCTGAGGAGTCCGTGACTCCTACAAGTCCTCTAACTCGACCCTGCTGTTACTCTTCAGCGTCCTCCTCCGAAATGGACCCCACAAACCCTAACTCTTGTGAAGAAGATGAACTCATCGTCAAACTGAAGAGCTCCCAAGTGTTTGAACAAGAAGAAGCTGTGATCTCACTTAGAAAGCTGACCCGGACCCGGGAAGAAACCCGTTTTCAGCTCTGCACTCCTCGTTTGCTCTCAGCTCTTCGTTCTCTCATCTCCTCGAGATATGCTTCAGTACAGGTGAACTCCATAGCAGCGCTAGTGAACCTCTCCTTAGAAAATGGAAACAAGGTGAAGATTGTTCGTTCTGGAATTGTTCCGCCGTTAATTGACGTGTTAAAAGGAGGATTCCCTGAATCACAAGAACATGCTGCAGGTGCACTTTTCAGTTTAGCTTTGGATGATCAGAACAAAACTGCAATTGGTGTTTTGGGGGCACTGCCTCCTCTGCTTCACTCTCTCCGTTCTGAGTCGGAACGGATGCGGCATGATTCGGCTTTGGCACTGTATCATCTTTCTTTGGTTCAGAGTAACAGGGCTAAGTTGGTGAAACTTGGGGCGGTTCAATCGCTATTAGGCATGGTGAGAACGGGTCATATGACGGGTCGAATTCTGTCAATTTTATGTAACATGGCAGCGAGTTTAGAGGGGAGAGGATCTATGCTTGATGGGGGTGCTGTGGAGTGTTTTGTGGGTATGTTGAGAAAGGGAGAGTTTGATGCAGAATCTATTCGTGAGAGTTGTGTTACTGCATTATATGGACTAAGTCATGGTGGACTTAGGTTTAAAGGATTGGCAAAAGAGGCTGCTGCAGAGGACTTGTTGATAACACTTGAGGAAATTTTGGAAAGTGAGAAAGCCAAGGATAAAGTTAGGAAGATATTGGAGGCGTTGAGGGAGAAAGACGAAGAGGAGGAAGAAATTGACTGGGAGGAGTTGCTTAATTCTCATGGTGATACAAGTTCTGCATAGTTCTTTTCCCTTAATTGGGTGCTTTTTTCTGGACATGAAGTTTGTCTATTCACATAGTGGATTTTAGGTTTGCTTGTGGTGTCTTTTGAGACAATGTGTCGATTTGACAAAGTAAATAACAGTTTCTTGATTGTTGAAAGTGTAAAGAAAAGATTTTGAACAGTGTGTTATGGTTTTCGGAAAATGTTTGTAACATGTGCCCATTATCTTCTACTATTGTTTGGCCATCCTTGAATACCAGATTGTGTTCTTCATTCTTGTGTGAATAAGGCTTATTCTGTGAATCTTTTGTGGTTTACGTCCGCTCTGTTTTGTTAGCTGTGCTTGTTGTTGAGTTGATCAGCTTTCCTCTGGTTGTGAAAAAATGGAACATATAATGCTCTTTTCTCTTTGTTAGTTTCTTGAAGGGTCTGTAATAGTATGTATTTACTGCTAACTAGAGGCAAAATGAACTCCTGAATTTCACGTATGTTTAGATTCAATCATCCTGGTGGTTCAACAATGAAAGAGAAAAAGAATAGAGCAAAGCCTTCCCACTATCTAACTACTTGAAAGGAGTATTTTTTTTTGACTTGTTGTTACTAGACATTGAAGCTACACCGAGAAGCTGCTATTCGGTACTTCTATGGAGGTTTGCTTATTACGACTTAATCTTAAGCTTTACTAGGAATAGAGTACTCTAGCATTTTGTACTTCTCTCAAGAGCTTGCTGCAGCTACTATTGTGATACTTCTGAAATGTGTTTACCTCTTTCTTTTTCTTTTTCTTTTCCCCCTTGTGAATGCAAATTAATAATGGTGACTCTTTGCAGACGATGCCAATTGAAAAAGATCTTATAGTGCTTATATTGCTGCAATAGATATTGTAACAACCCGACTGGTCGTTTTGAGCTCTAGCGTGTCGTTCGGCGGTTTGAGACTTTGAGTAGCTTCACTTCAGGTATTATGACTTGTACGTGTGGTCGGAATTGAATTTCGGGAAGCTCAGTCGATTCGAATAGAAATTCTAGTTCGGAAGCTTTAAGTTGGAAGAGTTGACTAAGGTTTGATTTTTGAGTAAACGACCTCAGAATCGGAATTTGAAGGTTTCAATAGGTTCGTAAGATGATTTCGGACTTGGGCGTATGTTCGGATTGAGTATCGGGTGATCCGGGGGTATTTTGGCGCTTAATATGGAAAGTTGGCATTTTGAAGATTTTAGAATTTCCTACGTCGGGTTTGAATTGGACTATGGTGTTATCGATGTCCGTTTTGGGTTCCGAGCCTTGGAAAAGATTAGCATCGTGATTTATGACTTACTCGTGAAGTTTGGCATCATTCTGAAATGTTTAAGTGTAATTCGGACGCGTTCGGCGAAGCTTAAAGTTTGAAAGTTCAAAGAAAGGTTTCGATCGTCGATTCATAATTTTGATGTTGTTTGGCGTGATTTGAGATTTCAACTAAGTTTGTATCATCTTTTAGGATGCGTTGGTATGGTTGGATGGGTCTCGGGGGCCTCGGGTGCGAATCAGATTGGAATCAGGTTGAGTTTTGGACTTAAAGAATTGCTGAAGCTTAAGGCTTCTGGTGTGATCTCACCTGCGAAGTTTATGGTCGTAGGTACGAAACCGCAAAAGCAGCCAAGGGGTCGGAGAAGCGATTCTGGGTTAGCTAAGCAGTGGTCGCAAGTGCGAGTAGGATTTCCGCATCTGCGAGCCCGCAGATGCGGAGTAGGAGAGGCGTGGCTGGCTTCGCAGAAGCGGATGGGATCACGCAGGCGCAGAAGCGCCCTCGCAGGTGCGAGCTTTGGGCCGCAAGTGCAGCTGGTCGGGGACTAAGTGACTTCCGCAGGAGCGGACATTTTTCCGCAGAAGCGGAGCCGTAGGTGCGTCTAGGGTGCCCGCAGGTGCAAAGACGCATGGGCAGAATATATGTTGCTCAATCGAGAATTTTGCTCATTTTACTCATTCCTCTCTTGGTTGGGCAATTTGTACGGCAATTTGGAGGAGCCAACTTCATCATCTACCTTGAGGTAAGGAACTTTTACACATGGTGAGCTAAGTACACGAGTTATATATGAATTTAAATATGGATATGGGTAGAAATTGTAGGATTTTTGGTAAAAAACCTAAAATTTAGTATTTTTGGATTTTGACCACGAAATTGGACATGGAATTAGGAATAAATTATATATTTGGGTTCGTGGCGTTATTGGTAATGATTATCTTCAAGAATTTTCGGAATCCGGGCACGTGAGCCCGAGGGTTGACTTTGTTGACTTTTCGAGCGAAGTTGAGAATTATTATAAATTGTTAAATTATACGTATTGGAGTATATTTTGATTGATTTATACATTGTTTGACTAGTTTCGGATCGTTTGACTTTGAATTGAAGAGTTAGAGAGGCATTGGAGCCGGTTATGGAACTTCGGAGTGAGGTAAGTCTCCTGTCTAAGCTTGTGAGATGGAAACTACCCTCTAGATGGTGTAATTATTATGTGCTACTAGGGTTGGGTGCTATGTACGCACGAGGTGATAAGAGTCCGTACGTAGCTAAAGTATGTTATGTTTGGGTAGACTTAGGACTTTATCATGTAATATTTGAACTCATTTAGCTAGGTTAATTAAGTGAATTTATTATTGAAATTGATTTAGGAATATATATTAGTTGTTGGCAAAATATTTGATAAACGGTAAAGGGTGTATCTACTTTATGCTCATGTACTTGTATTGTAAGCATGTGACTCGTAATTCGATAAGTTCTTTCCTTTCTTGTGGAGTGGGCCAAACGCCTCGGCAGTATATTGAGATGAATCTCTGGTTCATGCCGGTTGACCGTCGGCAGTGTACATACCACTTTGGATCGAGCCATACGACCTCAGCATAATCGTGCGTTATATCGCTAACAGTCTGAATATTCACCAGATTTTCCTTCTACTGATGCCTAGCATTTTATATGGTATTCCTTATCTGTTTGATATTGACACTTGATATATCTGAGCTGTTGACATAGAATATGAGATTGAGAAATTTATATCTTTAAAAGAAATTTTTGAAGATTATGTAAATTACAGTCTTACCCCATTATTACTGTTGTGCTTCATATCCGTTTATGATTTATCATACTACTTTATTGGACCTCTAGTAAGTGTTGATGTCGACCCATCGTCACTACTTGTCTGGGGTTAGGCTAGATACTTATTGGGTACGTGTTTATTTACATATTCATGATACACTTCTGCACTAAATGTGCAAGATCTGACATGTTCATTTGGTGGTCATCTTGGCGCGTAGGCGCATTTGCTGAGGAGACATTTAGTGAGCTATATTCCAGGCTATGCATCGCAACCCACAGAGTCTCTATCGTACTATTTACTCTATCCTGCCTTATTTATATTTCAGACAAATGTTGTATTATTATTATATTCCTTAGTAAATGCCCATGCACTTGTGACACCGGGTTTTGGGGATACTCCCATGATTGTTATGGTTCGTCTTAATATTGTCATCTTTTATTTTATATCTTACTAATATTTTAAGTATCCATGATTTTTAAATGCATTGAATCCTTTACTTAATAATACTTATGATTTTAAAAATAATAAAATAAATATTTAAGCTAATAGTTCACCGTTGGCTTGCCTAACATCGATGTTGGGTGCCATCACGACCTATAGTGGGTTTTGGGTCGTGACAACTTGGTATCAGAGCTCTAGGTTCACTTGGGTCTCACGAGTCATGAGCAAGTCTAGTAGAGTCTTGCGGATCGGTACAGAGATATCTATACTTATCTTCAAGAGGCTACAAGGCTATTAGGAGCATCTCCCTTTTTGATTCATTGTCGTGCGATTTGATTCCATTGAAGCTTATGCCTTCATTTCCTTCCTACTCAATCTTATGCGACGTGGAGCACTTGTTATAAATTGGGCATCGAGAATTTGTAGTGGTACTGCAGACGTGGTGTATGATCTTTCTCCCTACGTATTCGGTCAGGCTATTATCGTCGCCTTGCGGAACTATCGTTTCAGCCCAATATTAGTATTTCCTATGGTTTCGAGGCTATACATAGATTATTATGATGTTCATGCGTTGTTATCGCATAGTGTTAGTGTAATAGTAGGGTGCTTGTTTATGTGTCGAGGCAGTGAATGACTCGAAAGGAGAATTTCTCAGTGTATGGTTTAGGGGTTCGACATTTAGCTCTAGTGGAGAAAAAGCAATTGGACTATGGATGTTCATGCCTCGGTTGACGGAGTAGCGAGATCGGATATTTTCGAACTTGGTGAAAATTCTCCTTTGTGATGTGGTGTCGTCGTCCTTGTTTGAACACATTAAGGCTCTTCGATGTTATGGTCTTCTTTGATTTGGCTTCGGGGCTGGGTGTTGTAGAATGGTGCCTAAGCAGCGGCTATCAGATATGGCGGTGTATGTTAGCTTCAAAATCTAATTGGCACTTCTAATATTGATGGCTCGGGGGAGATGATCTTTATGGAGTCTCAGAGTTGGTGGCAATTTACCCGTTCGAGTGCTACAAAGATGGATTATCATTTGAGGCAATATTTTGGCAGCAAAGGAAGAGGAAGGACATGGTAGGAGGTGTCTTACGGGGGTTAAATTGCTAGCAGGTCAAGTATGAACAACAGAGGTCGAGAAGTTGCTTAAGGGGATGAGTTTAGCGAAGTGGGAATGGTAGAGTAGCGTACTGATTCTGTGGTAGGATAGCCACATGTTTTGAGGAAGTTTAGAGCGATTTGGAGATCATGGTGGGAAATGACTAAGCCTATACATTTCATTTGGAATGGTGGTATGCCAAGGAAGGTTGAATATGACGGAAAGGAGTTTACTTGGAATGAAGAGGGGAGTAAGAGCTTGATTATCGTTATGGGATACGATGTGACTTCAAGTTTGGAATGTATTGTCGGACTTTCAGTTGATGTCAATGGGGAATGAACAGACTCTTACAGCTGGCGGGCGAGCATGGGTTTAGGAGGGTTTACTAATTTCGTGGTAGTTGTACCCGGTGCAGCATCGTTGGAAGATGTCGGTATGGAATTTCACAGGTGGGCTATCTCCTGTGAGCAGGTCAGCGGTTGCATGATTTCTGATGAAGCTTCTACGAGGAGGTCAGCAATTGCGTGATTTATGATGAAGCTTCTACGAGAAGTTCTACTTACTACCCAGCGGGAGGTCGAATAGGCAATTGTGGCTGATAATTCGGGATGTTTTATGAAAAGTTTAACAAGAGATTTTGAGAGATTTGGCGGGTTAATGATGCGAGATCATGGCAATTGGGAAGGAGGAATCTTTCTAGATTTATTTCCTTGTAGCTTAAAGCTAAGTGGGGGAGCCTACCGTCTACAATTGGATCGCGTGGTTGTCTGCTTGTGCGGTTTCTTGTTATCGGTGCATTGGTGGATTATTTATGACTAAGGAAAGAAAACATCAAGCGTAATTCGAGCAAAGAACTTGATGAATGTGTGCTATATTTTGCCTTATCGATTCATATGCAGGTTTTTGGAAAGACTCAGAGTTTGTGCTTATTGTGGATGCGATGTACGAGGAAAATAATTCATCTGGTTGCTTCTTTGGGAGTGTTCATGTACTATCAGCACACTAGAGTTGGGTTATATATTTGGGACCAAGTCAGAGTGGGTTACTCTCAACAGTGGTTCTAATGGGTTCAAGAATGTAAGCGCGATGTCTAAGGATTTTGTTGGTCCATTGTGTGGTTAAGGATTGAGTTTTGCAGTGGGTTATAAAAGGGACTTGGAGTGTTTCTATGTTATCACCAGGGGTCTGCGGTACGATGTTAGAGACATGGGAGAAAATGGCTTCGGATTCTTAGAGGATCTTTCAGAATTGGTGTACCAGTTGGAGATGCTATTGGATGCATGGAGAGGGTATGAGATGGTTCGTGGGTATTGGGATGATGTGGTCTCGTGAATTGGGTCATTCAGGATGAGTGTTGTTGGGTTTCATTATGTTTTGAATGGAGCTATTATTATTTATAAGGCAAATCAAGAGTAAATTGGAAGAAGTGGGATCGGTTAGTAATGGTTTGAATCATCATGATTATGGCAATGATCAGTTCCTTCGGCGTGTTAAGTTATACAGGTGGTTTGTGGTTGTATGTGCGGTCTTGACAGCCACCATAATTTGCTTGATTTGGGAGGTATTCGATTCCTATGGCCTTGTTGTGTAAATGGATCCCGGAAGAGTTATGGCAGTTTAGACCATGACTTGAGGTTTGTATTTTCTGCGGTCGTAGGAATTCAGTTGTGTGTTACAATGGTTCTTCTGAAATGAGTTAAGTGAAAGGTTTTTAGCCAATAAAGTGTTTATTCTACTAGTAGTTCAGGGGTTATGATGAATTCTTGGATTCTCGCGTAGCAACGCGTTAGGTGCAGTGAGCGGTATGGAAATAGTAAGTTGAGGATCAAGGTTATGGTTGGGTGTTGATAAGAATGTCACGGGCTCGGATGAGCAGGGAGGATTTCAGATGTTCAGAGTTTGCCGACGCCATCATAGTGTCGCCTGAGAACGATGTCTTGTGTGAGAGGCATTGTGTATTGATTTGCGGATTCTTAAATTGCTTTACATGACTTGTACGGTTGGAGGTATGGATGTGCAGGCTTTGCTACGTGGTGCGGAAGGTCATGGGAATATAACCCACGGGAAGATCGTATGAGCTTGACATGTTAGTCACTTAATTGTTAAGGATTTAAAACCAAGTATAAAGATTCTTGTACTATCGCTAATGTGAGAGTTTATGCCTGAAAGGCGCTCTATTTCTTTGGTTGTGGACTATGGGAGTTTGTTCCAGATTGGACGACTGCTCGTGTGTATCAATAATAGGGCTATTGTGCATCCTTGAAATGTTGTTGGCCCAATATGGGATGATCGGAATCAGCTTGAGGTCCGTTGGTGGGTCTAATGTGAATGTGTGCTCTACATCAGGCTAGATGTGTTCATTCAGTGTAGTGTTGCTTATGGAGGAGTCTTCGGGCGTTGGATGTTATTCCCGTCATCAGCTATTCCATGTAATACTCTATTGTGCTAGGTGGGTTGTGAGACGGCTTGATTATCCGCACATGTGTTGTGATCCCGTAAAGCTTGTGGTGTTATATGAGCAAGATGGCCCTCGAGATGCAGGTCATTTATTGCACCTTAGTCGTGCTTGGGTTTTTGTAGCTTATGGCACTATCCATCTCCCCAGGGTTGTATTATGCACTTGGCGTGCTTGTGGTCGATATTCGGGCATTTCGTAAGTATAAGCATTATGGCTTGATTGGTGTTTCCTTATTGATTGTTGTGTGGATCGAGTGGCACGCCGCCACGGGTATATTGTTTGGATTGGGTGGCACGCCACCACGGGTATGTTGTGTGGATCGGGTTGCGCCCTACAATAATGTTATATTCGGATCGGGTTGCACGCCGTAACAGTGTCATGTTTGTATCAGGTCGTACGCCGCAATAGTGTCATAGTTGGATCGTGTTGCACGCCGCAATAGTAAGATGTTAAGTACGGTTCCTTATACTTATTTTGTGTGCCTTATTTCTCATCTCTAAGATAGAGCCATAACATTGGTTTGGCCATTTTATTCGTTATGCGGGCTAGATGGTTCTTTGCCAGAGTTCGTTCCTCCCTATGGGTCACATTCGAGTTGTAGCTTGTTGGAGCTTTGATGGCATTGTATGAGATTTTAGACGGTGTTTGAGGTAGCTTATTGCTCGAGCAGCTTGTACTGGGTGAGACGAGGTTATTGACCTGAGATTAGTGCGATCAGATTTATGTAGGGTATATCAAAGAGAAAATATCGTTATTAAGTTCAGAATGAGGTAAAGGTTCTTGTCAGGTGGAGACTCCATGATTTATGGATTTGGCAGGTGGGTATATGTTTCTACACATCTCTTTCGTCATGGCAGTATTGCAAGAGTTGGAACGGGGCTTATATGTATTATGAGATGTATTGCGGGCATCAGATTCGTCCAATTTCAGCTATTGTGATCGGAGGATGTTATTATGGGCAAAAGACTTATGTGGTGCATGGTGTGATTTCAGCATAGGTGTATGATCATGTTTTGGAATAGTGTGTAGTGATTGATGCGGTGTTTGTATGTTAGATTCGGGTCTCGTGGAGAATTTCGGATGTTATAATTTGGTTCTAAGGCTTGTTAGCTAAGGTTATAGGTAGGATATTTTGTTTGGCTCAAGCTAGTTTGCTCACATGGGTTGTGGTGGCACGGGTAGCTGCAGGAGGTGTTAAACAGTGATTTTGGACAACTCCGGAACGGTTCTTGGCACGTTCGAGGACGAACGTATGTTTAAGTGGGGGAAAATGTAATGACCTAACCGGTCGTTTTGAGCTCTAGCACGTCGTTCGGCAGTTTGAGGCCTTGAGTAACTTCACTTCAGGTATTATGACTTGTACGTGTGGTCAGAATTAAATTTCAGGAAGCTCAGAGTTGATTCGGATAGAAACTCTAATTCGGATGCTTTAAGTTGGAAGAGTTGACTAAGGTTTGAATTTTGAGTAAACGACCTCGGAATCGGGATTTGAAGGTTCCAATAGGTTCGTATGATGATTTCGGACTTGGGCGTATGTTCGAGTTGAGTATCAGGTGATACGGGAGCATTTCAGTGCTTAATATGAAAAATTAGCATTTTGAAGGTTTTAGAATTTCCTAAGTTTGGTTTGAAGTAAACTTTGGTGTTATCGATGTCTGTTTTGGGTTTCAAGCCTTGGAATTAGTTCGCATCATGATTTATGACTTCCACGTAAAGTTTGGCGTCATTCCAGGATGTTTAAGTATAATTCGGAAGCGTTCGGCGAAGTTTAAAGTTTGAAAGTTCAAAGAAAGGTTTCGATCGTCAATTCATAATTTTGATGTTGTTTGGCGTGATTTGAGGCTTTGACTAAGTTCGTGCCATATTTTAGGATGCGTTGGTATAGTTGGATAGGGTCCCGGGGGCCTCGGGTGCGAATCGGATTGGAATCAGGTTGAGTTTTGGACTTAAGGAATTACTGAAGCTTAAGGCTTCTGGTGTGATCGCACCTGCGAGGTTTATGGCCGCAGGTGCGAGACCGCAAAAGCGGCCAAGGGGTCAGAGAAGCGGTTCTGGGTTAGTTGGGCAATGGTCGTAGGTGCGAGGAAGATTTTCGCAACTGCGAGCCCGCACATGCGGAGTTGGAGAGGCATGGATGGCTTCGCAGAAGCAGATGGGATCACCCAGGCGCGGATGCGCAGAAACGAGGGGAGGGCCGCAAAAGCATCCTCGCAGGTGCGAGCTTTGGGCCGCAGGTGCGGCTTGTCGAGGCCTATGTGACTTCCGCAGGAGCGGACATTTTTCCTCATAAGCAGAGTCACAGATGCGGCTGGGGTGCCCTCAGGTGCGAAGACGCTTGGACAGAATATGTGTTGCTCAATCGGGGTGTTTGTTCATTTCACTCATTCCTCTCTTGCTTGAGCGATTTTTGGGGTTATTTGGAGGAGCCAACTTCATCATCTACCTTGAGGTAAGGAACTTCTACACATTGTGAGCTAAGTACATGAGTTATATATGGATTTAAACATGGATATGGGTAGAAATTATGGGAGTTTTGGTAGAAAACCTAGAATTTGGTATTTTTGAATTTTGACCACGAAATTGGACATGGAATTAGGAATAAATTATATATTTGGGTTCGTGGCGTTATGGGTAATGATTATCTTCAAGAATTTTCGAAATCCGGACACGTGAACCCGAGGGTTGACTTGTCAAGCGGAGTTGAGAATTATTATAAATTGTTAAATTATATGCTCTGGAGTATATTTTGATTGATTTACACATTTTTTGACTAGTTTTGAATCGTTTGGCTTTGAATTAAAGAGTTAGAGAGGCATTGGAGCCGGTTATAAAATTTTGGAGAGAGGTAAGTCTCCTGTCTAACCTTGTGAGGGGAAAACTACCCCCTAGGTGATGTAATTGTTATGTGCTACTAGTTGTGGGTGTTACGTACGCACGAGGTGACGAGAGTCCGTACGTAGCTAAAGCATGTTTATGTCCGGGTAGACTTAGGACTTTATCATGTAATATTTTAATTATTTGAACTCATTTTGCTAGCTTAATTAAGTGAATTTATAATTGAAATTAATTTAGGAATATATATTAGTTGTTGGCAAATTATTTGATAAACGGTAAAGGGTATATCCACTTTATGCTCATGTACTTGTATTGTAAGCACGTGACTCGTAATTCGATAAGTTTCTTCCTTTCTTGTAGAGCGGGCCGAACGCCCCGGCAGTATATTGAGATGCATCTCTGATTCGTGTCGGTCGACTCTCGGCAGTGTACACACCACTCTGGATTGGGCCGTATAACCTCGGCATAATCGTGCGTTATATCGCTAGCAGTCCAAATATTTACGAGATTTTTCTTCTACCGATGCCTGGCATTTTATATGGTATTCCTTATCCGTTCGATACTGACACTTTATATATCTGAGCTGTTGAGATAGAATATGAGATTGAAAATTTTATATCTTTAAAAGAAATTTTGGAAGATTATGTAAATTACAGTCTTACCACATTATTACAGTTGTGCTTCATATCTGTTTATGATTTATCATACTGCTTTATTAGACCTCTAGTAAGTGTCGATGTCGACCCCTCGTCACTACTTCTTCGGGGTTAGGCTAGATACTTACTGGGTACCCGTTGATTTACGTACTCATGCTACACTTCTGCACTAAATGTGAAGGATCTGACATGTTCATTTGGTGGCCATCTTGTCGCATAGGTGCAGTTGCCGAGGAGACTTTTGGTGAACTGTATTCCAGGCTACGCATCGCAACCCACAGAGTCTCCATCGTACTATCTACTCTATCCTGTCTTATTTATATTTCGGATAGATGTTGTGTTATTATTGTACTCCTTAGTAAATGCTCATGCACTTGTGATACCGGGTTTTGGGATACTCCCGTGATTGTTATGGTTTGGCTTACTATTGTCATCTGTTATTTTATATCTTACTAATATTTTAAGTATTTGTGATTTTTAAATGCATTGAATCCTTTACTTAATAAGACTTATGATTTTAAAAATAATAAAATGAATAATTAAGGTAATAATTCATTGTTGGCTTGCCTATAGTGGGTTTTGGATCATGACAGATATAATAGTTCTACTTGGAGTCATCATGAAACTGGTTTTCACAAATAACAGGTATTTCTGAATCTTTTCATTTACATGTTACATCTTCCTTTTAAAGTAGGTGGGCATTATTGATCTAAAATGTGATCAGATGCTATACTTATAATATTGATATGTGTATGTGAGTTTATGTCTTTCGTGTATACATTTGTTAGAGCAAAAGTCATGAGTACACATTTCGATTAGAATGTTGGGAAATAACATGGGAAAATAACAATAATACTGCAATAATATTTGTGAGCAAAAATATACCAATAGTCGTGCTAGGCACTATCCTAAGAAACTATTTCATCAATGTGAAATATTTTTCCAAAATTAAACAAGCCTACCTCTATTTATTTAGAGGATACAAGAATCAGCAAAATTTATATTAAATCCAGCAAGTTCAGAAAATTGGAGAGAAGAATTAATAATAATTGGTAATGATTGTAGGAAGAAAGTAATGATTAGCTAATTACAAATAAGCGTCACGACCCCAATTTTTTTCGGTAGGATGTCGTGACGGCATCTAGTCTCTAAAACTAGATAAGCCTAAAAATTATGCGAAATAACTGAATATAAAGCTGAAACTCAAACCTCATCATCCGAAATAAATAAAAATTGTAATTCAAAATAGTTGCAACTCCCAAAACCCGGTAGAAATAACTCACAAGCTCTAAAGAGAAATGCTAAATATCTCTATACATCAGAGTCTAAAAAGAATAAGGAAGACAACATAATAAGGATATAGGGGGACTTCGAGGTCTACGGACACTGGCAGATATACCTTGAAGTCTCCACACACGGGCTAGCTCACTGATATCTGGTCAGGTAGGAAGAACCTGGATCTGCACAAAAAGATGTGCAGAAGAGCAGTATGAGTACACCACAACGGTACCCAGTAAGTTCCAAGCCTAACCTCGGTAGGGTTGTGGCGAGGTCAGGTCAGGGCTTTACTGGAAATAATAGGAAAAACAAGGCAGAAGATAGACCGAGGGTTAAGTCATTCGACTCATTCATATCCATATCGGACTTTGTTCCAACAGCTGCCATACGTCAACCTCGGTTCTTTCTGTTGATAGGTTAGTTTGATGTATGGTGTGAGCCTCATCAGTTGCAGTGAAAGTTATAATGATGTAATGAAATGACAGAGATATGTAACAATAGAAATTCATAGAATATAACAACCCGAAATCAAAGAGGGCAATTACAACACGTAAGGAAGCACAATCTTACAAGTTAAGGAACAACAACAGCAGCAACAACAACAACAACAACAATGCAGCAAATAGAGGTAAACAACATGGGCAATCCCGAGGTACCACCTCATAGTCCCAAAAGTAAATATCTCACAACAGCAAGGCAAAAACCTCGTGCAAACAATGATAACCGCACGACAAAAACCTCGTGCCATAATAACACTCCACACGGCAGAAACCTCGTGCCACAATAACACTCTGCACGACATAAACCTCATGCCACAATAACACTCCGCACGGCAAAAATCTCGTGCCACAATAACACTCCGCATGGCAGAAACCTCGTGCCTCAATAACACTGTGCACGGCAGAAACCTCGTGCCACAACCAAACAATAATCTCAACCAAATCTTAATGGGAATTTCCCCCACACAAGGTTAGACAAGTCACTTACCTCAAACCTCGCTTAATCAATCAATAAGAAGGCCTTTTCCTCAATTTTCCAACTCCGATCGGCTCGAATCTATCCAAAATAATTACATAATATAAAAATAACAATAAGAAACTAATTTAAATAATGAAACTACGACTTTAGCAAAGGATTAAAAAATCGCCCCAAAAAGTAGACCTGGGCCCGCATCTGGGAACCCGACCAAAATTATAAAATCTGAACACTCATTCGATATCGAGTCCAACCATATAAGACTTACTCAAATCCGACCTCAAATCACCTTCCAGATCCCCAAATTTTAGCCAAAGAAGTTTTCCAAATTTTTCTCCAAATTTCCAACTAGAAACACTAATTAATTGAAGGAAATAACAATAGATTCGTGGGAATTAATCAAAAATGACTTAAGAATCCTTACCTAACCGAATTCCTTGCAAAACCCTCGAAAAAGCGCCACAAACCGAGTTCTCTAGGTCCAAAAATGGATAATGAAATCAAACCCTTGAACTTAGCCCTTTTCTGCCCAGCGATTACGCATCTGCGAACCTACAACCACATCTGCGGCTCCGCACCTGTAGAATTTCCATCGCAGGTGCGGACTTCACTTAAGTCCCCTGGGTCCGCTTCTGCGAGAATAGAGCCGCACTTCGCGTGCGCACCTGCAGCAAAATGTGTCGCACCTGCGACCCAGTCGCTTTTGCATATCTCCCCACCGCAGAAGCGAAGCCTCTTCTGCAGAAACTGTTCCGCACCTACGAGTCCTGCCTCGACTTCCCATTTCCACTTCTGCTCTCCATTGCTCACACATGTGAGTTCGCACCTGCGGCCAATCACTCTGTAGGTGCGATGACACCAGAACTGGGAGCTTTAGCATTTTCACAAGTCCAAAATTTGTTCCGGATTCAATCCGAATCACACTGGGTCCCCTGTCTGAATATGCCAACAAGCCCTAAAACATCATGCAAACTTAATCGACCCTTCAAATCACATCAAACAATGCAAAAAATATGAATTGCATATCAATTCAAGCCTAATGAACCTTAGAGCTTCTAACTTCTACATCCGATGCGGAAACCTATCAAATCAAGTCTGATTGACCTCTAATTTTAGACACAAGTCACAATTGACATTACGAACCTACTCCAAATTCCAAAATCGGAATTTGACCCCGATATCAAAAAGTCCACTCCCGGTCAAACTTTCCAAAAATCATACAACTTCCCAACTTTTTCCAATTAACATCAAAGTGACCTACGAACCTCCAAATCAACATCCGGACACGCTCCTAAGACCAAAATCACCCTACAGAGCTATTAAAACCATCGAAACTCCATTCCGAAGCCTTCTTGACACAAATCAAACTACGATCGACTCCTACAACGTAAAATTCCATTTTTAAGGACTATGTGTCCCATTTCCACTTTGAAACTGTCCCAAACCCGACACCAAGCACCCCGGTTTAAGGGATCGGGGCTAATACTCTCTAAACGACCGGTTGGGTCGTTACATCCTCGTCCTCTTAAAACAAACGTTCATCCTCGAATGAGTATAGAGACATACCTGAAGTGGTGAAAAGATAAGGATAACAACTGCGCATATCATGCTCGGTCTCCCAAGTCGCCTCCTCAACTGGATGACCCCTCCACTGAACATTCACTGAAGCGATGTTCTTGGACCTCAACTTTTGAACCTGCCTGTCCAAAATGGCCACTGGCTCCTTAACATAACATAGGTCCTTGTCCAATTGGACTTAGCCGAAGTCTAACACATGAGATGGATAGCTGTGATACTTCCGGAGCATGGAAACATGGAACACTAGATGAACTGCAGAGAGACTAGGTGGTAGTGCAAGTCTATAAGCCACCTCTCCAACCCTCTCAAGTATGACAAAAGTCCCGATATATCTAGGGATCAACTTGCCCTTCTTTCTAAACCTCATAACACCTTTCATGGGCGAAACCCGGAGCAAGACCCGCTCCCCAACCATGAATGCAACGTCGCGAACCTTCCGATCCACATAACCCTTCTACCTATATTGTGCTATACATGTCGATCCTGAATCAATTTAACCCTTTCCAAAGCATCCTGAACCAGGTCTGTACCCAATAGCCTAGCCTCGCTCGGCTCGAACCAACCCACTGGAGACCGACACCACCTACTATATAAAACCTCATGCGGGTCCATCTGAATGCTCGACTGATAACTGTTGTTGTATAAAATCTCCGCAAGTGGCAAGAACTGATCCCAAGAACTCCCAAAATCCATCACACAGTCATGAAGCATATCCTCCAATATCTAAATAGTGCGCTCGGACTATCCGTCTGTCTGAGGGTGAAATGTTGTACTCAACTCCACGTGAGTACCCAACTCATGCTCTACGGCTCTTCAGAACCGCGATCTAAACTGCGTACCCTAGTCAGAGATGATAGATACCGGCACGCCATGAAACATGACAATCTCGCGAATGTAAACCTGAGCCAGCTGCTCTGAAGAGCAAGTAGTAACCATAAGAATGAAATGAGCTGACTTGGTCAATCTATCCATAATCACCCAAACTGCATCGAACTTCCTCTGATTCCGTGGGATCCCAACAATGAAATCCATAGTGATCCGCTCCCATTTCCACTTCGGAATCTCTAGCTTCTGAAGCAATCTACCTGGCCGCTGATGCTCATACTTCACCTGATGACAATTTAGGCACCGAGATATATACTCTACTATGTACTTCTTCATTCTCATCCACCAATAATGCTGCCTCAGATCCTGATACATCTTCTCGACACCTGGGTGAATGCAGTACCGCGAACTGTGAGCCTCCTGGAGAATCAACTCACGCAAACCATCTACATTGGGCACACATAGCCTGCCCTGCATCCGTAATACACCATCATCTCCAATAGTGACCTCCTTGGCATCACCGTGTTGAACCGTGTCCTTAAGGACAAGCATATGGGGGTCATCATACTGACGCTCTCTGATATGATCATAAAGAGAAGACTGAGAAACCACACAAGCCAAAACTCGACTCGGCTTGGAAACATCCAATCTAACAAAATGGTTGGCCAAGGCCTGAACATCCAAGGTTAAAGGCCTCTCTACTACCAGTAGATA
Organism: Nicotiana tomentosiformis; assembly: GCF_000390325.3. Classification (NCBI taxonomy): domain Eukaryota; kingdom Viridiplantae; phylum Streptophyta; class Magnoliopsida; order Solanales; family Solanaceae; genus Nicotiana; species Nicotiana tomentosiformis. The sequence goes on along the minus strand of NC_090820.1, from coordinate 74,408,542 downwards.
TACTAAGCTGCCCAAACTCTCCGCCTTGTGGCTCATGGCATCTGCCACCATATTGGCCTTCCCGGGATGATATAGAATTGTGATATCATAGTCCTTAAGAAACTCCAACCACCTCCGCTACCGCAAGTTAAGATCCTTCTGATTAAACAGATGTTGTAGACTTTGGTGATCGATGTAGACCTCACAAGGGACACCATACAAATAGTGTCGCCAGATCTTCAAGGAATGAACAATAGCTGCTAACTCGAGGTCGTGGACATGATAGTTCTTCTGAGTCACCTTCAGTTGTCTAGATGCGTAGGCAATCACCCTACCGTCCTGCATCAACACAGCGCCAAGACCAATGCGTGACACATCACAATACACCGTATAAGATCCCGAACCAGTAGGCAATACCAACATTGGGGTTGTAGTCAAAGAGGTCTTGAGCTTTTCAAAGCTCTCCTCACACTCCTCGGTCCACCTGAACAGAGCACCCTTCTGGGTCAATCTATTCATAGGTGCTGCAATAGACGAGAAACCCTCTACAAATCGAAGGTAATACCCCGCCAAGCCAAGAAAGCTCTAGATCTCCGTAGCTGAGGACGGTCTGGGCCAACTCTGCACCGCCTCAATCTTCTTCGGATCTACCTTGATCCCCTCACTTGAAACTACACGACCCAAAAATGCCACTAAATCTAGACATAATTCAAACTTCAAAAATTCTTAATATAACTTCTTTTCTCTCAAGGTCTGAAGCACAGTCCTCAGGTGTTGCTCATGATTCTCCCTGCTCCGGGAGTACACCAGATTGCCGTCAATAAAAACAATGATGAACGACTCAAGATAGGGCTGAAATACACTGCTCATCAAGTTCATGAATGTTACTGGGGCGTTGGTCAGCCCAAAAGACATCACAAGAAACTCGTAATGACCATACCGAGTCCTGAAAGCACTCTTCTGGATATCTGGCTCCTGAATCTTCAACTGATGATAGCTTGAACACAAGTCGATCTTAGAGAACACTCTGGCACCCTGAAGCTGATCAAATAGGTCATCAATACGTGGCAATGGATGCGTGTTCTTTTGTCACGACCCAAAATCCAACCAGTCGTGATGGCACCTAACCCAACCCGATAGGTAATCCAATTAACAACTATCCAATTCCAATGATATTAACAAGACAATTAAATGAAAGTAATTTACTGAATCTTATACATTTTCCAAGGACTGGTAGTACAAATCATAAGCTTCTAAGAATAGAGCTTACAAAGTTGAAATGAAATAAATACATCGTCTATTTATAAAGTACATAAACAGAATTTTTATAGATCTAAGGTTACCACGAACAAGAGGCAGCTTCAACCGGGACGCAGGTACATCTTCAAATCCAGCTCCAATTGAACACAACAACATCAGCAACCAACATCTGCACGTAAGGTGCAGAAGTATAGTATGAGTACAACCGACCCCATGTACTCAATAAGTAACAAACCTAACCTTAGGTTGAAAGTAGTGACGAGCTAACAAAAAGGTCGGGTCCAACACTAATATTTCACAACAGTTCATAACAGCATAGTACAAGTAACAAAAAAGTATCTCAGAAATAAAAGGATCAGTTCGTTCACAGTTCCAGAAAAGTAGGCATTTCTTTTCAAGTATCTCAGTGAAAACCCAAATCTTTTACCGAAAAAGCCAAAATACGAGTAAGTTTCAAAACTGTGATTTTTCTAAAAAGTCCTTTCAACAAATAGTAAGATGTTTCATTTTCATATAGCATGAGGAAAGTACTTCTCTATGCCTACAAGTCAATATACCGGTAAAATCATAAATGTCCCTAGAACTGGGTAGCAAAAGGAAATGCACCTCTATGCATGTATCGCAAGTACGCATATCAAATGCAATGCATCTCGATGATGAGCTCATGTACTCACACTCTTAGAGTACTCAATCTCACTGTCTTGCATTCCCTCTCACTATGCTAAGTACACTCAATCACTCAGAGTTGTACAATACCCGTTGCGGCGTGTAGCCCGATTCATATTTATAGTCGATTGCGCTCACTGGGGGTGTGCAGACTCCGGAGGGGCTCCTTTCAGCCCAAGCGCTATATCACTGCGGCGTGCAGCCCGATCCCATAGAATGTAATCAATATATCGCTGCGGCATGCAGCCCGATCCCATAAAACGTAATCAATATAACATGTTGCGACGTACATCCCGATACCAAAATAACACTCTCACTCGGGCCCTCGGCCTTACTCAGTCATCAATCTCTCCAGTCTCACTTTCAGGCTCACAATGTCATGAAACTACCCCGACAACAATTATATGATGTATCAATGAATAATAACTGAGACTGAGATATGGTATGAATGCATGGATATGATTGAGTATGAAATATCAATGAAATCAGTGAGATGACAGTAAGAAATGACCACTATGGGTCCAAACAGTATCGGCATAATACCTTAACATGATATCTAGCATGATTGACAGCTTAACTACTTTATCACATGGTGAAAACATGGATATCAACAAAGTAGGACCACTATATAGTGCCATGGGAACAACAGAGTCTCAATTCACATGGTACACGCCCACACGCCTGTCATCTAGCATGTGCGTCACCTCAACACTAATCACATAACACGTATTTCAGGGTTTCATACCCTCAGCTCCAAGTTTAGAAGAGTTACTTACCTCGAACAAGCCAATTCCAACACCGAGCAAGCCAAGCGATGCTCCAAAATGCCATCACGCGCGTTCTGACCTCCGAACGGCTCTAAACTAACCAAAAACAACTCAAATACATCAAACAATTCTAAAGGAACCAATCCCGATCAAAAAAGATCAAATCTTGAATCAAAAGCCCAACCCGATCCCGTACCTCGGAACCCGACAAAATTTACAAAATTCAACAACCCATTCAATTACGAGCCCAACCATACTAGTTTGACTTAAATCTGACTACAATTAGATGTTCAAAACTGAAAAATTCATATTATGAAACTTTAGGCCAAAACCCCCCAATTTCCTCTTTAAAATACACAATCCAATTACCAAAGACGAAGGTAGATTCATGGAATAAGATCAAAACCAAGTGTAGAACACTTACCCCAATCCTTGTGATGAAAATTGCTCCAAACATCGCCTAAACCGTGCTCTAAAATCCGAAAATGGATGAAAAATCACGAACCCTCGAACTTAAAGGGTTCTATCCAGTCAATCCGCACTTGCAGAGAAGAGGTCGCATCTACGACCTTCACTTCTGCGGGAAAAATCTCGCTTCTGCAAGAACATCTTGGACAGCCATGATCGCTTCTGCGATGCCTAAGACCGCACCTGCGGTCGCACTTCTGCGTGTATTGGCCACTTCTGCGCATGTGCATATGCGCCCTGGCTTCCGCTTTTGCGGCCTTCACTCCTGCGACTCCTTGTCGCTTCTGCGTCCATCGCACCTGTTAGCTTATTTCCGTAGGTGCGAAAACACTAGAACCAGTAGCCTTCAACAATGCAATATGCAACGAAATTGATCTGAACCTCGTCTGAAACTCATCCGAGGCCCCCGAGACCTCAACCAAATATACCAACAAGTCCCATAACATAATACGAACCTTTTCGAGGCCTCAAATCACACCTAACAACATCATAACGAAGAATCACACCTAAATTCAAAATCAATGAACTTTGAAACTTCAACTTCCAAAACCGATGTCGAAACCTATCAAATTACGTCCGATTGACCCCAAATTTTGTACATAAGTCACATTTGACATTACGGACCTGCTCCAACTTCCGGAATCGAAATCCGACCCCGATATCAAAAAATCCACTCCCGGTCAAACTTTCCAAAATTTTAACTTTCGCCATTTCGAGCTAAATTCAACCACGAACCTCTAAATCACAATCCGGACGTGCTCCTAAGTCCAAAATCACGCAACAGAGCTAACGAAACCATCAAAATTCCAATCCGAGGTGAAATGCTAAAAAGTCAAACTTGGTCAACTCTTTCAAATTTAAAGCTTCAACCATGAAATCCATTCTTCCAATTCGATTTCGAATAACCTGAAAACCAAAGCAGACGATTCACATAAGTCATAATACAACATACAGAGCTACTCGTGCCCGTACACTATCGAGCGAAGTGCAAATGCTCAAAACGACCAGTTGGGTCGTTACATTCTCCCCCACTTAAACATATGTTCATCCTCGAACGTCCCTAGAGTTGTTCCCAAAACTATCAAACCACCGTGTAACCTTACCCTGCACATACTCGGGGGGTGATCCCACATCACCCTATCCAGTATAGGTCTGATAACACCACATAACTGAAGTTTCTTAATTCAACATAGCCCATAAACCCTAGAACCAATTTTTCCAACATCCGAAATTTCCTATAAGATCAGAATCCCACATCAACACTCTGTATAAGTATAAACAAGCTATACCAAAAGCCGTAACCATAACTCAAATACTCAAAACTCAATTACGACATAGCTCAAATGCTCGAAGCGATGATTTCTAGTCACAATAGCTTCTCAAATCAACCCAATACCGGTAACAACCTCATATCAAACAAAGCCTCGTTCTAAACCTTCGTACACTGCCAATGATGAAAGAAACATGCAGAACTCATAACCATTCATCAGATCAACAAGTCATGGTACTCCATCTCCTTCGACAAGACTATAGCAAATTTCTAATCCGACTTCCGATATTATCCTTCCAACCATACTGTAATCTATTCTGATAGTATCCATTCTAGATCCATGACCCCATCTCATCCAACACGACCACTCTAGTGACATGACACACCCATACAATCTAAAGTCACAACCCGTGCAATCTGTGCACCAATAAGCAACATTTCAAATGTACTCAATCATGAAAAACTGACTCAGACGGGAGAACTGTCCCGCAAGCTCAACAAGTACCACCACAACGCAATGCTAAGAACCTATCACACCCCGTAGAACCAAAACACACGAATCTAACACAAGGGGTCATATCTCAACATAACTCTGCTGCAATACATAACCCCATCCAAACACTGATCCATATGAAGTACCTCAGCCACCATGCTCAAAATCAATAACCACGCGCAATCCGACATCAAGTACTCAAAGTGCATTACCATAACTATGGAGAAGCAGATGACACAATACCACACAAAACTAGAAAGAACATAACCCATATGCCATCAACCATGCAATACCTAATTACTTATCTCGCTCAAATTTCGCTATAAAGCCCAAAAAGAACCACACCAGGTGTGCTTATAACCAACGAATCACAACTCCTCGTAGCATAGAAGAGTAACTCACATATCATTTCAGAACAAGAATAAGTTCAACAACAACCGAATGGTACATCCCTCAATAATAGCAGTATAGAGCCAATCAATCCGGCTCGGTGTAGAATACATATCCTAATTGAGCCTACCAATGGACCCCAAGTCAACTCTGGTCACCCAACAATAGATAAATAACCCTCCAAAGGTCCACAATGAATGAATCATAACACATACTATCATCTGGATATCTTCGGCCACGACTTCACAGTCCATAATCATGAAACAATTTGATCCTAAGGACCCCCAGTCTCCAACTCCATAGAACACACGAATCACCATATTTGATCCCAACTCCACCGCCCGAATGTCTAACAAATCTCTCATACACGATCTTCCTATGAGGAATACTTTTATAATTCTTCCGTGCCATAAAGTAATATCTGAAAATCAGCAGTCGATCAACCAGGAGAGTGCCACAACACCAATGAAGTATCAATAAATCAAAACACAGTGCGCCTCTTGAAATATATACTCTCCTCAAGCAATACCAAAAAGTAATATCATTCACCTAGTCATCTGAAACCGTCTATGCTACCTACGAATTTATGCCCTTCCCTTCCAAACTGACCCGTGACCTTGAACATACAAATCTCAATCCCACACAACACATCGCATCTACCATGCCATCATGGGAAGAGTACAAGAATATCATAATCAACTCTGAGTCACAAGCAGAATACATACCCGTTCAGTCATAAACCTTCCATTTTATCTCATCCCGGAGAAAATCCCAATACGTAACATATTCCTCACACCGGTAGGAAATATACTCCTTGAACCGTGGTAAAAACCATTGAGAACTCTCCGAAACCCATTTGCACATAACCAAGCTATCAGAACCGAATCTCTCTAGCTCAACCCAGCCACGAAGGTCGCCAAAACCCAAGAGCATTGCCATGAAACACCTGGAGAGACTACCCACGTCATAAGTACCCAAAGACTCGATTATATCCATTACTGTGTTGATCCAACCTACTACCAAGTTGTCTTATTTCTCCAAGTACTTTCAAAATTGCCTTCAAAATGATACTTCTCCTTGCTAGAACACCACGATCCTTAACCAAAATTCACCACACGAGAGACCCTAGTATAAAACCACAACGCCCTAAGGCCCATAAGCGGCCGAATTCCCTTTTATGTACCCCAAAATCACCACAACCGAGACATCCACTCCGAAAGACCTTATGTGAATTTAAAATTGCTCCTCTTCCCTTTTCTTATACTAAAATGTACAATCCATAGTCATACAGAATTACCGCAAGGCTCGACACCATCCAATGTAACTCTCAGTTTTTAGCTATATACACCTCTTGAAAATTCCCAATCGCCACATATAAATCTTGAATCCATTAGAACCATTCTCGAGAGTCATCTAGTTTGCTCAAATCTAAATTGCACCGCCCCAAATAGGCTGAAAGACACGTGCCCCACTAGCACAACAACACCTAAAGAAGTAACCCTGCCTTAATACCACCGATCTAATTCATACTCTGTGTACACTACATCCTTCGCGAATAACCACTCAATTATTTTATGATTCCCATGATTTTCATATACTCCTAAAGTACCACAACCCGTATCCAAAAATTTCCTTACTCGAGTCCTTCTCGAACTCAACCTCTGCAAGTCATAACTAATCCACAAGTATGCCTCAGACCAAAATTAAAATTTAACACATAACCATGAAATCAAATTATCAATAGCAAGCTCCCCCAATTGGCTCAAAGCCATAAATTAAAACACTCCATAATTCACAATACCCGTACTTTATTACTGCCATAATACTGCAGTCTGAACAACAAAAATTCTTCTCAAGCTCATACAACGCCAATCATAAAAATACCTCAATCGTCCGCTAAGCTCGCATTCATTCTCTTAACGCTCAAGTCAACTTTCTCAACAAGATTCAAATTCAAATCCTAACACATACGCCACGCTTGCAGAAAAGAAACTCTCCATTCACATTATTAGGAACACATCTACGTAGATTACTCCGCAGGGGATAACCCACCTGCTTTGCCTCAATCTGATATCTCTCTATACCCTTCCACAGTCACGACTACTACGCAATCACTTAATCTTCTCGATTCCGAACTCATCAACAAGACATGAGAATCTACTTCACCCCACAACTAAACAACATGAGAGATCCCTCAACACACCCATAACTCAAGACCATACGCCAAATCAAGATAGAAATAACACCCCATACTACATCTCAAGTAAATTCTTCTTGTCACATTCGAACAATCGAAACACATCTCGCAGTCTCATCTTACTCACCACATAGTCATCAAATCACAAATTCCACTAATAGGGACACCAACGGACCTATAAGTCCCGAAAGCACGTGCTCACACAATCAAAATCTCCGTGCTCAAGCTACCGTCAGAACTCGGCCTCAAGTCCTCTAGGATGGCCCATCCTCAGCACACTAAAATCATATCTCGCTCCTCAACCATGGAATCACAAGCCGTCGGCGCACAACCGATACCAAGCGCTCACATGCGCATACGAATGCGTGGAAGGAATTCAAAGAGTTACGTTTCAAGCTTAATCAATGTCGCACGATAAGGAATGAAAGATGGGAAGTATATCCTAAATGTCTTGTAGCCTCTCGAAGATAGGTATGGACGTCATCATACCGATCCGCAAGACTCTATTAGACACTTGCTCATGACTAGTAGAACATATGAACCTAGAGCTCTGATACCAACTTGTCACGATCCAAAATCCAACTAGTTGTGATGGCACCTAACCGAACCCGCTAGGTAAGCCAATTAATAACTATCCAATTTAATGATATTAACAAGACAATTAAACGAAAGTAATTTACTGAATCTTATAAATTTTCCAAGGACTGGTAGTACAAATCATGAGCTTCTAAGAATAGAGTTTACAAAGCTAAAATGAAATAAATACATCATCTATTTGAAAAGCACATAAACAGAATTTTTATAGATCTAAGGCTACCACGAACAAGAGGCATCTACAACCAGGATACAGGTACATCTTCAAATCCAGCTCTCATCGAACATAGCAACATCAGCAGCCAACATCTTTACACAAGGTGCAAAAGTATAGTATGAGTACAACCGACCCCATGTACTCAATAAGTAACAAATCAAAAGTTAGGTTGAAAGTAGTGACAAGTTAATAAAAAGGTCGGGTCCAACACTAATATTCCACAACAGTTCATAACAGCATAGTACAAGTAACAAAAGAGTATCTCAGTAATAAAAGGCTCAGTTCGTTCACAGTTCTAGAAAAGTAGGCATTTCTTTACAAGTATCTCGGTGAAAACCCAAATCTTTTACACAAAAAGCCAAAATACGAGTAAGTTTGAAAACTATGATTTTTCCTTAAAGTCTTTTCAACAAATAGTAAGATGTTTCATTTTCAAATAGCATAAGGAAATTACTTCTCTATACCTACATGTAAAGATACAGGTAAAATCATAAATGTCCCCAAAATTGGGTAGCAGAAGGAAATGCACCTCTATGCATGTATCGCAATTACGCATGTCAAATGCAATGTATCTCGATGATGAGCTCATGTACTCACACTCTCAGAGTACTCAATCTCAATATCTCGTATTCTCTCTCACTATGCTCAGCACACTCAATCACTCAGCATTGTACAATACCCGCTGCGACGTGCAGCCCGATCCATATTTATAGTCGACTGCGCTCACTGGGGGTGTGCAGACTCCGGAGGGGCTCCTTTCAGCCCAAGCGCTATATCGTTGCGGCGTGCAGCCCGATCCCATAGAATGTAATCACTATATCGTTGCGGCGTAGATCCCGATCCCATAAAACGTTATCAATAAAATATGTTGCGACGTGCATCCCGATACCAAAATAACACTCTCACTCGGGCCCTCAGCCTCACTAAGTCATCAATCTCTCCAGTCTCACTCACGGGCTCATAATGTCATGCAACTAGCCCGACAACAATGATATGATGTATCAATAAATAATAACTGAGACTAAGATATGGTATGAATGCATGGATATGACTGAGTATGAAATATCAATGAAATCAGTGAGATGACAGTAAGAAACGACCACTATGGGTCCAAACAGTATCGGCATAATGCCTAAACATGATATCTAGCATGATTGACAGCTTAACTACTTTATCACATGGTGAAAACACGGATATCAACAAAGTAGGACCACTATATAGTGCCATGGGAACAACAGAGTCTCAATTCACATGGTGCACGCCCACACTCCCGTCACCTAGCATGTGCGTCACCTCAACACTAATCACATAACACGTATTTCGGGGTTTCATACCCTTAGCTCCAAGATTAGAAGAGTTACTTACCTCGAACAAGTCAATTCCAACACCGAGCAAGCTAAGCGATGCTCAAAAATGCCATCAAGAGCGTTCCGACCTCTGAACGGCTCTAAACTAACCAAAAACAACTCAAATACACCAAACAATGCTAAAGGAACCAATCCCGATCGAAAAAGATCAAGTCTTGAATCAAAAGCCCAAAATTGGCCAAAAGCCCAACCTGAGTCCGCACCTCGAAACCCGACAAAATTTACATAATTCAACAACTCATTCAATTATGAGTCCAACCATACTAGTTTCACTCAAATCCGACTCCAATTCGATGTTCAAAACTCAAAAATTCATATTATGAAACTTTAGGCCAAAACCCCAAATTTCCTCTTTAAAATGCACAATCCAATTACCAAAGATGAAGGTAGATTTATGGAATAATATCAAAACCAAGTGTAGAACACTTACCCCAATACTTGTGATGAAACTTGCTCCAAAGGTCGCCTAAACCGTGCTCCAAAATCCGAAAATGGGTGAAAAATCATGAATCCTCGAACTTAAAGGGTTCAGTCCAATCAATCCGCACCTGCAGAGAAGAGGTCACATCTGAGACCTTCAAATCTGCGGGAAAAATCTCGCTTCTGCGAGAATAGCTTGGCCAGCCATGATCGCTTCTGCGATTTCTAGGACCGCACCTGCGGTCACGCTTATGCGTGCATTGGCCGCTTCTACGCATGCGCATATGCGCCCTGGCTTCCGCTTCTGCGGCCTTCACTCCCGCAACTCCTTGTCGCACCTGCAACCATCGCACCTGCGAGCCCATTTCCGCAGGTGCAAAAACACTAGAACTAGCAGCCTTCAACAATGCAATATTCAACGAAATAAATCTGAACCTCGTCTGAAACTCACTCGAGGCCTCCGGGACCTCAACCAAATATACTAACAAGTCCCATAACATAATACGTACCTTCTCGAGGCCTCAAATCACACCTAACAACATTGAAATGACGAATCACACCTAAATTCAAAATCAATGAACTTTGAAACTTCAACTTCCACAACCGATGCCGAAACTTATCAAATTACGTCCGATTGACCTCAAGTTTTACAGAAAATTCACATTTGACATTACTGACCTGCTCCAACTTCCAGAATCGGAATCCGACCTCGATATCAAAAAGTCCACTCCCGATCAAACTTTCCAAAATTTCAACTTTCTCCATTTCGAGCCAAATTAAACCACGGACCTCCAAATCACAATCCGTATGTGCTCCTAAGTCCAAAATCACCCAACAGAGCTCACGGAACCATCAAAATTCTAATGCGAGGTCAAATGCTAAAAAGTCAAACTTGGTTAACTCTTTCAAATTTAAAGCTTCAACCATGAAATCCATTCTTTCAATTCGATTCTGAATAACCTGAAAACCAAAGAAGACGATTCACATAAGTCATAATACAACATACGGAGCTACTTATGCCCGTACACTACCGAGCGAAGTGCAAATTCTCAAAACGAATGGTTGGGTCGTTACATCTTCAATGTAACCTTGTTCAACTGGCGATAATCAATACACATCCACATAGAACCACCCTTCTTCTTTACAAACAAGACAGGAGCACCCCATGGCAACACACTGAGCTGAATGAATCCTTTATCAAGCAACTCTTGCAAATGTTCCTTTAACTCTTTCAACTCTGTTGGGGCCATACGATAGGGTGGAATAGAAACTGGTTGAGTGCCCGGTAGCAAATCAATAACAAAGTCGATATCTCTATCGGGCGGCATGCCCAGAAGATATGCCGTAAATACGTCTGGATAATCCCTCACTACCAGAAATGACTCGATGGTAGGAGTATCAACACTAACATCCCTCACATATGCCAGATACGCATCACACCCCTTATCAACCATCCGCTGAGTGTTGAGAAATGAAACAACCCTGCTAGGAACATAATCTAAAGTACCTCTCCACTCTAGCCGTGGTAGACCTGGAACAACCAACGTTACCATCTTGGCGTGACAATTAAGGATAGTGTGATAGGTTGACAACCAGTTCATGCACAAAATAACATCGAAATCCACCATACTAAGCAATAATAAGTCGACTCTGGTCTCAAAACCACTAAGAACAACCAAACACGACCGATATACAAGGTTCAAAACAATAGAATCTCCCACAGGTGTAGACATATAGACATGAGAATGCAAAGAATCACGGGATACACCCAAATACGGAGCAAAATAAGATGACCCATAGGAATAAGTGGAGCCTGGATCAAATAAGACTGATGCATATCTATGACAAATCGAAACAATACATATGATGATAGAGTCAGATACAACTGCCTCCATCCTAGCAGGAAAGGCATAATATCTGGCCTGGCCTTCCCCTCTAGGGAGACCTCTACCCGTCCGACCTCCACCTCGAGCTGGCTGACTAGGTGAAGTGGTAGCTGGTGCTGTAATCATAGCCTGAGGATCCGGTGGAGCACGCGGTGCCTGAGTTGCCTGTAGAAATGCACCCCTCCTAAGTCTGGGGCAATCCCTCACCATATGATTAGTGTCATCATACTCAAAACAAGTTCTCAGAGGTTGTGGCTACTGCGACTGGCTCGAGCCTGATTGGCTGGACTGATCGCTGAAAGCACCCCGTACAAGAGGTGCACTAGAAAATGGCAGCGCATAATAGGGAGCATTGGGCCTAGGAGTGGCCGGAGTACTGCTAGCAGCTGGAAGTGCTGAATGATCAGGGAAACACATATAGCCCCTACCCTGACGCGTTGTAGTTGGGGCACGAGTACCACTATTATGCTAGACTCTCGAGACCTCTTGGCGTCCCTCTCCTCTCTCTCTTCAGTCAATATACCCTCCAATCTCCTAGCGATCCCCACCACCTGCTGGTATGTGATGTCCATCTCTAACTCTCGGTCCATGCTAAATCTGATACTAGGGTTGAGCCCCATAATAAATCGATGAACCCGCTCCCGAACAGTAGCAACCAAGGGTGGTGCATGCCTGGCCAAATCACTAAACTGGACCGCATACTCTGACACGGTCATAGAACCCTAGCGCAACTGCTCAAACTCTGCGCGCCATGCATCTCTGAGACTCTGGGGACATACTCCCTCAAGAACATGCCTGAGAACTGAGTCCAAGTGAGTGAAGTTGCCTCAGCCGGACTACCCAACTCGTATGCTCGCCACCACTGATAGGCCGCTCCTCTAAGCTGGAACGTAATGAAAGAAACCCTACTAGACTCCGGAACACCCATAGTACAGAGGATACATTGGCACTCCTCAAGGAAACCCTGGGCATCCTCTGACACCAAGCCACTGAAAGTAGGAGGGTGGTACTTCTTGTACCTCTCGAGCCTGAGATGCTCCTCCTCAAAAACTGTTGCCCTAACCTCGGGCTGAACTAGGGCTACCGGCTGCATTGGTATGACCTCTGGAACCTGGTCGACTTGGACCCGCTACTCTGGGGTACGAGCGGCAGGAGTTTATGCTCCTCCCCCGGCCTAATATGTGACAGGAGCAAGTGGTATCAACCCACCTGAGCCAAAGTACTGAACATGCTTAGAAATTGGGCGAGAGTCTCCTGGAGGGTTGGTGCAGTAACAGGCATCTCAGATGTCTACCCTCCAATTGGAGCTACTGGTGGCTCCTTTGTAGCAGCTCGTGTGGGTGCTCTGACTGCACTACGTAGACGTCCTCGGCCTCTACTCCGACCCCGGCATCTCGTGGCTCTAGAAGGGGGCGTGGGTGTCTGGTTATCTGATCCAACTGTGCGTGTCCTCACCATCTGTGAGAGAATAGAAAGATAGAAATTTAGAATTCGAAGTCAAAACTTTCGCACGAAAGGGAATCAAAGAAGTGAAAATTTTCCAAACACTTCCATAGTATCTCAGAACATCATGTGAACTTAGTCGAGCCTTCAAATCACATCAAACAAGGTTAAAACATGAATTGCGCATCGATTCAAGCCTAATGAACCTTCGAACTTCTAACTTCTACATCCGATGCTGAAACCTATCAAATCAATTCCGATTGACCTCAAATTTTGCACACAAATCACAATTGACATTACAGACCTACTCCAACTTTCGGAATTGGAATACGACCTCGATATCAAAAAGTCCACTTGTGGTCAAACTTTCCAAAAATCATCCAACTTCCCAACTTTTGCCAATCAACGCCGAAGTGACCTACAGACCTCCAAATCAACATCCGGACATGCTCCTAAGACCAAAATCAACCTATGGAGCTATTGGAACCATCGAAACTCCATTTCAGGTTCGTCTTCATATAAATCAAACTGCGGTCAACTCCTACGACTTAAACTTCTATTTTTAGGGACTATGTATCTCATTTTCACTCTGAAACTCTCCCAAACCCGACACCAAGCACCCCCTACAAGTCACGTAACCACAGAATGAGATAGAGGGAGTAATAAATAAGGGATCGGGGTTAACACTCTCTAAATGACCAGTTGAGTCGTTACAAGAAGGAAGAAGTAGGATGAATTCTCAGTTGAGAATTGAGTATGTATGATGGCTAATCCACAACCTATTTGTAGGCAATTAGGGAGGCTACATGTATGACTAGTATGGAGAGTCTTTTGCCACTTGTCCAAATATTTTTGTCCACTTGGATTTAATATTAACAAGTGTACCTAGTCTTCCATGCATGATGACAAATGGTAGATTTGTATAGCCACTTGTCAAAGCCCTTCAACACTTGGCTTTAAGGCTTCACGCAAGAAGCCAACTTATAGATTTCTTATGCCACTTGGCTTTTAAAATTTTGAAAATACTGCCACATTCCCCATGTAAGGGGTTTGGTGTCTTCAGGATTATGAACTAAACTTAGACCAATAAATCTTAACTCACAGAATTACTGGTGAAATATAATATTTTTATGAACTAATAATTCTTATTGTAAGTCAGAGATTTTATCAATCACATTTCGACCCTCACAATTTTGCTATTCAATGCGGTTTTGTGCCACTAGGCCATGCGCGTGCCTGGTTATTCATGAGAGCTCTAGAGACTAGGCCAAAATCTCATAGGATCAGCCCTACTCCACTCTCAAATAGGTGAATTCATCAAGTGTATACTACTTTTTAAATACACCATCCATAAGGAATATGAATTTCATTAAGAGTTATAACTCATCCTCTCAATTAGTAGCAGTTAAGTACTCTCTTATTACCCATATGAACCTACTTCATGGGATCTCCAGTCACATAGGTTGGGTTACCATCTCTATTGAAAACATATCGGCCTTAACCCCATCTCTTTTGAGGTTTGAAGAATTAATTTTCTTCCCACTGGTTTAGTTAGAGAATCGGCCAAATTAACTTCTGACTTCACATAATTAATGAAAATTCATCTCTCAGCAGCTACTTTATGACATCATGTCTCAATTTCGTGTGTCTACTTTTACAATTATAAGATTTATTCTTTGCAATAGCTATTGCCACTTGGCAATCATAATGCATAGACACAAGAAGCGGTGCGTCTTTTATTAAAGGAATATTAGCTAAGAAGTTTCTTAGCCACTCAGCCTCAGAACCAACTAACTCCAAAGCTACAAACTCTGATTCCATAGTCGATCTAGCAATGATCGTCTGTTTAGCTAATTTCCACGATATTGCACCACCACCAAGGGTGAATACATAACCACTAGTGGATTTTGTCTCATCTGAATCAGAGATCTAGTTTGCATCACTGTACCCTTCTAAAGTAGAAGAAAATCCACTATATAGAATACCATAATTCATGGTTCCTCTCGAGTATTTCATTAGTCTAACTAATGCAGACCAATGCTCTTTATTGGAATTATGAGTATATCTACTCGGTATACACACAACATAGGCTATATCAGGCCTTGTAAAATTCATTAAATGCATCAGACTACCAATAATCTGAGCATATTTAGACTGAACAACTGGGTCACCATTATCCCTTTTCAATTGAGAGTTAGCATCAAAAGGAGTGCTCACAGGTGTGACATTAAAATATTCAAACATCTCAAAAAGTCTCTCAATATAATTTTCTTGTGATAATATTATACCACCTTCACTCCTTATAACTTTAACTCTCAATATTATATTTACTTCATCCAGATCTTTCATATCAAAATTAGCAGACATAAATAATTTTGTACTTTGCACAATATTTAAACTTGTACCAAATATAAGTATGCCATCAACATATAGACATATTATCACATAATCATTGTTTACCACTTTAGTATAAACACATTTATCCACCTCCATTGAAGAAAAATCATCTCTCATACTTGTTAAAATTTCTCATACCACTACTTAGGAGTTTGTTTAAGGCCATAAAGAGATTTAATAAATTTACAAATTTTATTTTCTTGTCCAGGAATGACACAGCCTTCAGGTTGAACCATATAAATCTCTTCTTCTAAATCACCATTTAAAAAAGTTGTGTTGACATCCATTTGATGGACAAAAAACTTATGGATTGAAGCTAAGGCAATTAAAACTCGAATAAAAGAAATTCTAATAACTGGTGCAAATGTATCAAAATAGTCTATATTTTATTTTTGAGAAAATTCTTTTGCTACAAACCGAGCTTTATATTTATCTAAAGATCCATCAGGATCATATTTCCTTTTAAAAATTCATTTACAACCAATAGGTTTTGCACCAGGACGTAAATTAGTCAAAATACATGTTTACTTTTCATAATAGAATCAATTTCAATTTTTATTGCCTCTTTCCAATATTCAGTATCATAAGAATATATTGCTTCAAAATAATTTGATGGTTCATTATCAACAACAAAAGTTTGAAAATCATTTCCATATTCTTTCCTAAGCCTTTTACTCCTTCTCAGTTCCTCGTTAGAGATAATTTCATTATTTTTTTCAACAGGTGTATGAGAAATTTTATCAGACAGTGGATAAATATATTCAAACAGCTCGGCATTCTTTGTCTCAATTATAATAATGCAATCAAGCACATCACCTTTTAAAATAAGAAATATATATGCAATACTATGTTCGGCATATCTAATAAGCATGCAATCAACAGTTTTAGAACTTATTTTTCTCTTTTTTAGGTTCAGGCAAAAGAACTTTAGCAAGGCACCCCCCCACTTTTAAATATTTCAAGTTAGGTTTACAACCCTTCCACAATTCATACGGAGTTTTGTCAGTTCTTCTATGTGGTATTCTATTTTGTAAGTGACATGCAGATAATATAGCTTCACCCCCACAAATTGTCAGGTGCATTAGAACTAACTAACATAGAGTTCATCATCTCTTTCAATGTTCTATTTTTATTTCAGCTACTCCATTTGATTAAGGTGAATAAGACGGAGTTACTTCATTTATTATTCTTTCTTTTTCACAAAAATCATTCAAAGACAAATATTCTCCACCTCTATCAGATCTAATTCTCTTGACTTTTCTATTAAGTCGATTTTCAACCTCAGTTTTATAAGAAATAAAAGCATTAAAGGCATCATCTTTATTTCTAAGCAAATACAACTTAGTAAATCTAGAAAAATCATCAATTAAAGTCACATAATATCTTTTACCACCTCTAGTCATGGTCTTCTTCAAATCGTCTAAATCAGTGTGAATTAAAGATAATAATCAAGTTTCTCTATTTACAGAAAAACAAGTCTTTCAAGTACTTTTAGTTTCAACACATATTTCACACTTGTTAATATTATTTGAGTCTAAACCAGATATTAATCCTAGTGACTGTATTTTCTTTACATATGTGACATTAACATGTCCTAATCTAGCATGCCATAAAGAAATAGACCCAACCATATAACCAAAAGAAGATGCATTTTTATTGCTAGTATTCAGCACAAATAAGCCATGGTTATAATATTCATTACCACAAAAATATTATTTTTGGTCAATACGACCTCATCGTTTTCAAAAGAAACCTTCACTCCAGCTTTTCCTAATAATCCCCCAGAAACTAAATTAGTTTGGATATTAGGAGCATGCAACACATCACTCAATGCTAGAGTTTTACCATATGTGAGTTTGAGAAGAATTTTTCCTTTCCCAAGAACGCGAGTTGTTCTTGAGTGACCAAGATAAATAGTTTCTTCTCCTTCCTCAACTTTGGTGTAAGACAAAAAATTATGTTTGTTTGCACAAATGTGCCTAGTAGCACGAGAGTTTATCACCCAATCTCTCACATTGGCCACATTATTTATTTGGAAAATGACTGCAACAATTATATTATTTGCTTTAGTCAAATTTAATTTTGACATAGCGAGATTGTCAGTTATCCAACTCTTCTCTTGTATTGAGGTACATTTTTCTTGAAGGTTTTTAATAATAGCATTGGATATGTAACCATGTCTATTTACATTCTTGTATTTTGACATTAGAATCTGCCAAAGTTGTGGATGCAATAACGTATTTGTAACACCATGGATATCTGGCAGGACAATTGAAACAGTAGCAGCGGGGACAACGCCAAAATTTGTAGCATCACTAAAAATTTTCGTAGTGGTATTACTTGCCATAGTTTCTTAGATTGTTAGGAAATAACACAAAAAAATAATAATAATATTGCAATAATATTTGTGAGCGAAAATACATCAATTGGCTTGAGTCGTGCTAGGCACTGTCCTAACAAATTATTTCAGCAATGTGAAATATTTCCCCAGAATTAAACAAGTCTACCTCTATTAATTTAGAGGATACAGGAATCAACAAACTTTATATTAAATCCAGCAAGTTCAGAAAATTGAAGAGAAGAATTAATAATAGGTAATGATTGTAGGAAGAAAGTAATGATTAGCAAATTACAAAGAAGGAAGAAGTAGGATGAATTCTCGGTTGAGAATTGAGTAAGTATGATGGCTAATTCACAACCTATTTATAGGCAATTAGGGCGGTTACATTTATGACAAGTGTGGAGAGTCTTTTAACACTTGTCCAAATATATTAGTCCACTTGACTTTAATAGGAAAAAAGACACATGGTAGATTTGCATAGCCACTTGTCAAAGCCCTTCAACACTTGATTTTAAGGCTTCACGCAAGAAGCCAACTAATAGATTTTTTAGGCCACTTGACTTTTAAAATTTTGCAAATACTGCCACATAGAATATCCATATGCATCGTAGTAACTAGGAAGCAAAAAGCATAAGTATATCAAAGCGCAATTTGAATAGGTATCCACTAACGATGAAGTCAGATGCAGGACAAATAACTGATTAATAAGGCCACGGATACAGCAAGACTAACATGTGAATCTCGTAACGTCAAACAGTTTGAGAAGCTTGGTTTTTAAGGACAAAGAGAGACATGAGATGACAATGAGAAGCAACTCATATGCTGAAGCGTATAGGGTGTAAGTGCTCTTACTCGCGCTCTCACAGCTAAACATAAGAGGGAAAATCAATTTGGATCCCAAAGCTAGAGGGTTATGTTTTCCTGGTCAAACAAAGTTGTTTAGACGAGAGAGATGCTTAAGTGGTAAGGACCCTCCACCTCCGACACTAAGGTTACGGGTTCAAGTCACTAAAGAAGCAAAGTGGGAAAATCTTGGGGAAGGTAAAATAAATAAAAGAAACAAGCATTTGTTTATAGGGTGAAGAGTTATCTGATGTTGCAGTCAACTTATGTGGCAGGTCAACTTAACATGATGGTGTAAGAAACCAATATCTCTAATGGAGCTTAAAACCCTTTATAGTAAACTTGTGGCATTTGCTGTGATTACTTAACTGCTTTTTTTCACAACATCAATTAGTTGTACCGCTCCCTAAACGAGCATCGCAAGAGTTATCTTGCCTTATATATAAAACAACTTGACAAACTAGCATAAACTCGCCAAAGAGCCTTCTTGCTACTTTATTTTTATCCAGAGCTTATTAGAGTTAGAAGATTGTGTTTTATTTATGTGGCAGTAAAAGATACTAGCTGCTCTTCTTACTTACACAAGGAAGAAAAAGGAGAAAGTAAAATAGGAAAACCAGATATGATAAAACTGCACTCTAAAAACGGTTGAAACCCGTCCACCCCTTTCCGATCGAAATCGGTCGAAAAATAAACCGACCGATGGCGGTCGGAAAGGAGATAAATGGTCGCAAAAGTCAACAAAAATGTTTCTCGTAGTCCCAAATTAAATATACAGGGAGAACTCCCGAGGAACCACCTCGTAGTCTCAAAAGTAAATGTGCAGGAAGAACTCCCGAGGAACCGCCTCGTAGTCTCAAAAGTAAATGTGTAGGGAGAACTGCCGAGGAACCGCCTCGTAGTCTCAAAAGTAAACACACGGCTCAAACCGACGAATACAACAGTTAACAATAAGATTTCTACAGTTATATTGATAAAGAACAAGGAAAAGTAGGGAATCAACTAGGCATGCTTCACAAAGTTCAAATAAGCAGTTAAAGCACATAGACATGCGATATTAGACTAAATAGGATAACTACAGATATTGGAATAGCTCAATTTAGAATGAAAACAGACTAATACCCATGTAAATGGTATAACTCAAATAAAAAGAAAACAGGTTGCTACTCAGTAAAGATAAATCGGATTTTATAACAAATAGCCTGGGTACGTACTCGTCACCTCACGTACACAGCGCTCACATATCACAATAGTATCGAATCCTAAGGGGATTTCTCCCACACAAGGTTAGGCAAGCCACTTACCTCGAACCAAGCTAAATCAATTTGTAACAATGCCTTTTCCACGAATATCCGACTCTAAATGGCCCAAATCTAAACAAAATCAATTACATACCATAAATACAACTATAAGAAATTAATTTAATTAATGAAATCAAAGCTAAAGCAAGAAATTAGAAATTCGCCCCAAAAAGTCGACCCGGGCCCACGTCTCGAAATCGGGCAAAAATCACAAATATCTGAAATCCCATTCACTCACGATTCCAACCATACCAAATTTATCAAAATCCGACCTCAAATGACGACTCAAAACCCAAAATCAAACTCTTGAAATCCCTAGCCTCAAACTCTCAAATTCCACCTTAAATGCACACTAACTAAGTAGAAACATAAATGGGGAAGCAATATTATTGATCAAAAATAAGCAAAAGGGACTTACCTCATGAAATCCCTCGAAAATGCTCTCAAGAAATTGCCAAACTCGAGCTCAAAATGATGAAAATGGCCAAAATCTCGAAGTCTCGCTTAAGTAGGTTCTAGCCAGGCATTTCCGCACCTGCGGAGCCTAGGCTCGCACCTGCGCATCCGCTTGTGCGGAAAAAATAGCTCTCCTGAGCAAACCACTTACTCCCCTCGGCCTCCGCACCTGCGATGAAGGGGTCGTACCTGCGAGTACGCGGCTGCGGAATCCTGCCCGCTTCTACGGTCTTACTTCGCACCTGCGGTCAGCCTTGCGCATCTGCGGGCATCGCAGATGTGACCTTTTCCACACACCTGCGACCCCTGACCAAACCTCCCAACTACGCTTCTGCGATAAACCTTGCGCACGTGCGATCCCGCACCTGCGGTTTCCCCACCGCAGGTGCGAAAATACCAGAAACCAGAAGCTTTAGCCATTTGCCTAAGTCCAAATTTAATCTGTTAAGCATCCGAAACACACCCGAGCCTCTTGGGACCTCAACCAAAAAAACCAACAAGTCCTAATACACTAAACGAACTTAGTCGGGCCCTCAAATCACATCAAACAATGCTAAAAACACGAATCACCCTCCAATTCCAACTTAATAAACTTGAAACTTTAAATTTCTACAACCGATGTTGATACCTACCAAACCACATCCGATTGACCTCAAATTTTGAACACAAGTCATAATTGACATTACTAAGCTACTCCAACTTCCAAAATCAGAATCCGACCCCGATATCAAAAAGTCCACTTCCGGTCAAAATCTCCAAAAATTTGACTTTCGCCATTTCAAGCCTAAATCAGCTACAGAGCTCAAATTTATAGTCCCGACATGCTCCTAAGTCCAAAATACCCGATGGAGCTAACGGAACCGATGGAACTCCATTACGGAGTCATTTTCACACAGTTCCGGCTACGGTCAAAATCCTAAGGCTTAAGCTTCCGTTTAGGGACTAAGTGTCCCAAAACACCCCAAAAACCAAAACAAAACCTCCCTGCAAGTCACATAAGCTGAAACAGATACGGGGAAAGCAGTAAATAGGGGATTGGATTTCTAACTCTCAAAATGACCGGCCGGGTCGTTACATCCTCCCCCTCTTAAAACAATCGTTTGTCCTCGAACGAGTATAGAGACATACCTGAAGTGGGGGAAAGATGAGGATAACGGTTGCGCGTATCCTGCTCGGTCTCCCAAGTTGTCTCCTCGATCGGCTGACCCCTCCACTGCACCTTCACGGAAGCAATGTTCTTTGACCTCAGCTTTTGAACTTGCCTGTCCAAAATAGCCAGTGGCTCCTAAACATAAGATAGATCTTTTTCCAACTGGACTGAGCTGAAATCCAACAAATGAGTCGGATCGCCGTGATGCTTCTAGAGCCTAGAAACATGGAATACTGGATGGACCCCTGCAAGACTGGGAGGCAAGGCATGCTCATAAGCAGCCTTCCCAACACGTCGCAATGGGCTGATAAACCTTGGGCTCAGCTTGCCCTTTTTCCCGAACTCCATAACGCCCTTCATAGGCGAAACCCGGAGCAAGAATCGCTCTCCAATCATGAATGCAACATCGCAAACCTTCCGGTCTGCATAACTCTTCTGTCTGGACTGGTCTATGCGAAGTCGATCCTGAATCACCTTCACCTTATCCAGGGCATCTTGAACCAAGTCCGTACCCAATAATCTAGCCTCGCTTGGCTCGAACCAACCCACTGGAGACCGATACCGCCTACCATATAGAGCCTCATACGGTGCCATCTGAATGCTCGACTGATAGCTGTTGTTGTAGGTAAACTATGCAAGTGGCAAGAATTGATCCCAAACAACCCCAAAATCTATCACACAGAGCATATCCTCCAGTATCTGAATAGTGCGCTCGGACTGCCCGTCCATCTGAGGGTGAAATGTTGTGCTCAACCCAACCCGAATACCCAATTCCTGCTGTACATCCCTCCGGAACCGTGATGTAAACTGCGTACCCCGGTCAGAGATGATAGATACCAGTACGCCATGAAGCCTGACAATCTCGCGGATATAAATTCGAGCCAACTACTCAGAAGAATAGGTAGTCATCACAGGAATGAAATGAGCTGACTTGGTTAGCCTATCCACAATCACCCAAACTGTATCAAACCTCCGCTGAGTCCGTGGGAGTCCAATAATGAAATATATAGTGATTCGTTCCCATTTCCACTCTGGAATCTCTAACTTCTAAAGTAATCCACCTGGTCGCTGATGCTCATACTTCACCTGCTGGCGATTTAGACATCGAGCTACATGTTCCACTATGTCCTTCATTCTTCTCTACCAGTAATGCTACCTCAAGTCCTGATACATCTTCAAGGCACCCGGATGAATGGAGTACCGCAAACTATGAGCCTCCTGGAGAATCAACTCACACAAACCATCCACATTAGGCACACATAGTCTTCCCTGCATCCTCAATGCACCATCATCCCTAATAGTGACCTCCTTAGCATCACCGTGTTGGACCGTGTCCTTAAGGACAAGTAGATGGGGGTCATCATACTGACGCTCCTTAATGCGATCATAAAGAGAAGACTGAGAGACCACACAAGCCAATACTCGACTCGGCTCAGAAATATCTAATCTCATAAACTGGTTGGCTAAGGCGTGGACATCCAATGCCAACAACCTCTCTGCTGCTGGTAGATATGCTAAACTCCCCAAACTCTCTGCCCGGTGACTCAAATCATCGACCACCACATTGGCCTTCCCCAGATGGTACAAAAGGGTGATATCATAATCCTTAAGCAACTCCAACCACCTCCGCTGACGCAAGTTAATATCCTTCTATTTGAACAGATGCTACAAATTCCGGTGATCAGTGTAAATCTCACAAGGGACACCGTACAAATAGTGTCGCCAAATCTTCAAGGCACGAACAATCGCTGTTAACTCAAGGTCGTGGAAAGGATAGTTCTTTTCATGCACCTTCAGTTGTCTGGATACATAGGAAATCACCCTACCATCCTGCATCAACACCGCACTGAGACCAATCCGCGATACATCACAATATGCAGTATAAGACCCCAAACCTGTAGGCAATACCAATACTGGGCTGTAGTTAAAGCTGTCTTGAGCTTCTAAAATCTCTCCTCACACTCATATGTCCACCTAAACGGAGAACCCTTCTGGGTCAGCCTGGTCATAGGTGCTGCAATAGATGAGAATCTCTCTACAAAACGACGGCAATACCCCGTCAAACCAAGAAAACTCCGGATCTCCAAAGTTGATGACGGTCTTGGCCAACTCTCACTGCTTCCACCTTCTTCAGATCCACCTGGATCCCATCACTCGATACTACATGACCCAAGAATGCCACTGAGTCTAGCCAAAACTCACACTTTGAAAATTTTGCATATAACTTCTTTTCTCTCAACGTGTGAAGTACAGTCCTCGGGTGCTGCTCATAATCCTCCCGAGTTCGAGAGTACACCAGAATGTCGTCAATAAACACAATGACGAATGAGTCAATATAAGATTGGAATACATTGTGCATCAAGTGCATAAAAGTTGTTGGGCATTGGTCAGCCCAAATGACATCACAAGGAACTCGTAGTGGCCATAAATTGTCCTGAAAGCAGTCTTCGGGATATATAGCTCCCGAATATTCAACTGATGATAGCTTGAATGTAAGTCAATCTTGGAAAACACTCTAGCACCCTGTAACTAATCAAATAAGTCATCAATACGAGGCAAATGATACATGTTCTTTACTGTAACTTTGTTAAATTGGCGGTAATTAATACACATCCGCATAAAACTATCCTTCTTCTTCACAAATAAGACAAGAGCACCTCAAGGTGACACACTGGGCCGAATAAAGCCCTTATCAAGCAACTCATGTAACTGCTCCTTCCACTCCTTGAACTCCTTCAACTCAGGAGGAGACATACGATATGGAGGAATAGAGATGGTCTAAGTGCCCGGCAACAAATCAATGCCGAAATCAATATCTCTATCGGGTGGCATGCCCGGAAGATCAGCTGGAAACATATATGGAAAGTCCCTCACTACTATAACTAACTCAACTGTAGGGGTATCAATACTGGCATCTCTCACATAAGCTATATACGCGTCACACCCCTTCTTAACCATTCGTTGAGCTTTAAGAAATGAAATAACTCTACTATGAGTATACTCTAAGGTACCTCTCCACTCAAATCCCGGTGATCCTAGCATAGCCAGTGTCACGGTTTTGGCGTGACAATCAAGAATAGCATAATGGGACGACAACCAGTCCATGCCAAATATAACATCAAAGTCTACTATGTTGAGTAATAATAAATCGGCTATGGTCTCAAAACCACTAAGAGCAATCAAACACGACCGATACACATGGTCTACAACAAGAGAATATCCCACAGGAGTAGACACATAAACAGGGGAACTTAAAGAATCCCGAGATACGCCCAAATACATGGTAAAATAAGAGGACACATAGGAATATGTAGAGCCTACGTTAAATAATACCGACACATCTCTATGACAGACCGGAACATTACCTATAATGAAAAAGTCAGAAGAAACTACCTCTGTAAGAGCCGAAAGAGCATAATATTTGGCCTGGCCTCCCCCTTTAGGGCGACCTCGACCTCCCCGACCTCCACCTCGAGCTGGCTGAGTAGGTGGGGAGGTAGCTGGTGGTGTAATCATAGCCTGAGGACCCGGTGGAGCACGTTGTGCCTGAGAAGTTTGTGGAGGTGCACCCCTCCTAAATCTGGGGCAATCCCTCACCATATGGCGGGTGTCGCCACACTCAAAATAAGCTCTCGGAGGGCGTGACTAGCTCGGGCCATGTCTGCTGCACTGGCCGCTAAAAGCACCCCGAGCAGGAGGCACACTAGATACTGGCAGTGCATAATAAGGCTCCTGGGGCCTAGTAGGAACCGGAATACCACTGGTGGCTAGAAGAGCTGAATGAACGGGGCAACTCCCATAACCCCTACCATGGCGAGCTGTTGGGGCTTGAGCACCAGAAAAAGAACCGATCTCTCAAGACCTATTGGCCTCTCTCTCCTCTCTATCCCAGGCAAGCATGACCTCCAATCTCCTAGCAATACTCACAACCTGCTGATAAGAAATATCCATATCCAATTCCCTAGCCATACTAATCCGGATACTGGGGTAGAGTCCCTCAATAAACCGTCGAAACCTCTCTCGAACTGTGGAAACCAAGGCCAGTGTATGCCGGGCCAAATCACTGAAGCAGACTGCATACTCTGACACAGTCATAGCACCCTGGCGTAGCTGCTCAAACTCCGCGCGCCATGAGTCCCTGAGGCTTTGAGGGACATACTCTCTCAAAAATATGTCCGAGAACTGAGTCCATGTAAGTGAAGCTGCCTTATCCGGACTACTCAACTCATAAGAATGCCACCACTGATAGGTTGCTCCTCTAAGCTGGAGAGTGGTAAAAGAAACCCCACTCGTCTCCGCTACGCCCATAGTACGGAGAATATGATGACACTCCTCCAGAAAACCCTGAGCATTATCTGTAGCCAATCTGTTGAAGGTAGGTGGGTGATACTTCTTGTACCTCTCAAGTCTGAGTTGCTCCACCTCAGAAGCAGTTGTCCTAGTCTCGTACTGAACCGGAGCTAGCGGCTGCATCGGCATAATCTCTGGAACTTGGTCGGCCTGGACCCGCTGCTCTGGAGTATCGGTGACGGGAGTCTTTGCTCCTCCCCCGGCCTGATATGTGGCAGGAGCAAGTGGAATCAATCCATCCTGAGCTAAGGTGTTGAACATGCTCAGAAACTGGGCTACAGTCTCCTGGAGGGCTGGTGCAGCAACAGGTACCTCAGGTGCCTGCCCTCCAACTGGAGCTAAAGAGGGCTCCTCTGTAGCAGCTCGTGCGGGTGCTCTGGCTGCACTTCTTGGACGTCCTCGGCCTCTACCCCAGCCCCAGACTCTCGCAACTCTAGCAGGGGGGCGCGATTTCCTAGTCATCAGATCATACGATACGGGTCCTCACCATCTGTGAGAAAGAATAGAATACAAAAGTTCAGACTTTTGTTTTTTTTATGTCAACAGATTTCGTACGACAAGGAATCATAGAAGTATAATTTTTCCTAACAGTTCCATAGCCTTCTGAAGATAAGTACAAACGTCACCGTACCGATCCGTGAGACTCTAATAAATCGTCTTGTGACTCGCGACACCTATGAACCAAGAGCTCTGATACCAACTTGTCACGACCTAAACATCCCTCCGAGACATGTCGTGAGGCACCTAGTCTCTACAACTACGTAAGCCTAACAGATTTCGAAAAATATCAATAATGGAAGCAAAACTAAACACCTAACTGCATTAGATACTGAATAACCAATAATAATGCCGCTCGGCATATACAATAACCAAAACACTAGGCGCACATCGTTTTCCAAAACCCGGAACATCATAACTCACAAGCTATAGAAGGAAACTAGTATCTCTATAGATCAGAGTCTAACAAAAGAAGTACGGAAGGTAAATGACATCGGAGAGAATAGAGAGGGACTCTGAGGTCTGCGGATGCGGCAGATGTACCTTGAAGTCTCTGTGCAACAGCAAGCACTCTCAACTTGTAGCGGAGCTAATAAGAAGTACCTGGATCTGCACACAAAAACATGTGCAGAAGAGTAGTATGAGTACACCACAACGGTACCCAGTAAGTGCCAAGCCTAACCTCGGTCGAGTAATGACGAGGTCAGGTCAGGCCCACTAGTATATAATAAATAAAGCAGGAGAATATACAGTATAATAAGAGACTAGAATTTAACAAAGGAAAACATAGCAAGGCAATAGTATAACACACAGGGGTAAACAACATAGGATCTCCCGAGATACCGTCTCGTAGTCCCAAAAAAATATACAGGGAGAACTCCCGAGGTACCTCCTCGTAGTCTCAAAAGTAAATATGCAGGGAGAACTCCCGAGGAACCGCCTCGTAGTCTCAAAAGTAAATGTGTAAGGAGAACTCCAGAGGAACCTCCTCGTAGTCTCAAAAGTAAATGTGCAAGGAGAACTCCCAAGGAACCGCCTCGTTGTCTCAAAAGTAAATACACAACTCAAACCGACGAATACAATGATTAACAACAAGATTTTTACAGTTATACTAATAAAGAACAAGGAAAAGCAGGGAATCAACTAGGCATGCTTCACAGAGTTCAAATAAGCAGTTAAAGCACAAAGACATGTGATATTAGACTATATAGAATAACTACACATATTGGAATAGCTCAATTTAGAATGAAAACAGATAATACCCATTTAAACGGTATAACTCAAATTAAAGGAAAATAGGTTGCTACTCAGTAAAGATAAATCAGGTTTTACAAAAAATAGCCCGGGTACATACTTGTCACATCACATACACAACGCTCACATATCACAACAGTATCGAATCCTAAGAGGATTTCCCCCACACAAGGTTAGGCAAGCCACTTACCTCGAACCTAGCTCAATCAATCGGTAACGATGCCTTTTTCCACGAATATCCGACTCTGAATGGCCAAAATCTAGCCCATAAATCAATTACATACCATAAATACAACTATAAGAAATTAATCTAATTAATGAAATCAAAGCTAAAGCAAGAAATTAGAAATTCGCCCCAAAAAGTCGACCCGGGCCCACGTCTCGAAATCGGGCAAAAATCATAAATATCTGAAATCCCATTCACTCACGATTCCAACCATACCAAATTTATCAAATGACCACTCAAAACCCAAAATCAAACTCTTCAAATCCCTAGCCTCAAACTCCAAAATTCCACCTTAAATGCACACTAACTTGGTGGAAATATAAATGGGGAAGCAAGATTATTGATCAAAAATAAGCACAAGGGATTTATCTCACGAAATCCCTCAAAAATGCTCTCAAGAAATCGCCAAACTCGAGCTCAAAATGAAGGGACCATACCAGCGGGTGCACGCCTGTGGACTCGTGTCCGCTTCTGCGGTCTCACTTTGCACCTGCGGTCAACCTTGCGCATCTGCGAGCATCGCAGATGCGGCCTTTTCCACGCACCTGATACCCCTGACCAAACCCCCTAACTCCGCTTCTGCAATAAACCTTGCGCACGTGCAATCCCGCACCTACGGTTTCCCCACCGAAGGTGCGAAAATACCAGAAGCTTCATCCATTTGCCCAAGTCCAAATTCAATCCGTTAAGCATCTGAAACACACCTGAGGCCCCCTGGACCTCAACCAAAAATACCAACAAGTCTTAAAACACCATACAAACTTAGTCGAGCCCTCAAATCATATCAAACAATGCTAAAAACAGAAATCACTCTCCAATTCAAACTTAATGAAGTTGAAACTTTAAATTTTTACAACCGATACCGAAACTTACCAAATCACGTACAATTGACCTCAAATTTTGTACACAAGTCATAATTGACATTACGGACCTACTCCAACTTCCAGAATCGAAATCCGACCCCGATATCAAAAAGTGCACTTCCGGTCAAAATCTCCAAAAATTCGACTTTCGTCATTTCAAGCCTAAATCAGCTACAGAGCTCAAATTCACAGTGGACACTCTCCTAAGTCCAAAATTACCCAACGGAGATAACAGACCCGACAGAACTCCATTCCAGAGTCATCTTCACACAATTCCAACTACGGTCAAAATTCTAAGTCTTAAGGTTCCGTTTAGGGACTAAGTGTCCCAAAACACCCCAAAAACCAAAATAAAACCTCCCGGCAAGTCACATAAGCTGAAACAGATACGGGAAAAGCAGTAAAAAGGGGATCGGGGCTATAACTCTCTAAACGATCGGTCGGATCGTTACAACATATATATATATATATATATATATATATATATTGCTACACACATATAATCTATGTTAATACTTAAGTTTTAGCAACAACAACATATGTATACTTATATTAATATTGCATATGTTAATATAACATTAATATAGCATCAATATATTAATTCTATATTAACGTATGAAATATTAATATAAGTATACATATGTTGTTGTTGATAAAACTTAAGTATTAAAATAGCACTACATCTTATAGAACTATACACTTTATTTTTAAATATTTTATAATAAGTTTTAATCTAATATAATTAAATTTTCAATTGATCCACTGATGAAGTATCCGAGCAAAGTATTAATAAGGTGATCGAGACTAAAGCATTCAAGATTGTGTGTGTGTGTATACACTTTATGTGTGTGTATGAATATATATATATATATATATATATATATATATATATATATATATGTGTGTGTGTGTGTGTGTGTGTGTGTGTGTGTATGAATATATACATACACAATTAATTATATATTATATAGTATCTATAATTAAATAATTTATTTTTTAAATATAAAATTAAAATATCGACCGACTTCGGTCGGTATTAAAATTAAATAATTATTTTTAATTTAACATTAAATTACCGACCGAATTCGGTCGGAATGGCCGTGGTCAAACGGGCCAAAGCCCACTTAAACATTCCGACCGAAATTTCCGACCGAAATCGGTCGAAAATTTTAAAATAAGGCTAGCCAAGACGGGTTTTTTCCCATTTTTCTCTTTTCTCTATCTCTCTTTCATCTCTTCTTCTCCACCCCCTGTCGAGATTCCCCCGAATCCCCACCCAAAATCAACTCCTATCTCCCTCCTTACCTAAAAACAAAGCATTTTGAAGTCTCCCTCCCATCCCCCGCCACTTATTCGCCGGCCCCATCAAAGTCGACGCCACCACTGCCTCCTCCGCCAACACTTCCTCCTCTGCTACCCAAAATCAAACCCCATATCCTAGAATTTCAAGGTTAGTTATCTATATTTTTTAATTTATGTAATTTTAATTATTTTATTTATATAAATTAGGGTTTAGTTAATGTTTAATTAAATTTAGTTGTATAATTGTGAGTTGCCTTTTCATTGAACCTTTGAAATATTTCACGTGTTATCATTTATCATTTAGGATTGTTCATATTAGAAGAGTTCATATTTTTACTCTAGCCCCTCTTTGTGAATTTAGTTGTATAATTATGAGTAGAGTAAATTTAAGTAATCTACATTTTTAGTTGTGAGTTGATAATTGTGAGTTGAGTTGAGTTTAGTTAAATTAGGGTTTAGTTAATATTTAATTAAATTTAGTTGTATAATTGTGAGTTGATGATTAAAACTTAAAATAAATTGCAAGGATAAATCAATCTTATTATATGGACTTTTAAATAAATTATATCAAACTTAAAATAAATTACAATGATATATTAAGTTAGTTCTCAATCTAATACTAAGTGTAACGATACAATCTAAGCTAATTGAATTCATATATATATATATATATATATATATATATATATATGAATTTTTAAATTACTTCTTTTAATTGAATTTTAAAAGAACTTATTTAGGGATATATGTGAACTTTCAAATTACTTCTTATAATTGAATTTTAAAAGAACTTATTTAGGGATATATGTGAACTTTCAAATTACTTCTTATAATTGAATTTTAAAAGAACTTATTTAGGGATATATGTGAACTTTAAAATTACTTCTTATAATTGAATTTTATTTAGTGATATATGTGAACTTTCAAATTAATATAACATGCATTTTATTTGTTCTCTGTGTAGATGGAATATCGTAGTTGGATGTATAATAGGAATTATCCCAATCCTCGATTTTTTAGGGATGAATTTATAGAAGTGGTTAATGAATTTATTAGGCATGCAATGTCACTTGAACCATTTCAAATCGGAGGGATGATTAGGTATCCTTGTGTGAAGTGCAAGTATTTGTATTGTTTTGGATCGGAGGATGTTAAGACTCCTCTTTATAAAAAATAGTTTATGGATAATTATTTTATGTGGACTAGTCATGGAGAGGTTGTTGGTAGTGATGGTGTATTTCATAGTTGTTGGTGAAAGTGGTAGGTCGGTAAGGAATAACGTTCAACATCCGAGATACCATGAAATGGTTGCACATGCTTTTGGGATGCACTTCGAGTTTGAACCAGTAACGATCCGACCGGTTGTTTTGAGTATTACAACCCCATTTACTGCTCAAATTGTACTTCACAATTATTGTGTGAATTTTCGGGAGTAAATGGTTCAGGTCCGGTGAGGTTTTGGCATGAATTGGACCATTAAGTTCCAAGGTCTAAAGCTTAAGTTAAAATAGTGACCGGATGTCGACTTATGTGTAAACGACCCTGGAATGGAGTTTTGATGATTCCAATAGCTCTGTAAGGTAATTTTGGAATTAGGAGCGTGTCCGAAAAAATTATTCGGAGGTCCGTAGTGGAATTAGGCGTGAAATGCCATAAGATGAATTTTTTAGAGGTTTGACCGGGGGGTTGACTTTTTGATATCAAGGTTGGAATCTGATTCTGGAAATTTGAATAGGTCCGTAATGTGAAATTTGAGGTCAATCGGACGTGATTTGATAGGTTTTTGCGTCGTTTGTAGAATTTGGAAATTTCAAAATTTATTAGGCTTGAATCCATATGTAGTTCGTATTTTTGAGGTTGTTTGATGTGATTTGAGGCCATGAGTAGGTCCGTGGTGTGTGTTAGGACTTGTTGGTGTATTTGGACGGGGTCCCGAGTGGCTCGGGTGAGTTTCGGTTGGTTAACATATCAAATTTGGACTTAAGGAAATACTGGATCTGCTGCCTACTGGTGTGATCGCACCTGCGAAGTTTTGATCGCAGGTGCGAAGCCGTATGTGCGCGAAATCAGTCGCAGAAGCGAGGGAGTGCTGGTTGGGAAGGCATCGCAGAAACAGAAGCAAGGGCGCAGAAGCGCTTGCGCAGGAGCGGCCCAACGCGCGCAGAAGCGCGACCGCAGGTGCGGTCCTTGGCATCGCAGAAGAGATTATGGTTGGCCAAGCTGTTCTTGCAAAAGCGAGATTTTTCCCGCAGAAGCGAAGGTCACAAATGCGGAAATCGCTGGGACAGAACCTTAAATTCGAGAGTTCGACATTTTTCACCCATTTTCAGATTTTGGAGCTCAGGGTTGGGCAATTTTGGAGAGGAAATTTTCCACACAACTTGGGGTAAGTGTTCTTAACTCCCTTGTGATTATATTCCATGAATTAATCTTCATTTTTGGTGTAAGATTATTAAATCTTCAAGAGAAATAGAAGGAAATTTCTATCATGTCACAAAAATGAATTTTTCAAGTTTGAATACCGATTTGGAGTCGGATTTGAGTGAAATTAGTATGATTAAACTTGTAATTGGATGGGTTGCCGTATTTTGTGAGTTTCGTCGGATTTCGAGACATGAGCCCCGCGGGTGATTTTTGGGGGCGTAATTTTGGATTTTTGTGAAAAATATTAGCATTTTGATATGGAATTAATTCCTCTAAATTGTGTGGACTGAATCAAATTAGTTATGGTAGATTCGAGCAATTCGGGAATTGTTACGCGCATAATGAGATTTTCTAGAGCATTGTTTAGCTTGCTCGACATTATATTCGGCTTGTTCGAGGTAAGTAACTCTTCTAATCTTGGAGTTGAGGGTATGAACCCTGAATATATGTATTTTGTGAATTGTTGGGAGGTGACGCACATGCTAGGTTACAGGCGTGTGGGCGTGCACTATAAAATTGTGACATAATTGTTTCTATGAAATTTTGTAGTTAAATGATCTTGGCATTTTCCATGCGATTTTATGAGTTAAAGAAATTGAGTTGAAAAGCATATTAAAAATCATGTTAAGACTATGTGCCAGTATTATTGGGACCCACAGAGGTCATATTACTGTGAATTATTTGTTTTAAATTAAAAATTCATACTCAGTCATATTCATTTCATTGCATATCATATCTCAGTCTTTGTTGTTATTTATTGATATATCATATCATCATTTTTGGGCTATTTTTATGACATTGTGAGCCCGAGAGACTGGAGAGATTGATGACCGAGTGAGGCCGAGGGCCTGATTGTGAGGATTATTATATGGATCGGGGCTGTCTGCCTGCAACATGTTTTATATACTTTATTATTATAGCACGTGAGTTGTCCGTACATATTATAGCGCTTGGGTTGAAGGAGCCCTCCGGAGTCTGTACACACCCCCAGTGGGCGCAAGTATCTACTAAGTGCGAGTGCCGAGTTTTGAGTGACTTGGAGGCACGAGTGATTGTGAGGTATGCCCGAGTGGCATGAGTGATTGTGAGGTATGCCCGAGTGGCATGTGTGACTGTGAGATATGCCCGAGAGGCATGAGTGACTGTCAGGTTTGCCCGAGGGGCTGTATATGAGTGATGTTCTGCCCGAGGGGCTGTTTATGATTTTATCATCGAGTTGCATCGCATTGGCATGCACGCATGACATACAGGCATATAGATGTATTTTTCTCATGTTGTACAACATCACATCATTCATGATTTCTCATACATTCTTTTACAGATGGGCATAGTGATGCATTTGTTTTACACGGGTTATCCGAAAGGAAAATGAAACATCTTATTTATTTTTGAAAAGAATTTGGGAGAAATTATTATTTTCAAACTATTCATATTTTTGGCAACTTCGACAAACGATTTGGGTTTTCGCTGATGTATTTGAAAGGAAGAACTATTATTTTTGAAATCATGATGTGGCTGAGCATTTTATCTCTGAGTTACTTCTAGTATTATTTGCTTTATGTTATTATAAATTGTCGTGGACTATTGGTTATGGACCCGATCTTGGTAGAAACTCGTCACTACTTTCAACCTACGAATAGGTGTATTACTTACTCAGTACATGGAGTCGGTTGTACTCATACTACACTTCTGCACATTGCATACAGATGTTGGTTGTTGTTGTTGTTGTGCTCGATGGTTGCGGGACTTGAAGATGTACCTGCGTTCCTGTTGCAGCTGCCTCTTGTTCAGGGTAGCCTTAGATTTATAAAGCTATGTTTATGTATTATTCAAACAGACTATGTATTTATTTCATTTCGCTTTGTATACTCTATTCTTAGAAGCTCATGATTTGTACTACCAGTTCTTGGGGATTGTATAAGATTAAGATCTTTATTCACTTAAATTGCTTTAATAATTATTATTGAAATTGGATAATTGAAAGTTGGCTTACCTAGCAGGTTGGGTTAGGTGCCATCACGACTAGTTGGATTTTGGATCGTGGCAGAACCCCATGAAAGTATTGAACAAGCTCCTAACGAAGAGGCAAAATATTTTTATGAATAGTTAGAGACCGCTAGTCGTCCACTAAGTGAAGGGAGTATTCACTCTCAATTGTAAGTTGTGGTTAGATTATTAAGTATCAAATCAGATACCAATATTTCTCAAGCGAGAATGGATTCTTTTATTGGCCTTATGAGTGAACTAGTTGGCCAAACGTTCAACATACCTGAAGATTTCTGTAAGGCTAAAAGATTGGTTTCTAAGTTAGGACTCTCGTATATGAGAATCGATTGTTATGAAGATGGGTTGCATGTTGTATTATAAGGATGATGCAGATTTAGAAAGTTGTAAATTTTGTGAAGAACCTCGTTTTAAGCGGGTTTCCAGCGGGAAGAAGGTTGCTGTGAAGTCGATGTATTAATTACCTCGTATTCCTAGATTAAAGAGATTGTACGCATCGATGAGTTCCGATCCTCATATGATATGGCACTATGAAAATAGAAGGTCGCCTGGTGTTATGTGTCATCCTTCAGATGGGGAAGCTTGGAAGCATTTTGATAGGACATGTCCGGATTATGCTAGTGAACCGAGGAATGTTCAGTTGGGTTTGTGTGCTAATGGTTTCACGCCATTTTTTGTTTCTGCAACACCATATTCATGCTAGCCAGTCTTTATTACGCCGTATAATCTTTCGCCTGAAATGTGTATGACTAGTCCATATATTTTCTTAAATTGTGTTATTCCCGGTCCCCGCAATCCAAAGAGTTTGATTGTTGTATATTTGCAACCTCTGATTGATGAGCTAAAATAGTTGTGGTATGATGAAGTTGAGACATATGACATATCAACTAAGCAAAATTTCAACTTGCGTGCTAACTTAATGTGGACCATTAATGATTTTCCTGTGTATGGAATGTTGTCTCGGTCGATGACTGCTGGAAAGTTAGCATGTCCTTACTGCATGAAAAATGGTAAAGTGTTCACTTTAAGACATGGCTGAAAGTATTCATGGTTTGATTGCCATCGTCAGTTCTTGCCAGTTTATCATGAGTTCATAAGGATGAAGAACGAATTCAAAAAGAATACATTTGAACGTGATTTTCCACCTCCAATTTTGTCCGGTGAGGAAATTTGGGAGAGGGGTCAGAACTTCACTAGAGTTACCGAGGCCCCACCTTCTAGATTTCCTAGATATGGTGTTACTCATAACTGAACAAAATAAAGCATATTTTGAGAGTTGCCATATTGGAAGGATAATATTCTCCGACACAATCTTGATGTCATGCATATTGAGAAGAACTATTTTGACAATTTGTTCAACACAGTGATGGATGATAAGAATAAGACAAAAGATAGCCTAAAGGCTAGACTGGACTTACAAGAATATTCCAGGTGACCTGAATTACATTTGTAGTCTGCGAACAATGATAAGGTGTTCAAGGACAACTACACATTCACTTTGGAACAAACACGACAGATTTGTGAGTGGGTTGAAAACCTAAAGATGCCCGAGGGCTATACTTCGAACCTGGGAAAACGTGCCGATATGGTTGAAGGAAAGCTGACTCATATGAAAAGTCATGACTGTCATATCTTCATGGAAGCCTTAATCCCTATTGCATTTTGTGGTTTGCCTGAAAATATCTAGAAACCCATCACAGAGATAAGTTTATTCTTCAAAGACTTATGTTCTACCACATTAAGGAAGAAAACTTATTTCAAATGAATAAGAACATTCCTGTAATCAGTAATAAGCTGGAAAGGATTTTTCCATGTAGTTTCTTTGATGTGATGGAACACCTTCCAATTCACCTTGTACACGAGGCGCGACTTAGAGGGCCGGTTCAATGCAGGTGGATGTATCCATTTGAGAGGTAATGATCAAACCTTGATTTATTCTTGTAATTTTCTTTAATGTTATCGTCTAATATGATAATATGTAGGACTATCGGCAAGTATAAACGATTTTTTAAATAGAGGAATATGATTGAAGGATCCATATGCGAATCCTATGTTGCAAAGGAAACTGCCCATTTTTATTCTTACTACTTCGACAGTCATGTGCCATGTGCTAGAAATAGTCCCAATCGGCACAATGTCATGATTGAGATTGATCCATTATATCCACCAATGTCCATATTCAATCAACAAGGCCAAGGTTCTAAAGATCGAACAAAAAGGGGCCTAAGTAGTATGGAGTACAAATCAGTTTCAAGTCATGTGTTGCTAAATTGTCCGGAAGTTCAACCCTTTCTTAAGTAAGTGTTGACGTAAGATTAATTTACATGGACTACTATTTAATTTGGTTTATGCAACTAACAAGGTTTTCAATGTGTCGTTCAGTGACTTTGTGAGTCAATTTGTCCATGATGTTGTATATTCTACATTTGAGGCATGGTTTAAAGAGTGTGTAAGTGCATCGTACATACTTTCTCACATGTGAATATACATACTTGGTCACTTGTGAATATACTTGCTCACTTGCGATTTATTTAACACATGTAGGTCAATAATCCAAACAATGGTATTAATCAATTTTTGAAAGATATATGTTGGGGACCTGCACCTACGGTTACAATTATGTCTAAGTATTTTGTGAATGGTTACAAATTTCACACCGAGGAATGCTCCAGGTATTAAAAAAAAAAAGCAATAACAGTGGGGTGTATGTTAAAGGTGGTGAAGGAAACCAGGATAGGGAAAATGATCATTATGGTGTGATCAAAGAGATTCTAGATTTATCATATTCAGGTTGGCCAAATAAGAAGATCATACTTTTCCGATGCAAGTGGTTTGACCCAACACCTAGAAGAGGTACAAATGTACACCCGCAGTACAACATAATTGAGGTTAATAAAAAGAGGGAGTATTACTATGATCCTTTTATAATTACAGAAAAAGTTAGGCAAGTATATTATGCTTTATATCCATTGCGGAGGTATAAGGCTGATTGGTTGGTTGTAATCAAAACTAAGCATGTTGGTAGGGCGGAAGTTGAGAATGTTCTAGATGTTACTTACCAAAACGATACCTCAAGTGTTAACCAAATGGTAGATGATCAGTTAGAAAATGACTTGGAGCATCCTCAACGCATATTAGAAAAAGTTGATATGGAGGAAATAACAATCATAGAAAATGAGGACAACGAATCACCTAATGAAAATGAAATAAGTGAAGAGGAAGAATTTTCGGACGAGGAAGGATACTTCGAAGATGACTAGCATGCTAGTTTTTTCAAGTGATCTCAACTTGTATAGATTTATATTCTCAATTCTAACATTTTCTTTAATTTATGCAGATGACCGGTAGGGGTCGAGGTAGGTCTAGGAAGGATAAAAAGCATATTGATCATGATGATGGTGCTACACCCTCACTTCCTTCCACTCCACACTTGCATCCCTCTACTGTTGATGGCCGGCAACAATCTGCTAGGCACACATCTTTTCCACCACATCCATCTACTCATCAGACTACCTACCATTCGCTCTCCCAGCAGTATTCTTACCATTCTCCACCACAAGGCTATATCCCGCTTCCTCCACATGATCCTGCATATAGTTACATTGGTCCATCGAGTCACCAGTCACAGGGCTATGTGGTGATACGCTCGCCATCTGCTCTATTTGCTTCATCACCAGCTGGATCACATCCATCTAGAATTTAGCCCGCCGGATCGCAGCAAGGGTCTAGATCACAGCAGGGGTGTGGATCACAGCCATCTTCATCAGCGACCTCGTCTCCCTCTCCACGGAGATTGTATCCTAGCATTTCTAGAATTCGCCTTCGGGATAGTAGCGTTGAGCCAGATGTTTCCCCTTCTGCGCACGCTTCAGATTATTCGGAGGAAGATGATCCAGAGGAAGTATGGTATGATCGTTATCATAGGATGATCATCAGGCCTGAGGGCAATGGGTAAGATTTATTTATTAATTCTTTGTTTTTGCTGAATTATAATAGCTAGCCTTGTTTATTTAATGTAATTGCTATGTTGTAGGTTCATACTTAATCATCGGACTACAAAGATAATCACTGAAGCTCTTGGCCGGTTATATGATGCACCCTATGCGACTTGGAGTGAATTTTCACCGGAGCTCGTGGAGCAAATTTTCAACCAATTTAAGGTTTTAATACAATTCTTTTTAATTTAAGCATTATATTATCAATATTTTTATCTAACGTTACAAACTTCATTTGCAGACTAAGTGTGTCTGGGAGGACCGGCATAACAATGCCATTCTTGGAAATTTTGAGTTCAAATGTCGTAAGAGACTATCTGATTCCTTCTATTGTGCTCAGAAGAATACCAAGAAGCTTTCATGGGTTCTACCACACTATGGGAGGATCTGCTGAGGCAGTGGACCACTAAGAAGTTCGAGAAAAAGAGTGAACATGGAAAGAAGGCTCGAGCATCGGAGAAGGGTCCTTGCACTGTGTGGGTGCAAGGATCATGGGGACTGCGAGGAGACTACTAGTAATTTCTTAAAATATTTAATTATATATATATATATCAAACTATATTTATATATTTTAATTTAGGTAACATGTTTTATTATATTTGTAGGAAAAAACAAATGGGGGAAGATGACTCATGATGAGTTCTTCATGGAGACTCACATCCGGAAGAAGAAGGCACCGACAGATCCAACTAGATGGGTCAAGGACCGGGCGGAGACTACATATGTAAGTTTCATAACTACTATAACTTGAAATTAATGTTTATAATATTATATAGTTAATAATTTTAATCATTCTAAATAAAGGGTCGCTACAAGATTAATGTAGATGAGTACACTCAGAGCTTGCCACCGAGTGAGCAAGGCGAGCGACCACCCGTTTCAGACGAAGAAGCGCAGAAGATATGGTTGGATGTTATCGGTGGTCCTAAAAAGGGGATAGCATACGGCCTTCCAGAGAGATCATTTCGGCACTACAGTGTTGGATTGCAAGGTATAGGGACTTCCGCCCAAGGCGAGGCAATTGATAGGTCGACTATCTCGTCTATGGAGAAGAAGATCGCAAAGTTGACAGCAGAGCTTGAAGAGACAAAGGCTAGAGATCAAAAGACGTCGTGATCCTTAGAACCATGCCGACGATGAAGCTTCTAGTAGTGAAGATGGAGGTGATGCAATACAAAACACTCATTGAATGATGTTTGAACTTTTAACTTGTGAAAAGTTTTGTTGTTGGGTATGATGTTTTGTTAATATAGTTTAGTGGAGATAAAGATGATGTTTTATTAATAATATAGTTTTGATAGTTGTTATTGATATTGGTTAAATGGAAGCAATGTAATACTGTCATTATAGGTTATTGGTTATTGGTAGGTGGTGCAACTATAAAACAGATGTATTCTGCCAAAACAATACCCAAAAACCGACCGCCTACCGACCGAAGTCGGTCGAAACTGTCATTTGAATTTCCCAGACATTCAAAGTAACCGACTGATGGCGGTCGCACCTCTATTCGATGAATTGAAATCGGTCGGTAATCGATCTGTTTTTATTCGATTCCGACCGATTTCGGTCGGTTTTGATGGACGCTTTTTGCCAGTTTTTTTTAGTAGTGTCATCTCATAATGCATTAGTGTTAACTACTGAAGCAAAGGGATGACATGGAATGAAAATGAGCCAGCTTAGTCATTGTGTCAAGTAGGGCATTTATTTATCAAAATCTCTTCTGAAAATTATAACTGGTGCTAGTCAGCTATTACAGTTCACATATGCAAAGTCATGCAACAGTTCCTATATAATCCATCTTAGAGCTTCAATCTCAATATTCATGGGCACTTGCGCCTGCCTCCGCGGGTGGTCATATTAGCATAACATTTGCCACATTTCTCTAGGTTCCCATATTGGCCTGGCGGAACACATTTGCATCTTAAACAACAAGTAGTGCATGCTCTTAGGCATACATTCTGCCTCGAATGCAACTTGCACCTCACCTGGCATAGGGGAACGCAGTCTGCACATACATAAATAGAAAAACTTGTTACCGAAGGACATTCCAGAGATCACTTGAAGATTAATTATAGAAAGAATTTAAGTTAGTTATCATTGTATCAGGTTACCCGTTAATGTTTATTATAGAGATTTTCTTATAATTACCTTACAAGTGACTTAGTAGTTACCACTGTATCAGGTCACTAGTTATCATTGTGTGTAACTTATGTGGAGTTCCCTTCTTCGCTACTGTTAATAAAAATTGTTGTTCTAGACGAAATAAGAGTACGACCCCATGCTTATTTCTCACCTAGCCAGTTGATAAACATCTTTTATCTCATTCTCGATATTGAAATATACTATAAGACCAATAAGATTTGCAGATCTCATTATCAACATTTTGGCCTAAAAATATAATAAAGCCGTTTGATTATATTCTTAGGAACCGTACAAGCATCTTTTGATGCATACGGTTCAAAAAAATTGTGATTCAACGTATAGATTCCGATCCTTTTTCTTTTACTTTTCTTTCTTTTAATGGAGATATATAGTGTGACTATGTTTCTATTGCGCGATTTCAATGCATAAGATATCGTATAAATAGTTTTCTATTACAAATACAAAGAAAGTCAAATTTGTTTAAATACTAGACATAAGAAAACAGGGGACAAATGTAGGAAACAAAGTAAAGATAGGACTTGAACTCTTATATAAATGCGTTATACCTGCTGTGTTCTTTGGTGGTGAAACGGGGTGAGTAGGGACTGGTGGTGGTGGAGGTTTGACCGCCGGAGATGGGGATGGTGGTAGCTTGACTGGAGGTGGCGGTGGAGGAGGAGGAGGAGGGGTGACCTGGGTGGGTGGGTATGGAGTGGATGCATTGACTGGTGGTGGTGGGGGGCTTGATATCTTACCATGAGGGAAAGCACCAGGGGCAGTGTTGCTATCTCCGATCTGCAACCAAAAGGAATAAAAGGTTCATGAACTAACACGTCACTTTTGTGAACTACGTATGCTTTGTTTTTGGGTACATATAAAAGAATCTTAGTACTCTTCATAAATGTAAGTAGTTTACCCTAGTCCCTAGTTAAAATGTGTTAATCATGAGCATGAATTTAAGAACAAACGTCTTTTTTGGCGAATAATGTAAATGCTCAGTCATGCTTAGCAATATAATGGAAAATGTACGATACGACTCTAGAGTTCATATATTAGGTTCTATTTAATCTTATGGATCTAAGCATAGTAAACTAGGTAAGTATCTTTTGTAGTTATAGAAATGAAGTGTTGATGATAGACATACGCTAGAAGTGATGAGAAGCAAAACGGCAAAGAGAAGTGGTATAGGCTTGAAAGCCATAGTGAAAGCAAGTAGCTGGAGGGCAAGAATGGTAGTAGCTAAGCTGGAAGAGAGCACAACTCAGAAACTAGTTGATGAAAGATTTATGACAATAAGATTAGGTATATATAGGACGTGGAGCATACACAAGGAGAAGCTATGAATTTCCGGGTGTCATAGAATCCATTATTTTCTTTAGGCGGTGTATATAGATCGGGTTTGGTTCGGATTTTTTAATTATCAAACTAAATTAATGGTATCGGATTTTTAAATCTATAAACCAAACCAACAAAATCGAGTTTTTTAATTTCGAATTTTTCGTGTTTTTCAATCTTGAGTTTTTCGGGTTTTTCGGATATTCAGGTCGGGTTTTTTCCAGTAAAGTTTTCATACAAAATATGTAACTTGTGCTACAAATATTTCTTTAGTCCTAGTAAAATTATTACAACTATATAATGTATTTTTCAAGAAAATAATACAAGAGTATGAGATAAGTCATAGCATTATATTAAAATATTCAATAAAAGGAATAATAAAGTTGCATAAATCAAATATTGCTAATTAATAAGCCATAATAAAAATTAACATAATCTAAAAATATTATATAAGTCATGGTAAAATAAGTATAACTAATAAGTACTATTAATTACATAACTAAGTACTAAAGAAAAAGATAATATGGGTTCAAATTTAAATTAATTAAAATTTTAACGATTTTTACTTGTATATTTATGCTCGGTGTTGCAAGTTCCAACTGCCTCCTGATCGAACCATATATTATATCTGAGTGTGCGCTCGCATGCATCCGAAAGCAAGTAGAAATCGGTATAGTGCAAGGCTGGTGGTGCCGGTCCAGTTAGTATCAAAGATGGTATGGGTGAGACAGTGATGAATTGGTAGATACGCTAAATCTAAGTGGGTGTTTCCAACACACATCCCCATGCCACAGGGCTCATAAACTAATACTATAAGTATCTATTTCACATCAGAGTGTGTGCTTCAGTTGTTTATTTGGATGTGCACGAGGTCTTGTCGTTTCAAAATTAGATACCTCTTTCGTTTTAATTTAGATAGGATAGTTTGATTCTCCACGAAATTTAACAAAATAAAGAAGACTTTTAAAACTTACGTTTTTAAAAACTTATGAGATAAAAACTATATGGCGTCATGATATTTTTATAGTTATAAAAACTTTTCATTAAGGGTAAGATAAACATTTTAAAATTAAATTATTTTTAAATTTATAAATATGTTATTTATTTTAAAACAAACCAAAAAAAAAAAATCTGGTCTAATTTGAAACTGAGCGAGTAGTACGTTTTACGCCTTCCAAAGCACTTGTTTTTCTTTGTTCTTGATGAGTATTCCCATTCTTGGGTTTCATATTAGTGAATAATTCAAATTATAATGCTTGATCTCCCAAGTTTAAAATCAGTGACTTATGCAAAATTTTATTTAATAAGTATCACTCTATTATTACAACTTGTATGTGCGTGGATCTAGGGTGGTGGATTTCTCTAAGCATTTCATTGCCACTATTTGAGATGAGGCCTTAGTGCATGCTTGCATTTTGTGTCATCCAAGAATGCATTACTTACAATTGCTAATTAGATTTTTCAGCCCTTGAAAATATATGTATTTCTACTAATGCCATAACCTTAATACATAAGAGTGATTATTATTTTTAACTGTCATTGCATCTATCACTCTTTTGTATTAATGTTATGCCATTAGCATAAATACATATAATTTCCATGACACTTATTGGCACTAATTTACAATCTGATTATCTTTGTGAGAGGTGTTTACATCAAACCAAGCAATTAAGGTTTAGCAGTTAAAAATTTAAATGAGAATACATATTTTAATCAGGGAGGTGTTTACAGTAAATCAAGCCTTTTAACATTTGCAATTCAAAATTAAAGTTGAGATACATATCACTTAACCATGATTAAATAGTAAATGTATTAAAAAAAATATGTGTTGCATTAGCTTGGTATAAGTATTGGTTGCGGAGAAAGTTTCCTCAGGACCAAAAGCTGGTGTTATTAGATTAGGAGCCGTTTGTCCATATTATTTTTTTCGAAACTCATCTTGAAAATATTGTTTGGTTATAAATTTGATTGAATTTTTTAATGAGTTTCAAAAAAATTTGAAGATAAGATTCAAACTGTGCTAGCGTTTGGACATAAATTTGGTTAAAACTTGAGAAAAAAAGTTTTGAAGTTGTGTTAAAAAATAATTATTGGAAGTTGAAGTTGTATTTAGACATAATTTATTTGGAAAAAAAGTTGAATTTTTGTGAAGATAAATTTTCACCCAAAAACTAACCCAAACCAGATTTTGGAACTTCA
This sequence comes from Nicotiana tomentosiformis, assembly GCF_000390325.3. NCBI lineage: Eukaryota > Viridiplantae > Streptophyta > Magnoliopsida > Solanales > Solanaceae > Nicotiana > Nicotiana tomentosiformis. Next base: position 74,364,045 of record NC_090820.1, on the reverse strand, counting down.
AAATTTGTCTTCAAAATCTTTCAAAAACTAATCAAATTTCATGAACAAATAATATCTTTAAAAAAAAATTGAAAAAAGGTAAAAACGATTTATGTACAAAGGGGAGCTTAAAAAAGTATTTCTTCTCTTTTTCAACTAAAATATATTTTACTCTAAAAAGACTATAATATTTTTTGAAATAAAATATATATCCAAACATAATTTTAATTTTCAAATACTTTTTTTCAGCTTAACTTTAATTTTTCTTTCAAATCTATCATATTTGTTTTGTCCAAACGCCTACTAAGATTTATTTAGGGTGATTAAATTAAGATATAAGTTCCACGACACTAAGATACGTTTTTGTCCTTTCTTGACATGTGAAATCACGTGCTTATTCAATTTTAGTCAAAATACTCACAGGTGACAGGACCGACCAGTCAGTATTCAGCAGCTGCATTGATTCAACCATTTTGAATTACAGTGAATCTAACTACCAGACTAGATATGTTTTCTTTGGACGCTCAATTTTTTTAAAGCAAAGTGCAACTTCTCTGATTCAAAATAAATAATTGAAAGAATTTCCAAACCCATGTTACTATTGCCTGCTTCAAAATTTTAAATCTATATTTGTTTCTCTTTCTAGTCTCTAAGGAGAGTGAGAGGGAGGTTTGTGATAACCCGATAGATTATCTTATACTTTAAAATCTAATTCTGTGATCTGAAACCTTAAAAATCATGTGTTTAGTCTTACTCGATTTGCGTGCACAGTCCCGACGTATTTTCGGAAAGCTTTTATGTTGAAAACTGTGAAAAATATGAAATTTTGCTTTGAAAATTATTTGAGTTGATTTTTGTCAACGTTTTGAGCAAACACACCCGGATTCGTGTTTTGACGATCCCGGTGGGTCCGTATCGTGATTTGGGATTTGGGCGTATGCTCGAAATCAAATTCGGAAGTCCCTAACCCGAGATATCGGACTTTGTCGAAATTTGAAAGCTAAAGGCTTAATGAATTTGAAATGTTTGACCAAAGTTTGATTTTTTGGATAACGGGTCTGTATTTTGGTTTCGAAACCCGATATAGATCCAATACCATATTTGTGACTTGTCTGTGATGAAAAACGGAGTTGGTTTGACGTGATTCGGACGTCCGGTTGTGAAAATAGAAGTTTCAAAGTTTTCTTGAAAATTTCATTTGATTTGGTGTTCAATTCGTAGTTCTAGGTGTTATTTTCGCTATTTGATCGCGCGAGCAAGTTCGTATGATATTTTTAGACTTGTGTGCACTTTTGGTTTAGAGCCCCGAGGGCTCGGGTGAGTTTCGGATAGGCTACGGAGTGAAAATAGGACTTAGAACATTGGTGGTATTTCCAGTTCTGGTGCATGCCTCTGGTATCGCATTTGCGATACCAGGCATCGCATTTGCGACCTCTGAGGGGTTCGCATTTGTGAGCTACTCATCGCAAATGCGAAGAGTAGTTGGGCCACCTTATGTTCGCATTTGCGATACAAAGTTCGCATTTGCGATGGGGACTGGGAGGGGAAATTCTTCGCATTTGCGATCATGGGGTCGCATTTGCGAACTATTCTTCGCATTTGTGAAGAAAGCAGGAATGAGGAGACCTTCGCATTTGGGGGGGCTTGCACTTGCGAACCCTAGGTCGCAAATGGGACACCTGCAACTGATCAAAACTTGACTTAGACAGGACTTTTGGTTCATTTTTCAAATTTTCAAACTCAAGAACCCTAGAGGCGATTTTCCAAAGAACTTTTCTTCCCCAAAACATTGGTAAATGGTTCTAAACTAGTTTCTTTCAATCTTTAACTACTTTTCGTAAAATTTCAACCTAAAATATAGAGTTTTCATGGTAGAAATTGGGGGTTTTGGTAGAATTAGGGATTTATGAAAAATAGAGATTTAGACCTCAAATTGAGGTCAAATTCCAAAATAAATTACATAATCGGGCTCGAAGGTGAATGGATAATCGGGTGTTGGTCCAAATTTTGGGTTTGGACCAAGCGAGCTCGGGTGTTGACTTTTGTTGACTTTTTCAATAATGACTTAAATTGAATCTTTTGCAATCGTGGGTGATTCCTAAGGCTTATTTTGAATCGTTTGGTTGGTAATTTGCTAGATATTGTTGGTTCGGAGGCTTGTTTGAAAGGCAAAGTTGTGGTTGAGCTTTGAGTGGTCTTTGGAGCGAGGTAAGTGTTGTGTCTAACCTTGACTTGAGGGAATTAGGAACCCTCGAACTATGTGCTATGTGATTCCCATGTGAACGGCGTATATGCGAGGTGACGAGTGCTTATACACCGCCGAATTATCTGTTTTCCCTGATTTACCGTGTTTCCTTAATTATTTCCTTTCCCTGTCTTAACTGTTATATGCTCTAAATGTTTTTCATGCTTAATTGCTACTTGTTATTCAATATCTTCTCCTGTTCACGACGTTAGTTCTTCCATAGTTTCATGATTCCCTGTTATTTGCTTAAATTGACTTACTTGCACCTTCTAATTGTCAATTACTGGATTGGTCTCGCTGTGTAGTACTACTCGTGTAGATTTTCTATATTGTATGAGGTTTTCATTTGGTTCAGTTTGGTATTTGTTGATCGTAAAGGTTATTGTGGTCTGAACTGTTGATTTGACTGTGCATTGAGTACATGGTACTGATATGGTGGGATCGGGGGTGCACGTCGCAGCAGGTGTAATAAGGGTGGATTGATGTGGTAGAATAAGGGTGAATTTGTACTATACGGTGGGATCGGGTTGCACGCCGCAACATGTGTAATAAGGGTGGATTGATGTGGTGGAATAAGCGTGAATTTGTACTATACGGTGGGATCGAATTGCATGCCACAACAGGTGGAATAAGGGTGGATTGACATGGTAAAATAAGAGTGAGTTATGATACTAATATTGACATATGGTGAATTATGATATTGTTGTTGATATCATTACGGTGAAATAAAGGAGAATTTTGTGTTATCTGGTAGGATCGGGTTGCGCGCCGCAACAACCTATATGTGTTCCATTTCTTGAGCTGTGTTGGTTTTTCCGGTATTTGTATCTGAATTATTAAAGATTGGTAATTCAGGACGACACCGGTTTATTCTTAAGGCTGTGGTTATTATTTTCAGTTGGTTGTTTAATTCTGTTTAGTATTCCCATTTTCTGTCATTATTATATACTGCGTTCAAGTTGTAGTGTAGGTGACCCGCCTTAGTCTCGTCACTATTTTGTCGAGGTTAGACTCGGCACTTACCAGTACATGGGGTCGGTTGTACTGATACTACATTCTGCACACTGTGCATATTTTGGAGTTGGTCCCAGAGGCGGCTACTAGAGAGCTCGGATTGGACAGTCTGCGAAGACTTGAGGTACAGCTGCTCAGTGACCGCAGCTCCTGAAGTCTCCGTCTTTATTTTTATTTAGCTATGTATTTTCATTCAGACATCTTTGTATTTATTTCAGACCCTTGTATGTATTACTCTAGAAGCTCGTGCACTTGTAACACCGGGTTCAGGGATTTGTAGCAGATATTTTTACTATTTTAGCTTCCACATTTATATTTGGATTATTGCAGTTAAATCAGTTCTTCTTCATTAATTAAATTTAAATTGTTAAAAAAGATAAAGTATTCTAACGTTGGCTTGCCTAGCAAGTGAAATGTTAGGTGTCATCACGGTCCCGACGGTGGGAATTTCGAGTCGTGACAGGGTTATACTGAATAGAGATATAAATCCATCCATCTCAATTTATATGATAATTTTTTCTTTGAAAATATAATATTTTAAAATATTTGACACTGTTTTATATTTGTACAACTTTCAAGAACTTAAATTCATTAAATTATTTGCGCTTTATCTGTAATATGATATTTACTTGCTTTTTAATCACTAGTTTAGTATCATCATTCATCATTACCAAATGGATAACTAATGAGTTTAAGTGATGTAACGACCCGGACGGTCATTTTTAGTGTATTAGTCCCGATCCCCTATTTATTATTTTTCCCGTATCTGTTTCTGCTTATGTGACTTGCCGGGAGGTCTTGTTTTTGGTTTCAGAGTGATTTGGGACACTTAGTCCCTAAAACAAAAGCTTAAATCTTAGAATTTTGACCGTAGTCAGAATTGTGTGAAGATAACTCCGGAATGGAGTTCTGTCGTGTCACGACCCAATTTCACTTATAGGTCGTGATGGCGCCCAACACTACAGCTAGGCAAGCCAATAAATAAATTAAACATATATCGATAAAATTTAAATCTAAGAAAAATAATAAGACACCAAATTCTACCAATGTGTGTGCCAAGACCTGGTGTCACAAGTGTATGAGCACTAGTAGATTATACAAAACTCTAAATACTATCTGAAATGAAAATAGACAGAATTAAAAATACAAGAAGAGGCACTGGTAGCTGCAGGACGGCTCAGAAAGGCAGCTCACCACTACGGCCTTGGATAACGAGGATGTGCGATGATAGGTCCTCCACTATTATTTGTCTCAGATCCTGCACAAAAAGTGCAGCAAGTGTAGTACGAGTACGTAAACAACGCGTACCCAGTAAGTATCAAGCCTAATCTCGAAGTGGTAGAGACGAGATGACCGACTTTGACACTCACTAAGGGTCAAAAATAATAAATGGAATAAATTATAATTATTCAAATGAGCATGATTCACAGAGTTAATAATAATTTTATTCAATTAGTAGAAATAATAAAAATCCTTCAATTGCAATAATTTTCAATCTATTAATTAAATCCTTCAATTTCAATAAAATTTTCAATTTATCAAATAGCTTTACAAGCTGCAATTCAATTTCAATAAATTTTTAATTTATCAAATAGCTTTACAAGCTGCAATAACTGTCCAAGTATCGTGTAATTATTATTATTATCAAGCACGAATTATGCCGAGGTCGTACGGCCCGATCCAGAGTGTCGTGTACACTGCCGATGGACGTGCAGCACGATCCATAGATGCATTTATCATGCCGAGGCGTTCGGCCCGCTCCACAAGAAAGGAGGACATTTTCTTATGTACCTCTAGATAGAGAGTATATTTATTATAAGACAAATTCGGAAGGAAGAACAATCTTTCTTAATAATTAATTATTTTAAACAGAAATTCAAGCATATGAGATTTCCATCCTTTAGTATTTTTATCTAACAATTCACAATATATATTGTTAGATATATATATATATATATATCAAATAATATTAATTAAACAAAGAATACAATTTACACAAGTAATTCATGCTTTGAGTTCTAAACTACCCGGACTTTAGTATTAATAGTAGCTACGCACGGACTCTCGTCACCTCGTGCGTACGTGGCCCCCGCAATTAGCAATAATTATTTAACTTAATCCCCTATGGGGTAATTTCCCCCTCACAAGATTAGACAAGAGACTTACCTCGTCTTGCTCCAATTTAATTCACTACTAGGCCTTTTCCTCGATTATCCAACTTCGATTGGCTCGAATCTAACCAAAAATAATTTGATACAATCACTAAAATTTATAGGAATCAATTCTATAAGAAAATACTACATTCTCAATAAAATCCCGAAATTTATTTAAAAATTGGATGTGGGGCCCACATCTCGAAATTCGACGAAAGTTACGAAATCCGATAACCCATTCAATTATGAGTCCAACCATACCAGTTTCACTCAAATCCGACTCTGAATCGATACCGAAATCTCAAAAATTCGTTTCTATGAGATTTCTAAAAAATTCCCAAATTTCAATCTCAAAATACTAATTAAATGGTGAAAACAATGATATATTTGTGTATGTAGACCAAATCCGAGTTAGAATCACTTACCCCAATGTCTTTCCCTTGAAAATCTATCAAAAGTCGCTTATGCTCAAGCTCAAGTTCGTCAAAAATGGCAAATGGGACAAATGCCCTCTTTTATAAATCTGCCCAGGCAGCCTTCTGAATTGGGCCTCGATCATGGCTTCGATCGTGGCCCTCGAGCCTGGGCTTTGGTCATGGCCTCGAGCCTGGGACTCGGTCATGGCCTCTATCATGGCATCAAGCCTTGCCTTCGATCATGGCTCTCGGGCTGGACCTTCGATCCTGGCTTCGACTCAGGCCGTCGACCCTGGGCTCGATATCTGGGCTCGATCTTGGGCTCGATCACATCCCAGAATATCCTGCAGAAGGAAATATTGCAACAGTTTTTTAAGTCCAACTTTTGATCCGTTAACCATCCAAAACTCACCCGAGGCCCTCGAGACCTCAACCAAATATACCAACAAGTCCTACAACATCATATGAACTTATGTGAAACCTCAAATCACCTAAAACGATGCTAAAATCACGAATTATGCTCCAATTCAAGCTTAATGAAACTTAAAATTTCCAACTTCTACATCCGATGTCAAAACCTATCAAATCAAGTCCGATTGACCTCAAATTTTGCACACAAGTCATAAATGACATAACGGAGCTATGAAAATTTTCGGAACTGGATTCCGACCCCAATATAAAAAAGTCAACTTCTCGGTCAAACTTCCAAACTTAAATTCTTGTTTTAGCCATTTCAAGCCTAATTTAACTACGGACTTCTAAATAAAATTCCAAACACGCTCCTAAGTCCAAAATCATCATACGGAGCTATTGGAATCGTCAAAATTTTATTCCAGGGTCGTTTTTTCAGAATGTTGACCAAAGTCAAATTTGGCCTTTTAAAGCCAACTTAAGGAACCAAGTGTTCCGATTTCAACCCAAACACTTCCAAATCCCGAACCAACCATCCTCGCAAGTCATAAATCATTAAAAGCACATACGAAAAGTTTTATTTTAGGGAACGGGGTTCTAAAGGTCAAAATGACCGGTTGGGTCATTACATTCTCCACCTCTTAAACAAACGTTCGTCCTTGAACGGGTTTAGAATTGTACCTGGAATGCTGAATAAGTATGGATATCTTCTCTGCATGTCTTCCTCAGCCTCCCAAGTCGCTTCCTCGACTGGTTGGCACCTCTACTGGACTTTTACTGCAAAAATTCTCTTGGACCTCAACTGGCGAACCTGTTTATCAACAATGGCAACTGCTTCTTCTTCATAGCCCAAACTATCATCTAGTTGAACTGTGCTGAAGTCTAACACATGTGATAGGTCGGCATGATACTTTCGGAGCATAGATACATAGAAAACCGGATGAACTCCCGACAGACTGGGAGGCAATGCAAGCTCATAAGCAACCTCCCCAACTCGTCTCAACACCTAAAATGGGCCTATAAACCTTGGGCTCAATTTTCCCTTTTTTCCAAATCTCATGATTCCCTTCATCGGCGAAACATTCAAGAGAACTTTTTCACCTACCATAAATGATAAATCACGCGCTTTTTGATACGCGTAACTCTTCTGTCTGGACTGTGCTGTATGAAGTCGCTCCTGAATCAACTTTACCTTTTCCAAGGCATCCTTCACCAAATCAGTACCATATAACTTAGCCTCACCGGGCTCAAACCACCCGATGGGCGAACGACATCGCTGACCATATAAAGCCTCAAATGGAGCCATCTCGATACTAGATTGGTAACTGTTATTATAAGTAAACTCGGCCAAAGGCATGAAACGATCCCACTGACCTCCAAAGTCAATCACACATGCCCTGAGCATATCCTCCAAAATCTAAATTGTCCGCTCTGACTGCCCGTCGGTCTGCGGATGAAAGGTTGTGCTGAGCTCTATGCGGGTCTTCAATTCACTATGTACTGCTCTCTAGAAATGTAAAGTAAACTAAGGCCATCTATGTGATATAATAGAAATTGGCACACCATGCAACCGAACTATCTCCTTAATATAAATCTGGGCCAACCTCTCTGAAGTATACGTAGTCACAACAGGAATAAAATGTGCCGACTTGGTCAACCTGTCGACGATGACCCAAACTGCATCAAACTTCCGCAAGGTCCGCGACAACCCAACTACAAAGTCCATAGTGATGCGTTCCCATTTCTACTCTAGTATAGTCATCTGCTGAAGTAGGCCACTTGGCCTCTGGTGCTCATATTTAACTTACTAGAAATTTAGACACCTAGCTACATACTCAACTATGTCCTTTTTCATTCATCGCCACCGATAATGCTTCCCCAGGTCACGATACATCTTCGTAGCACCTGGATGAATAGAATACCGAGAACTGTGTGCTCATCTAGGATCTTTTTCCTCAGTCCATCCACATTAGGAACACATAGACGATCCTGGAGTCGCAGAACTCCATCCGCTCCAATAGTAACTTCCTTGGCACCACCCCGTAGTACCGTTTCTCGAAGAACCATTAAGTGTGGATCATCATACTGGCAAGCCTTGATCTACTCAAATAGTGAAGACTGAGCTACAACACATGAAAGAACTCGGCTGGACTTTGAAATATCCAGCCGCAAAAGTCTGTTGGCCAAGGACTGAATATCTAAAGCTAATGGTCTCTCCTCTGCTGAAATGAAAGCCAAAGTACCCATACTCTCCGCCTTTATACTCAAGGCGTCTGCAACCACATTTGCTTTGCCCGGATGATATAGGATAGTAATATCAAATCTTTCAGTAATTCCAGCCATCTACACTGCCTCAAATTTAGGTCCCTCTGCTTGACCAAATGCTGCAAACTGCGATGATCAGTGTAAACTTCATAAGACACCCCATAAAGATAATGCCTCTAAATCTTAAGAGCGTGAACAATCACAGCTAATTCCAAATCATGTACCGAATAATTCTTCTCGTGGGGCTTCAGCTGACATGATGCATATGCAATAACTCGCCCTTCTTGCATTAATACACAACCCAAACCAACGCGTGAAACATCACAATACACTGTATACATCCCCGAACCGGAAAGCAACACTAACACTGGTGTTGTAGTCAATGTTATCTTGAGCTTCTGAAAGCTCACCTCACAATCATCGGACCATCGGAACGGAGCACCCTTCTGGGTTAATTTGGTCAAAGGTGCTACAATAGATGAAAACCCTTCTACGAATCGATGATAATACCCTGTTAAACCTAGAAAACTCCTAATTTCAGTCGCCGAAGTGGGACGATGCCAATTCTGAACTGCCTCAATCTTTTTGGGATCAACCTTAATAACTTCGCCCGATACAATATGCCCCAAAAATGCTACAGACTCTAGCCAGAATTTACATTTGGAGAACTTAGCATATAGCTTTTGTTCCCGCAGTGTATGAAGCACCACTCTCATATGTTGCTCGTGCTCCTCCTTACTGCGCGAGTAGATCAAGATGCCATCAATGGAGACAATGACAAACGAATCAATATATGGCATGAATACCCTATTCATCAAATCCATAAACATTGTCGGGGCATTAGTTAAACTGAAGGACATCACCAGAAACTCATAATGAGCTTATCTAGTCCGGAAAGTAGTCTTCGGAACATCCGAATCCCGATTCTTCAATTGATGGTACCCCGACCTCAAGTCGATCTTAGAGAACACCCTAGTACCCTGCAACTGGTCAAATAGATCATCAATACGCGGCAACGAGTACTTGTTCTTAATAGTGACTTTGTTCAATTGGCAATAATCAATACACATCCGCATTATTCCATCTTTCTTTTTCATAAATAATACCGGTGCACCCCAAGGTGATACACTCGGTCTGACTAACCCTTTGGCCAGTAACTCTTCAAGATGTTCTTTCAATTATTTCAATTCTTTCGGAGCCGTGCGATACGGTGGGATAGATATAGGATGGGTATCTGGAGCCAAGTCAATACAAAAATCAATATCACGATCAGGTGGCATACCTGGAAGATCTGAAGGAAATACATCGGAGAACTCCCGAACTACAGGCACTAAATCAATAGCCGGAGTCTCTGCAGTAGTATCCCGAACATAGGCTAGATAAGCCAAAAAAACCCTTCTCAACCATGTGTTGAGCCTTTATAAAATAAATAACTCGATTAAATGAACTAACAGACGAACCCTTCCACTTTAGCTTAGGCAATGATGGAATATCCAAGGTAACAGTCTTGGCATGACAGTCTAGAATAACATGATATGGAGATAACCAGTCCATGCCTATAATAATTTCAAAATCGATCATCTCAAGCAATAGGAGATCTTCTCTAGTTTCATAACCACAGAATATAATAATACATGACCGGTAGATCCGGTTTACAATAACAGAATCGCCCACATGAGTGGACACATAAACAGGAGTACTCAAGGACTCACGAGAAACACCCAGGAATGGAGAAAATAGAGATGACACATATGAATACGTATATCCTGGATCAAATAATACCGAGGCATCTCTGCCGCAAACAGAAATAATACCTGTAATCATGGCATCTGAGGCCTCTATATTTGGTCTGACCGGAAAAGCATAGAACCGAGCTGGAGCACCAGCTGGCTGGCCTCCGCCTATCTGACCTCCACCTCTAGGACGACCCCTACCCACCTGTCCTCCACCTCTTGGTGGTCGGACTACTGGTGGAGAAACTGGTCCGGTAAGTATAGGCTGCTGACCTCGCTGTACTGGTCTACCCCTCAGCCTGGGGCAGAATCTCCGTATGTGACTGGGGTCCCGCACTCGTAACAACTCTTCGGTGCGATGGGCTGCTGACTAAGAGTCTGGCCCTGGGGAACTGAATACCCACTGGGAGGACCCTAAATAGCTGGTGGGCGATAAGAACTTTCTGGTATAACACTGAGATAAGGTTGCACTGAAGCACCTCGAGGAGGTGGTGGTGCTGGATATGGGGGCCTACTGGACTGCCCTCTTACAAAGTGACCTCTTCCCCCATACGGAGCACCTCTGAACTCTCCAGAATACCTGAACCGCTTATCTCTCATAACCTGCTCTCGGCTCCGCTGACGTACACCATCAATCCTGCGGGCTATCTCTACAACTAGCTCATAAGAAGTACCCATCTCAACCTCTCTATCCATAGTGGCCTGAATGCCAGTATGTAAACCCGCAACAAACCTCCGCACTCTCTCCACCTCAGTAGGGAGTATCATAAGTGCATGGCGAGATAACTCAGAGAACCTCGCCTCATAATCGGTCACTGACATCTGACTCTACTGGAGCTGCTCAAACTGAAACCTCAACTCTTCCCTCTGAGAGGGTGGAATATACCTGTCCAGGAAGATACGGGTAAACCTGTCCCAAGTCATGGGAGGAGAATCTGCTGGCCTGCCAAGAACATAAGACTACCACCATCTACGGGATGTGCCTTCTAGCTGAAAAGTAGCAAAGTCTACCCTATGAGACTCCAATATCCTCATGTTGTACAGTCTATCCTTGCACCGATCAATGAAATCTTAGGGATCCTCATGTCGCTCACCCCCAAAGATAGGAAGATCTAGTCTAGTCCATCTGTCCAATAGTGTTTGAGGATCGGCGGCTACAGCTGGCCTGGGCTCAGGTGTAGCTGCTGCCACTGGCTGGGCTCTACCCACGGGTAGTGCACCCTGGGTCTGATATACAGCAGCTATCTATCCATGAGCCTGCGCGGTCGGAGTTTGTGCTCCCCCGCCCGCCTGAGATGTGGCGAGGTCTGCCGGAAATAAACCGGCCTGAGTCATATTGTCCATGAACTGTAGCATACGACCCATGACATCCTGAAATCCCGGTGCAGATGTAAAATCCACCGGAGCTGGCTCTACCACATGCACCTCACCCTGTTCCTCAATAATGGGATTCTCTGCTGGACCCACTGGCGGCATAACTGGAACAGTCCTGGGACGTCTCTCCCTTTACCACGGGCTGGAGCCCTCCCTCGGCCTCTGCCTCTACCTCTAGCAACTGGGGGAGTATCTCTTCCCTGGTCTAGAACCTGATTAGAGCGTGTTCTCACCATCTATGATAGAATAAGAGAAGGATATTTAGTACTACATCAATTCCACGATGGAACATGAAGAAAGGTAGTTTCCTAACAACATATAGCCTCTCGAATATAAGTACAAACGTCTATGTACTGATCCGCAAGACTCTATTAGGTTTGCTTATAACTTATGAGACCTACGTGAACCTAGTGCTCTGATACCATGTTGTCACAACCCAATTTCACCTATAGGTCGTGATGGCTCCTAACACTACAGCTAGGCAAGCCAACAAATAAATTAAACATATATCAATAAAATTTAAATCCAAGAAAAATAATAAGACACCAAAATCTACCAATGTGTGTGCCAAGACTTGGTGTCACAAGTGTATGAGCATCTAGCAGATTATACAAAACTCCAAATACTGTCTGAAATGAAAATAAACATAATTAAAAATACAAGAAGAGGCATTGGTAGCTGCAGGATGGCTCAGAAAGACAGCTCACCACTACGCCCCTGGATAACGAGGATGTGCGATGATAGGTCCTCCACTAGTATTTGTTTCAGATCTTGCACAAAATGTGTAGCAAGTGTAGCATGAGTACGTAAACAACGTGTACCCAGTAAGTATCAAGCCTAATCTCGAAGTAGTAGAGACGAGATGACAGACTTTGACACTCACTAAGGGTCAACAAAAATAAATGGAATAAATTATAATTATTCAAATGATCATGATTCACAGAGTTAACAATAATTTAATTCAATTAGCAAAAATAATAAAAATCCTTCAAATGCAACAATTTTCAATATATTAATCAAATCCTTAAATTTCAATAAAATTTCTAATGTATCAAATAGCTTTACAAGCTGCAATTCAATTTCAATAAATTTTTAATTTATCAAATAGCTTTACAAGCTGCAATAAACTATCCAAGTATCGTGTAATTATTATTATTATTAAGCACGATTTCTGCTGAGGTCGTACGGCCCGATCCAGAGTGTCATGTACACTGTCGAGGGACGTGCGGCACGATCCATAGATGCATCTATCCTGCCGAGACATTCGGCTCGCTCCACAAGAAAGGAGTACATTTTCTTATGTACCTCCGTAAGGAGAGTATATTTATTATAAGATAAATTTGGGAGGAAGAATAATTTCTCTTAATAATTAATTAATTTAAACAGAAATTCAAGCATATGAGATTTCCAATATCACAATTCACAATATATATATATATATATATATATATATATATATATATATATATATTCAATAATATTAATTAAACAAAGAATACAATTTACACAAGTAATTCATGCTTTGAGTCCTAAACTACCTGGACTTTAGCATTAATAGTAGCTACGCACGAATTCTCGTAACCTCGTACGTACGTAGCCCCCGCAATTAGCAACAATTATTTAACTTAATCACCTATGGGGTAATTTCCCCCTCACAAAATTAGACAAGAGATTTACCTCGTCTTGCTCCAATTTAATTCACTAGTTGGTCTTTTCCTCGATTATCCAACTTCGATTGGCTCGAATCTAACCAAAAATAATTCGATACAATCACTAAAATTTATAGGAATCAATTCTATAAGAAAATACTATATTTTCAATAAATTCCCAAAATTTATTAAAAATTCGTTCGTGGGGCCCACATCACGGAATCCGGTAAAAGTTACGTTATTCGAGAAACTATTCAATCACGAGTCTAACCATACCAGTTTCACTCAAATCCGACTCTGAATCGATACCGAAATCTCAAAAATTCATTTCTATAAGATTTCAAAAAAATTCAATCTCAAAACACTAATTAAATGGTGAAAATAATGATATATTTGTGTATGTAGACCAAATCCGAGTTAGAATCACTTACCCCAATGTCTTTCCCTTGAAAATCTGTTAAAAGTCGCCTTTACTCAAGCTCAAGTTCGTCAAAAATGGCAAATAGGACGAATGCCCTCTTTTATAAATCTGCCTAGGCAGCCTTCGGAATTGGGCCTCGATCGTGGCTTCGATAGTGGCCCTCGAGCCTGGGCTACGGTCATGGCCTTGAGCATGGGACTCGATCATGGCCTTGATCATGGCATCGAGCCTGCGCCTTCGATTGTGACCCTCGATCTTGGGTCTCGATCCTTGCCCTCGAGCCTTGTCTTCGATCATGGCCCTCGAGCTGGATCTTCGATCGTGGCTTCGATCCTGAGCCTCATCCCTGACTTCGACTCAGTCCGTCGACCCTGGACTCGATATCTGGGCTTGATATCTGGGCTCGATCTTGGGCTCGATCACATCCCAGAATATCCAACATAAGGAAAAATTACAACAACTTTTTAAGTCCAACTTTTGATCTGTTAACCAACCGAAACTCACCCGAGACCCTCGGGACCTCAACCAAATATACTAACAAGTCCTAAAATATCATACGAACTTATGTGAAACCTCAAATCACCTAAACCGATGCTAAAACCATGAATTATGCTCCAATTCAAGCTTAAAGAAACTTAGAATTTTCAAAAAACATTCGATGTCGAAACCTATCAAATCAAGTCCGATTGACCTCAAATTTTGCACACAAGTCATAAATGACATAACGGAGCTTTGAAAATTTTCGAAACTGGATTCTGACCCCGATATAAAAAAGTCAACTCCCCGGGTAAAATTCTAAACTTAAATTCTTGTTTTCAAGCCTAATTTAACTACGGACTTCCAAATAGAATTCGGCACACGCTCCTAAGTCCAAAATCACCATACGAAGCTGTTGGAATCGTCAAAATTCTATTCCGGGGTCGTTTTCTCAAAATGTTGACCGAAGTCAAATTTGGCCTTTTAAAGTCAATTTAAGGAACCAAGTGTTCCGATTTCAACCCAAACATTTTCAAATCCCGAACCAACCGTCCCTGCAAGTCATAAATTATTAAAAGCACATACGGAAAGTTTTATTTTAGGGAACGGGATTCTAAAGTCAAAAATGACCGGTTGGGTCATTACACGTCGGGTCCATTATCTCCGTTGGGTGATTTTGGACTTAGGAACGTGTACGGACTGTGAATTTGAGGTCTGTAGCTAATTTAGTCTTTAAATGGCAAAAGTCAAATTTTTGGGGAGTTTGACCGGGGGTTGACTTTTTGATATTGCGGTCGGATTCCGATTTCAGAAATTGGAGTAGGTCTGTAATATTGAATATGACTTGTGTGCAAAATTTGATGTCAATCGGACATGGTTTGGTATGATTCGGCATCGTTTGTAGAATTTGGAAATTTCGAAGTTCATTAAGCTTGGATTGGAGAGTGATTCGTATTTTTGATGTTATTTGAGAGGGTTTGAGGATTCGACTAAGTTCGTATAGTGTTTTGGGACTTGATGGTATGTTTGGTTGAGGTCCCGGGGCCTCGGGTGAGTTTCAAGTGGTTAACAATTCATTTTTGGACTTTGGTTGATGGCGGATATCTGCGGGTGTATATTTTCTGGTTTCCTCTTACACGTTCGCGAGAGGAGCCTCGCGTTCGCGAAGGGTTAATGTGAGCTGGGAAGATTTTGTTCTTCGCGTTCGCGAAGAATAGGTCGCGAACGCGAAGGTGTGGTCTACGTGTGCATCACGAACGCATGAGTGGTTTCGCGTTCGCGAAGAGAAGTGAGGCAGCAGGAGACCCCAGGTCTTTGGTCTATGTGTTCGCGAGGTATGGGACGCGTTCGCGATAAGTTGAGCTTGTGAAGCTTCGCGTTTGGGTTGGCCTACGCGAACGCGAGAGGATGGTCGTGTTCGCGAAGAAGGAAATCTGGGCAGACAGTATTAATTTAAAAAACGAGGGTTTTAACCCATTTTACATATTTTGAGCTAGAGAACACGGAATTGGGCGATTCTTGAAGGGATTTTTGTGGAGTTGATTCGGGTAAGTGATTCCTACTTGGTTTTGGTTAAATCCCATGATTTCATCTTTAATTTTATCATCTAATTTGTGATATGGGGTGAGCAATTGGGGAAAAAGAGGAAGAACTCTTGAGTTAGAATTTTGAGGTTTTGGATTGGATTTTATTATCGGATTTGTGTAATTTTGGTATGGTTATGCTCGTGAGTGAATGAGCTTTCGGGTTTGTAACTTTTGTCGGATTTTGAGACATGGGACCGGGGGCCGATTTCGGATTTTTGGCATATAATTTCGTGTTTTTCTTGTGGAATTGATTCTTTTAGCTTATATTAATTACATCGTACTGCTTATGGCTAGATTCGGGACATTTGGAGATTGATTCGAGGGGAAAAGGCATTGCGGATTAGGATTTTGCGCGGTTTGAGGTAAGTAACAGTTTTAAATTTGGTCCTGAGGGTATGAAACCTCGGATTTTGGTATGATGTGACTATTTTGGAGGTAACACACATGCTAGGTGACGGGCGCGTGGGCGTGCACCGTGGGGGATTCTGACTTGGTCCATCTCGTGAGACTGTAAAGTCGAATAACCTAATGTTAATTACCTGTTCTATCTATGTTATAGAAATTTGACTACAATCATATTAGAAATGATGCTTAGGCTATGTGATAGTACGGTTGGGACTCGCCGAGGTCGCGTACCTGTGAATTATTTGCTAATTGTTGTCTTGTACTCAGTCATAGTTTTATTTGTACATCATATCTCAGTCTCTTCTTGATTCCTGTTGATACACTATGTTATTTTGTTTGGGCTGATCTTTATGATTTCTGAGGTCCGTGAGACTAGAGAGGTACATGACTGAGTGAGGCCGAGGGCCTGGTTGTGAGGTATAGATACCATAACACGTGAGTTGTCTGTGTGAATTATGATGTTTATACTTAGCACGTAAGTTGTTCGTGCAGCACGTGAGTTGTCCGTGCGGATTATAGCGCTTGGTATGTAGGAGCCCCTACGGATTCTGCACACCCCCAGTGAGCGCAGGTACCTTTTGAGTGTTAGTACTATGGGCTAAGAGCTGAGTGATTGAGCTGTTGTGACGAGTTGAGTATCTGTTGCCCTTAGAGGTTGTACTTGTTTTTCATTTGTTGATATACTTAGTTGCTATCTGTCATTGTTGTGGAATTTCTGAAAGATTCTATATCCGGATTACCTGCACTATAACTATATAAACTGATTTGACTTGAACTGCCGGATTTGAAAGCATATCTATTCTTTGCTGGAATTACTGAAAATGAACTGTATTTGTATAGCTCGTCACTACCTTCTCAGTTCCTTATTTATTTCCGTTACTTACTGAGTTGGTTGTACTCTTGCTACACCATGTACTTCATGTGGAGATCCAGGTGTGTTTGGTCACGGAGGTCGCTGAGTTTGTGCGGGATCACTTACCGGAGACTACGAGGTAGATGTTGGCGTCCGCAGACCTTGTCTCTCCTTCTATGTTTGTTTCTTTCTTTCTGTATTGATACTTAGACACTGTTTGTATTAGACTAGATATCTAGATGCTCATGACTTAGTGACACCCCGATGTCGGGATATTTGTTTTTCTGCATTTATACTTTGGATTTTACCCTATTTTTATGAAAGACTCTGGTTATTTTAAATATATTTTAAATAGGCGCCATCACGACGGGTTAGGTTTTGGGTCATGACAAGTTGGTATCAGAGCCTAGGTTACATAGGTCTCATGAGTCATGAGCAGGTTTAGTAGAGTCTTGCGGATCGGCACGGAGACGTCTGTACTTATCTTCGAGAGGTTGCCGAACCCTTAGGAAAAACTTCACATTATTGAATTCTTGTCGTGTGAATCTTTTGATTCTAGTAACTAAATTTCTGTTGTTTCATTCTCTCACAGATGGTGAGGACTCGTACTACGGGGCAGGACGGATAGACACCAGTACCACCAATCAAGGACGCGAGAGGTCGAGGTCGCGGTAGAGGTCGCGATAGGGGCAAAGGTGCAGCTCGCACCGCAACTAGGGCAGCACCTGCAGATCCACCAGTTTCCCTAGTTCAGGAGCGGGCTCCAGTTGTGGATGAGTCGGTGGGACCAGCTTAGGCACCACCTGTGCCCATGGTGATTTCAGGCCTTTAGGAGGCCTTAGCTCAGATTCTGACCGCGTGTACTAGTCTTGCTCAGGCGGTCTCTGTTCCGACCGCAGCAGCTACTTCTCAGGCCGGGGAAGGTGCTCAGACTCCCGCCGCCCGTATACCAGAGTAGGTGGTACAGGGATTCCAGACACCAGGGGCACCACCAGCCCAGCCAGTTGCAGCTGCTCAGGACTATATGGTACTTGTCATGCCTGATGATGAGCAGTGTCGATTGGAGAGGTATGGGAGACTCCAACCTCCATCTTTCAGTGGTACCGAGGGAGAGGATGCACAAGGCTTCTTGGACAGGTGTCAGAGGATACTCCGTACAACAGGTATTCTAGAGACCAGTGGGATCTCGTTCACTACTTTTCAGTTCTCTAGGCTGCCTTGAGTTGGTGGGAGGCTTACGAGAGGCGTAGGCCGATCGACGCAGCACCCCTTACCTGACAGCAGTTCTCCGGTCTATTCCTGGAGAAGTTCGTGCCTTAGTCCCGTAGAGAGGAGATGTGCAGGCAGTTCGAGCAGCTTTGTAAAGGTGATATGTCCGTGACGCAGTATGAGATGAGATTTTCAAAGTTGGCTCGTCATGCTATCTAGTTGGTTCCCTCAGACGGGGAGAGGATCAGGAGGTTCATAGATGGCCTCACTTTTCAGCTGCGATTGCTTATGACTAGAGAGAGAGTGTCTGGTGCTACTTTCGACAAGGTTGTCGACATTTCTCGTTAGATTGAGATAGTTCACAACCAGGAGCGGGTTGAGAGGGAGGCCAAGAGGCCTCGTGGATAGGGTGGATTTAGCGGTGTTCCTTCTGGGGGCAGTTCTATCATGGTAGGGGTCATCGTTTCAGACATGCTCAGACGGCTCACCTAGTCCACCATGGTGCATCATCTGGCCACGGGTCATACAATCATCAGTAGGGCCAATCGTCGTTCAGTGCACTACCAGCGCAGAGTTCTCACCATGCCTCGTCAGCTTAGGTTTCCACGGGTAGTTCCTTTGGGCATCAAGAGCAGTAGTTCCATTAGAGTAGGGGTTGTTTCGAGTGCAGAGATTTTGGTCACATTAAGAGAGATTGCCCTAGGTTGTTAAGTGGGGCTTCACAACAGAGTACTCGGCCGATGGCACCAGTACCAGCAACTCCACTACCCGTCCAACCAGCTTGAGATGGGGCTCAGTCAGATAGGGGTCGCCCGAGAGGAGGAGGCCGATCAGGGGGTGTCCAGGCCCATTTCTATGCTCTCCCTACCAAACCAGATTCCATTGCTTCGGATGTTATGATTACAAGTATTGTCTCAGTTTGCCATAAAGATGCCTTTGTATTATTTGACCCTGGATCCATTTATTCATATGTGTCCTCATATTTCACTCATTATCTAGTTATGCCCCACGAGTCTCTAGTTGCATCTGTTCGTGTATCCACTCTAGTGGGCCATACTATCATTGTGGACCGTGTATATCGGTCATGTGTGGTGACTATTGGGAGTTTGGAGACTAGAGTGGATCTCTTGTTGCTTAGTATGATCGATTTTGATGTGATTTTGGGTATGGATTGTTTGTCTCCATGTCATATTGTTCTAGATTGTCACACTAAGACCGTGACGTTGATGATGCCGGGGTTGCCGAGGGTTAAGTGGAGCGGCTCTATAGACTATGTTCCTAGTAGAGTGATTTCATACTAGAAAGCTCAACGGATGGTTGAGAAGGGTTGTCTATCTTATCTGGCCTTTGTGAGGGATGTTAGTGCAGAGCCCCCAGCTATTGATTCTGTTCCGGTGGTGCGAGATTTCCCGGATGTATTTCCTGCAGACCTGCCGGGCATGTCGCCCGACGGGGATATTGATTTCGGTATTGATTTGGTGCCGGGCACTCAGCTCATTTCTATTCCACCGTACCGTATGGAACCGGCTGAGTTGAAAGAGTTGAAGGAGCAACTTCAGGAACTCCTTGATAAGGGGTTTATTCGGCCAAGCATGTCACCTTGGGGTGCACCAGTTCTATTTGTGAAGAAGAAGGATGGTGCTATAATAATGTGCATTGATTACAGACAATTGAACAAGGTCACAATCAAGAACAAGTATCCTTTACAGCGTATTGATGATTTATTTGACCATCTTCAGGGAGCGATGGTGTTCTCTAAGATTGATTTGAGGTCAGGGTATCACCAGCTGAAGATTCGGGACTCAGATATTCTTAAGACAGCTTTTAGGACCCAATATGGCAATTATGAGTTCCTTGTGATGTCTTTTGGGCTGACCAATGCCCCAGCAACGTTCATACATTTGATAAACAATGTGTTTCGGCCTTATCTTGACTTGTTCGTTATTGTATTCATTGATGACATCCTGGTGTACTCTCATAGCTAGGAGGAGCATGCTCAGCATCTGAGGATTGTGTTACAGCGATTGAGGGAGGAGAAGCTTTATGCAAAGTTCTCCAAGTGTGAGTTTTGGCTCAGTTCAGTGGCGTTCTTGGGGAACGTGGTGTCCAGTGAGGGTATTCAGGTGGATCTGAAGAAGATAAAGGCAGTGCAGAGTTGGCCCAGACCGTCCTCAGCCACGGAGATTCGGAGCTTTCTTGGGTTGGCGGGCTATTACCGTCGTTTTGTGGAGAGTTTCCCATCTATTGAATCACCCTTGACCAAATTGACCCAAAAGGGTGTTTCTTTCAGGTGGTCGGAGGAGTGCGAGGAGAGCTTTCAGAAGCTCAAGACTGCTTTGATCATGACTCCAGTTCTAGTTCTACCATCAGCTTCTGGTTCTTGCACAGTGTATTATGATGCCTCGCGGATCGGTATTGGGTATGTTCTGATGCAAGAGGGCAGAGTGATTGCTTATGCTTCGCGCTAGTTGAAGCCCCATGAGAAGAACTATCCTGTCCATGACTTTGAGTTAGAAGCTATTGTTCACGCCTTAAAGATTTGGCCGCACTATTTCTACGGTGTGCATTGTGAGATTTACACTGATCATCAGAGTTTGCAGCATCTGTTCAAACAGGAGGATCTTAACTTGCGTCAGCGGAGGTAGTTGGAGCTTCTTAAGGACTATGATATCACCATTTTGTACCATCCCGGGAAGGCCAATGTGGTGGCCGACGCCTTTAGTCACCGGGTGGAAAGTTTGGGGAGCTTAGAATATATTCCAGCAACAGAGAGGCCATTGGCATTGGATGTTCAGGCCTTAGATATCCAGTTTGTTAGATTGGATGTTTCCGAGCCGAGTCGAGTATTGGCTTGTGTGGTCTCTCAGTCTTCTCTTTATGATCTTATCAGGGAGCATCAGTATGATAACCCCCATCTTCTTGTCCTTAAGGACACGGTCCAGCACAGTGATGCTAGGGAGGTCACTATTGGGGATGATGGTGCATTGAGGATGCAGGGCAGGCTATGTATGCCCAATGTAGATGGTTTGTATGAGTTGATTCTCTAGGAGGATCACAGTTTGCGGTATTCTATTCATCCGGGCGCCGCGAAGATGTATCAGGACTTGAGACAACATTACCGGTGGAAGAAAATGAAGAAGGACATAGTGGAGTATGTAGCTCGATGCCTAAATTGTCAGCAGGTGAAGTATGAGCATCAGCAACCAGGTGGGTCGCTTCAGAAGTTAGAGATTCCGGAGTGGAAATGGGAGCAGATCACTATGGATTTCGTTGTTATGCTTCCACGGACTCAGAGGAAGTTTGATGCAGTTTGGGTGATTATGGACCAGCTGACCAAGTTAGCTCATTTTATTCCTATGATGACTACCTATTCTTCCGAGCAGCTGGCTCGAGTGTATATCCGCTAGATCGTCAGGCTTCATGGCGTACCGATATCTATCATTTCTGATCGGGGTAAGCAGTTTACATCATGGTTTTGGAAGGCAGTACAGCTTGAGTTGGGTACTCGAGTGGAGTTAAGCACAACATTTCACCCTTAGACGGACGGACAGTCCGAGCGCACTATTCAGATATTAGAGGATATGCTCAATGCATGTTTGATGGAGTTTGGGAGTTCGTAAGAGTAGTTCTTGCCTCTAGCGGAGTTTCCTTACAACAACAGTTACCAGTCGAGCATCCATATGGCACCGTATGAGGCTCTGTATGGTAGGCAGTGTAGGTCTCCAGTGGGTTGGTTCAAGACGGACGAGGCTAGATTATTGGGTACAGACTTGGTTCAGGATGCTCTGGAGATGGTTAGGGTGATTCAGGATAGACTACGCACAGCCCAGCCAAGACAGAAGAGTTATGCGGATCGGAAGGTTCGCGATATTGCATTCATGGTTGGAGAGCGGGTCTTGCTCTGGGTGTCACTCATGAAGGGTGTTATGAGGTTTGGGAAGAAGGGCAAGCTGAGCCCGAGGTTTATCGGTCCATTTGAGGTATTGTGACGTGTTGGGGAGCTTGATTATGAGCTTACCTTGCCTCCCAGTCTAGCAGGCGTTCATCCAATATTCCATGTTTCTATGCTCCGGAAGTATCACGGCGATCCGTCTCACGTATTGGATTTCAGCTCAGTCCAATTGGACAAGGATTCATCTTATGTTGAGGAGCCAGAAGCGATCTTAGATAGGCAGGTTTAAAAGCTGAGGTCAAAGAATATTGCTTCTGTGAAGGTTCAATGGAGGGGTCAGCCGGTCGAGGAGGCAACTTGGGACCGAGCATGATATGCACAACCGTTATCCTCATCTTTTCACCACTTCAGGTATGTCTCTATGCTCGTTCGAGGATGAACGATTGTTTTAAGAAGGGGAGGATGTAACAACCCAGCCGGTCTTTTTGAGTGTATTAGCCCCGATCCTTTATTTACTATTTTTCCCGTATCTGTTTCTGCTTATGTGACTTGTCGGGGGGGTCTTATTTTTGGTTTCGGAGTGATTTGGGACACTTAGTCCTTAAAACAGAAGCTTAAGTCTTAGGATTTTGATCGTAGTCGAAATTGTGTGAAGACAACTCCGAAATGGAGTTTCGTCGGTTCCGTTAGCTTTGTTGGGTGATTTTGGACTTCAGAGCGTGTCTGGACTGTGAATTTGAGGTCTGTAGCTAATTTAGGCTTGAAATAGCGAAAGTCGAATTTTTGGAGAGTTTGACCGGGGGGTTGACTTTTTGATATCGGGGTTGGATTCCAATTTCGGAAGTTGGAGTAAGTCTGTAATGCTGAATATGACTTATGTGCAAAATTTAAGGTCAATCGGACGTGGTTTGGTATGATTCGGCATCGTTTGTAGAATTTGGATATTTCTAAGTTCATTAAGTTTGGATTGGAGAGTGATTCATGTTTTTGATGCTATTTGAGGTGATTTGAGGATTCGACTAAGTTCGTATAGTATTTTGGGACTTGATGGTATGTTTGGTTGAGGTCCCGGGGGCCTCGGGTGAGTTTCAAGTGGTTAACGGATCATTTCGGACTTTGGTTGATGGCTGATATCTGCTGGTGTATATTTTCTGGTTTCCTCTTACGCGTTCGCGAGAGGAGCCTCGCATTCGCGAAGGGTTAGTGTGAGTTGGAAAGATTTTGTCCTTCGCGTTCGCGAAGAAGAGGTCGTGAACGCGAAGGTGTGGTCTGCGTGTGCATAGCGAACATGTGAGTGGTGTCGAGTTCGCGAAGAGAAGTAAGGCAGCTGGGGACCCCAGGTCTTTGGTCTACGCGTTCGCAAGGTATGGGCTGCGTTCGCGATGAGTTGATATTGTAAAGCTTCGTGTTCTCGAAGCATTGATCGCGTTCACGAAGAGTAAACTAGGAGGCAGTCTGGGTTGGCCTACGCGAATGCGAGAGGACGGTCGCGTTCGCGAAAAAAGAAATCTGGGCAGACAGTATTAATTTCAAAAATGAGGGTTTGAACCCGTTTTACATATTTTGAGCTAGAGAACACGGAATTAGGTGATTCTTGAACGGATATTTGTGGAGTTGATTGGGGTAAGTGATTCCTACTTGATTTTGGTTAAATTCCATGATTTTATCTTTAATTTTATCATCTAATTTGTGATTTGGGATGAGAAATTGGGGAAAAAGAGGAAGAACTCTTGAGTTAGAATTTTGAGGTTTTGGATGGGATTTTGCTATCGGATTTGAGTAATTTTGGTATGGTTATGCTCGTGAGTGGACAAAATTTTGGGTTTTGTAACTTTTGTCGGATTTCGAAACGTGGGCCCGGGGCCGGGTTCGGGCCGATTTCGGATTTTTGGCTTAGAATTTTATGTTTTTCTTGTGGAATTGATTCTTTTAACTTATATTAATTACATCGTACTGCTTGTGGCTAGATTCGGGGAGTTTGGAGATTGATTCGAGGGGCAAAGGCATTGCGGAGTAGGATTTTGCGCGGTTTGAGGTAAGTAACAGTTTTAAATCTGGTCCTGAGGGTATGAAACCTAGGATTTTGGTATGATGTGACTATTTTGAAGGTGACGCACATGCTAGGTGACGGGCGCATGGGCGTCCACCATGGGAGATTATGACTTGGTCCGTCCCGTGAGACTGTAAAGTCGAATAGCCTATTGTTAATTACCTGGTCTCTCTGTGTTATTGAAATTTGACTGCAATCATGTTAGAAATCATGCTTAGGCTATATGATAGTATGGTTGGGACCCGTAGAGGTCGCGTACCTGTGAATTATTTGCTAATTGTTGTCTTGTACTCAGTCATAGTTTTACTTGTACATCATATCTCAGTCTCTTCTTGATTCTAGTTGATACACTATGTTATTTTGTTTGGGCTGATCTCACTACAAAACAAATAGCGTTTAGCGACAGATTTTCACTACAAAATAAACTTTTTCTTTTTTGTTTTGTTTTTCTTTCTCTTGAGGAATTTTGATATGATAATTCTTGTTTGACTGGTACCTTGATTTTCATACTTTTGGGTCAATAATAAATTGATATGATTTTAGGGTTTAGATTTAAGTATTTTATTAGGGATTTACCTTAATAATAAATTGATATGATATGTTCCAGCAAGAACTGATTTTTATATCCTTGATTTTATGGGAAAAATAAAAGTTGTATTGAAAATGAGGAGGAGGATGAGGAAGAGTTTGAAGAAGAAACAGATGATAATGTGTTGATAAAACTGTACTACTATATTTTCATTGACTTTTATTTGTAGTAGTCTGTGTGGTATGCTATAACTTATGTGTCTATGTTGTAATATAATCTATAGAGAATTAAATCGAATATCACGTTTGTAGTAATCTAAGTGGTACACTTTTATTGCTTACGTTGTGCTTCCGAAGTTAGTTGTGAAACTGCAATTCTGATTATCATGTGCATTTCTTTATGCTTAATACAATTATTCCCGTAGAGTAAAATGATTTAGAAGTTTTTAATGCCTTGTTCTGTCGTCATATTAAGATTGAATAATCGGAAGTGAAATATTTTGTAGCTGAAAGTTAGGGATTAATAATCATCTTTATTTTGAAGAAAGTTTCTCCTTATAATCTCATACTGCATTATGTCTAACAATCTTTGATATGACATAAAGGTTTTGATAGGGGAATCCTGTGATACTTCTCCCATTTGGGAATAGTTATAAAATTTTAAGTACTTTATATATGTCAATGTTTGGTAAGACAACAAGAATCAGCAAGCTATAATCAGGTTGTTACAAGCACTGCTAGTTAATACAATCTTGTATAAGTTGTTCTATCTCCTGGTAAATACTCTTTAGTATGACTATATATTTAATACTTGTTAAGTCACTGTTAACTTGTATCATGTATGTGTTTGTGGTTTATCATCCGTAGTTGGAAAGTCTCCAGTTGTCAAAATTCAATAGGAAATGCATAATTGTTGTTCTCAAACATTGATATTCTTTGCTAATTTATTTCTTGATTTCTATATATATTAGAATTTACTAATATAATCTGACTTGATTAGCATTGAGGTGTAGTTGATTAATGTATATATACAAATAATATAAAGTATTATTATGGTAAAAGATGATATGAGCCGATTTTTTTAAACACAAGATATAAAGAGTAATTTTGATATTATTGTTATTATCATACATTTAAAAATACAATATTCAAAAGTTTTATTTTACTTTATTAATTTTGTATCTAATAAAATCAAACTAAGACCCATAAAATGAAACAAAAAGACAAGTATGCTTTTGGCTAAGCAATGCTCTAGTTAGCAAAGCAAACCATAGCAGTGTACACTACTAGAAACCCGATAAAAACTGACCAACTTTGGTCGGTAATGGTCAATAACCGTCCAAAACGCGACCATTTACGTGTGGACAGTATTTTAGAGGTCGCAAAGGCATACCGACCAAAGTTGGTCCGAAATTACCGACCAAATTTGGTCGGTCGATTAAATTCAAAAATGAAATATTGCAAAATAAACCGACCAAAGTTGGTCGGTATTTTAATTATGTAATCAAAAGATTCACCATCTGGGAATTGAACCGGGATTTGTACCGTGGCAAGATACTATTCTACCACTAGACCATTGGTGCATTTTATTTTAAGACTGTCTTTTATTTGATTTATACTCTTTAATTGTATTTTCACACGAAAATAACCGACCAAAGTTGGTCGGTTTTATAAAAAATAAAATTACCGACCAAAATTGGTCGGTTTTTTAAGATGACTGGCCGAATTAACCTACCAATTTTGGTCGGTTTTTTTAATATTAATTTTTATTTATTTTAATTAAAAACCGACCAAAGTTGGTCGGTTTCTTGAAAAATAAATTTCGCGGGACTCAAAAACAGTTTCCCGCATTGTGCGCCAAAGAAAACCAACCAAAGTTGGTCGGTTTCGTAAAAATAAATTAAAAAATAAAATATTTTGAAAAACCGACCAACTTTGATAAATTTTTGCCTAATTTCTAGTAGCGGTAATCAATCAATCAACTAATTACACTTCAATTCGAACCAATTAAAATCAACTATAGCATAAAACTTCTAATATCCACCTATTTGAACTATATAAAGCTTCTATATATAACTAATATAATCCTCTTTAGTATACTCATACTAATACTAAAACCATATCTAGTTGCACCTAATGGAAGAAACTGCAAGAGGATAACTAAAAGTATTGGAATATTGAAAATTGAGTAATTGTCCAGGTTTTAAAGGCTTTCCATTATTGACAAGGTAATCATTATAACCAAGTCTTCTGAAAATTGCAGGATTTATAAGTCTTGTCGAACTGAACCAACCACAACTCAAGTGAATGTTAAGTCAACTTCCAGAGGAGCATGTGTTTATGATTGTGACTGAGTACACTGGTTCCTGGCGGACCTTGAGTTACTTGTAAGATGTCTTTTCGACATAATTCAATTAATCCTATTTCGTAATGTGAGTTATTGCGTTCACCACCACTACCACCGCTATTACTGTGCTTTTCTTGAATAGCACCACCTTCTTCAGCTAGTTTCAATGCATGATTAACTTGCATCACTGTATACAATACCATCAAAGATATTAATAAAAAATACTTGATTTAAGATTTTGATCGGACATTGAACATTCAAGATAGTTAAGAGTAATTGAGTCAATCCTTAATTAAGGAAAAAATTCACAAAAAGTTAACCAGAAGAAGATCCTACTAGAAGCTAAGATATATACAGTCAAACTTTTTTATAACAGTCTTGTTAGTCCTGATATTATTTGACTGTTATAGTGACGTGTTGTTATAGAAAACATATATTATAGTAATATAATATTAAAAATAATTTCAAAGAAAACTTAAATATTATAATGAAGAGCTATATGTATATAATATATCTAGTACATGCATATATGTTAGATTTTCCAACTTCAGTTTTTATTTGGCAAATAAAGAAAAGGAGAAGAGAACAATGAAAGGGAGAAGGAAAAGAGAGCTTATATAGTGAAGTGCAATAATAGAGAACAATCTACTAGAAGCTAGGATATATACAGTCTCTCTATAAGAATCTTGCTTGTTCCAATATCTTTTGGCTGCTATAGTGAAGTGCCGTTATAAAGAATATATTATAACATGATATTAAAAATGGTTCCAAAATAACTCAGTTGTTATAGTAAAATGCTACAGAGGATCGTTGTTATAGATGAGATCTGACTGTATATGTAAATGTATATGTATATATATATATATATATATATATATATATATATATATATATATATATATATATATATATATATATATATACTATAAATATCCCCAATGATATAATAGTTTCGTACCCTCAAACCTAAGATTTTTTCTTTTTTCTTATTTGCAGTTTCTCTTTGTAAAATACAACTGAATAACAATGAGGAGCATTAATGGTGAACGAAGCCTTTTCATGGTTTATGCGGTTTTTTCTTTTTTCTTATTTGCAATTTCACTTTGCAAAATACAACTGAATAACAATGAGGAACATTAATGATGAACGAAGCCTTTTCATGATTTATGTGGTTTTCTTGCTTGTTACATTCTCTGGTATATATGTTACCTCTCTTCTTTCCCTTCTCCCTTTTCATTATTCTCTTCTCGTTTACTTTTTTTTTGTTTATTTTTGTATTATTTTCCAGAAAATATTAGTGAAGTTGGAAAATCTAAACGTTCATGCATGTACATATATATATATGTACTATATATATATATATATATATATATATACTCCCTTTGTTTCAATTTATGTGAAATTATTTCCTTTTTAGTCCGTGCCAAAAAAGAATGATATCTTTTCTTATTTGAAAACAATTTATCTTTATGCAATGATTTATAGCCACACAAAATATATGTGCTTCCAAATAAGGTAAATTGTTTCCAAATAAGGAAAGAGGTCATTCTTTTTGGCACGGACTAAAAGGGAAATAAGTTCACATAAATTGAAACAGAAAGAGTATATATATATATATATATATATATATATATATATATATATATATATATGTAGTACATGCATGAACATTTGGATTTTCCAACTTCACTAATATTTTCTGGAAAATAATACAAAAATAAACAAAAAAAAGTAAAGGAGAAGAGAATAATGAAAGGGGGAAGGGAAAGAAGAGGGGTAATATATATACCACAAGCAAAAAAACCACATAAACTATGAAAAGGCTTCGTTCACCATTAATGCTCCTCATTGTTATTCAGTTATATTTTTCAAAGTGAAACTGCAAATAAGAAAAATGAAAAAACCTTAGGTTTGAGGGTACGAAATTATTATATCATTGGGGATATTTATAGTGTGTATGCACGGACCAACATTAATTGGTAACATTATAAAATTGGAAAATAATTTAATAAGTCAAAATCTACTGATACTATATATAAGCAAATTCTTATTAATGCTATATACAAACATTAATTAGTAATATTTAAAAAAATAGAAAACAATCTTCCATAATAGGTCAAAATATATTGTAACATACTAGTAATTCACGCATAGCGAGTCAAACTCCATAATTAATAATATCACGAGGAACATCATTAATTAGCTAACAAGCTCAATTAACCTTAAGTTGGCACTTCTTTTTTCCCTAGTTTCCTTCTTCTTTTTTCAAATGCACTTCTTTTTTATTTAATCATTGGAAATTAGAACCCTATTGGGTCCAACTATTTAATTTTATGTCTTATAATACCCCATTAGGGCCTGCAGGAAAAAAAATGGAAAACAATCTTTTATAGAAGGTCGAAATATTCTTATAGTGTAAGAAAATTTTTACTTAAAGTTAATGCAACTAAGCTCTATAGAAATATTAATGGGTAAGCTTAAAAAATGAAAAACAATCTTCTATAATTTGTAAAAGTAGTGTAAGAAAATCTTTATACGGTCATGCATGGGCGAGCCAAAAAAGAGGGAAAATCTAACTTTTTTTTTTGTGAAACAGATATATGTAGTTTTGTTCACATCATATGAAAAAAGTTACGTACTCCTAGTCCTTGAAAAGGTTTCTCATGCAAAAAGGGGTACTTGCACTACAACAAATGTGATCTTTAACCACAAAATTATTAGTTACAATAGAAAAGGTATCCCTAATTATTCATTTTCCTTGACAAAAATAACAATCCGTACTTAAGTGCATGAAGGGTAAATATTTAGTGACGAAATTCAAATTTCGTAGCAAAAATTTTGTCTACTAAAGTTTCCCACCAAATAAATGGATTGGCGCCAAAATTTGAGTAATATTAGCCACAAAATTAAAGGTATTGGTGACAAATTAGTTTTGTCACTAATGTTCTAGACAATTTGTGACAAATTAATATTTGTCTTAAAACTAATTATATTTTGGATACGAATAATATTTGTCACTAAAAGTATGCAATTAAAATGGCGACAAACTAAAATTTGTAGTTAAATGGTGTAAAATTTAGCCATAAATTTTTATAATTTTTGTGACCTTAGCTTTTGTCACTAAAGCATAAACAATTCGTGACAATCATAGTATCGTCTCTATTTAATCCACAAAACTATTAGCTACCGCTGAAAATTCGTCACTAATTATTGACTATTTGTGACAAAAATTACACCCATACTTAAATATATCAGGGACATACTTTTAGTGACGAAACATAAATTTCATAGCAAAAGTTTTGTCTACTAAAGTTTCCTAAAAAAAAATGGTTTGGCGCCAAATATTAAGTAACATAAGCCACAAAGTTAAAGACATTGGTGAAAATTAGTTTCGTCACTAATGTTGTAGACAATTTGTGACAAATTATTATTTGTCTTAAAATTAATCATAATTTGAATACGAAAATAGTTTCGTCACTAAAAATTTAATTATTTTTTACTTTGAGATATTTTGAAACAATTTCATCCCTCCTTGAATGTACCTCTTTAATT
This sequence comes from Nicotiana tomentosiformis, assembly GCF_000390325.3. Lineage (NCBI taxonomy): Eukaryota > Viridiplantae > Streptophyta > Magnoliopsida > Solanales > Solanaceae > Nicotiana > Nicotiana tomentosiformis. The sequence continues at coordinate 74,333,486 of NC_090820.1, read as the reverse complement.
ATTGTAGATATCTTCCATCAAATTTAAAAGAAATTAATTTTTAATTATATTTTAAAAGGTATACTTAGAGTTTAAATCTTTGTATGTATAACTAGTTATGAATTTACTAATAAATTATTAGATTTTGTTAATTTAAATTAGTGAAATATGAATAACTTTTTAAATTAATTATTTTTTATCTTTTAACAATTTGATTTAATATTGATTTGTATAATAAATTTTTTAATCATGAGTTATCCTTGTTAGCAAACGTTTTAATCTTGTGATATTTTTTGGTAATATAATAAAGATAAAGTGTAAATAAATTGCCAACAATATATTTTTTAAGGTTAGTAAAAATATTTTTGTTACTAATAAAATACTTAATTACCCAAAAACCAACATTTTTGGTTTTCATTATTTTTCAAAGTTGAACCAAAAAAGTGGCGGTAAATTTGCCTCCTTTTCTTTATGTTTCCCCAAATCCCTCCTTTTAATTTGTATACTGCCGCCTCCATCCCCTTCATCTCCCCCATGTCTCCTCGTATCCTCATCTAACTCTTACCCTAGTAAGATCTGCCTATTGCTATCATGATATATCATCTCTCTCTCTCTTAAACATACAATCCAAAGTGTTTGATTTTCTTCGAAGCTTTTTTTTTAACTTAACAACTTTAAGAGACTAAAACTGTAATGATGTTTTGTTTTAAGACCCAATGCCATTTCTCGTACCTCTTTTGCTTCGGTACAGATCTCATACCGGATCTCACTGTGTTTATGTAGTAGTGGTTTCTTTTTAAATTTTATGAAGAATATTTAAAGATATTTTGTTTATGTTTCTTTAATTTTTGTGAGGTTAAGTACTCAAAATTTGACATTTCTTACTCTTAATTCTTGAGGTTATTTGCAGCCAGAGAGGAATTGAGAATATCTGTTGTGTTAAATCGAGTAAGTATTTTATTCACCAGTACTTATTTCTTATTCTATTGTTTGCTTCACTAATTAATACATAATTTATGATTAACGTTTAATTTTTTTTTCTAAATCATGTATAAAAACGTATGACTAAAATTATAACTTTTTTCACAGGTACATAAACGTGGAAGTTATTCAAGAGTAAAATTATTAGATAAGTGGTTACATTAGAATTATTCTTGTATTCCGATTAGACTTTTCATGTTGGATAGATTTTACTTTATTTATGTATTTTCATTTATGGAGTTTGTAATGAGATATTATCTCAATATAGTATTAGTTGTTTAGAATTATATGATCATGGATGAAATATTTTGTTGTTACCATGCATGTTTTATTTTGTTATTTCCAATTTGTAAAATGATAAATTATCAATTAATGGAAAACTAGGTATACTAATTATAAATAGAACCGCCACTAATTTAAATGACATCAGATTTTGTAACTATTGACAAAATGTATACCTCTAAAACCTTATTTTTCAGCAACGACTATATTATACTTTTCAAGACATTCACATTTATATTAGTTTGTCCCAAATTGAATGTATCTAGTGGCAAAAATAATATTTGTCTGAGAATTGCTTTTATCGACCACCAAGTAACGTTTTATTTATGACAAGTGTAATTGTCACTAATCATAAAAATTTGTAGCAATAATTTTATTTAGTTGATAAAAATAAATTTTTAGATGGAATTAATTTTTAATTATAAAATTATAAACCATTTTTACAAAAGAAAAATTGTCACTAATTCATACATTTAGGGACAGAATATTTTTTCGTATATAAAAGGTGATCTTTAGTGACAAAACTACTTTTGTACTACTACAAAATATGCACAATTTTAGAGACAATTGACGTCGTCACTAATTAAGCTAAATAGTTAGTGACAAAATTATTTTGTCGGTATTAACAACTTTTTAGTGACGAAAATAAATAATTAGATACAATTTTTATTTTACTTTCTCTGACAAACAAGCTTGTCACAGATACTATTCATTTGGGGAAGGAAAAAAATTTGTTGTTAATATAGTTCTATTTAGCGACGAAACAATAAGTTGTCTTTGTATACTTTTAGTGACCCTCTTTCATGGACGAACTATTGACGAATTATTTTTCGTCATAAAAGCTTTTTTATGACATAATATGAAGTTTAAGTGACAGAATAATTCGTCATTGATAATCAAATTTGTTGTAGTGTCTTTATGATTTCTGAGGGCCGTGAGACTAGAGAGGTACGTGACTGAGTGAGGCCGAGGGCCTGGTTATGAGGTATAGATACCGTAGCACGTGATTTGTCCGTGCGAATCATGATGTTTATACTTAGCACGTGAGTTGTCCGTGCGGATTCTAATATGATACTGTAGCACATGAGTTGTCCATGCGGATCTTGATATGATACGATAGCACGTAAGTTGCCCGTACAACACATAAGTTATCCGTGCGAATTATAGTGCTTGGGCTGTAGGAGCCCCTACGGAGTCTGCACAATCCCAGTGAGCGCAGGTACCTATTGAGTGTGAGTACTGAGGGCTGAGAGCCGAGTAATTGAGCTGTTGTAACGAGATGAGTGTCCGTTGCCCTGAGAGGTTGTATTTGTTTTTCATTTGTTGATATACTTAGTTGCTATCTGTCATTGTTGTGGAATTTCTGAAAGATTCTATATCCGGATTACCTGCATTGTAACTGTATAAACTGATTTGACTTGAACTGTCGAATTTGAAAGCATGTCTATTCTTTGCTGGAATTACTGAAAATGAATTGTATTTGTATAGCTCGTCACTACCTTCTCAGTTCTTTATTTATTTCTGTTATTTGTTGAGTTGGTTGTACTCATGCTACACCCTGCACTTCATGTGCAGATCCAGGTATATTTGATCACGGGGGTCGTTGAATTCGTGCGCGATCGGAGACTGCGAGGTAGCTGCCGGCGTCCGCAGACCTTGTCTCTCCTTCTATATTTTTTTCTTTCTTTCTGTACTGATACTTAGACACTGTTTGTATTAGACTGGATATCTATATGTTCATGACTCAGTGACACCCCGATGTAAGGCTATTTGTTTTCGCACTTATGCTTTGGGTTTTACCCCGTTTTTATGAAAGTCTCCAATTATTTTAAATATATTAATTCATTTCTGTTAAATGTTGAAAGTATTTTGGAGATGTCGGCTTGCCTAGTATCACGATAGGCGCCATCACAACGGGTTAAGTTTTGGGTCGTGACAAGTTATCATATTCAAAAAGCCGTGAATATCCATATTATTTGGTTAACTTATTTTGTTTTATCCGTATTAATTAAATATAGATCGGATCGAATAATTTATTTATTTTTGACTTGCCAAAGTTACTTTAATGACTATTGAGTTTAATTTTATCCATGCCGTAATTATTTAACTTGAGGGACTGTTTGATTTAGTTTAAGTTCAGTATATGTAAATTAACCCACCATGTTTAAAAGTTCAGAGACTATGTACAAATATTAAACTTGAAATTTTATGTTGAGATCTTACATAAAATTTTAAAAACCTTTTTTTGTTTTGGACATTTCTATGTGATTAGATTTTAAATGGTCTTTATTTAATTACATAAAATATAAATTATTGCATAGAGAGTAAATCCACAACTTATCAAATAAAATTATAACCTTGTTATAGATGCCAACTACATTACGAAATGGTAGTACTATAATGCTCAAGAATATTGCAGTTGCTTCAGTACCTTGTAAGTGATAATTAAATTGAAAAACTTAAGATACAAAATCAGGTTTAAAAGAAAAATACAATTATAACTGAATTAATTTTTTTGGCTCAAAGTTCTAAAGGCACTGCACTTAAAACAATGAAAAGTTACGAAAGTCAACAAGTTAAATCCAAATTTTTAATATACTACATAAATTACTGTATGAACTTAAAAGGCAAGTGATAACATTATTATTTATATAAACAATAGGGTTAGAAGTAATACCTGCATGATTTTTGAAATAAATAAACACTAACTTGAAACTTAACATTCAGATAATTTTAACTTGCCATAAATTTATATCAAAATTACTACTTCACAATATAACTAGAAAAGAGCAACGCCTAGGGGCCAAAAGATGCTTGTATAAGAAGTGTTACTTCCTCTTTTAATTTTCCTTCAGTCCCTGAAGAATGAAAGAAAGAATAAAAAAAAAAAAAAAACTCAAAAGCTATTTAAAATAGAAACAATTTGCAAGTTTCAACTTCTTCTTTTTGGCGCATATTTAAGGAGTAATAAAAGAAAAAGTGAAAATATTAAAACTATCTACCAAAAATTATGTACCTTAGCTTAGTTTGACCAATATTCTATTGACCTCACCAAATTTAACATAATTAAAAGTAATAAAGTCAGTTAACTCTGTCATTTTGTCGAGGACTACCAGGCATCAATTATGTACACAATTGAAATTTTTTCCAATTTGTTTTTTGATTAATGTAATTTCTCAAACTAAAATGTATGCATTCCAACAACAAATTATATTTTCAAATCCCACGCTTTCATTTTTGTGCATACACCACTATTTTTGTTCGAAATTAATATTTCTCTATTTGGTAGTTAAGTTAAACAGACCAAGACATCAATATCAAAATTATTTAATTATACTCCAAAAAATGGTTCCTGAATTTTTTTATAGCAGTATAATAAAATGTAGACCACGGTAAATAATTGCCAAAGAAAATTTACAATAGTATTAGAAAATGTAGACCACAGTCTATAGTTCCCAAAGAAAAATTGTAATAGTATCGCCCCAAGATGTAGATCACAACACATACTTATGATAATATCAATGACAGATGTAGACCCAAAATTTATAATATTTTGGTGCAATAGCTCAAAGTTATAAATAGGGATCTTTACACAAATAGCCGGTCATATTTATTGTTTATTTTTCCTAGTCATATACATAGATTATATATTAAATATATAATTATACACATATAATACTTAAATTATACATCCATCAGCTATTTTTAGTTTAAACAACTGGATTGGACGACTATTTGGGTGACCTCAAATTTTTTGCGAAAATCTTCTGCATTAAGCACAGTGTTATTGGGCCAGTCCTTAGCACGGGCTATCTCTAACTAGTAGGTAGCTGCTATATGTCAAGTGCCTCTATGCATAGACTCTTATAGTAACAAGATACATATATACATGTCCATCTAACTGTAACTTCTTATTAATTTGTTGGCTCTAGCTAGTTAAAATAAAATTACCATTAATTCTGCTATTCAGCATGAATAGACCAGTTTACACATGAATATCTGCTAGCTACTTCCCAGTTCCCACCAGCACAAAGTAGCGGGAAAACATTTAATTTAACCCATACCTACGTTAGAGAGGTCCAGCCAATAAACAATTAATATGAATTCATGTCCAAACGCCTGCATAACTCCATCGCAGATTGATTGATTGATACAAGTAATTTTAATTTGTAATTAAACTTGTCATGTAAGCACGCAGAATTACTGTCAATTCCTGTTTTAGCCACTTCAATAGAAATGAAATACATTAGTCTTCTAGACGCTGCATCCGCGCGCGAAATGTTACAAGCATATATAGGCCAATGACAAGGCGAAAAACGAAAAACGAAAAAGAAAAAAGAATCCTAGTAAAACATTAATTCTTAGTTAGCTAGCCCTTTACTAATTAATATCTTCTTCATCTTGAAAGGCTAGTTCAGATTTATTGCTTGCAACTTGAAGCCTGATCCTTGTAAGATCGATCTCAACCAAACTGGAGGACACCCATGTAGCTTGTATTTAGAGGTGTACAAAGAAAACCGATAAATCGTTCCAAACCGATAATCCAAATCAAACCGGAAAAAAAATTCGATTGTGGTTTGGTTTGATTTGATTTGGTATTAGGAAAAAAAAATCCGACGATAATTTATTTGGTTTGGTTTTAACTAAAAAAAGTCAAATCGAAACCAAATGTAACTACCCGGCCGGTCATTTTGAGTATTACAGCCCCGTCCCCCCATTTACTGCTCATTTTGTGCTTTATGGATGTTATGTGACTTGTCGGGGTAGTTGATTCGGGTCCGGTGAGGTTTCGGAATGAATTGAGACACTTAGTCTCAAGGATGAAAACCTAAGTTGAAAAGGGTGACTGAATGTTAACTTATGTGCAAACGACTCCAAAATAGGGTTTTGATGATTCCAATAGCTCTGTATGGTGATTTCGGACTTAAGAGTGTGTCCGGATATTTATTTTGAGGTCCGTATCTAAATTTGGCCTGAAATGGCGAAACTAGGAAATGGAAAGTTTGGAAGTTTGACCGGGGGTTGACTTTATTGATAACGGGATCGGAATCAAGTTCTGAAAATTTTTATAGGTCCGTTATGTCATTTATGACTTGTGTGCAGAATTTGAGGTCAATCAGACTTGATTTGATAGGTTTCGGCATCGATTGCAGAAGTTGAAATTCGTTAGTTTTCGTTAAGCTTTAATTGGGGTGCGATTCGTATTTTTAGCGTTGTCTGATGTGATTTGAGGCATCGACTAAGTTCATATGATATTTTAGGACTTGTTGGTATTTTTGTTTCGGGTCCCGAGGGCCTCAGTGGATTCCGAATGGTTAACGGATCAAAATTTGAACTTAAATAGCTGCTGAAAATTTTTGCCTTCTAGTGCAATCGTACCTGCAGAGTTTTGCTAGCAGGTGCGACCTCACAGAAGCGTGTTTTCCATCACAGAAGTGGCCAGGCGTGGGTTGAGGCATTGATCGCAGAAGCGGGCAGGTGGAGCGCATAAGCGGGTTGCACCTGCGAGTGTGCGATCGCAGAGGCGGAAGGGCGAGAAGGGAGGCTACTTCGCAGAAGCGAGTCAGCAGAAGCAGATTTCTTGTCCGCAGAAGCAAAGGCAGTCGCATAAGCGGAAGCTTCACAGCAAAAGAGGAACTGCAGATGCGTCCAAGTGCATCGCAGATGCGAAAATGCTGGGCAGTGTATAAATCGAAGTGTCCGAGAGTTTTTTCTCACTTTTGGACATTTCAAGCACGGGTTGGGGCGATTTTTGAGCGAGAATTCACGGAAAAATTTGAGGTAAGTACCTTGTGATCATTGTTAGTCAATAATAATGAATTATCAATGAGTATTCCGATTAGATTACGTGTTTTTGAGGTGTAATTTGAGAATTTGATCCTAGGGATTTGAAAATAAGATTTGAGGATTTGGAGGTCGAGTGATGTTGAAATTTGGTAAAATTGTTATGGTTGGACTCGTGGTTGAATGAGCATATTTTGTAAATTTTGTCGAGTTCCGGGACGTGGGGCCCACTGTTGATTTTTAGTTAAATTTTGGATTTTAATTGGGAAATTTAGTATTTTCATTTGGAATTGATTCCTACAATTCGTGTTGATTGTATCGAATTAATTATGACTAGATACGAGGCATTCAGAGGCAAATTCGCGAGGCAAAGACTTATTGAAATAAAGAATTTCACGGTTTGAGGTAACATTTCTAAACTTGGTTCTGAGGGTATAAACCCCGAAAATACGTGTTAGTTGATTCCGTGGAATTGTGTAGTCAAATAATCTTGGCATTATCCATGTACTTTCATGTGTTAAAGGAATTGAGTGGAGACTCGTATTAAAGATCACGTTTAGGCTACGTGCCGATATTTTTGGGACCCACAGAGGTAGAATTACTGTTGAATTATTTGTTTAAATTGTAATTTTATACTCAGTCACATCTATTAATTGCATATCATATCATCAGTCTTTATACTCATTCATTCATACATCATATCATCATGTCGGGTTGATTTTTATGTTATTGAGAGCCCGTGAGACTAGAGATGTTGAGTGATATTTATGGAATCTGGCTGCACGTCATAGCATGTTAAATTTATTTTTTCCTGGATCTGGCTTATTATTGCGCTTGGGCTGAAGGAGCCCTCCAGAGTCTGCACCCCACACAGTGAGCGCAATTGATATTATATTAAGGGATGGATCTTCCCTAGGCATGGATCTTGCCCGAATTATTTACATTTTTGGGATGGATTTTCTCGGGGTATGGATCTTGCCCAAATCATTTATATTTGGGGATGGACCTTCCATGGGCTGGATTGGCCTTATACAATACTGAGTGACTGACTGTCAATTGATATTATATTTGGGATGGATCTTCCCTGGACTGTATTGGTCATATACAGTATTGAGTGATTGAGTATTTTGAGAGTGTGAGAACACGAGGTTTCCACTGAGGTGCATCACATACAACATGTAGATATAGAGATGTCATATTCTTCATATCATTCAGAATTTTATGTATTTTACTTGTACTAAGTTTAACTGTTGAACTTGAAAGCATGCCTACATTTCTGTACTATTATTTATATAGTGGACTGTACCTGTTGAGCTCGTCACTACTTTCAGCCCAAAGGTTAGTCTTGTTACTTATTGAGTACATTAGGTCGGTTGTACTCATATTACACTCTGCACTTCGTGTGCAGACCCAAGTACCTCCGGATACGGCGGCTGCTAGATTTCGGGGATTTATCTGTTAGAGACTATCGAGGTAGTTGCTTTGGCGTCTGCAGACTTTGACCCTTATTCCTTTCAGTTATTTGTACTGTTCTACATTTCATGACAGTGTTTGTATCAGTCAGACTATGTTATCATTTAGATGCTCATGTACTCAGTGACACCGGGGTTTTGGGAGTGTATTTGTATCAATATTTGTGGGATTTTTCTATTAAATCTAAATATTATATTTTCAAAGTTAAAAGATTATTGTGATTTATTGAGGTTATCGACTTGTCTAGTGTTGAGATAGGTGCCATCACGACATGCGAATTTTGGGTCGTGATAAGTTGGTATCAGAGCCTAGGTTACATAGGTCTCATGAGTCATGAGCAGGTTTAGTAGAGTCTTGCGGATCGGTATGGAGACGTCTGTAAAATTTTACTTTCTTGTATTTTTGTCATGCGAATTCGTTGATTCCGGAACTAAAATTCTTTATTCTATTCTCTCACAGATGGTGAGGACATGCACTACCGGATCGGACGGCCAACCACTAGTATCACCAGTTAGGGCCACGAGAGGTCAGGGTCGTGGTAGAGGCCAGGGTCGCGGTAGAGGCCGAGGTGTAGCTAGTACAGCAGCTAGAGCAACACCTGTTGACCAACTAGTTACTCCATCTTATGAGTAGGTTCTAGATATAGTTGAGCCGGTAGGACCAGCTCAGGTACCAGCTATGCCTATTGTGATTCCACACCTTTAGGAGGCTTTGGCCCAGATATTGATGGTTTACACTGGCCTTGCTCAATTGGTTTTGGCTCAGGCCGTACCAACCACTTCTCGGTCCGGGGGAGGTACTCATACTCCCGTCGCCCGTACTCCAAAGCAGGTAGTGCAGGGACTTCAGATACAGGGGATACTACCAGCCAGCCGGTTGTAGCTGCTCAGACCCAGGTGGGTCCTATTATGAATGACGAGGAGCAGAAGAGACTAGTGAGGTTTGGGAGTCTTCGTCCTCCATCATTAAGTGGAACTAAGTCGGAGGATGCTCAGGATTTCTTGGACAGATGCCAGTGGATTCTTCGAACAACAGGTATTCTGGAGACCAGTGGGGTCTCATTTACTACTTTCAGCTAACTGGAGCAACCATGATATGGTGGGAGACTTATGAGAAGAGCAGACCAGTTGGTGCATCACTACTTTCATGGCATGAGTTCTCCGTATTATTCATAGAGAAGTTTGTGCCACAGACCCGTAGAGAGGAACTGCGCAGGCATTTCGAGCATTTACGTCAGGAGGACCTGTCCTTGACCCAGTATGAGATGTAGCTTTCAGAATTGGCTCACCATGCAGTTTGGTTGGTTCCCACTGATAGGGAGAAGATCAAGAGGTTCATTAATGGCCTCAACCAGCAATTCTGTTTTATTGTGACTCTGGGAAATGTAGTAGGTGCTAAATTCGATGAGGTGTTTGACAGTACTCGACGGCTAGAAATGGTCCGCACTCATGAGCGTGATGAGAGGGAGGCTAACAGATTTCGTGGTCTGGGTAATTCCAGCAGTATTCTTTCTAGGGGACAGTCCTATCACAATAGGGGTTGACCTTATAGGCCCGCTCAGATGGCTCGTCCAGCTCATCGTGGCGCATCAGCTAGCCATGGTTCATACAGTGCTCGACCGAGTCAATCTTCTCCTAGTTCACTTCCAGCTCAGAATTCATCTCGTGCACCATTAGTTAAGGGTTCATCTGTACCAAGTTCTTTTAGTGAACTATTTTGGTTCTCGAGGTCCACCTTAGTACTTGCCGACATTTTCAGAGAGGGGTTGCTTTGAGTGTGGAGAGTTGGATCATGTGAAGAGATATTGTCCCCGCCTGTCGGGAGGTCCAGTTCAGTAGAGGGTCAGGCTGCGACTCCCGAACCAGTTATTTCATCACCCGCCCAGCTAGCACGAGGTGGGGCACAAGCAGCTAGAGGTCTCCCTAGAAGGGGAGGTAGATTAGGCGGTGGTCAGGCCCGATTCTATGCTATTCCTGCCAAGCCAAATGCCGTTGCTTCTAATGCAGTGGTTACAGGTATTGTTTCAGTGTGCCACAAAGATGCTTCCACTTTATTTGACCGTGGTTCTACTTATTCTTACGCTTCATCCTATTTTGCTCGTTGTCTGGAAATGCCCCGTGATTCCTTAGTCTTACCTGTTCGTGTATCTACGCCGGTGGGCGATACTATTATTGTGGACCGTGTGTATCGGTCATGTATGGTAACTATTGGGGGATTGGAGAATAAAGTTGATCTCTTATTGCTTAGTATGGTTGATTTCGATGTGATCTTGGGTATGGATTGGTTGTCTCCATGTCATGCTATTCTGGATTGTCACGCTAAGACCGTGACGTTGGCGATGCTAGGGTTACCAAGGATCGAGTGGAGATGTTCTCCAAATTTTTTTCCCAGCAGGGTAGTTTCTTACTTAAAGGCCCAACGAATGGTTGAGAAGGGATGTTTGTCATATTTGGACTTTGTGAGAGATGTTGATACATACACTCCTACTATTGATTATGTATTGGTAGTGCGAGACTTTCCAGATGTATTTCTAGCAGACCTATCGGGTATGCCACCCGACAGGGATATTGACTTTGGTATTGATTTGGTGCCGGGCACTCAGCCTATTTCTATTCCTCCATATCGTATTGTACTAGCTGAATTGAAGGAATTGAAAGAGCAACTTCAGGAACTTCTTGATAAGGGGTTTATTAGGCCTAGTGTGTCATTGGGGTGCATCGGTTCTGTTTGTAAAAAAGAAAGATGGTATTACACGGATGTGCATCGACTACAGGCAGTTGAACAAAGTTACAATCAAGAACAAGTTTCTCGTGATATGAATTTCTCGTGATATCTTTTGGGTTGACCAACGCCCCAACAACATTTACGCACTTGATGAATAGTCTATTCCAGCCGTATCTTGATTTGTTTGTCATAGTATTTATTGATGATATTCTGGTGTACTCACATAGCCAGGAGGAACATGCACACCATTTGAGTATTTTACTACAGAGGCTGAGGGAGGAGAAACTTTATGCCAAATTCTCTAAGTGTGAGTTCTGGCTTAGTTCGGTGGCATTCTTGGGAGGCAGTTTAGAGTTGGCCCAGGACATCTTCAGCTACTAAGATTCAGAGTTTTTTCATCTTGGCCGGTTATTATCGTCGCTTTGTGGAGGGTTTCTCTTCTATTATAGCACATATGACTAAATTGACCCAGAAAGGTGCTCCATTCAGGTGGTCGAATGAGTGTGAAGAGAGCTTTTAGAAGCTTAAAACTGCATGGACCACAGTTTCAGTTCTAGTTTTGCTTTCAGCTTTAGGCTCTTATACAGTGTATTATGATGCCTCTCGGATCGGTATTGGGTGTGTCTTAATGCAGTAAGGTAGAGTGATTACTTATGCTTCGCGCTAGTTGAAGCCACATGAAAAGAACTACCATGTTCATGATTTAGAGTTGGTATCCATCGTTCTTGCATTAAAGATTTGGAGGTACTATCTCTATGGTGTGTCTTGTAAGGTATTTACAGATCATCGGAGTCTCCAACACTTGTTCAAACAAAAAGATCTAAATTTGAAACAATGCAGATGGTTAGAGTTGCTAAAGGACTATGATATTATTTTGTATCATCCCGGGAAGGCCAATGTGGTGGCCGATGCCTTAAGTAGAAAGGCGGAGATTATGGGTAGCCTTGCATTCATTCTTGTTGGTGAGAGACCTCTTGCAGTTGATGTTCAGGCCTTGGCCAACCAGTTCGTGAGATTAGATGTTTCGAAGCCTAGACGGGTTCTAGCTTGTGTGGTTTCTCGATCTTCCTTAGATGACCGCATCAAAGAGCGCCAATATGATGATCTCTATTTGCTTGTCCTGAAGGACATAGTTCAGCACGATGATGCCAAAGATGTTATTATTGGGGATGATGGGATGTTGAGGATGCAGGGTCGGATTTGTGTGCCAAATGTAGATGGATTACGTGAGATAATTCTTGAGGAGGCCCACAGTTCACGGTATTCCATTTATCCGGGTGCCGCAAAGATGTATCAGGACTTGAGACAACACTATTGGTGGAGAAGGATTAAGAAAGATATAGTGGGGTTTGTAGCTCGGTGTTTAAATTGTTAGCAGGGGAAGTACGAGCATCATAGACCGGGCGAATTGCTTCAAAGACTTGAAATTCCGTAGTGGAAATGGGAGCGTATTACCATGGACTTCGTAGTTGGGCTCCTATGGACTTCAAGAAAGTTTGATGCTATTTGGGTGATTGTGGATCGGTTGACCAAGTCTGCATATTTTATTCCAGTTAGGACTACTTACTCTACGGAGCGGTTGGCTAAGAATTATATCCGCGAGATTGTTCGCTTTCACGGTGTGCCAATGTCCATCATTTCAGATTAGGGCAAGCAGTTTACATCACAGTTTTAGAGGGCAGTGTAGTGAGAGTTAGGCACACAGGTACGGTTGAGTACAACATTTCACCCTCAGATGGACGGACAATTTGAGTGCACTAGTCATATATTGGAAGATATGATACACGTTTGTGTTATAGAGTTTGGGGGTTCTTGGGATCAGTTCTGCCGCTTGCAGAATTTTCCTATAACAACAGCTAGCAATCGAGAATTCAGATGGATCCGTATGAGGCTTTGTATGGAAGACGGTGTCGATTTCTGGTAGGTTGGTTTGAGTCGGGTGAGGCTAGGCTATTGGGTACTGATTTAGTTCAGGATGCTTTGGAAAATGTTAAATTCATTCAGGATCGACTTCGCAAGGCGCAGTCTTGACGGAAGAGTTATGCCAACCGGAAGGTTCGCGATGTTGCTTACATGGTAGGAGAGAAGGTACTACTCCGAGTTTCGGCTACGAAAGGTGTTATGAGGTTCAGGAAGAAGGGAAAGTTGAGTCTTCAGTATATTGGGCCTTTTGAGGTACTTGAGAGGATTGGAGAGGTGGCTTACAAACTTACATTGCCTCCTAGTCTATTGGGTGTTCATCCAGTGTTTTATGTATCCATGCTACAGAAGTATGTCGGAGATCCGTCTCATGTTTTAGATTTCAGTACAGTGCAGTTGGATGGTAACTTGACTTATGATGTGGAGCCGGCGGCCATTTTGGATCGGCAGGTTCGAAAGTTGAGGTCAAAGGACATAGCCTCAGTGAAAGTGCAGTGGAGAAGTCAGCCAGTTGGAGAAGCTACCTGGGAAACTAAACGGGAGATGCGGAGCAAATATTCACACCTATTTGAGACTCCAAGTATGATTCTAAACCCGTTAGAGGACGAACGTTTATTTAAGAGAGGGAGAATATAATGACTCGGCTGGTTGTTTTGAGTATTACAGCGCCGTTCCCCCATTTACTGCTTGTTTTGTGCTTTACAGATGTTATGTGACTTGCCAGGGTAGTTGGTTAGGGTCCGGTGAAGTTTCAGAATGAATTGAGACACTTAGTTTCAAGGATGAAAATTTAAGTTGAAAAGGGTGACCAGATGTTGGCTTATGTGTAATCGACTCCAAAATAGAGTTTTGATGATTTCAATAGATCCGTATGGTGATTTTAGACTTAGGAGTGTGTCCAGAAATGTTTTTTGAGGTTAGTAATTAAATTTGGCTTGAAATGGCGAAACTAGAATATGAAAAGTTTGGAAGCTTGACCGGGGGTTGACTTTATTGATAACGGGCTTGGAATCCAGTTATGAAAATTTTCATAGGTCCGTTATATCATTTATGACTTGTGTGCAAAATTTGAGGTCAGCCGGGCTTGATTTGATAGGTTTCAGCATCGATTGTAGAAGTTGAAATTCGTTAGTTTTCGTTAAGATTAAATTGGGTTACGATTCGTATTTTTAGCATTGTTTGATGTGATTTGCGGCCTTGACTAAGTTCGTATGATGTTTTAGGACTTGTTTGTATTTTTGTTTAGGGTCTCTAGGGCCTCGGGTGGATTTCGGATGGTTAACGGATCAAAATTTGGACTTAAACAACTGCTGGAAATTTTTACCTTCTGGTGCAATCGCACCTGCGAAGTTTTGCTCACAGGTGCGACCTCGCAGGTGTGACCTCGCAGAAGCAGCAAGGCCTGGGTTGAGGCAGTGATCGCAGAAGCGTGCAGGTGGACCGCAGAAGCGGGTCGCACTTGTGAGTGTGCAATCGCAGAAAAGGAAGGGCGAGAGGGGAGGCTATTTCGCAGAAGCGAGTCCGCAGAAACGGACTTCTTGTCCGCAGAAGCGAAGGCAGTCGCAGAAGCGGAAGCTTCACAATAAAAGCGAAACCGCAGATGCATCCAAGTGCATCGCAAATGCAAAAATGCTGGGCAGTGTATAAATCGAAGTGTCCGAGATTTGTTTTCTCACTTTTGGACATTTCAAGCACGGGTAGGGGCGATATTTGAGCGAGAATTCATGGAAAAATATGGGGTAAATCACTTGTGATCATTGTTAGTCAATAATATTGAATTATCATTTAGTATTCCGACTAGATTACGTATTTTTGAGGGATAATTCGAGAATTTGGGCCTAGGGATTTGAAAATACGATTTGAGGATTTGGAGGTCGAGTGATGTCGGAATTTGGTAAAATTGGTATGATTGGACTCGTGGTTGAATGGACGTTCATATTTTATAACTTTTATTGGGTTCCGAGACGTGGGCCCCACTATTGATTTTTGAGTTGAATTTTAGATTTTAATTGAAAATTTTAGTATTTTCATATGGAATTAATTCCTATAATTCGTGTTGATTGCATCGAATTAATTATGACTAGATACGAGACATTCAGAGGCCAATTCACTAGGCAAAGGCTTATTGGAATAAAGAATTTCACGGTTTGAGGTAAGTAACATTACTAAACTTGGTTCTGAGGGTATAAACCCCGAAAATACGTGCTATGTGATTTGTTTGGAGGTGACGCACATGCTAGGTGACAGACGTGTGTGCGTGCACCGTAGAAGTTGTAACAAAATTGATTCCGTAAAATTGTGTAGTCAAATAATCTTGGCATTATCCATGTACTTTCATGTGTTAAAGGAATTGAGTGGAGACTCGTATTAAAGATCACGTTTAGGCTACGTGACGATATTTTTTGGACCCACAGAGGTCGTATTGCTGTTGGATTATTTGTTTAAATTATAATTTTATACTCAATCACATCTATTAATTGCATATCATATCTCAGTCTTTATACTCATTCATTCATACATCATATCATCATGTCGGGTTGATTTTCATGTTATTGAGAGCACGTGAGACTGGAGATTTTGAGTGATATATATGAGATAGGGCTGCACGACGCAACATGTTTAATTTATTTATGCTTGGATCTGGCTTATTATAGAGCTTGGGCTAAAGGAGCCCCTCCGAAATCTGCACCATACACAGTTAGCACAATTGATATTTTATTGAGGGATGGATCTTCCGTGGGCATGGATCTTGCCCGACTTATTTATATTTTTGGGATGGATTTTTCGTGGCATGTATTTTGCCTAATTTTTTATATTGAGGGATGGATCTTCCCTGGGCATGGATCTTGCCCGAATTATTTATATTTGGGGATGGACCTTCCCTGGGCTGGATTGGCCTTATACATTACTGAGTGACTGACTGGTAGTTGATATTATATTTGGGATGGATCTTCCGTTGGTTGGATTGTCCATATACAGTAGTGAGTAATTGAGTATTTTGAGAGTGTGAGAACACGAAGTTTCCACTGATGTGCATCACATACAACATATACATTGGCATGTAGATATAGATATGTCATATTCCTTATATCATTGAGAATTGATTTATTTTACTTGTACTGAGTTTAATGGTTGAAATTGAAAGCATGCTTACATTTCTGTACTGTTATACTATTTTTTATATACTGGACTGTACCTGTTGAGCTCGTCACTACTTTCGGCCCAAAGGTTAGTCTTGTTACTTATTGAGTACATTTGGTCGGTTGTACTCATACTACACTCTGCACTTCGTGTGCAGACCCAGGTACTTCCGGATACGGCGACTGCTAGATTTCGGGAATTTATCTGCTGGAGACTATCGGGGTAGCTGCTTTGGCATCCGCAAACCTTGACCCTCTTTTCTTTCAGTTATTTGTACTGTTCTACATTTTCATACAGTATTTGTATTAGCCAGACTATATTATCATTTAGATGCTCATATACTCAGTGGCACCAGGGTTTTGGGAGTGTATTTGTATCAATATTTGTGGAATTTTTCTATTAAATCTAAATATTATGTTTTCAAAGTTAAAAGATTATTGTGATTTATTGAGGTTATTGGCTTGTCTAGTATTGAGATAGGTGCCATCACGACATGCGAAATTTGGATCGTGATACCAAACCAACCCGATAGTATATTGATACAGTTTTAAAAAATATTTTATACATATAAATATTGATTGTAATATAATTTATAAATATTTCTTAAACTCTTTCACAGTTTTATCTTTTAGCATATTATTTCAAATTTGGACTTAACATTCTTGAATGGTAAATAAATTTTATAGCCCCTAAATGTAGTAACTCTAACAAAGTTCAAATTAATACTAATACTAACAAAAGAAATTCAACTCAACTCTACGAATGACAATAGTATTGGATATCTATTTTTTAATTTTACATTGGTTTATAAT
This sequence comes from Nicotiana tomentosiformis, assembly GCF_000390325.3. Taxonomy (NCBI): domain Eukaryota; kingdom Viridiplantae; phylum Streptophyta; class Magnoliopsida; order Solanales; family Solanaceae; genus Nicotiana; species Nicotiana tomentosiformis. The sequence goes on along the minus strand of NC_090820.1, from coordinate 74,316,390 downwards.
GAAAGTGTATAACTTAGTTTATCTTTTTCTTTAGTGCTTAGTTATGTAATTATTACTAATACTTATTAGCTATACTTATTCTAGTACGACCAATATAATATATTTAGATTATGTTAATTTTTATTATGGCTTATTAATTAGCAATATGCTTTATGCAATTTTATTATCTCTGTTATTGAATATTTTAGTTAATGCTATGACTTATATCATACTATTGTGTTTTTTTCTTAAAAAATACATTATATAGTTGTATCTTACCTAGGACTAAAAGAATATTTGGAGCACAAGTTACATATTTTGTGCTATGGTGACTTCACTGAAAAACCCTAAAAACCCAAAAAATTCGAGATTGAAAAATCCGACTTTGTTGGTTTGGTTTGGTTTATAAATTTAAAAACCCGACACCATTAATTTGATTTAGTAATTAAAAAATCCGAACCAACCCGACCTATATACACTCCTTATATTTTTGTTTGCTTCGTTAACTACGTCAAACAAACTAGTAGAATTAAGTATCTACACGGAACCATGAACTGCAGCCACCTTTACTTTTTTCTGAATGCTGTTCTTTCTACTTGATCTGTGGTTGAAAGGTTCAAAGAAAAACTTAATATTCTTCTTCTGCAAGTCTCCAATTTATTCTAGTCTATGTGTGGTATAATGGTTAGCTTCTTTTGCACTTTGCCGCACATACATTACAATTATCAATTAGATTAAAAAAACAACAAAAAGAAATTAAGATAGTAACACACTTCTTTTTATCAGATGAATGAAAACATAAAAATCGAATTTGTGTACCTGAAAACTTTTGTTGAAATAAAAGTTCAACAAAATATCCTTCTCAAAAATTACATTTTGTTTCAGTTTCTTACTTTCTTTTCCTCTCACGGAAAATTAAAGTTAAAAGAATGTTGTCTGATACAATATGCAAATTAGTATTATCTCTAGTGTGAAAGGATATGTTTTGCACCGAATTCGTGAAGGAAAAGCTAAGCGCGTGTACTTCTTTCACTTCATGACTATACTAGTCGTTCCCACACAATGTGCGGTCAATATTAAAAAATATTAATTAAATTAAATTGTGATCGAGCTTGTTTGAACATATTAGATCATATTACTTTAATAAATTTTAATTTTCATTTTATTTGTCAATATAATATGCCCAATAATAAAATCTCTACTAAATTAAAGGGACTTATATAGTCATTGAATAAATTTTTGTTCTATATTTTTCTTTATTCGATTATCCAATCTTCGTATTTTTACATTGTTAATAGAAATTTTTATTAGCATATTACTTTATTTAATATTTTTGTTTGTTCGCTTTCTTTTTGTAATAAGAGAGAAGATATATATTTTATTAATCTTGAAATATTTTTTATTTTAAATTTTATTCTATTGTTGTCAATAATATTATCTAAATTTTAATGAAAAAAATCTCTATTAAATTAAAGGGACTTACAATCATCGAATAACTTCTGTGTTATGTATTTTTCTTTATTATATTATCCAAATATAATTACATTGTTAATAGAAATTTTTATTAGCATATTACTTTGTTTAACATATTTGTCTACTAATTTTTATTTTTGTAATATAATAGAAGATATATATTTTATAACTCTTAAAATATTTTTTATTTTAAATTTTATTCTAATGTTCTCAATAATGTTGTCTGAATTTTAATGAATAAAATCTCTATTCATTGAATAACTTTTTTGTTCTATATTTTTTTTTATTATACTTATCCAATATTTAGTCTCTAAGACTAGGCCTAACATTCATACAGAAATAACTAAAATAATAAATAAAGTCTCAAAACTCAGCAACTATATAATATGAAATCTGCTACTCAGCATATACAACTCCCAAGTCACAAGCTCTAAATAGAAGTACTGCATAATCCTATACACCAATACCTATAAAAAGATAAGGAAAATAGAATAATCAAGGTAGAGGGGGACTCCGAGGCCTGCAGACGCTGGCAGGTATACCTTGAAGTCTCCGCAGCTTAACTCTCGCAAATGCTTGGGCTGGTAGGAGGTACCTGGATCTGCACAAAACGATGTGTAGAAGCGTAGCATGAGTATACCACAACGATATCCAGTAAGTTCCAAGCCTAACCTCGGCACAGTAGTGACGAGATCAAGTCAAGGCCCTACTAGAACAAATAAGAAGATTGAACAAGTGTAAGGCAGTGTAATAATGACAATAATGAAATTGAAACAACAAACAACATATCAAGGTTAGCTACACGGAACTAAAGCAATTAGTGCAACACGGAGAAAATAAATAATAATATGCTATGGAAACAACAACCAAAGACAAGCGCAACAATAGAGAAATACCAACAAGAGTCACTACCGAGGTACCGCCTCGTAGTCTCAAGTCACAAGAATAATTCACAATCTTTTCTTATATCACCGCGGGATCCTTTACATTTAGTTTTGAAACTCATTTTTCCATAATAGCATATCGCGTTTTAGCCCACCTTATCACACCGAATGACTTCTAGTAGTTCCCTTACTAGCCACGCGTATCAAGCCCACCTTATCTCACTACATGCGTTTCAACCCCAAAACTTTATACCACCGCATGTGTATCAACACAATTGTATTTCACAACTTAACACTTTGGCTCAATGTGAATCACAGCCTTTATAACTCAATGCCTCTTTCAACAACAACATATTCCAAGAATAAGAACTTCAAGTAAAGAATTCAACTATTACATAATGAATACAGAATAAGGGAATTAAGAACTTCAACTAAACATGTAGAGCAATTAACAAGTAAGAGATAAGACAAGTAGAGAATGTTAAAATAGACTAGAAATGATGACTATAACATGTTAAGGTAACTCAATTAAGGTATGGAAGGAATCTACAAATCTAAAACCGGTAATTTCAATATTTAGCCCGTGCACAAACTCGTCACCTTGCGTACACGACTTTCACACATCACAGTAATCACAAACAACACCAATTCTAAGGGGTAATTCCCCGATACATGATTAGGCAAGACACTTACCTCAAAACATGCTAACTCAATCCACTAATAAGCCTTTCCCTCGATTTTCCAACTTTGAACGACTTGAATCTAGCCAAAATAGCTCCATACCATAAATATAAACTATAGGAAACTAATTCAAATAATAAAGTTACGATCTTTGTAAAAAAATAAAAAGTCCACTAAAAAAGTCAATCCAGGCTCGTGTCTTGGAACCCGACCAAAATTATAAAATTCGAACACACATTTGATAACGAGTCCAACCATATAAAAATTACTCAAAATCGAACTCAAATCACCTTTCAAAACTCAAAAATTTAGTCTAGGATGTTTTTACCATTTTTTCCCTAAATTTCCAACTCAAATCCCTAATTAGATGATGAAAATAGTAATAGATTCATGAAATATAGTCCATTCCGGGTTAGAATCACTTACCCCAACAATTTCCTTGAAGAACCCTCGAAAAATCGCCTCACAACGAGCTCTCTAGGTCCAAAATATGAAAAATGAGATGAACCTTCGTTTTTGAACTTTAAATTCAGCCTAGGTATTATTCTTCTTCGTGATCATGAGAACTGCTTTGTGATTGCTAAGAACAAAATCTCAAGCTGCCAAATTAACACTTCGCGAACGCGGAAAACCACACACAAACACTACACACTGCTTTCACAAGCTACGCAATCGCGAAACACATCACGCGATGAACAAAAATGCGTGGACTTGCAGCCCCATATTCCTTCTACGCGAACGCGTTCCACACTACGCGTTCGTGATGAACAAACTCAGCACCCTTCGCGATCGCAATCTCAACCACGCGATCGCATAGAACAAAAATCTACCAGTGCCAAAAAACTCTTCGCGATCGCGATAACCCACTCGCGATCGCATATAAGGAAACTGATAGCAGCAGATTCAACATTCTTCAAGGTTCCTAATTGCGCCGAACATGATCCGAATTACACCCGAGGCCCCCAGGACCTCAACAAAACATACAAACAAGTCCTAAAATATCAGACAAACACGTTCAAAGTGTCAAATCACATCAAACAACACTAGAATCATGAATCGCTCATTGATTTAAGCCTAAGGAACTTATAAACTTCCGAATTTCGAAACTAATGCCGATTCATACCAAAACAACTCTGATGGACTTCGTGTTTTACACACAATTCATAAATGACATGACGAACCTATTCCAACTCCCAAAATCAGAATCCAACCCAGATATCAATAAAGTCAACTCCCAGTCAAACTTTCCAACCTTCCAAAACTTTCAACTTTCTAACCTTCGCCAATTCACGCCGAAATGACCCACGGACCTCCAAATCAACATCCGGACTCGCTCCTAAGTCTAAAATCATCATATGGAGCTATTGGAACCAACAAAACTCCATTCTGGAGTCTTCTACATAAAAATCAAACTACGATCAACTCTTACAACTTATACCTCCGACTTAGGAATTATGTGTCCCATTTCACTCCAACACTCACCCCGAAACCAAAACCAAACACCTCAGAAAGTTACATAACTACAATATAGCATAGAGGAGGCAATAAATAGGGGATCGAGGCTAAAATACTCCAAACGACCTCTTAAAACAAACGTTCATCCTCGAATGAGTATAGAGACATACCTGAAGTTATGAAAAGATGAGGATAACGGCTACGCATATCATGCTCAGTCTCCCAAATCGCCTCTTTGACTAGTTGACCCCTCCACTGGACCTTCACTGAAGCAATGTTCTTCGAACTCAACATTCGGACCTGCCTATCCAAAATGGCCACCGGCTCCTCAACATAAGACAAATTCTTGTCCAACTGGACTGAGCTGAAGTCTAACACAGGAGATGGATCGCCGTGATACTTTCGGAGCATAGAAACATGGAATACTAGATGAACTGCAGCTAGACTATGTGGTAGTGCAAGCTTGTAGGCCACCTCTCCAAACCTTTCAAGAATCTCAAAAGGTCTGATATATCTAGGGCTCAACTTTCCCTTATTCCCGAACCTCATAACACCCTTCATGGGTGAAACCTAAAGCAAGACCCGCTCCCTAACCATGAATGTAACTTCGTGAAACTTTCGATCCGCATAACTCTTCTATCTAGACTGGGTTGTACGAAGTTGATCTAGAATATATTTGACCTTTTCCAAAGCATCCTGAACCAAGTCTGTACCCAATAGCTTAGCCTCACCCGGCTCAAACTAACCCACCGGAGACCGACATCGCCTCCCATACAAGGCCTCAAGTAGAGCCATCTGAATGCTCGACTAGTAACTGTTGTTGTAGCCAAACTCCACGAGCAACAAGAACTGATTCCAAGAACCCCCGAACTCCATCACACATACATGAAGCATATCCTCTCGTATATGAATAGTGCACCCGGATTGTCCGTCCGTCTGAAGGTGAAATGCAATACTCAACTCAACTCGAGTTCCTAACTCATGCTGTACAGCCCTCCAGAACCGCGATGTAAATTGTGTACCCCACGTCGAATGGACATCAAGTGGGTGGTATTATCCCTCCCGGACCAGAACGTCTTGTTTCTGAGGGTGAATCTATCAAATTTGATCAACCATTAATGAGTAATTCTAATGTAGGCAGATTTAGTCAGGGAGATGCAAAAATAGTACTTCAAGATCCATTATGTGTCCAGGGACTTTTGTTCTTCTTTGCATCTATTATTTTGGCACAAATCCTTTTGGTTCTTTAAAAGACACAGTTCGAGAAGGTTCAATTAGCCAAAATAAATTTCTAGATTCACAGATTTGTCGACATCAAATTCGTAAAAAGAACCAAATTCTTGGTGATTATTTATGATAAAAAAAAATAAAATTCTGAAAATCCTTTGTATTATTGATACTCTTCTTCAAATTCTACATTCATTTTTTCCCACCAAGAACGTTTTCTAAAACTCTTTGACCCCCGAATTTGGAGTATCCTACTTTCACGCAATTCACAGGGTTCAACAAGCAATCGATATTTTACGATCAAGGGTGTAATACTCATCATAGTAGCGGTCCTTATATATCGTATTAACAATCGAAATACTAAGTCATTTCACACGTTGCACTGAGTCGGAGATGATGGATACTGGCACGCCATAAGTCTGGCGATCTCGCGAATATAAACCTGAGCCAGTTGCTCTAAAGAGTAAGTAGTCACCACTGGAATGAAATGAGCCGACTTGGTCAACCTATCCACAATCACCCAAACTACATAGAACTTCCTCTGAGTCCGTGGGATCCCAACAACGAAATCCATAGTAACCCGCTCCGATTTCCACTCTCGAATCTCTAGCCTCTAAAGCAACCCACCTGGTCGTTGGTGCTCATACTTCACCTACTGACAATTTAGGCACTGAGCTACATAATCCACTATGTCCTTCTTCATTATCCTCCACCAATAGTGCTACCTCAAGTCTTGATACATCTTGGCAGTACCCGGATGAATGGAGTACCGCTAAGTGAGCCTCCTGAAAGATCAACTCATGCAAACCATCTACTTTAGGCACACATATTCTGCCATGCATCTGTAACACACTGTCATCCCCAATAGTGACCTCCTTGGCATTGCCATGCTAAACCGTGTCTTTGAGGAAAAGCAGATAGGGGTTGTCATACTGACGCTATATGATACGATCATATATAGAAGATCGAGAAACCACATAATCCAAAACTCGACTCGGCTCCGAAATATCCAATCTAACAAACTGGTTGGCCAAGGCCAGAACATTTAATGCTAATGGCTCTCCGCTGCCGGTAGATATGCTAAACTGCCCAAGCTCTCCACCTTTCGACTCAAGGCATCAAACACCACATTGGCATTACCGAGATGATATAAAATGGTGGTATCATAGTCCTTAAACAACTCCAACCATCTCCGTTGACGCAAGTTAAGATCCTTCTATTTGAACAGATGTTGTAGACTCCGGTGGTCGATATAGACCTCACAAGGGACACTGTACAAATAGTGCTGCCAAATCTTCAAGGCATGAACAATAGCTGTTAACTCAAGGTCGTGGACAAGATAATTCTTCTCATACACCATCAGCTGTCTAGACGCGTAGGCAATCACCCTACCATCCTGCATCAACACCGCACCGAGGCCAACATGCGACGCATCACAGTACACAGTATAAGACTCCAAACCCATAGGCAACACCAAAACTGGGGTTGTAGTCAAAGCTGTCTTGAGCTTTTGAAAGCTTTCCTCACACTCCTCAGTCCACCTGAATGAAGCACCCTTATGGGTCAATCTGGTCATAGGTGCAGCAATAGATGAGAAACCCTCTATGAAAAGACGGTAATACCTTGCTAACTCAAGAAAACTCCGGATCTTACTAGTTGAAGATGGCCTCGGCCAACTCTGCACTGCTTCAATCTTCTTCGGATCTACCTTAATCCTCCCACTCGACATTACATGACCCAAAAATGCCACTGAATCAAGCCAGAATTCACACTTTGAAAATTTTGCATTCAACTTCTTTTCTCTCAAGGGAAGCACGATCCTCAGGTGCTGCTCATGATCGTCCCGACTCCGGGAGTACACCAAGATGTCGTCAATAAATACAATGACGAATGAGTCAAGATAGGGCTGTAATACACTGTTCATCAAGTGCATGAATGCTATTGGGGTTTTGGTTAGCCCAAATGACATCACAAGGAACTCGTAATGACCATACCGAGTCCTGAATGCAGTCTTCGGGGTATCTGGCTCCCGAATCTTCAACTGATGATAGTCTGACCACAAATAAATCTTTGAGAACACTTTGGCACCCTGTAGCTAATCAAATTGGTCATCAATGTGTGGCAATGGATACATGTTCTTCACCATAACCTTGTTCAACTGGCGATAATCAATACACATATGCATAGAACCATCCTTCTTATTTACAAATAAGACCGGAGCACCCCAAGGTGATACACTGGGCCGAATGAAACCCTTATCAAGCAACTCATGCAACTGCTCCTTTAACTCCTTCAACTCTGCTAGGGACATACGATATGGGGGAATAGAAATGGGCTGAGTGCCCGATGACAAATCAGTACCAAAATCGATAGCCCTGTCGGGCGACATGCCCGAAAGATCCACCGAAAATACATCTGGATAATCGCTCACTACCGGAACTGACTCAACGGTAGGAGTATCAACACTGACATGTCTCACATATGCTAGATATGCATCACATCCCTTTACAACCATCCGTTGTTCCTTAAGGAAGGACACCACCCTACTAGGAACATAATCTAAAGTACCCCTACACTCCAACCGTGGCAAACCTGGAATAGACAATGTCACCGTCTTGGTGTGACAATCAAGAATAGCATGATAGGGCAAAAACCAGTCCATATCCAAGATAACATCAAAATCTACCATATTGAGCAACAATAGGTCGGCTCTGGTATCAAAACCACCAAGAACAACTAAACACAACCGATACACACGGTCAACACTAATGGAATCTCCCACAGGCGTAGACACATAGACATGATAACTCAAAGAATCATAGAATATACCCAAATATGGAGCAAAGAAAGATGACAAACCGGAATAATATATTTGATAACTGAGTCGGATAAAACCGCCTCCGTCCTAGCAGGAAGAGCATAATATCTGGCCCGGCCTCCCCCTCTAGGGAGACCTCTACCTGCCCGGCCTCCACCTCTAGCTAGCAGTGCAGGTGGAGTGGCAACTGGTGCGGTAACCACAACCTGAGAAGTCTGGGGACTCGGTGGAATACCTGAAGCCTGAGTAGTCTATTGAGGTGAACCTCTCCTGAGTCTGGGTGCAGTCCCTCACTATATGACTAGTGTCAGTATACTCAAAACAAGCTCTCGAAGGATGTGGCTACTGAACTGACTCGGGCCTGGTCGGCTGGACTGACCACTGAAATCACCCCGTGGAGGAGGTGCACTAGATAGTGGCAGTGCATAATGGGCAACCTGTGGCCTGGGAGTAGCCGGAATACCGCTGGAAGTTGGAAGTGCTGAATGAACAGGAAGCCTCACATAGCCTCTACCATGACGGGCTGCAACTGGGGCGCGAGAACAACTATATGTGCTAGAATCTTGAGGCCTCTTGGCTCTTCTCTCTCTCGGGCCCACATACCCTCCAATATCCTAGCAATATCCACTACCAGTTGGTATGGGATGTCCATTTCCAACTCTCGAGCCATGCTGAATCTGATACCAGGGTTGAGCCCTCGATAAATCGACGAACTCGCTCTCTAACAGTGGAGACTAAAATTGGTGCATTCCTGGACAAATCACTGAAACGGACTACATACTCCGATACGGTCATAGCACCCTGGCGCAACTGCTCAAACTCTGTACATCATGCGTCCCTAAGACTCTGGGGAAGAAACTCTCTCATGAACATATATGAGAACTGAGCCCATGTGAGTGAAGTTGCCTCGGCCGGGCTACCCAACTCATTAGCCCGCCACCACTGATATGCAGCTCCCTTAAGCTGGAACGTAGTGAAGGCAACCCCACTCGACTCTACAATACCCATAGTATGGAGGATACGGTGTCACTCCTAAAAATACCATGTGCATCCTCTGAAGCCAAACCGCTCTAAGTAGGATGGTGGTACTTCTTGTACCTCTCGATTCTGAGCAGCTCCCCCTCAGAAGTTGCTACCCTAAACTCGAGCTGAACTGGTATGACCACTGGGCTTAGTCAACCTGGATCCGCTGCTCTGGGGTAGGAGCAACGGGAGTCTATGCTCCTCCCCTGGCATGAGATGTGGCAGGAGAAAGGGGAATCAACCCCGCATGAGCTAAAGTACCAAACATACTCAAAAACTGGGTGAGAGTCTCCTGAGTGCAGAGGTAGTAACAGGCGTCTCAGGTGCCTGCTCTCCAATTGGAGCTACTGGTAGCTCCTCTGTAGCATCTCGTACATGTGCTCTGGCTGCACCACATAGGAGCCTTTACATTTAGTTTTGAAAATCATTTTTCTGAAATAGCATCCCACGTTTTAGCCCACCCTATCACACTGCATGGCTTCTAGTAGTTACCCTACTAGCCGCGCGTATCAGGACCACCTTATCTCACCGCATGTATTTCAACCCCAAAACCTTATACTACCGCATGCATATCAATATCACAACGTATCACAAATCGCACCTCAAGTGCCCAATATCACAACTTGCCAAAGAAACCAACAATAACAATGTTTTCACAATAAAGAGCCTATGGCTCAACCACAATGTATGCTAGAATCTCAACAATAACAACCGGAAATGAATAACTCAACAAAATGGTATTTCACAACTTAACACTTTCCCTCAATGTGAATCACAACCTTTATAACTCAATGCCTCTTTCAACAACAAGATATTCCAAGAATAAGAACTTCAAGTAAAGAATTCAACTATTACATAATGAATACAGAATAAGGGAATTAAGAACTTCAACTAACCATGTAGAGCAATTAAAAAGTAAGAGATAAGACAAGTAGAGAATGTTAAAATAGACTAGAAATGATGACTATAACATGCTAAGGTAGCTCAATTAAGGCATGGAAGGAACCTACAAATCTAAAATCGGTAATTTTAACATTTAGCCCGTGCACAAACTCGTCACTTGCGTACACGGCTTTCACACATCACAGTAATCATGAACAAAACCGATCCTAAGGGGTAATTCCCCCGACACAAGATTAGGCAAGACACTAACCTCAAAACACGCTAACTCAATCCACTAGTAGGCCTTTTCCTCGATTTTTCAACTCTGAACGACTTGAATCTAGCCAAAACTTCATACCATAAATATAAAGTATAGTAAATAAATTCGAATAATAAAGTTATGATCTTTGCAAAGAAATAAAAAGTCAACTCAAAAAGTCAACCCACACACGCATCTCGGAACCCGACCAAAATTACAAATTCTGAACACCCATTCGATAATGAGTCCAACCATACAAGAATTACTCAAATTCGACCTCAAATTGCCTTTCAAAACTCAAAAGTTTAGTCTAGGAAGTGTTTACCATTTCCCCCCAAATTTCCAACTCAAATCCCTAATTAGGTAATGAAAATAGTAATAGATTCATGAAATATAGTCCATTCTGGGTTAGAATTGCTTACCCCAACAATTTCCTTGAATAACCCTTGAAAAATCGCCTCACACCGAGCTCTCTAGGTCCAAAATATGAAAAATGAGATGAACCCTCATTTTTGAACTTTAAATTCTGTCTAGGTATTATTATTCTTCGCGATCGCGAAGCACAAAATGTCAGGCTGCCAAATTAACACTCTGCAAACGCAAAAGACCATACACGAATGCAACACACTACCTCCACAAGCTACCCGATTGCGGAACACATCACGCGGCCGCTATGAATAAAAACGCATGGACCTGCAACCCCATATTCCTTCTACGCGAACGCGTTCCACACTATGCATTCGCGATGAAGAAACTCAGCACACTTCGCGATCACAGCCTCAGCCACGCGATCGCATAGAACAAAAATCCACCAGTGCCAAATAATTCTTCACGATCGCGATAATACACTCGCGATCGCGTATAAGAAAACCAGTAGTAGCAGATTCAACAGTCTTTAAGGTTCTGAATTACGCCAAACATGATCTGAATTACACCCGAGGCCCCTAGGACTTCAACCAAATATACAAACATGCCCTAAAACAACATACGAAAATGCTCGAAGCGTCAAATCACATCAAACAACAATAGAACCACGAATCGCACATTGATTCAAGCATAAGGAACTTATGAACTTCTGAATTTCAAAACTAATGCCGATTCATACCAAAATAACTCCGATGGACTTCAAATTTTGAACATAAGTCATAAATGTCATGACGGACCTATTGCAACTCCCAAAATCGAAATCCGACTCCGATATCAATAAAGTCAACTCCCAGTCAAACTTTCCAACCTTCCAAACCTTCAACTTTCTAACCTTCGCCAATTCACGCCGAAACGACCTACAGACCTCCAAATCAACATCCGGACTCGCTCCTAAGTCTAAAATCACCATACATAGCTATTGGAACCGACAAAACTCCATTATGGAGTCTGCAACACAAAAATCAAACTACGGTCATCTCTTACAACTTAAACCTCCGACTTAGGGACTATGTATTCCATTTCAATTTAAAACTCGCCCGAAACCAAAACCAAATACCACGGCAAATTACATAACTACCATTTAACATTGAGGAGGCAATAAATAGAGGATCGAGTCTAAAATACTTAAAACGACCGGCCGGGTAATTACAGTTAATAGAAATTTTTATTAGCATATTACTTTGTTTAATATTTTTGTCTACTATTTTCTTTTTATAATATAATATAAGATATATATTTTATTACTATTGAACTATTTTTTTATATTGAATTTTTATCTGTGATGACCCAACAAGTCATCTAGAGCTTTAACCCTTAATTTTGTGTCTCGAAACCACAAATAGATCCTTTTATCCTTTCTCGATTTGCGTGCATAGTCTGTGACTTTTTCCTAAAGGATTTTATGTGAAAAACTAATTGAAATGTGGATTCATGCTTTAAAAATTCATTTGAGTTGACTTCTGCCAACGTTTTGAGCAAACGGACCCGGACCCATATTTTGACGGTCTTGATGGGTCCGTATCATAATTTGGGACTTAGACATATGCCCGAAATCGAATTCGGAGGTCCCTAGCTCGAGTTATCACAATTTGTTGAAAATTTAAAGTTTAAAGAATTTATAAATTTGACCGAAGTTTGACTTTATTGCTACCAGGTCCTGAATTTTTATTCGGAGTTTGGTATAGATTCATTACTGTATTTATGGATTGTCTGTAAACTTTGACGTAAATTGAAGTTAATTTGACGTGATTTGGATGTCCGGTTGTTAAAATATATGTTCTTAAGTTTTATTAGAAATTTCATTTGTTTTGGTATCCGCTTCGTAATTCTAGGTGTTATTGGTGTTTTGATCACGCGAGCGAGTTCATATGATGTATTTGGACTTGTGTTCATGTTTGGTTTGGAGCCCTGAGGGCTCGGGTGAGTTTTGGATAGGCTTCAGAGTGGTTTGGACTTAAGAAAATAGCTGGTGAGAATCTGGTTCTAGTGCATCCTCTGTTCTCGCATTTGCGAGGTCAATGTTCGCATTTGGGAACTGTCACAATTCCTGCCAGGTTCGCATTTGCGAAGAATGGCTGTGCAACAAGGGGTCGCATTTGCGATCTATAGGTCGCATTTGCGAAGGGCCACAATTCGCATTTGCGAACAAATCATCGCAAATGCGATGATAGCAGAGATGGAGCTTCTTCGCAATTTCGAAGTATGTCTTGCATTTGTGGGGTTTGCAACCCAGGTCACAATTGCGACATCTGCGCCTGGTCAAAATCTGAGTTAGATGGGATTTTGGTTCATTATGTCAAACTTTCAAACCTAAAAACCTTAGAGGCGATTTTCCCAAGAGCTCTTCTCCCTAATTTCTTTAATAAGTGACCTTAATCTACTTTTTTTCAATTTCTCACTACATTTCATAAGATTTCAACCTTAAATCTAGGATTTTCATGGTAGAAATTGGGAATTTGGGTAAAATTAGAGATTTTTGTAAAATTGGAATTTAGACCTCAAATTGAGGTCAGATTTCGAAATAAGTCGCATATCCGGGCTCGGGGGTGAATAGGTAATCGGGTTTTGGTCCGAATTTAGGGTTTTGACCAAAGGGGCCCGTGGGTTGACTTTTGTTGACTTTTTCAATAATGACCTAAATTGATTTCCTTTCTTTTATGAGTAGTTTCTAAAGCTTATTTTGAATTGTTTGGTCAATAATTGGTTATATTTGGTTGGTTTGGAGGCTTGTTCGAAATGAAAGGTCGTGGTTGAAATTTGAATTGATTGCGGAGTGAGGTAAGTGTCGGGTTTAACCTTGATTTTAGGGAATTAGGAACCCTTGAGCTATGTGTTATATGAAATTCATGTGTAGTGGCGTATATGAGAGGTGACGAATGTATATACGCTGCCAAAGTACTTGCTTCCTTGCATTTCCGTATTTCATTAAATATTTCCCTCCATGTCTTATCTGTTACAGGCATTAAAATTTTCCATGTCTTTACTTGCCATTAATTATTCTAGTGTTAAAACTGTTACATTCACCCATGCTTCCTTGATCGATTGCTACTTGCCTTAATTGACTTACTCACACCCTTTAATGGTCATTTACTGGGTTTGCCTTATCGTTTAATATTAATTATGTTGAATCCTCAATTTGGTACGAGATTTCCTTTCTGGTTCAACTCCATATTCGTTAAATCGTAAAGGTTCTTATGATTCGAGTTATTAAATTGATTGTACTCATTGATTTATTTATATTGATATGGTGGGATCGGGTTGCGCGCCGCAACATGTGAAATAAGGATGGATTGATATGGTGAAATAAGGGTGAATTTATATTTATACGGTGGGATCGGGTTGCGCGCTGCAGCAGGTGAAATAAGGGTTAAATGATATGATGAAATAAGGGCGAATTATGACATTTAGTCTGAATATATGGTGGCATCGAGTTGTGTGGCGCAACATATATTTATTTACTATTGTTGATATTATTATGATAAAATAAGGAGTATTGTGTTTTACGATGGGATCGGGTTGCGCGCCGCAACAGTCAATGCGCGTCTGTTTCCTTATCGTGTTCTGTTGGCTTCAGCATTTTCATACGAGACTCCAAGGATTGGTGTAACTGGCATTTACTGATTTTCTTTCGGAGGTTGAGTTATTTTCATGTATTAACTGCTTTAATTCTGTCACGACCCCAATTTTCCTCTGTAGGATGTCGTGACGACACCTAGTCTCTAAGACTAGGTAAGCCTAATAAGAATGCAGAATAACTGAAGTATTAAGCTAAAACCCAAAACGTCAACAAGTGTAATAAATAAAACTGCAACTCAAGTAGGAACAACTCCCAAAACCTGGTAGATATAAGTCATAAGCTCTAAAGTGAATTACTAAATATCCCTATACATTAGAGTCTAATAAGGATAAGGAAACAAAATAATAAGGACAGAGGGGGACTTCGAGGTCTGCGGATGCTGGAAGATGTACCTTGAAGTCTCCACGAACTGTCTAACTCACTGGTACCTGGTCTGATAGGCAGTACCTGGATCTACACAAAATGATGGGCATAAGCGTAGTATGAGTACATCACAATGGTACCCAGTAAGTGCCAAGCCTAACCTCGGTAGAGTAGTGACGAGGTCAGGTCAGGGCCCCTACTAGAAATAATAGGAAACAAAGTAGAAGATATAATAATATAATGAAATGACTGAGAAGTGAACAATGAGATTTTACAGAAGGTAATAACACGAAATCAAAGAAAGACAAATACAACATGAAAGAAAAGTACAAATCTTACAAGTTAAGGAATAACAACAACAATACAGCAAATAGAGGAAATCAACAGGGTCACTCTCGAGGTACCGCCTCGTAGTCCCAAAAGTAAATATCTCACAGTCTTTCTTTATATCACCGCGAGAGCCTTTATAGTTTGTTTTGAAAATTATTTTCCAGAAATAGCTTTCCGTGTTTTAGCCAACCTTATCACACCACATGACTTCTAGTAGTTCCCCTACTAGCCACGCGTATAAAGCCCACCTTATCTCACCGCATGCGTTTCAACACCCAGACTTTATACCACCACATGTGTATCAATAATCACAATGGCACGACAAAAATCTCATGCAAACAGTAACAGCCGAACGGCAGAAACCTCGTGCAACAACCAAACAGTTATCTCAACAAAAATCACGGAAACCAAACATAACAACTGAAACAACGATATTTCAAGAATAGCAATTTCAAGTAAAGGATTCCACCGTTAAACAAGGAACATGGAATCAAGAAAGCAGGTAATTCAACTAAACGTATAGTACAAGTTGCAAATAAGAGATAAGATGCATAGGCAGGTGAAATTAGGCTAAACATGATGACTATACAAGCTAAAATAATCCAATTAAAGCATACAAATGAAACTACTTAGATAAATCCAGAATTTCAACATTTAGCCCGTGTACGCACTTGTCACCTCGCGTACACGACCCTCATATATCACAAATTGTCACAACAATACCAAATCATAAGGGAATTTCCCCCACACAAGGTTAGACAAGTCACTTACCTCAAACCTCGCTCAATCAATCAATAAGAAGGCTATTCCCTCGATTTTCCAACTCCGATCGGCTCGAATCTAGCCAAAATAATTTCTTACTAGAAATATAAATATGGGAAACTAATTTAAATAATGAAATTATGACTCTAGCAAAGAATTGAAAAATCACTCCAAAAGTCGAACACCCGTTTGATATCGAGTCCAACCATACAAGAATTATCCCAATCCGACCTCATTTAGTCTTTCAAAGCCCAAATTTTTGGTCTACGAACTTTACACCTTTTCCCCTCAATTGCTCAACCCAAATCCTTAATTAGATGAAGGATTTAATGATAGATTAGCGGAAATTAATCAAAAATGAGTCAAGAATCCTTACCCAAATGTTTTCTCTGAAAATCTCCAAAACTCTCGCCTCAATCCGAGATCTCAAAGTCCCAAAATGAAAATAAGATCAAACCCTCATTTCCCCCCTTTTTCTTCTCCGTGAATTCGTATCTCCGAACCAACAGCCGCATCTGCAGCTCCGCACCTACGGAATTTCCTTCGCAGGTGCGGTTCCAACTCAAGCCCAGAAGACTCACACATGCGGACCCATTAGCGCTTCTGAGCAAGCGCTTCTACGGACACTGTCCGCTTTTGCGATCTAATGCCTCCCTGGCCATATCCGCTTCTCCGATGCATTCCCTGCATCAGCATGTCGGCTTCTACGGTACATGGACCGCTTCTGCTGTCCCAGCTTGTCATTATAAAACTCCCTTCTGTGGCTCGAGGGCCGCTCTTGCGCCGCTACACCTGCGACCCAAAATGCGCAGGTGCGATTGCACAAGAAGCAACAGTGCTTCAGCAATGCACCAAGTCCAATTTTTATTCGGATTCAATCTGAATCACACCCGGGGCCCCCGAGGCCCCGTCCGAATATACCAACAAGTCCTAAAATATTATACAAACTTAGTCGAGCCTTCAAATCACATCAAACAATGCTAAAAACAAGAATTGTGCATCGATTCAAGCCTAATGAACCTTAGAACTTCTAACTTCTACATCCAATGTCGAAACTTATCAAATCAAGTCCGATTGACCTCAAATTTTGTGCACAAGTCATAATTGACATTACGAACCTACTCTAACTTCCAAAATCGGAATCAGACCCCAATATCAAAAAGTTCACACCCGGTAGCCGAAATGTATTACGGACCTCCAAATCAATATTCGGACACGCGCCTAAGATCAAAATCACCCTAAAGAGCTATTGGAACCATCGAAACTCCATTCCGAAGTCGTTTTCACACAAATCAAACTACGATTGACTACTACGACTTAAACTTCAAATTTAGGGACTGTGTATCCCATTTCCACTTCGAAACGCTCCCAAACCCGACACCAAGCATCGCGGCAAGTCATGTAACTACAGAATGAGATAGAGGGAGTGATAAATAAGGGATTGGGGCTAATCCTCTCAAAACGATCGGCCGGGTCATTACATCCCCCCTCTTAAAATAAACATTTATCCTCAAACGAGTATAGAGACATACCTGAAGTGGTCAAAAGATTAGGATAAGGGTTGCGCATATCATGCTCGGTTTCCCAAGTCGCCTTCTTGACTGGATGACCCTTCTACTGAAGCGATTTTCTTCGACCTCAACTTGTGAACCTTCCTGTCCAAAATGGCCACCGGCTCCTCAACATAAGATAGATCCTTGTCCAACTGATTGAGCTGAAGTCTAACACATGAGACGGATCACAGAGAGACTAGGTGGTAGTGCAAGTCTGTAAGCCACCTCTCCAGCCCTCTCAAGAATCTCAAAAGGCTCGATATACCTAGGGCTCAGCTTGCCCTTCCTCTCGAACCTCATAACATTTTTGATGGGTGAAACCCGGAGCAAGACCCGCTCCCCAACCATGAATGCAACATCGCGAACCTTCCGATCCGCATAACTCTTCTGTCTGGACTGGGATGTACGAAGTTGATCCTGAATCAACTTAACCTTTTCCAAAGCATCCTGAACCATGTCTGTACCCAAAAGCCTAGCCTCACCCGGCTCAAACTAACCCATCGGAGACGGGCACTGCCTACCATGCAAATCCTCATACGGTGCCATTTGAATGCTCGACTGATAATTATTATTGTAGGTAAACTTCGCAAGTGGCAAGAACTGATCCCAAGCACCCCCAAAATCCATTACACACGCACGAAGCATATCCTCCAATATCTGAATAATGCACTTGGACTATTTATCCGTCTGAGGATGAAATGCTGTACCCAACTCATGCTGTACGGCTCTCCAGAACCGCGATGTAAACTGTATGCCCCAGTCAGAGATGATAGATATTGGCTCGCCATAAAGACCAACAATCTCGTAAATGTAAACATGAGCCGGCTGCTCTGAAGAGTAAGTAGTAACCATGGGAATAAAATGAGCTGTCTTGGTCAATCTATCTACAATCACCCAAACTACATTGAACTTCCTCTGAGTCCATGGGAGCCCAACAACAAAATCTATTGTTATCCTCTCCCATTTCCACTCCAAAATCTCTAGCTTCTGAAGCAATCCCCCTGGCCGCTGATGCTCATACTTCAACTGCTGATAATTTAGGCACCGAGCTACATACTCCACTATGTCCTTCTTCATCCTCCTCCACCAGTAGTGCTGCATGTAGTTCTGATACATCTTCACGACACCTGGATGAATGGAGTACTGCGAACTGTGAGCCTCCTGGAGAATCAACTCACGCAAACCATCTACATTGGGCACACATAGCCTGTCCTGTATCCGTAATACACCATCATCTCCAATAGGTACCTGCTTGGCATCACCGTGCTGAACTATGTCCTTAAGAACAAGCAAATGTGGGTCATCATACTGATGCTCTCTGATACGATCATAAAGAGAAGACTGAGAAACTATACAACCCAAAACTCAGCTCGACTCGGAAACATCCAATCTAACAAACTGGATGGCCAAGGCCTGGACATCCAAGGCTAAAGGCCTCTCTACTACTAGTAGATATGCTAAACTGCCCAAACTCTCCGCCTTGCAACTCAAGGCATCGGTCACCACATTGGCCTTTCCAGGATGATAAAGAATGGTGATATCATAGTCCTTACACAACTCCAACCACCTCCGCTGCCGAAAGTTAAGATACTTCTGTTTAAATAGATGTTATAGACTCTGATGATAGGTGTTGACCTCACAAGGGACACCATACAAATAGTGCCGCCAGATCTTCAAGGCATGAACAATGGCTGCTAATTCGAGGTCTTGAATAGGATATTTCTTCTCATGCACCTTCAGCTATCTAGACGCGTAGGCAATCACCCTACCGTCTTGCATCAACACCGCACCAAGACCGAAGTGCGACACATCACAATACACCGTATAGGACCCCGAACCAGTAGGCAAAACCAATACTGGGGTTGTAGTCAAAGCAGCCTTGAGCTTTAAAAGCTCTCCTCACACTCTTTGGTCCACCTGAACGGAGCAACTTTCTTGGTCAGCCTAGTCATAGGTGTTGCAATAGATGAGAAACCCTCTACAAATCGACGGTAATATCCCTCCAAGCCAAGTAAACTCTGGATCTCCATAGCTGAGGACGGTCTGGGTCAACTCTGCACTGCTTCAATCTTCTTCGGATCTACCTTGATACCCTCACTCGATACTACATGACCCAAAATACCACTGAATCTAGCCAGAATTCACACTTCAAAATTTTTGCATATAACTTCTTTTCTCTCAAGGTCTGGAGCACAGTCCTCAGGTGCTGCTCATGATCCTCTCGACTCCAGGAGTACACCAGGATGTCGTCAATAAACACAATGAATAAAGATTAAAGATAGGGCTAAAATACATTGTTTATCAAGTGCATGAATGCTGCTGGGCATTGGTCATCCCAAAAGGCATCATAAGGAACTAGTAATGACCATACTGAGTCCTGAAAGCAGTCTTTGGGATATCTGGCTCCCGAATCTTCAACTGATGATAGCCTGAATGCAAGTCGATCTTAGAGAACACTCTGGCACACTGAAGCTGATCAAATAGGTCATCAATACGGGGTAATGGATATATGTTCTTCACTATAACCTTGTTCAACTGGCGATAATCAATACACATCCGCATAGAGCCATCCTTCTTCTTTACAAATAAGACCGGAGCACCCCAAGGCAATACACTATGCCGAATGAATCCCTTATCAAGTAACTCTTGTAACTATTCCTTTAACTCTTTCAACTCTGGTGGGGCCATATGATAGGGTGGAATAGAATGGGATGAGTGCCCGGTAACAAATCATACCAAAGTCTATATCTCTGTCGGGTGGCATGCCCGGAAGATCTGCCGGGAATACATCTGGATAATCCCTCACTACCGGAACTGACTCGACGGTAAGAGTATCAACACTAACATCCCTCACATATGCCAGATACGCATCACACCCCTTCTCAACCATTTGTTGAGCCTTAAGAAATGAAACAACCTTACTAGGAACATAATCTAAAGTACCTCTCCACTCTAACCGCGGTAGACCCGGCATAGCCAACGTCACCATCTTCGCATGACAATCAAGGATAACGTGATAGGGCGACAACTAGTCCATGCCCAAAATAACATCGAAATCCACCATACTGAGCAACAATAAGTCGGCTCTGGTCTCAAAACCACTAAGAACAACCAAACATGACCGATACACACGGTCAACAACAGTAGAATCTCCCACGGGTGTAGACACATAGACAGGAGAACTCAGGGAATCACGGGATACACCCAAATACGAATCAAAATAAGATGACACATAGGAAAAAGTGGAGCGTTGAGCAAATAAGACTGATGCATCTCTATGACAGACCGGAACAACACATGTGATGATAGAGTCAGATGCAACTACCTCCGTCCTAGCAGGAAGAGCATAGTATCTAGCTAGCTGTGTAGGTGGGGTGGTAGCTGGTGCTGTAACCATAGACCGAGGACTCGGTGGAGCACGCGGTGCCTGAGTAATATGTGGAGGTGCACCCTTCCCGAGTCTAGGTAAATCCCTCACCACATGACGAGTGTCACCATACTCAAAATAAGCTATTGGAGGATGTGGCTGTTGTGGCTGGCTCGGGCCTGATCGGCTGGACTGACCGCTGAAAGCATCCCGTGCAGGAGGTGCACTAGACAATGGCGGTGCATAATAGGGATCCTGAAGCCTAGGAGTGGCCGAAATACCACTGGAAGCTTGAAGTGCTGAATGAACAGGGTGACTCACATAGCCCCTACCATGACGAGCTACAACCGGGGCACGAGTACCACTGTATGTGCCAGAATTTCAAGACCTCTTGTCCTCTCTCTCCTCTCGATCGCGAGTCAGCATACCCTCCAATCTCCTAGCAATCCCCACTACTTGCTGGTATGCGATGTCCATATCCAACTCTCAGGCCATGCAAAATCTGATACTAGGGTTGAGCCCCTCGATAAATCGACAAACCTTCTCTCGAACTGTAGGAACCAAGGCTGGTGCATGCCTAGCCAAACCATTGAACCACACCACATATTCCGACATGGTCATAGAACTCTACCACAAGTGCTCAAACTCTGTGCGCCATGCATCTCTGAGACTCTAGGGAACATAATCCCTCAAGAACATATCTGAGAACTGAGTCTAAATGAGTGAAGCTGCCTCTACTACACTACCTAACTCATATGCTTGCCACCACTGATAGGCTGTTTCTCTAAGGTGGAACATAATGAAAGAAACCTCACTAGACTCCACAACACCCATAGTACGGAGGATACGGTGGCAGTCCTCAAGAAAACCCTGGGCATCCTCTGACCCCAAGACACTAAAAGTAGAAGGGTGGTACTTCTTGTACCTCTCAAGCTTGAGCTCCTCCTCCTCAAAAACCACTTCCCTAACCTCGGGCTGAACTGGCGCTACTAGTTGTATTTGTATGACCTTTGGAACCTGGTTGACCTGGACCCGCTGCTCTGGGGTACGGGTAGTGGGAGTCTGTGCTCCTTCCCTGGCTTGAGATGTGGCAGGAGCAAGTGGTATCAACCCTGCCTGAGCCAAAGTGCTGAACATGCTCAGAAACTGGGCAAAAGTCTCGTAGAAGGTTGGTGTAGTAACATGCATCTCAGGTGTCTTCCCTCTAACTGAAGCTACCGGTAGCTCCTCTATAGCAGCTTGTGCGGGTGCTCTAGCTGCACCACGTGAACGTCCTCAGCCTCTACCCCGGCCCAAGCCTCTCGCGGCTCTAGTAGGGAACACGGGTGTCTGGTTATCAGATCCAATTGTACGTGTCCTCACCATCTGTGAGAAAATAAAAAGAAAAAAATTTAAAATTTGAAGTCAAAAATTATGCATGATAAGAAATCAAGGAAGTGAAGCTTTTCCTAACAGTTCCATAGCCTCCCGAATATAAGTACAGATGTCTCCGGTCTGATCCGCGAGACTCTACTAAACTTGCTTGTGACTCATAACAGCTAAGAACCTAGAGCTCTGATACCAACTTTTCACAACCCCAATATCCCTCCCTAATATTTCGTGACTGCACCTAGTCTCTAAGACAAGGTAAGCCTAACAAGAATGCGGAATAACTGAAATATTAAGCTAAAAACCCAAAATGTCAGCAACTATAATAAATAAAACTGCAACTCAAGTATGAACAACTCCCAAAACCTGGAAGATATAAGTCACAAGCTCTAAAGAGAATTACTAAATATCCCTATACATCAGAGTCTAATGAGGATAACGAAACAACATAAAAAGACAGAGGAGGACTCCGGGGTCTGCGGACGCTGGCAGATATACCCTGAAGTCTCCACCTACAGTCTAACTCATTGGTACCTGGTTTGATAGGCACTACCTAGATCTGCACAAAAGGATATACATAAGCGTAGTATGACTACACCACAATGATACCCAGTAAGTGCCAAGCCTAACCTCGATAGAGTAGTGACGAGGTCAGGATGTAACTTTGCGGCCAATCATTTCGAGAGTTGTATCCCCGTTCCACCATTTACTACCCCTTTTTATATTGTATAGCTATTATATGACTTATTGGGCTAGCTGGTTTGAGGCCCGAAGAGATTTCGGAATGTATTGAGACACTTAGTCTCATAATGGAAAGCTTAAGTTAGAAAAGTTGACCAGATATTAACTTATGTGTAAACGACCTCGAATTTGCATTTTGATGGTTCCGTTAGCCCCGTTAGGTGATTTTGTACTTAAGATCATTTCCAGATTGTGATTTGGAGGTCTGTAGTTGAATTAGGCTTGAAATGGCGAAATTTGAATTTTTAGGAAGTTTGACCAGGAGCGAACTTTTTGAAATCGGGGGTCGGATTCCGATTTTGGAAGTTGGAGTAGGTCCGTGGTGTTATTTTGTGACTTGTGTGAAAAAATTGGGGCCAATCGGATGTGATTTGATAGGTTTATCCACCATTTGTAGAAATTTGGAAATTCAAAGTTCATTAGGCTTGAATCCATATGCGATTCGTGTTTTTGATGTTGTTTGAGGAGATTTGAGGGTTTGAATAAATTCGTATGATGTTTTAAGACTTGTTGGTATGCTTGGTTGAGGTCCCGGGGGCCTCGGGTTGATTTCGGAATGAAGTTTGAAGTTGGAGAGTTGCTGAAGATTTGCAACTGCTGGTGTAATTGGACCTGCGAATTGGGTCAGATGCGAGCTCGCAGAAGGAAGAAAGGTACCGTAGAAGCGGTCAAGAAGGAAGTTGGAAGAGGTCACAGGTGCGAGGTCCTTTCCGCACTTGCGTGTCCGCAGATGAGGGTATGAGACCTCAAAAGAGCATGGGCGCTTAGTGAGGAAGCTTCATAGAAGCGGACGGCCCGTCGCAGAAGCATGTCCGCATAAGCGGACTGGGCGACGCAGAAGTGTGAGAGGCCGCAAATGCGGTCAAGTGAACCGTAGAAGCGGTTTTGCTGGGCAGAATTAAAAACATAAGGGTTCGCGATTTTTTTCATTTTAAAATATTTTGAGCTCAGACTAGGGCGATTTTTGAGAGGGTTTTCGAGGGGATTCTTGAGGTAAGTCCCTTGTTCTTGTTTTTGATCAATAATCGTGTATCCCCCTTTTAATTTCCACCTAGTTTGGGTGTTTTTGAGGTGTAATTTGGGAGTTTGAGGCTAGGGATTTGGAGAGTTGATTTGGGGGATTTGGGTGACTATTGGGTGTTGGATTTTGATAAAAATTATATGGTTGGACTCCTGGTTGAATGGGCTTTCGGATTTTGTGAGTTTTGTTGGATTCCGAGACATGGGTCCGGGGCGGATTTGAACCAATTTCGGATTTTTGAGTTATAACTTAGTAATTTCTTGTGGAATTGATTACTCTAGCCCGTGTTGATTGTATTGTACTGTTCGTAGCTAGATTCGGGTCATTTGGAGACCGATTTGCGAGGCAAAGGCGTATTGGAGTAGGGATGTATTATATGATTGGTGTTGAGGTGACACACATGCTATGTGACGGGCGTGCGAGCATGCACCCGTGATAATTGTGGCATGGTTGATTCCATGGCACTGTATAGTGGACTTATCTTGTTGATGTCCATATTTTCATCATGTGATAAAGTAATTAAGCTAGTAAACATGCAAGAGATCAAGTCTAGGCTATATGTCAGTACTGTTGGGACCCATAGTAGTCGTTTCTTGCTGTTATCTTACTTTTAAAATTGATATTTCTTACTGAGTCATATTCATTCATTTCACATCATGTCTCAGTCTTAGTTTTTATTTATTGATGCATTATATCAATGTTTTCGGGCTAGTTTCATTGACATGGTGAGCCCGTGAGAGAGACTGGAGAGATTGATGACTGAGTGAGGCCGAGGGCCTGACTATGAGTGACATTTATGGGATCGGGCTGTATGTCCCAGCGGTTATATTGATTTATGATAGCGCTTGTGCTGAAGGAGCCCCTCCGGAGTCTGCACCCCCCCCCCCCCGTGAGCATGGTTGATTATATTGAGAGATGGATCTTTCCCCGACATGGATCTTGTCCGAAGCATTATATACCCGGGGATGGGTCTTCCCCATGGGTTGGATTGGCCCTACTCGGTACTGGGTGACTGATGGTCAGTCGATGTATATATTCCGGGATAGATCTTCCCTGGGCCAGATTGGTCATATACAATATTGAGTGATTGAACAATTGAGAGTGTGAGCACATGAGGCTGTCAGCATGGTGCATCACATACATCATGTGCATTGGCATGTAGAAGTATAGAAGTTATATTCTTCTTATCATTCAGATTTGATCTATTTTACTGTTTTGAGTTTATCTGCTGAACTTGAAAGCATGTCTACGTTTCTGCACAGTTACTTCTATATTGAACTGTGTTGGTCGAGTTTGTCACTACTTTCAGTACAAAGTTTTGATTTATTACTTATTGAGTTGGTTGTACTTAGGCTATACCATGCACCTTGTGTGCAGATCCAGGTATTTCCGGTCTTGGCAGCTTCTGAGTGTGGAGTCATGATCTCAGGAGACTATCGAGGTAGCTGCATGACATTCACAAACCTTGACCCTCCTTCGTTATCTTTAATTTTATTTCATTTTTTTCTATTTAGACATTATATTAGACTATATTCCATTGTAGATGCTCATGTACTCGGTGACACCCCAGTTTTGGGAGAGATTGTTTTGGGTTGCGTATTTATTTCTGTTTTCACAAGGTTTTCCTTAAATATTAACTGCTTCCATACTTTTCAAAGCTTTTGGTTATGTTGAAAAAGTTGAGTAATTGGCTTGCCTAGTTCCACGATAGAAGCCATCACGACGGTTGGTTTTGGGTTGTGACAAATTGGTATCAGAGCCTAGGTTACATAGGTCTCACGAGTCATGAGCTGTTTTAGTAGAGTCTTGCGGATCGGTACGGAGACGTCTGTACTTATCTTCGAGATGCTGCCCAACCGTTAGTAAATTTCACATTCTTGTATTCTTGTCATGCAGATTTGTTGATTCTGGTAACTAAATTCCTATTATTCTATTCTTTCACAGATAGTGAGGACACGTACTACTGGGCAGGATGGACAGCCACTAGTACCATCAGCTAGGGTCGCGAGAGGCCGAGGTCGCGATAGAGGTCGCGGTAGGGTAAGGATGTAACTCGTACAGTAGGTAGGGCAGCACCTGCAGACCCACCAGTCGCTCCAGCTCAGGAGCAGGTACCGGATACAGTTGAGCCAGTGGGGCCAGCTAAGGCACTAGCTGTGCCCATCGTGATTCCAGGATTTAAGAAGGCCTTAGCTCAGATTTTGACCGTATGTACTAGTCTTGCTCAAGCAGTCTCTGTTTCGGCCACAGTAGCCATTTCTCAGGCCGTGGGAGGTAATCAGACTCCCGCTGCCTATACACCTGAGTAGGTGATGCAGGGACTCTAGACCCTGGGGCACTACCAGCCCAGCTGACTACAGTTGTTCAGGACCCGATAGTCCCCGTTATGGATGATGATGAGCAGAGTAGACTAGAGAGATTTTGGAGACTTTGACCTCCATCATTTAGCGGTGTTGCATCATAGGATGCTCAGGGCTTTCTAAATAAGTGCGAGCGGATGCTTCGCACAACGAGTATTATGGAGACCAGTGGGGTCTTGTTCACTATTTTTCAGTTTTTAGGGGCTGCCTTCAGATGGTGGGTGGCTTATGAGAGGTGCAGGCCGGTCAGTGCAGCACCACTTACATGGCAGGAGTTCTCCATTATCTTATTGGAGAAGTTCGTGCCGCAGTCTCATAGAGAGGAGCTGCGTAGACAGTTTGAGCAGCTTTCTCAGGATGGCATGTCTGTGATGCAGTACGAGATGAGGTTTTTTGAGTTGGCTCGTCACGCAGTTTGGTTGGTTCCTATTGATAGGGAGAGGATCGAGAGGTTCATTGATGGCCTCACAAATCAGTTGTGGTTGCTTATGACTCGTAAGAGGGTATCTGGTGCTACTTTTGATGAGGTAGTCGACATTGCTCTAGAGATAGAGATGGTCCGCAGTCAGGAGCGGGGTGAGAGGGAGGCCAAGAGGCCTCGTGGGTCAGGAGGTTTTAGTGGTGTTCCTTCTGGAGGTCAAGTCCACCACAATATGGGTCGTCCTTATAGGAATGCTCAGACGGCTCATCCAGTTCACCGTGGTGCATCATCCAGCCATGGTTCATATAGTACACATCAGGGCCAGTCATCCCTCAGTGCCCTTCCAGCTCAGGGTTCATCCCATGCACCTTCAGCTCAGGGCTCATCGGTACCGGGTTCTTCTAGCGGGTATTCTAGTGCTCGAGGCTCCCTTCAGTCCCCACCGCCATTCGCAGGGAGGGGTTGTTTCGAGTGTGGAGATATGGGTTACATCAAGAGGTATTGTCCCCGCCTTACGGGAGGTCCAGCTCAGCAGAGGAGTCAGCCTACAACTTCAGAACCCGTTACTTTAACACCCGCTTAGCCAGCTCGGGGTGGGGCCCAGTATCTAGAGGTTGCCCTAGAGGGGGAGGCCGATCAGGTGGCGGTCAGGCCCAATTCTATGCTATTCCTGCCAGAGTAGATGTTTTTGCTTCAGATGTAGTGATCACATGTATTGTCTTAGTTTGCCACATGGATGCCTCTGTATTATTTGACCCTAGTTCCAGTTATTCATATGTATCATCGTATTTTGCTCATCATTTGGATATGCCCCGTGAGTCCTTAGTTTCATCTGTCCATGTATCTACGCCGTGGGCGATACTATTGTTGTGGACCATGTATATAGGTCGTGTGTGGTGACTATTGGGGTACTGGAGACTAGAGTTGATCATTTTCTTCTTAGTATGTTGGACTTTGACATTATTTTGGGTATGGATTTATTGTCTCCCTGTCATGCGGTTCTAGATTGTCACGCTAAGACTGTGACGTTGGTGATGCTTGGATTGCCAAGGATTGAGTGGAGAGGTTCTCTAGACTATGTTCCTAGCAGAGTGATTTCATATTTGAAGACTCAGTGGAAGGTTGGGAAGGGGTGTTTATCTTATCTGGCCTATGTGATGGATGTTGGTGCTAATGCTCCCACTATCGATTCTGTTCTGGTGGTGCGGGAGTTTCCAGATGTGTTTCCTACAAATCTGTCGGGCAGGCCGTCCGACAGGGACATTGACTTCGGTATTGACTTGGTGCCGGACACTCAGCCTATTTCCACCCCACCATATCGTATGGCACCAGCTGAGTTGAAAGAATTGAAGGAGCAACTTCAAGAACTCCTTGATAAGGGATTTATTAGGCCTAGTGTTTCGCCTTGGGGTGCACCAGTTCTGTTTGTGAAGAAGAAGGATGGCACTATGAGGATCTGCATTGATTATAGGCAGTTGAACAAAGTTACAATCAAGAACAAGTATCCTTTGTCGCGTATTGATAATCTGTTTGGCCAGCTTCAGGGAGCGAGGTTGTTCTCCAAGATTGATTTGAGGTCTGGGTATCACCAGTTGAAGATTCGGGACTCAGATGTTCTAAAGACAACATTCAGGACCAGTTATGGTCATTATGAGTTCCTTGTGATGTCTTTTGGGCTGACCAATTCCCCAGCAGCGTTCATGCATCTGATGAACGGTGTATTTCAGCCTTATCTCAACTCATTTGTCATAATGTTCATTTATGATATCCTGTTGTACTCTCAAAGCCAGGAGGAGCATGCCTAGAATTTGAGGATTGTGTTGCAATGGTTGAGAGAGGAGAAGCTTTAGGCCAAGTTCTCCAAGTATGAGTTTTGGCTCAGTTCAGTGGCATTCTTGGGGAACATGGTGTCCAGTGAGGGTATTCAAGTAGATCCAAAGAAGATAAAGGCGGTGTAGAGTTGGCCCAGACCATCCTCAGCTATGGAGATTCGGAGCTTTCTTAGTTTGGCTGGTTATTATCGTCGCTTCGTGGAGGGCTTCTCGTCTATTACATAGCCCTTGACCAAATTGACCCAAAAGGGTGCTCCTTTCAGGTGATTAGATGAGTGTGAGGAGAGCTTTTAGAAGCTCAAGACTGCCTTGACCACCGCTCCAGTTCTAGTTTTGCCTTCATCTTCAGGCTCTTATACAGTATATTGTGATGCTTTTCGGATCGATATTGGGTGTGTCTTGATGCAACAGGGTAGAGTGATTGCTTATGCTTTGCGCCAGTTGAAGCCTCATGAGAAAAACTACCATGTTCATGATTTAGAGTTAGCTGCCTTCATTCATGCATTGAAAATTTGGAGACATTATATCTACGGTGAGTCTTGTGAGGTGTTTACGGATCATCGGAGCCTCTAGCACTTGTTCAAATATAAGGATCTAAATTTGAGGCGGCGGAGATGGTTGGAGCTACTAAAGGACTACGATATCACCATTCAGTATCATCCCGGGAAGGTCAATGTAGTGGCCGATGCCTTGAGTAGAAAGGCGATAAGTATGGGTAGTCTTGCATTCATTCCCATGGGAGAGAGACCTCTTACAGTTGATGTTCAGGATTTGGCCAACCAGTTCGTGAGATTGGATATTTCAGAGCCCAGTCGGGTTCTAGCTTGTGTGGTTTCTCGATCTTCCTTATATGATCGCATCAGAGAGTGCCAGTAAGATGATCCCCATTTACTTGTCCTTAAGGTTCAGCATGGTGATGCAAGAGATGTGACTATTGGGGATGATGGGGGTATTGAGGATGCAAGGTCAGATTTGTGTGCCCAATGTGGATGGGCTACGTGAGTTGATTCTTGAGGAGGCCTACAGTTTGCGGTATTCCATTCATCCGGGTGCCGCAAAAAAGTATCAGGACTTGAGGCAGCACTATTGGTGGAGGAGAATGGGGAAGGATATAGCGGGGTTTGTAGCTCGGTGCCTTAACTGTCAGCAGGTGAAGTATGAACATCAGAGACCGGGTGGATTTCTTCAGAGGTTAGAGATTCCAGAGTGGAAGTGGGAGCGAATTACCATGGATTTCATAGTTAGGCTCCCATGGACTTCGAGCAAGTTCGATTCTATTTGGGTGATTGTGGATTGGCTGACCAAGTCCGCACACTTCATTCCAGTTGGTACTACCTATTATTCAAAGCGGCGTGCTGAGATTTACATCCGAGAGATTGTCTTCCTTCACGGTGTGCCACTGTCCATCATTTCAGATCGAGGCACGCAATTTACATCACAGTTCTGGAGAGCAGTACATTGAGAGTTGGGCACCCAGGTTGAGTTGAGCATAACATTTCACCCTTAGACGGACGGACAGTCCGAGTGCACTATTCAGATATTGAAGGACATGCTACGCGTTTGTGTCATTAATTTTGGGGGTCCTTGGGATCAGTTTCTGCCACTCGCTGAGTTTTCCTACAACAACAGCTACCAGTCGAGCATTCAGATGGCTCCGTATGAGGCTTTGTATGAGAGATGGTGTAGATCTATGGTTGGTTGGTTTGAGCTGGGGAGGCTAGGCTATTGGGTACTGACTTGGATCAAGATGCATTGGACAAGGTTAAATTGATTCATGAGTGGCTTCACACGGCACAGTCCAGACATAAGAGTTATGCCGATAGGAAGGTCCGTGATGTTGCTTACATTGTTGGGGTGAAGGTCCTGCTGAAGGTTTCACCCATGAAGGGTGTTATGAGATTCGAAAAGAAGGGAAAGTTGAGCCCTCAGTACATTGGGCCATTTGAGGTGCTTTGGAGTGTGACTTACGAGCTTGCCTTGCCACCTAGTTTGTCGGGTGTGCATCCAGTATTTCATGTTTCTATGCTCCGGAAGTATGTTGGCGATCCGTCTCATGTTTTGGATTTCAGCACGGTTCAGTTGGATGGTGATTTGACTTATGATGTGGAGCCGGTGGCCATTTTGGATCGGCAGGTTCAGAAGTTGAGGTCAAAGAATATAGCTTCAGTGAAGGTGCAGTGGAGAGGTCAGCCCGTGGAGGAGGATACTTGGGAGATCGAGCGGGAGATGCGAAGCAGATATCCATGCCTATTTAAGACTCTAGGTATGCTTCTAGACCCGTTCGAGGACGAACGCTTGTTTAAGAGGGGGAGGATGTAACGTCCCAGCCGGTCGTTTCGAGAGTTGTAGCCCCGTTCCCCCATTTACTGCTCCTTTATGTGTTGTATAGTTGTTATATGACTTATCAGGTTATTTGATTTGGGTCCGGAGAGATTTCAGAATGAATTGAGATACTTAGTCTCAAAATGGAAAGCTTAAGTTGAAAAAGTTGACCAGATGATGACTTATATGTAAACGACCCCGGATTTGCATTTTGATGGTTTTGTTAGTTTTGTTAGGTGATTTTGGACTTAGAAGCGTGTCCGGATTGTAATTTGGAGGTCTGTAGTTGAATTAGGCTTAAAATGACTAAAGTTAAATTTTTGGGAAGTTTGACCGGGAGTGGATTTTTTGATATCGGGGTCGGATTTTGATTCCTGAAGTTGGAGTACGTCCGTGGTGTCATTTGTGACTTGTGTGCAAAAATTGGGGTCAATCGGACGTGATTTGATAGGTTTAGGCGCCGTTTGTAGAAATTTGGAAATTCAAAGTTCATTAGGCTTGAATCGATGAGCGATTAGTGTTTTTGATGTTGTTTGAGGTGATTTAAGGGTTCGGCTAAGTTCGTATGATGTTTTAAGACTTGTTGATATGTTTGGTCGAGGTCCCTGGAGCCTCGGGTTGATTTCGGATGATTTTCGAAACGAGGTTTGAAGTTGAAGAGTTGCTGAATATTTGCAACTGCTGGTGTAATCGCACCTACGGATTGGGAACCGTAGATGCAAGCTCGCAGAAGCGAGAAAGGTACTGCATAAGCGGTCAAGAAGGAAGCTGGTAGAGGTCGCAGGTGCGAGGTCCTTTCCGCACTTGCGTGTCCACAAATGAGGGTATGGGACCTCAAAAGAGCATGGGCGCTTGATGAGGAAGCTTCGTAGAAGCGGACTGGGCGCCGCAGAAGCGTGAGAGGCCGCAAATGCGGTCAAGTGAACCGCATAAGCAGTTTTGCTGGGCAGAATTAAAAACATAAGGGTTCACGATTTTCTTCATTTTCAAACATTTTGAGCTCGGACTAGGGCGATTGTTGAAAGGGTTTTCGAGGGGATTCTTGAGGTAAGTTCCTTGTGCTTGTTTTTGATCAATAATCTTGTATCCCCCATTGATTTTCCACCTAGTTTGGGTGTTTTTGAGGTGTAATTTGGGAGTTTGAGGCTAGGGATTTGGGTGACGATTGGGTGTTGGAATTTGACAAATATTGTATGGTTGGACTCGTGGTTGAATGGGCTTTTGGAATTTGTGAGTTTTGTTGGATTCCGAGACGTGGGCCTGGGTGCAGTTTTGAACCAATTTCGGATTTTTGAGTTATAACTTAGTAATTTCTTATGGAATTGATTCCTTTAGCCCTTGTTGATTGTATTGTATTGTTTGTGGCTAGATTCAGATCATTTGGAGACCGATTTGTGAGGCAAAGGCATATTGGAGTAGGGATTTGCTCGGATTGAGGTAAGTAACACTTTTAAACTTGTCTTTGAGGGTTCGAAACCCCAAAATATGTGTTATATGATTAGTGTTAAGGTGACGCACATGCCAAGTGACGGGCGTGCACCATGATAATTGTGGCCTGATTGATTCCATGGCACTGTATAATGGACTTATCTTGTTGATGTCCGTGTTTTCATCATGTGATAAAGTAATTAAGCTGTTAAACATGCTAGAGATCATATCTAGGCTATATGTAGGTACTGTTGGGGACCCATAATGGTCATTTCTTGATGTTATCTTACCGATTTTATTCATATTTTGTACTCAGTCATATTCATTCATTTCACACCATGTCTCAGTATCTGTTATTATTTATTGATGCATCATATCATTGTTTTCGGGCTAGTTTCATTGACATGGTGAATCCGTGAGAGAGACTGGAGAGATTGATGACTGAGTGAGGCCGAGGTCCTGACTATGAGTGACATTTATGGGATCGGGCTGCACACCGCAATGGTTATACTGATTTATGATAGCGCTTGGGCTGAATGAGCCCCTCTGGAGTCTGCACACACCCCCAGTGAGCGCGGTTGATTATATTGAGGGATGGATCTTCCCTAGACATGGATCTTGTTCGAAGTATTATATACCTGGGGATACACCTTCCCCACAGGCTAGATTGGTCATACTCGGTACTGGGTGATTGATGGTCAATCAATGTATATATTTTGGGATGGATCTTCCCTAGGCCGGATTGGCCATATACAGTATTAAGTGATTGAACAATTGAGAGTGTGAGCACATGAGGCTGTCAGCATGGTGCATCACATACAACATGTGAATTGGCATGTAGGCGTTCAGAAGTTATATTCTTCTTATCATTCAGATTTGATCTATTTTACTGTTTGAGTTTATTTGCTAAATGTGAAAGCATGCCTATGTTTCTGCACAGTTTCTTCTATATTGAATTGTGCTGGTTGAGTTTGTCACGACTTTCAGTCCAAAGTTTGGATTTGTTACTTATTGAGTTGGTTGTATTCATGCTACACCCTACACCTCGTGTGCAGATCCACGTGATTCCGATCCTGACGGCTACTGAGTGTGGAGTCAGGATCTCAGGAGACTATCGAGGTAGTTGCATGACGTTCGCAAACCTTGACCCTCCTTCATTATCTTTACTTGTATTTCCGTTTTTACTCTTTAGACATTGTATTAGACTATCTTCCGTTGTAGATGCTCATGTACTCGGTGACAACCCGATTATGGGAGAGATTGTTTTGGGTTGCGTATTTATTTCTGTTTTCAAAAGGTTTTCCTTAAATATTAACTGCTTCCGTACTTTTCAAAGCTTTTGGTTATGTTGAAAAAGTTGAGTAATTGGCTTTCCTAGTTCCACGATAGGCGCAATCACGACAGTTGGCTTGCCTAAGAACTTTACACCTTTTCCCCCCAATTTCTCAAACCAAATGTTTAGTTAGATGAAGAATTGAATGATAGATTAGCAAAAATTAATCAAAATGAGTCAAGAATACTTACCCAAATGTTTTCTCTAAACATCCCCCAAAATCTCGCCTCAATTCGAGCACTCAAAGTCCCAAAATGAAAATAAGATCAAACCCTCATTTTCCCCCTTTTTTCTACTCAGCTAATTCGCATCTACGAACCCAAAGCCGCATCTGTGGCTCCACACCTGTGCAATTTCCATCGCAGGTGCGGTTCCAACTCAAGCCCAGAAAACTCGCACCTGCGGACCCATTAGCGCTTCTGCGTAAGTGCTTCTGCGGATACTGTCCGCTTCTGCGATCAAAGGCCTCCCTGGAAATATCCTCTTCTGCGATGCATTCCCTGCATCGGCGAGTCCTCTTCTGCGGCACATGGACCGCACCTGCAGTCCCAACTAGTCATGACAAAACTCGCTTCTACGACTCGAGGGCCGCTCTTGCGGCATTGCACCTACGACCCAAAATGCGCAGGTGTGATTGCACTAGAAGTAGTAGTGCTTCAGCAATGCACCAAGTCCAAATATTTATCCGGATTCAATCCGAATCATACCCGGGCCCCCGGGACCCCGTCTGGATATACCAACTAGTCCTAAAATATTATACGAACTTAGTCGAGCCTTAAAATTACATCAAACAACGCCAAAAATACGAATTGCACATCGATTCAAACCTAATGAACTTTAGAACTTCTAACTTCTACATCCGATGCCGAAACCTATCAAATCAAGTCTGATTGACCTCAAATTTTACGCACAAGTTATAATTGACATTACGGACCTACTCCAACTTCCAGAATCGGAATCCGAACCCGAGATCAACAAGTCCATTCCCGATCAAACCTTCCAAAAATCATCAAACTTTCCAACTTCCTCCAATTAAAGTCGAAATGACCTACGGACCTCCAAATCAACATCAGGACATGCTCCTAAGACCAAAATAACCCTAGCTATTGGAACCATCGAAACTCCATTTCGGAGTCAACTTCACACAAATCAAACTACGGTCGGCTCTTATGACTTAAACTTTCAATTTAGGGACTCTATGTCCCATTTCCACTCCGAAACTCTCTTGAACCCAACACCAAGCACCCTGACAAGTCACGTAACCACAGAATGATATAGAGGGAGCAATAAATAAGGGATCCGGGCTAATACTCTCAAACCGGCCGACCGGGTCATTACAAATTCGTTCCTGCATTTTCTTTTCTGCCATTATTTTATACTGCGTACAAGATATAGTGTAAGTGACCCACCTTAGCCTCGTTACTACTTCGTCGAGGTTAGGCTTGATACTTATAGAGTACATGTGTCGATTGTACCCATTCTACACTCTGCACTTCTTGTGTAGATTTTGAAGTCGGTCCCAGCAACGGTTCATAGATTTCTCGGGTCGGCGATTGAGTGGAGACTTGAGGTACAACTACTCGGCGTCCGCAGCCTCTAAAGTCCCATTCTGTTATTTTTATGTTGTGTACTTTCTTTTAGATAGATTTATATTTTTATTCATACCTTTACATGTACTATTCTAGAATCTTGCACTTGTAACACCAGGTCTAGTGTGGTACTAGGTATTTTAGTTGATATGGTTTTCTACACTTTACCTTAGATTTATTTCAATAATTTCAGCTTCCTTATTATCATTTAATTTGAATTGTTAAAAATATATAAATTATTCTAACTTTGGCTTGCGTAGCAAGTAAAATATTAGGCGCCATCACGATCCCGATGGTTGAATTTCCGGGTCGTGACATTATCTTATTGTTCTTAATAATATTATCTGAATTTTAATGAACAAAATTTTTATTAAATTAAAGTAAGTTTTATAGTCATTGAATAAGTTTTTTGTTCTTGTAACGACATGGCCGGTCATTTCGAGAGTTGTAGCCCCGTTCCCTCATTTTCTTCTCCATTTGTTATTTATAGCTATTATATAACTTATCGGGTTAATTGGTTTGGGTACGGAGAGATTTCGGAATGAATTGAGACACTTAGTCTCATAATGGAAAGCTTAAGTTGAAAAAGTTGACCGGATGTTGACTTATATGTAAACGACCCCGGATTTGAGTTTTGATGGTTCGATAGCTCCGTGGAGTGATGTTAGACTTAAGAGAGTGTCCGGATTGTGATTTGGAGGTCGGTAGTTAAATTGGGCTTGAAATAGCAAAAGTTGAATTTTTGGGAAGTTTGGCCAGGAGTGGACTTTTTGATATCGGGGTCGGATCCTGATTCCGAAAGTTGGAGTAGGTCCGTGGTATAATTTGTGACTTGTGTACAAAAATTGGGGTCAATCGGACGTGATTTGATAGGCTAGGCGTCGGTTGTAGAAATTTGGAAATTCAAAGTTCATTAGGCTTGAATCTATGTACGATTTGTGTTTTTGATGTTGTTTGAGGGGATTTGATGGTTGGACTAAGTTCGTATGTTGTTTTAAGATGTGTTGGTATGTTTGGTTGAGGTACCGGGGGCCTCAGGTTGATTTCGGTGGTAAACAGACCAAGGTTTGAAGTTGAAGAATTGCTGAAGATTTGCAACTGCTAGTGTAATCGCACCTGCGAATTGGGAACCACAGATGCGAGCTCGCAGAAGTGAGGAAGTGGTCAAGAAGTAAACCGGTAGAGGTCGCAGGTGCGAGGTTATCTCCTCACTTGCGTGTCCGCAGATGCGGGTGTTAAATCGCAGAAGCGCATGTGCGCTTGGTGAGGCTGCTTCGCATAAGCGGATGGCCCTTTGCAGGAGCGTGTTCGCAGAAGCG
This sequence comes from Nicotiana tomentosiformis, assembly GCF_000390325.3. Taxonomy (NCBI): domain Eukaryota; kingdom Viridiplantae; phylum Streptophyta; class Magnoliopsida; order Solanales; family Solanaceae; genus Nicotiana; species Nicotiana tomentosiformis. The sequence goes on along the minus strand of NC_090820.1, from coordinate 74,279,597 downwards.
GACTGGGCGTCGCAGAAGCGAAGGCACGCAAAATAAGTGAATTCCACAAATGAGTAGATTTCACCGCAAGAGCGGGACCTTGAGTTGTGATAGAACACTTGCACAAGCATACACTCAATTAATCACCCATATCGATTTAAGAAGATGAATCCTGATATTATTGACCATTTACATGTACTCCTGTTTACTTGCCTTCTGTGTGAGAGTTGTCTTATTGGCACGTCAGTTGTCCGTGCGGTCATGAGTTATTGTTATTGTTGGCACGTGAGTTTTCCGCACGTATATGAGATACTGTCACTCCCTTGGAACGTGAGTAGTCCATGCGGTTATGAATTGTAATATGGGTACAAAATGCCAAGTGATTAGGGTTCATAAATTGGGATCCATGAAATGAGACTATGAGGTGAAGTACCTCGGGGAAAATCCTTAAACAAATCTCGTGTGGAAGCGGTTGCTCCTATTGAGTTGTTACTTGGTCTCTTTTACTTGATTTCTCCGAACTTAAACTGTGTTCAGCTTACTCCATGACATTACTACATGTTTGCTCCCTGTTGCTAATTGTTGTTTTTAGTGTCTATTGCGAGTATAGTTTTGTTATCTTTACCATGCGTAGTTTTATATTGACATTATTTCCCTGTTAGTTTCACATTCATACTTGTACAAGTTGTTTAGTCTAGCAGGTGTCTTGACTGTCCCTCGTCACTACTCCTCTGAGGTTAGTCTTGATACTTATTGGAGACCGCTGTAGTGTACTCATGCTACACTTTCTGCACATTTTTGTGCAAATCCAAGTATTTCAGAGTTGGTTGATCACTAGTTAGCCGTCAGATTTTGCTGTGGAGACTCAAGGTATATCTGTCGTCGCATCCGTAGGCCTCAGAGTCACCTTCTAATATTGTACTTGTATTGTCTATTTCTATTCCAGAACAGTTGTACTTAGAAGATTTTTTCTAGTAAACTCAGTAGAGCTTATGACTTGTACTACCAATTTTGGGTATTGTATTGCACTCGGGATTATTGGTTTACTATAAAATTTTTAGTTTCATGCTTAATAATTGTTTCTGATTAAATTCTACCATTTAATGTAGTAAGTATTAGACTTACCTAGTCTTAGAGACTATGTGCCATCACGACATCCTACGGAGGAAAATTGGGATATTGAGTTGATACTGAAATATTTACAAATATTTAATGCATTCTTTAATACATATACGAGGTCTGTTGGATTCACGTGATCCCGTAGCTTATAAGTTAGGCTTTACACTGCGCTTTTAACACATGACTTTATTTTTAATCATACTCACTTTTAATATGGTCCAATATTTTTAACTCGTGCTCACTTTTAACGCACAAGGCTTCAATTTTTAACCATACCTACTTTTAACCATATCAAGCATAATGATGAATATTATGTGAAGAAGATGAATCAAATATTTCAAGAAAATTCAGGCTGAAAGGGAGAACTGTTATGGTTTTACCCTAATTTTGTTACTATATTTGAATTTTACTTTTATTAAAGGAAGGGCAATAATATTTATCATAATTAATTTTTATTTTTTCAAAAGTAAAATATAATTCTTCTCTATTTGATTAACCTCTTTCTTGGAGGAAAATATTTTAGAATTTTATAAATTGAAGATTATTTGCTCTCACACAATAATACACAATGTGGTCATTAAACAATTCTTGTTTAGGTGGAGATTATTCTCTTGATGATTTTATACTTTATTTTATATTAATTTTTTCGTATGTAGGTCAATTGACCAAATTATATTAAAGTATTATGCCTCTTTTACTATGCTTCTATTTATTATCTGATATATCATGCATCATTCAAGATTTGCGTTGTTAACTTCCGCATGATCCTTGTCATTTCGATCCGGACAAGTGCAACTAATATGCATAGATCATACGTAGTAGGTAATTTGCCTTATGTCAGTAATATAAATCTCACTTATAAGATTTTAACAAATATCTATTGATTATCTAAAAAAAAAACATATTATCATTATTTATTATAACATGCAATATTTTTTATTTTTGTAGATTTACTTCATACGAGTAATCATAATGTTCTCTGCCTCACCTCTACCAAGATCCAGATCTTATGTGTTCTCCATACTCATTACCATTATTATTCTCATCCTAAAAATCTCAAAACATCATCATTATCATCACCACCTTCTTCGAAGAATATTCGTCACAAGAAGAGTGTACATGTATTTGTTGTTCACGAGGATAATGACGATGAAGAAGATCCAGAAATTTTGAACGAATGAATGAATCAAAAGTCAGTTTCTTTTTTGTGGGGAATCAAGCATCTTGGTCCGATCCTTTGCTACATCAAGAAATTAAAAAAAAAAATATTAGTTCATTTCTACACCTGGTTATTCTGCCTATGGCAAATATGGGTGTCCATTGAATTTCTAGCTTGTGAGGGTAATAAGCCTGCCACCTAGCAGATTTTATGAGATACAGAGATTTTTTGTCAAGGGATTTGCTAGTAAATCTTTTATAAAACTCTGAGCAACTCGATTCAGATATGAACTTTTGAGTATTGAGAGATGCTTTTGCTATTTCCAATAGGACGACTTGGTACAGATTTGCCATCGCTTCTCTCAAAGCGCAGCTGCCTGCTCTATCATCCTGTGTCTCAACCAACTTTTTTCATGTCTTCAAATCATCCTGGAAGAAGAGAAACGCAACCGTTCTATTAAGTGAATTTAGGTGCAGGTAGGTTTGTATCAATTATTTTGTATTTGCTTCATTAATTAATCGAACTTTCTAGAGTACTGATTTTGGTGCATCTTACCTACATGGCTCTATTGTTATACTTAACAATGTCTAGTATTAGATCTTTTATATCGTTTACTCGTACTCCCTTCGTTTTATTTTATGTGATGAATTGATTCAAATCACGCGGATCAATTTACCTACCTATTTTTCATTGAATTCGAACATAAATTCTTCATGGTTTCTAAATGAAGTTGTGCTCACGTACCCTCTAAAGTAGCTAGAGACCTTAGGGTTTGATCAGTCTCTTACGTCTCATTTTCCTGGTAACTGTTGAGCAGTAGTACTGATGGCACGATCTACAAATACATCTAAGATCTTTAGTTTGTGTTAAACCGTCAATTATTATTGACATGCCAACAAGGCTAAAAATGGAACCCATACGTTAAAAATAAGCAAAAGTTAAAAGTGGAGTTCATGCATTAAAAGTAAGCATGAGTTAAAAAAAATATTTTTTTGGAAAGAAATCTTCATTATCGTCAAATTGGTTGTAGCTTGATCTGAACTCGCCTTGAACCTATCTTTAACCTCGCTATGATACCACTTATTGGGATCGAGATAACACGACGTCATGCGGAAGATAATAAAGCAAACCTTAAATAATGGTAAAATTAGAAACAAAGAGAAATATACTAAAAGAGGCATAATACTTTAATATGGTTTGGTCAATTGACCTACATATGAGAAAACTAATTTTAGAAAAAGTATCAAAACTATCGAGAGAACAATTTCTCCCTAAACAAGGGTCTTTTAATGACTATATCGTGGATGTTATTATGTTATTATGTGAGACGGAAGGATTTTCAATTTATAAAAGTCCAAAACCTTTTCTCCTAGAAAAGGGTTGACCAAATATGAAAAATTTATATTTTCCTATTAGAAAAAATAAAAGTCATCAATTATGGTAAATATTATTTTCCTTACTTCAAAACGAGTAAATCCAAATTGATAAAAAAATCAGGGCAAAACTCTCACAACACTCTATGAACTTTAGGTTTATCTAGTGGTACTGCAACGACAGAATTGTATAATAAGTATTTGCCATTTTAAACGATAAAATCTAGGTAAAATTTTAATGTTGTATGGTATCAACATTTCTTAAAACCCTTTAAAAGAATTTCTTAATGCAACCCCTCTTCAAATTACCTCTTTCTTTTGAGAGCAAAATGTAATTTAGCTTAAATTTATACGACATTCTTCTCATTTTAGAACGTTTAAAAATATTTTTGGCGCACTTTTGTTTCTATATGACTTGCAAAAATATAAATTTAGTCAACACACTTAACCACTTCACTAATGTATTATATCTGTCAAATTAGTATCTTAAGTTTCATATCTTGTCACACTTTCACATAAAATAAAATAGAAGATATTACCAATTGTATTGGTAAAATACGATTATATTACGTGGCCAGTGCAACAGACGATACATGACAAGTATTTCTTAGTCAGCTCTAAGTCAGTTGAACCTGCTATTATTAATCAGAAGGTCAACCATAGTATTTCCTGGAATTAACATATCAGGACCAGACAATGTCATCCCAGATGGGATCAGCTGAATAGTCAATAATGTCTAGATAAGACGATCGTCAAATCAACAAAATCTGAAATACCTGAGAGTTAGTATTAACTCTTTGGCGATTACAAATCCACCAGGTGTGACGTATGGGACGAGTCAATAATATTCATAACAGGCATACACGATTTTAGGGAACAGTTACATTAGGTTTACAAAATAATTACTCCTTTCATTTGTAATCACTACTAGAAATTACAGCTATGGCAACCCTTCGAAAACCGTTGCCGTAGATACACTAACCGTCCCTATAGGGCTATTGGGACGGATTTGGACGCGTTCCGGGATTCAGCATTACAATAGGTCTATCGGAACGGTTATTTGCAGCGGTTTAAAACCGTCTCCATATATAAGGATATTGTAACGGTTTGGACTGCTACCATTGTTCTATCTATAGGAGCGATTTTCTTTTCTATTGGGACGGTTATAAACCATTCTATTACAATAATACATCCGATTTTTTAAGTCTATTGCAACGGTTTTCATGATATATTGCAACAGTGTTTGTAATATATTGTGAATACATTGTTTGATCAACAATTCAAAAGTCAAAATAGATGAATTTGCATACAAAAAGTTCTAAACTAAAATATCCTTGAACATAGTAATAGAAAGTCTAACAACGATCAACAATACTCAAGTAAGGTCTTCATCACTGCTTTCATCCGTAATCGCTACACCTACAAAAGACAATGAGAAATAATTAAACAAAAATTTTAGGATAATTGAATCACAAAGTAATTGAATGACCAATTTGATAACTCGAAAATTTTCAAACTCTCTAAATTCTTTAATTTTTCGGCAGAGTTTTCTTTGTAAATATGACTATTCCAAAATTTTCAACCTGCTCAAAACATCATTTGTAAATACGACTATTCTAAATTTTTCAACCTGCTCAAAACATGATACAATTTTCATGCAGAACCTAAGATCCATCCACAAATCACAAGATGAGTAGCTGTACTTTAAACAACACACAACAAACCAGAATCCGCAACAGACCCAAAGCAAACAACTCTCCGGTCTTTTTTTTTAAGTAATACAATCTGCCTTAACATTTTCGAACATTATTACATCACAAAACAACATCACCTAAACAATATTAAGTCTGACAGCAATTGAACCAAAACAACAGTAGAATATGCTATTACGAAAAACAACCTTACAACCAACAACTAAACATACTACGGCTCAGAAACAAGCAATACTTGAACATGGTTAGATTTACAAAGTTTCTCACAAGCCCTCAGTGTATGCCACACCAGTAGATTTTAACAAATAGTGGCTATTAGATTTAGCAAGAACAATGAATTTTTTTAAGTTAATGACGTGCCACAATCTTATCAGTGTGTACCTTGAAAATTAAGATCAGCAGAAGAATGTTAGATCATCATCATTATATGAAGAGGAGAAGACTTAGAAAGAAGAACCGAAGGTAAAAATAAATTTGCCAGCATTTCGGTGCTATTTGGACGCTGAAACAGTGAAAGAAGAAGAAGAAGAAGAAGAAGAAGAAGAAGAAGGAAGAAATCATCGCATACCTGTTGCCGTTGAATCTCTGTTGAAGAAGAAGAAGCGCACGCTTTTGTCTAACTGAGTCGCTTCATATAATAGAAGCGGGTAAGGGGTCGCTACGTTTCGCTTCTCGCTTTTCACAACCCTGGCATAAACACACACGTCATATATTCTAAGGTCAAGATTATGGCAAACTCTTTTGCATGTCAAACTTTTAAATGTATTGTGGATAAGGAAACAGAAGTGGAAGAAACACATGTACAAATTTCACAGTTGAGAATGGTGTATTGGAGCTTTATCAATATTTTTATTTAAAAATGCATCTAATGGTATAGCTCTCAAGAGATGTTGGCAGAATCAATGATATTCATATAAATATATCTGTTTGTCCTAGCTTTTCATCAGAAATTGATTAATGTCTCCATACATAAGGAGATGTACAATTGACATATAAAAAGGTGGTATATACATAGCTTAAGCACCTTCTGCTGTTAGCTTTGCTTTTAAGCACAACTTGATATGTCTTGTGTCATCTGAAAGATGATGTAGTTAAGTTCATTTATTTTTTACCCTCTACTAGAAGCTGTATTCTTAGAACTACAAATCTCTGGGTTGAATGATCAACAAATAACCTAAGTTCAGAAAGCCTTGTCCGTAAAGTGGCAATCCTAATAATATCACGAAACTTTTTGCTGGGCAAACATAGGGGCTTATTCTTTAGGTTCCAAATTAATATGATATTATCTTAGGTACAAAGCATAGCAAAATAATATGTATGGCAAACTTATGATTCCTTAATCTCTTTCCCAGCATACTGCCAGTATCCTTTTATATGTCTAAGTACCTATATTCATCTGGTATATCTAACTTAAACAGCAGGTATGAAGATGCAAGAAAATCAATTGAGCTGCATTAAACCGGCGACTCTAAGTTGTATGAGTTACTACTTCTAGTTCTGGTTTTTTACCTTTTTGGTTTCTTCTACAAATTTGCCAGAATTAAGCATTTAACATAGAAAGGGAACCAGCTTATTGCCTAATGCATGCCTATCAAATATGTGTGTGTGTGTGTGAGAGAGAAAGAGAGAGAGAACAAGCAGGATCTGAATATATACTCTACGAAAACGATATACATACCATACCATATTCTATCACTCATGCACATCTAATAACCCTTATGATTATAAAGTCACAAATGCCAATTCTAATAAATGAGCAGAATCTTATTTAGAAGATGTATTGAGACCAAATTCTAAACACTCATCAGACAGGACAAGAAACTGAGGATGAAGAACTCCTACAACAACTACTACTACGCCTCAATTACAAGCAAGTTGACCAGAACAAATATGGCCCTTCATTTTCCATATTTGGGGGTTTGGGAAGGGGGGGGGAGCAAACGGCAGAGATGAGAAGGGCTAGCAGAAGGAATAGTGGTGCACTCGGCAGTAACCACATTATGCAGCATTTCAACACATCAACATAAGTATACTATATCATCAAAACAGCATTCCATTTATTAACACGCTCAGATACATCACATCTCTCCACTTTTATTTTGATAGAGATTACAATGTCACAATTTGCAGTTTCACTTGCAAATTTAACTGGCCCTTTGTACTCAACACTCATCGAGGAAAGCAGCTAGATACTATGTTGTGGGAGAAAGGAAAAAGCACACTTACCTCCAGTGTGAAGTACTTGACTTTCCTATCGGGATCAGATTTCCCTGCTACACCAACAGATTCAACGACCTCTATATTCTTTCTCTGTGTAGCTAATTTGCGAGCAACACCCTGAGAAAAAATAAGAAGGCAAAGATTTGATGATGTCCAGGAGAGGAGGAAAGACATGAGGAAGGGGGCAACCAAAGACAAGTAGGGACATCACCACTTCATTTTCCAAATGCATGTCACAGTTTTCAAACAATTACAGCACATTATCGTTTTCATAAATAAGATGAGGCATCTAAAACTACCTCAGATACTACTTAGCGAACCTGAAACTGCAAAATGAATCAACTTTCTAATAACCATCCTTTCAGTTGAGCACTTGAACTTCTAGATTTATTTTTCTTTCTATTTTTAGTTATATAATATTTTCCTTTTTTGGGTGGACAAGTTGTACTTCTATACGCTTATATTCATACAGATACTAATACACTTATTCATGATAACTTCAACTCTTTAAAAGTTTCTTTTAGATAAAGGACAGGGGACAATTTAATTCTTAATCTCTAACTGCAACATCACTGCTTTACTCCAAAGGAGCTCTATTCTCCAAAAGATTCATAGGATCACTCTGTGATGAACTTGCTTTCACCATAATGCAATTATTATGCTATTACATGACATGAAGCAATAATTATGTTAGAAACAGTCTACTCATTTGCTTGTAATTGAGGTGTCCCTTTCATTTGCTTAAAAGTTTACTGTACATATAATAGTTTAAGGACTTGAGGTTAGAAAGAGGTTTGGATATTCACTATTCTAGGAAAGTTCTACTATTCTGGGACATATTGTGACCAAATAACATCATAAAATTGGACAAAATATGTAATTGGAAATGGGTAAGTTAAGTTCCTAGGTCATAATTATAAAGAAAAGACCTCAATAGTTTACAACTAGAACAGAATGCTTATAGCTTTTCGTTCATTGCACTAAGTTATTAATTACAACTATGAGAGTATGATTGACGAACTACCTATAAGTCGAAAAAGCTCTACTTCCGAAAGTTTATTAGATGGATTTTAAGGATTAGATAGCATCATTTTTACCAAGCAAGAAAATTTAGAAAGGCAAGCAATTTGCTGAGAAGAATAACCCCAATGTCTAATAGACGTGAAGGCAAACAGTTACCCGTTAGACTAAAGCACATACATGAACAAATCACACAATTTTAAGTGAAAGCAGCACAAGCATAATCGGACAGAAGTAAAAGAATGTGTTTATAAAAAAATATTACCAGAGAAAGAAAAAAGGAGCAGCGAAACGATTTTTCTGAATAACTAAGACAGCGAACAGCGAAGATCGAACATTGATAGCAAACATCGAACAAAGAAAATCTCATGGTTTCAAACAAAAAATCAAAACATAACAAATAAATCCCCCAATTTTGCAAACTAGAAATCACAAATGTATCATGTAATACAAACAAAGCAGAAGCAAAATAATGTGTTTATCAGAACTATTACCAGATATAAAAAACATAAGGGGAAAAATAAGTGAAAATCGAATAGTTATACAAATATCAAACAGGGGAAAAATCGATAGCCTACCTCGGAGATTGCTCGTATGTTAGCCGAAACTGGTCGTCATTCACCGGCAGTTGTCGTCCTTCGCCGGAGCTTGCCGACAGAGTTCGTTGATGGTGAGGTCAATGTGTTCTAGGTTGAGACTGAGAGAGACGATGTCTTCAAGGTTTAGCCTACCTCGGAGATTACTCGTATGTTAGCCGAAACTGGTCGTCATTCACCGGCAGTTGTGTCCTTCGCCGGAGCTGGCCGACATAGTTCGTCGATGGTGATGAGTTCTAGGTTGAGGCTGAGAGAGACGGTCTTCAAGGTTTTGAGAGTTTTAGAGAGAGTGACGGAACATTTCTATATTAAAGACTTATTAAAACATTAGTGGGGTCATTTATTTATTTTTTTAATAAATATGTAGGAGGGAAAAGCAATATACTTTTATTTTATCAAACTGTTCCCAGAGGTAACTCTATCGTATCGTCTTTACAAACCGTCTCCATATATTTACTTTTGGTAACGGTTGTTATACTATTGGAACAGTTATTATACTATTGGAACGGTTATTCTTCAGAACTGTCCCAAAAGCCTTTTGACTCTATTGAGACGGTTAAAATCGTTTCAATATATGATCTATTGTAACAGTTACAAAACCGTTGCACAATAACCGTTCCAATAAAATCATTTTCTAGTAGTGAATCTATAATTATTATTTTTCATTTGTAATTATTAATTTTAATTACTTATATTTGTTCAACAAAGATTAGTTTAATTGGATTTTTATAATTTCTTGTGGACCTATTACACAAATTTGACTGATTTATCTAAATTTTAGGTTTTACTTTAAATAATTTGACACCCACCGTGGGACCCAAGCAATTCTACTATTCATCCAAAATTATTAACTTGTATTAATCTTTGCTCTTCTCAGTCTTAGCAAATTATCATTGCTGGAGATCTATCAATTACATCAATTGAAAATCAACATGGCACTGTTGAACAAACTGAAAAAAATAGAATACAGTTATCACAATTAAGCCAGTGTTAAACTCCGAGGAATTCACCATCGTATAGTTTTAGAGAACCATCACGTCAAAATATTATAACTAGTGAAGCGTCTGAATCTCAGATGGAATTGGCAACAAAGAGACTAGAATTAGCAGATAATAAGGATATTATGGCCTAAGTACAAATGCAAGTATTAGGTCACCGACATCACCAAGAATGAAACTAGTCGGAGTTACCTAATGCACCTAGAAGTTCTAGTACCGAGGGACACCCAAACGCTATCGGTGCTGAAGGTTCAGGTACAACTGCTAACCCCGAACTACAAAATTCAATACTAATACAATAAACCCCATTTAAATAGATAAAGAAGCAGAATGAGCGCATTGATCAAACCTTGGGAGTTTCACCTATTATCAAGGGGATAGACATGGATAAGTACTCTCAATAGTCCTGAAAGTAGAGTGCTACTCTGTTGCCAATACCGAAGAAGTTCAAATGTCGGATATTCTAAAGTATGATAAAATATTTGATCCCAGGATCATGTCATACCTTATACAACTAAAGTTAACACAAAAATTACCTAACAAAGCAAGATATCAAATCAGTACCCGTAAAGAAATTTGGAGAAACGTTCACAAAAGGTGCATTAACCTGGTATTCTTTTTTGTCTGAAAATTCAATTATTTTATTTGCAGAGCTTGCAGATGCTTTTCTTAAGGCACACATCGAAGCTTAGAAAGTTAAGAAGCAGATGAAAGATATTTTGAAGATTCAACAAGGGAGCATGAAGTCACTCCGAAATTTTGTGGACCAATTTTAGAGAGAGAGAATGTTGTTACCTCATGTTCTGGACAATTAGGCTGCAATAGCCTTTGTAAGATTGAAGGAAAGTCTACGAAAATTTTTACCAACAACCTAGAACGACGTGTATAACTGGTATAGCACCAAAACACAAATAAAGGAGGAGATGGTAGTTCATATCGGTGCTGACAGCAAGTCAAGAAGCAGATACACTGATCATCGGGACAGCACATCAAGACAATCATAGCCCAAACGCAGAAATTTGAGGAGCCACTATGAGCCTTGATCTACATCTTCTCGACGGGATTCTGATAGAAGAACAGAACCAAATAGGGGCAGAAGACATACCAACCAAAATAACAACACTGTCTTCTCAGGCTGGCAAGGAATCTGAGGTGTCAAAGCTTGAGGATTACAACTTCAATATTAATATTTTCGGGTTGGTGTCCTTATTAAGAGATATGGGAGAAAATGTGAGATGGTATAAGCAAATGAGAAAAGAGTTGTGGTGTGAATTCACAAAATCATGGGCACATAAAGGTAGATTACAAGATTCTACAAAATGAGGTAGATTATCTACTTAAGAAAGGATATCTTAAGAAATTACTTAGCGAAAAAAAAAAGCACTATATGAAGAACATAAGTAACAAAGAACCTCCTTGAGCATTATCGCAAAGGAGCACATTGAATGTCATCTTCGAAGGAGAAGAGGTCAGCAATATCACATAAACAACTATAAAGAAGTATGCCAAGATCTAAATTACTCATGAAAAAGGCGTAGGAAAACATTAATTGGAGATGGCATAACCTTTAATGATGAAGACGCCGATGAATTAATTTTCCCATATCACGACCCATTTGTAATCACTTTATGAGTCTCAGATATTGATATTGATATTAAATGTGTTTTAGTTGATCCATGTATCTTCATAAACATCATGCACATATGAGTCCTGGAAGAAATGCAGATGACAGATCAAATCATTCTAAAGGCACAAATATTTTCTTGGGTTCAATAGTCCGAGTGAAATTACGCACAAGAAAATTATCTTACCTACTTTTGCGGAGGGTAAGGTTAAGGATACCCCTTTCTAGGTGATACATGCAGCCATTGCATACATGTATCCATGACATGGATGTCTTGCCATCCACTTTATACTAGCTAATAAAAAATCCATCTATGTGGCAATCAGATAAATCAAAGGGGATCAAAGAGTAGCTCGGGAAAGTAACTTAGTGGCTTTAGCAAACATCCTGGCCAAAGATGGAAGCGATGAATAGCAATCAAAGCAATAGGGTTCATCAAAAACCCATACCCCTCAATTGATGAAAAACTGAATAACAAGAAATAGGAAGACTCCAAGAATTCAGATGCAATTAGTGACCCTGAAGAACCAGATGCTACTAAGTCAACAACATAATAGTTAGAGGCAATCATCCTCTTTATGACATTTCGAGAAAAAAACTCTACATGGGTTTGGGACTCAACCTCAGACTGAGAGATAAGTTAATTGAATTTTTATAAGCTAACACCAATTTATTTGCTTGGTCCCATGTTGATATGATAAGTTCCGCAAGAATCAACATTGACCAGCATCATTTACCGATCAAGCAATAAAAAAAGAAAGATTCGATCTACGCAAAATAAGACTATAGAAGAAGAGATATCCAAGATATTAGAGATTGGATCAACCAGAGAGGTCAAGCATCCGAACTGATTAGCAAACATGTGATAGTTTTAAAAAAAATAACGGGGCAAATGGAGAATGCATGTTTATTATATAGACTTGAAAAAAGATGTCCAAAACTCTTTCCTACTATCACACATTAATCAACTCATAGAAGCAACTGTCAGGAATGAGTTGCTCAGCTTTTTAGATGCATATTTTGGGTACAACAAAAATAGACCCAAAAGATGAATAAAAGACTTAATTCATCACAAATCAGGGGATTTAATGCTACAAAGTAATGCTATTTGAACTTAGCAATGCCGAAACCACATATTAGAGGCTTGTGAACCAGATGTTCAAGGAATACATTGGTAAAACTATGGAAGTATATATCGACAACATGTTGGTAAAATTCGTCTAGTCAGTGGATCACTTAAGCCATTTGAGAGAAATATTTGCAACTCTCAAAAGATATAATATAAAGTTAAACCAGGAGAAGTTTGCACTTAGTGTATCTTCTAGTAAAATGTTTATTTTTTTTTATCACGATCCAAAATCCCACAAGGTCGTGATAGCACCTAACTTAATTTTCTAGGCGAACCAACAAATGAAACCTACTGTAAACAACACAAGACTAAGATAAGTCATAAATAAAGCTAATATTATAACATAAGTTTGAATATAATAATAAATGTAAAATCAACCATAAATACCCCTCGGAATTGGTGTCATAACCTTATGAGTGCTAAGAGTAACAATATACATAAATCTCAAGATTACATCATAGTCTAAATAAGATAACAATTATAAACAAATTAGGAAAGTGACTCTAAGGCACCGCAGATATAAAAGCAGCTCTACCTCGACTCTCTCAAGCAATCCACTACTAGGCTCTCTCCTGGGTCACACTCGTACCCAGATTAATATCTGAAAAAAATATACAAAAGTGTAGTATGCATATAAAAATTAATATATACTCATTAAGTATTAAGTCTAACTCCAACGAAGTCATGGCAAGGTTTTGATTAGAATACTTACTTTCCATAAACCTGCACAGTTCATAATCATAGGTAATATAGAAGGAACAACAAGAAAGAACATGTTTACTAAGCATACTAAAAGTATGAGAGGTAATAGCTATTCCTTCAGGTATCATGATCAAGAGATGTACTAAAACTTCAAAACAACATAAAAAATAAATATTCATCAAGTAACATTAAAAAAGGTTGAATTAATAAGAGTCTAAAATGTATATGCATGATAAAAACTTTCACTTTATATAAAATCGACACAAATCCATGTGTCCACAACCCTGCACATACATTGCCAGCAGGATTTCAATGTTTAGTGACTCTAGAATGGATCCATATCCACATACATATGACACGTAAATCATACATCCAAATAAATATCCCAAAATAGGAACATGAATTCACACGTCCAAACAGATGCCGCAATACAAAAATGTGAATCCACACACTCGAATCACCCTCGAGTCCCTCGGGTGCTAAAAACATACGTACATATCCAAAATAATTATACGAACCCATCGGAACATTATAATTACCAATATGAGCTCATTGACTCAAAAAATTAATTTTACTTAACTCTGTTAACTTAAGGTCTTTAGTTAGGAACTAAGTGTACCAAATCACTCTCAAACCTCTCAGGACCCGAAACACCCATAACCGCATGTCATAAAATACTAAATGAACCTAGGGGAAGTCTCAAATAAGGGAATGTGGATCATAACACTTGATTTCAGTAGAGGGGTTGAAGTTGATCTGGATCAAATTAAAGTAATCGAGGGGATACCAGATATATTGACAAGCAAGAAGGAAGTGCAAAGGTTTGACAAGCCTGACAACAACTTTAGGAAGAATTATATCTAAATCTTCGTAAATATAACGACATGACCTATCGTTTTACTTTCTAGATCCTTGTTATCCTAAATAAGACTTCTTGTATGTGCTTTTGCTCTTTTTTAACTTGCAGAGATGGTTAGTTCGGTTTTGGAAGGGTTCAGGTTAAAATTAGAACACTTAGTTCCATAATATTGGCTTTAAAGGGTTTAGTTTGACTTCGGTCAATATTTCTATTAAATGACCTCGAAATCGAGATTTGATGGTCTCAATAAGTTAGTATGAAGATTTTGGACTTGGGCGTGTGTTCGGATAGGGTTTTGGATGACCCGGGAGCATTTCGGCGCCTAAAGTTGAAAGTTGGCTTATTGAAGGTTTTAAAATTCTTTAAATTTGGTTTGGAGTAGGTTTTGGTGTTATCGAGGTCTGTTTGGGATTACGAGCTCGGGAATAGTTCCGTATGGTAATTTAAGACTTGCACCCAAAATTTGATATCATTCCGAGTAGTTTAAGTATGATTCGACACGTTCAGAGCAAGTTGGAAGAACTTGAAGTTCATAAGTTCATTTGATTTGGTTTGGGGTGTGATTCTTAGTTTTAGAGTTATTTTTCGTGTTCCGTGAGGTTGAACAGGTCCATTTTACGACTTCGAACTCGTTGATATGTTTGGACGAGGCCTCAGGGGCCCCGGATGCCATTCGGACGATGCGCGGAAGTCGTTTGGACTTAGAGAAATGGCTGAAGCAGCAGAGCTTCTGGTGCAATCGCACCTGCGGAGAGCTAGCCGTAGGTGCGAGCTCGCAGAAGCGAGCCAACGACCGCTGAAGTGGCCTAGCGTGGGCTGCCCAGGGATAACAGAAGTGAAGCTTGGACCGCACCTGCGAAAATGCAGGTGAGAAGAAGGAAACTGCAGAAGTGAGAGAGGGCACAGATGCGACACGTGCGCCACAGGCGCGGGCTCACAGAAGTGGGCCATTGTCCGCAGATGCAGAAGTTGGCCAGCTGAGGGAGAGTCGCATCTGTGATACTCCTTCCGCAGATGCAGAGCCACAGAAGCGGCCTATTCTACGCAGAAGCGGAAATCGCTAGAGGCAGAAAGGTCCATTTAATACGGGATTTGGGCCATTTTTAGTTCATTTATTTCACTTCTTGGCCGATTTTGGATGCTTCTTAGAGAGGGATTTCCGCCTAGCTATTGAAGGTAAGTAATTCCTACCAAATGTAAGTTAAATACATAGATTGTGGGTAGATCTTAACATGTAAGATTGTAAAAATTATGGGTTTAGATGAAAAATCTAGGTTTTGATAAAAATGGGATTTAACCATGAAAATGGTTGTGGAATTGGGTAAAAATGATATATTTGAGTTTGTAAGGTTATGGGTAACAATTATCTTCTAACATTTCAGGAATCCGGGCACGTGGGCCTGGGGGTGAATTTTAGGAATCTTCCAATTTGGGTAAGGTAATTACTCTAATAGCTAGATTATAAACTTTTGAACATGTGTTGATTAATTTATATAATATTTGACTAGTTCTGGGTTGTTTGGCACCGAGTTGAGGATTTAAAGCGTATTTGTGGATCAAAAGTGAGCTTGAGAACGAGGTAAGTCTCTTGTCTAACCTTGTAAGAGGGAACTCATCCCCTTAGGTGTATTTTCTTTGTGAATTACTTGTGTGGGGAGCTACGTACGCACTAGGCGACGAGAGTCCGTGCATAGCTATATCCCATGAGATGTCCGGGTAGTCTTAGATTTACATCATGCCTTGACTGTACTGCTATGTTTATTATGCATGTTAATTATCTAAAATAAAGTTGAGATTAGGGATTGTAAGGTTGAAACTCTCCAATTTAGACCTTCTATTTTTGGGAATCATTGAGGAATATATAATAACTCTAAGAAATACATATCCACTTGCGTTGCAAGTACTTTCGCGAGTGAGGTAAGCTTCTCTACTCTCATGGGAGCGGGTCGTTCGCCTCGGCAGATTAATAGATGCTTCTATGGTTCGTGCCATTCGACCTTCGGCAGTGCACATAATATATTTTCGGATCGGGTCGTATGACCTAGGCATAAATCGTGCGTGATAATACTCGGAACCTGATTACACCTAATATTATTTCATGGCTTGTGAGGTTATAATTTATTTAATGACAAAAGTTGAATCAGGGTTAGTAGGTGTTGGCTAGAGAGATTCTTGGGATTTTAGCATCAGTTGAGGGACCATTTATTCACTGCTTGTTATGGTGTTGTTGTTGTTCTTCTTCTTCTTATTATTATTATTATTATTATTATTATTACTATTATTATTATTACTATTATTATTAGTATTAGTATTATTATTATTATTATTACTATTAGCATTATTATCATTATTATTATTATTATTATCATTATTATTATTATTATTATTATCATTATTATTATTATTACTATTATTATTATTACTATTACTATTATTATTATTATTATTATTATTATTATTACTATTATTATTATTATTATTATTATTTTCCATATTCCATACCTGTTTATAATTCCTGCATTTTATTATTGGCCCATAGTAAGTATCCATGTCGACCCCTCGTCACTACTTCTTCAAGGTTAGACTGGATACTTACTGGGTACATGTTATTTATGTACTCACGCTACACTTCTGCACTAACCGTGCAGGATCTGAGGCAGGTGCATTAGGTAGACATCCCGACGCGCACCCCTGATACTCCGAGACTTAGTGGTGAGCTGCTTTCGAGTCCGTTCTGCAGCACCTGAAAAATTTCTTTTGTATTTACTTTTGTCTACTCTACTTCAGACAGAAGTTTAGTATTTTGTATATTCTACTAGTAGCTCATACACTTGTGACACCAGGTCTTGGAATTATGCTAGTAGACATTTGATGATTTTTGAGAATTTATTTCATCACACTTGTCTTTATAATTGCTCACACTTTATTTTACTAGACTTCTCACCTTTCACTTATTTAATAATTAAAAATCGACCATTTCTAAAATGTTAAAAAGGATAATTACATGGCTAGTTCACCGTTGGCTTGCCTAGCGGTGACGTTGGGCGTCATCATGACCTATATCCAACATTGTTAAGGACTCTTTCTATACTTATCACTTAAACTGCTTGTCATGTCCCACTGCTTGAGGATACTTCAGTGTGTAGTCCTAGCACTCCCCGAATTCATCATGTACTGACTTAAATTTTTTTGAATAGGAACATGCTATCCTCAAAGATTGGATAGGAATAGGATCCTTAGAGGCTTATCAAGATAATTTCCATCTCCAAGTAGGACATTATAGAAACTGATACCATTGGCCCTATATAAAGAGGTGAAAACATCATCACCATTCACGGTAAATGTGTTTACCTCTTGGGCAGTCTGGTCAAAATCTCCTTTTTAGCAAAGATAGGTGCTCCAATCCTTCACTTCCATGACGCTTGTTCTCCTTCTTCAGTGGTCCCAACCTATCAAATACTGAGGTCCTTGATTTCGCAAGTCGATCAAACATAGAAGGCTTCTTATTAAGCGTCGTAGACACTTCTTTAGCAGTAAGTTACAACTTGCCCTTTTAATGGAAATACGGATTGGCAGGGGTTGTTTGTAACCCAATCCTTCACGTGATTGCTTCAGTGGGTACCCTTTCCATCATCATCATCTTTTGAGTAGGGTTTGAAGCTTCAGGCGGGAGCTTTCCCAACTTGGATGGTTCATTGGGATCATATCCAGCTTTTGCTAACAACTTGTAGGCGTTTGGGTCAAAGCCCCCATCTGTGCGCTTTGCAGGAAGTGCTAGATTTAGAAGTGAATTGTGGTTTGATGATTTGACAAACCCTTTAAGGAACTTTGTATATGACTTAATTGCATCAATTCGCTTGATAGGAAGGGTCAAGTCTCCTAACACATTACCTTGTAGTTCAGAAGATGGATCTTCAACCTTCCTTGCCTTTGGGACATAACGAAGAACATGAGTCACTTTCTTACTTGAAGATGCCTCATTCATCTTGTTCCTATCATAAAGCACCTGATCTTTTTCAACTGTAATCTTTGCCTTGCTAGTTGTGACATCAACCTTCTTTGCAATACTTTTGGTTGGCGTCATGTCATCAACCTTAACCTCATTTAAGATATAATCTTTAAGTAGAATTTTTGCATCGGCAAAGTATGATTCAGCCTCGGTAAAGGTCTTATCATGAGCAACTATCTTCTTTTCGACCCCATCTTCACAGTACTTCAAGCACTGATGGTAGGTAGATGAAACCACTTTGTTCTCGTGTATCCATGTCCTTCCTAACAAGATATTATATGAGGTCTTTGCATCGATCACGTGCATCCATGCACTCGAATGCAAATCTCCCATATTTATTTCCAATTTGATAGCCCATATAGCTCTTTGCCCCTTTATTGAACCCTTGAATCATCAAAAGACTTTCACATTGTTCATCCATCGGTATGCCAAGCTCTTTGACAGTACGAATTGGGAGAATATTGACGCCAGATCCATCATCGATCAAGATTCTATTTATTCTTTGTTCTCGCACAAAGCCAACCATGAATAGGGGACGATTATGGTATGTTTCACCAAGAAAAGATCATCATTAGTAAATGTCATTTTTTGCATCACAAATGTTCGCCTTTTCAAAATTCTTAGTGAGTTTTTCAGGCAAAGGAGGTGACAACAATGATGGATCCTCCTTCTTTGTCTGTTCTTCATCTATATTACAATATGAGGCCTTGATATATTCACAGGAAGCTTGTGGGTGTAACCAGCTTGGCAGGAATTCATTCAATGTCACTGGACGACGTAGCCTTTGATAGTGATTCTCCGCCATTTTTGCTTTCTTCCAATTCTTCTTTATCATTTTCTTCTTGGGTCTTTTCACCATTTCCCCCTAGTCAATTGCTTATTTGATTCCCTTTGTGAATTTGTCTTGCAGAGTCCCCGCCGAGTCACAAGAATCCAACCTTCATCATCAGTTTGATCATCACGTGATTCACCTTCCTCTTGAGATCTTTCCTCTACTATTATTTTATACACTATAGGGAGAAGCAATGGTTTGCTCACATCGATAGGTTCAAAGTCACCAAATTTAATCATATTTGGTGATGATGTAGTTTAGATGCCATCACATTCATGTACTTTGACAAAATTGCAAAGGAAAATGGGATCAAGTGAACCAAAAATGAAAGAGACTTGATTCGAACTGTCTTTCTCATCCTCAAGCAAGATTTTTCCTTCAGCGGCCAAGTCCATGACTTTCTCCTTGAAGACAAAGCACTTTTCAATATGGTGGCCAATCAACCGATGATACTTGCAATAATTCGGATCATTAGTCCTTCCAGCTTCAGGTAACTCAATGAGTTTCAACTTAAGGAGTTCTTCAAAAATTGCTGGAACATCAGACTCCAAGAATGGATATTCTTTCGCTTGCATTTCCTTCAGAGTTAATTTTCGGCTAACTATATCCTGTAAGGATGTTGTCTTCACACTTTGCTTCTTACTCACTTTTGTAGTGATCTTTAATGGCGAGGCGTTAACATTCATTGATTCCTTGCTCTCAAACTACGGCACGTACTTTCCTCATTTCTTTATTTCTTATTTATCCTTCACTTTACGAGGTTCATAAACAGGTGGCCCTTGATTTCCACTTGAAGACATGCTTAACTCCATATCATGAGCATGTGTAGCCAATTCTTCAAAAGACTTAGGCTTGATACCCTATAGGATGTAACAGAGTCTCCAATGCATTCCTTGGATACATATTTCTATTCCAAGAATTTTACTAAGTCTGTCTTTGCAGTTGAGGCTTACATTCCTCCATCGATTGATGAAATCAATGAGTGGTTCATTCTTCCATTGACGCGTGTTTGTGATTTCAACCATACTTATAGTGCGCCTTATACTATAGAAGCGATTGAGAAATTCATGTTCAAGTTTCTCCCAACTAACGATGAAACCAGCCTTGAGATCAATGTACCAATCAAAAGCATTTTCTTTTAAGGAACAGACAAATTGCTTGACAAGATAATATCCATAGGTTCCAGCATTATTACAAGTTTTGACGAAGTGTGCAATGTGTTGCTTTGGATTTCCTTTTCCATCAAATTGTTAAAAATCTGGGGGTTGATAACCTGCATGTATCTTCAAACTATCAATTCTCGTAGTGTATGGCTTCGCATATGCAAGAGAAGACTTAGCAGCAACATCATGCTTATTTTTTATGGTTCCCATGATGAAGTCTTTCAATTGGTCAATGGAAATAACCCCATCAGATGAAATCTGAAATTCTTTAGGAGTCGTTGTCTGCCTTGCAGATGAGTCTCCTTTATCTTGCATCATAGGGAGCTTTCCAGGTGCATGACTTGAATCTCCCTCCATCATTCTTTCAACTCTATCTTCCAGCTTGACAATTTGATTATCTTGATCTTGCATATGCTTCATCAATCCCTCAATTGCCTTTGTCAAATTTGTGAGTTGTTCTTCAATAGTTGAAGTCTTAGTCACCATTGCTTGGATAACTGTCGTGGATGGTGGAGCAAAGCATGGATTTTCTCTTACACCATACTTTGAGTGGAACAACTCACGTGGAGTGCTTAGAGCAGATCTAGTGATCAAGACATCATCATTATCCTGTGTGATGAGATTCTTAGATCTAGATGGGCGAAGTAGAGCCAATGTCTTCTTAACGATTTCAACAATGTTCGCTCCTTCTTCCAATTCAGATGGAAATGATCTTGCCCCCTTTGAGGATCGAAAATTAAAGATAGGAATTGATGCAGACGACATTTGAAATGCTTTTTGTCCCAACAAGTTTGCCTTGTTCCTAGTGTCATGTCCTACGTTTTTCATAGTAGCATCCAGTAAGTTTTTCACATCAGATGAAAACTTGGAATCCGTAGCCTTAGCAGTAGTGAGTTTGAAGTTGATCTTCTTAGGAGCCATTTCTGTGTTCTTGAAATTTGATAATTGAAGAGATGATAGGTAGAGATTGTCCCACTGGGCATGCCAGAAATTTGTAACAACAAATTTTCGCGTCGAGAAAAATAAATAATCAAGACTGAAAAATTACGCAACAAATGTAGTATTTGGTTTCAGTAAATGATGAGTGTTACAATCTCTATAGTATTCCTCTGATTCTTCAAGAATGTAAACTATCTTGATAAGCTTGATTTTAATTTTGATTCAAGGGCTTGTAAAACTTGGTCTTGAATCTCTTTCTTGAGCTTGAATTTGGATTTGATCACGAATAAGTAATTTGATCTTGAACGCCTCGGTATTTGATTGGTCCGTTTGAACTGACCAATACCATCTAGACACTTGGCATGATTTAATTGGCTCATTTATTTGGCTTGGATTGCCACGTCACTTGACACGTCGAATGATTTTATTGGCTTGTTCTTTTGACTTGGATTACCACATCACTTAACACGTGGCATGAGCTGGGGCTTTAAGATGGGCTAATAGCTATTTGGACCTTGGACTACTGAAGTGGGCTTGTCATTTAATTTATAGTCCAATCAAATGGACTAGCCCAACACATATATTGAATTTAAATAATTAGCCCAATTTACTATCCACAATATTTGTTTGGACTAAGGTCTTGAATTTAATATGGTCCAAATTATTTTATGGATTTAAATCCAATAAAATTTAAATGCTTACAATAACAATTATTTATATTATATGTGTATATAATTTGCGTCCGAAAAACATATGTAAATGCAATTTTTTTTTATTCAACAATAAATTATTAATTACAAAAACTACTAAGAATCTGCTTGGACTGGTTTTAAAAAAGTGATTTTTCATCAAAAATAATTTTTAAGTCAAAAAGCAATAAGTTGGAGATTGCTTTTGGTTGTTTTTAAGCAGTTTTAAACTTATTTTAAGCACTTTTGACTTTGCCAAACACTAAAAAAAGTTAAAAAGAGTTTAAAAGCTGATTTGACCAATTTAAAAGCTCTAAGGATTATGATGGAATAAATAATATTTCTCCATTATTAACTAGAGGTCTTAGGAGTGGAAATTTAAAAAGTCCCCTTTAATAAAATCAGGATTTATTAGAGCTTCAATGTCAATAATGGACACCGAATGAAAAACAAAGAAAATAAGAAAAAACTGCCTCTCGTTAACCAACGGCGTCGTATTTACGTCTCAGTTCCCTGCATATCCTAAATATCAACATTCGAAAGAATCGAAGTCTTTAATAATAAAAAGTCTCTACTTTGGCAGAGAGTAGTGTTTACTGTCAGCATATCAAAGATCCGCTGGTTCTCATCAGTATAACAGAATAGAGACTTTGTGGTTTTAAGTTTTAACGATTTGGGTTCATAACTACTAAAAAATTGCTTTAAATGGCAACTTCGGAGGAGAAGGTGGTAGCTGTGATCATGGTTGGTGGCCCCACAAAAGGTCTTTTCACTATTTTTGCTATTTTAGATATTATTATTATTATTGATTCTTGTTCTTCATCTGTATCCTAATGGAAAATTGTAGGTACTCGTTTTCGGCCGCTTTCTTTTAATACACCGAAGCCGCTATTCCCTTTAGCTGGTCAGCCTATGGTTAACCACCCGATTTCTGCTTGCAAAAAAGTATGTTCTTCTACTTCTTTGTACTTCTTAGTGCTGTGAGTTAATTTACTGTTTTTCTCCTTCTTGAACTGTATCCACCGTAACACTAAAACCACAAAACTACTTTGTCATGTTAATTAATACTCCAGTAAAATGACAACATTCTACCCATTATAATAGTAAATTTACCTTGATAGGTAGGTTTAGTCGTTATTTATTGTATACTGGGTAAGGTTCAGTTACTTTGATACTGCAATAATAGTTTTGTAATTTTGCTTTTGTAGTGAATAAAGCTCAATGACCACCTTAAATTAAATCCCTCGAATTCTGTATCAATCAATTAACTATATCTGAAGCACTAACTAGTTTGGTTTGGTTGTATATATCATATTTGTATAAAAGGGCGGCCCGGTACACAAACCATCCTACGTGAAGTTCACGCAAGGTCCGGGGAAGGGCCCCAAGGGGTGTTATGTAGGCAACCTACCCTTCAGTGAGTGATTCCACGGCTCGAACCCGTGACCTATACGTCACAGCGAAATATTCTGCTTTTTAAAGATGTAAAGATGTATCATAATTTGACTATATTCTTAGGTTGACTATCAACCTACCACAACCCTGTTTTATCCGGGATTGGAACCTGCAAGATCAGGAATTCAACATACTTACAAAAAAAAGGAAGTGAAAAAGATTAAGCCTTTTTTCCACTTTGTGGTGTTACCTTGATTCTTGATTAGTTTTTATTTATTTGATAACTTGATTAATTTTAGCATTTATCTGTGTAATTTAGATTAAAGACTTTTCTGCGTTTGCTTCAAGTCCACCTACTAGGCTATGATGTGAAAATTATTGTACAGTGGTTTATGACAGAAACCTGAATGTCTGTATTGCAGATACCCAACTTGGCACAAATTTTTCTCATTGGATTTTACGAGGAGCGGGAATTTGCCTTATATGTCTCTTCAATATCTAAAGAGCTTAAAGTCCCTGTCAGGTGAACTAGGGCATTGGTCTCACTTGATAGTGTGCTGTTTGATTGAGCGAATTTTCTATATTCTGTTGAGAATTCTTTTAGACTGAGGTTATCCTGTTGGTTTTAAACACGACTCTTTGTCAATGGTTCTTTAGATATCTGAAGGAAGATAAACCTCACGGGTCTGCTGGTGGCCTTTATTATTTCAGAAATTTGATCACGGAGGAACTTCCGGTACGTCCAACAGAATTATTGTAGCTTTATTAATTAGACATTGTATGCGTTGAACTGATCAGGAACACATTGTATGTGCTGATCTGCAATCCTGCATCTGCCCTCTCCTCTTCCACACATGGCCAGAAAGAATTTCAATGAACATGTCCTATTTATGGTTGTGCCGTTGCTTTTTGCATACCAGACTGAGTAGTACATTTTGACGAACAATTGGTAAAAGAAGGCATTAAAATTGTGCAAACATCCCATGGTGCATGGATACGTTTATCATGTTATTTTTCTTCTGTTAGCATTCTCTATTGGCCCTTGGTGATCCTTTTTTATTTTTTGTTTCTTTAACGGGCAGTCTCACATTTTTCTGCTAAACTGCGACGTGTGCTGCAATTTTCCACTGCCAGAGATGCTTGGTAGGTATGCACTAGTTTCACAGTTGTACCACCACCCCCTTAAAAATTAAATTGAAGATAGAGAGCAGTCAAGCTCTTTTCTTTTCCACAAAATTATTTGTAATAATTCTCAGGCTCTCTATAGTTTCAGCTCAAATATTTGACAATTCTGAATGCAGTTGCCCATAGAAGATATGGTGGAATGGGTACATTGCTAGTTATCAAGGTAAAGTTCTAAGCTGAAGACTGACTGCTTAGTTTCTTGACTTAGATCGGCCTCTTATCATATTTGTACATACACAGGTTTCGGCTGAATCAGCCAACCAGTTTGGAGAGTTGGTTGCGGATCCTGTTAGTAAAGAATTGTTGCATTACACAGAGAAACCTGAGACATTTGTACGTGTTATTACTAAATGTCTATTTAGGTTGTTGAAGTACTGATGCTTTCTGGGGTGCAACTAGATTTTATACTTCATTTCTGAATGCCTTTCCTTATATACATTTCATAAAATGCAGGTAAGTGATCTGATAAATTGCGGGGTTTATGTCTTTACCCCAGAAATATTTAGTGCCATCCAGGACGTGTCCTTAAACAGAGAAGATAGAGGTAATTTATCCAATAATGTTCCTTTATCCAGTTGGTTTTACCACAAAATGCTTAACATTTATGTTTCTTCACTATGTTGCTCGGACTCTCCGAAAATATCGATGGGTGTGTGTCGGATCCTTCAAAAATAGTGTATTTTTGGAGGATCCGACACGGATGCGGCAGCTATTTTGGAGAGTCCGCGCAACATAGTTTCTTCATGCATTTTTAAGAATGTTGATAGCTGTGTCTCCCACTTTCCCTAATCCTTACCACATAATACCAGCTAATTGTTTTAGATAGGATAAATGCTCCTTACCATGCTGTGGAGAATAGATTAGCATAGCTGACGTGCCTTACATCTTTCACTACTGCTATCTTAGAAAAATTGTAGATCTTATGCAGTGGTGCAAGAACCTCACAGATGAAATACATCCTAAGCCCTTCCCAGACTACATGCCAAAAAAGAGTGTGGGGTGATAGTGTGGTACTGTTTAGGGATCTATTTACCATTATAAATCCAATTTGACGACGTTTCTCTTAGCAACTAGTTCTAATTACTATCTATTTACACGCCATTCGGTATATGTTCAATTGTTCATTGTATTATTCAGGTTATGAGATGGGATAAGTTTATTATTTTTTCTTAAATTTTTTTCCTCGTATAATGAGTTTGGGATATAACCTTTGCTTCATTTGTGGTTGTTGTTCTCTTATTTCAGCTACCCTGTCTCATTTTTCCAGCTTTGAAGCTCTCCAGCTTGCGACAAGGTGATTCAAGTGTTATTTGACTTTCTGACCTCTCAATCATGCATATCAGCATGGGTTTTGTGTTGTAGCCTAATTAGTCATGAAATAAGAAAGGTCTAATAGAGCTTCAATATCAAACCTAGGTCCTACTTTCACCCATTTAAGTGTGTTATTTTCTTTTGAGAATATATAGTGTTACTCTCTCCTGAGTCATAACTCATAACCATGTTTTACATTTCAAAGTCATAATAACCCTGTATTTTATTGGCTTTCTTGAGGCGTTCTTTTGTTTGTGAATTTGCTACCACTTGATCCCATGTACCTTTTCCTGATATTTCTTTTAAGGTTCTGGCATTGCACTATTCTAGTATTACACTGAGAATTTAAACTTTTTTGATAAGGTAAAGGTTTTATTAACTAAAAGTACCAAGATGGTAAAAATGAGTACATGAAAACAAATAGATACATATGAGCAGCGTATTACATGTTCCGTCCTAACAACTCCAGAATCTCCATATATTGCTCCATATTTTCCAGTATACTACTCTTACACCAAAAGTACAGGTTTATGCAAACATTTGCTTTTTTATTCTAGAGGTGTCGTACCTTTTGCCTTCAAAAATCTTGTTCCTTTCCCTCCATATGGTCCAAAATATGCACATAGGGATATTACTCCAGAGCTGCTGCTGACTCTCATCTATCCTTTGGCTCTTCCAACTTTTCAATAAGCTTCTAACACTGTTGGGCATCACCCATGAAACACCACAGATATCCAGAAAGAGGCCACACCACTGTTTAAAGTGAGTGTTTTAGCTTATTTTTTGAGACTGGGCGCAAAGTCTGCATTTGGTATGATCAGTCTTTAGGACGCATTTTTTACTGTCGCGCGGAGTCCATTAGTAGTCATTCCACTTTTATAACCACCACTACCAACAACAATAATATACCCAGTTTAATCCTTGTGTACGCAGACCTTACCCCTATCTTGTGAAGATAGAAAGACTGTTTCAGATTAGACCCTTGGCTCATACCCTCGGCTCATAGAAAAATTGGTCACAACATTTAAAAAAAGAAATACAAAAGTGTAGAAGCCATAGAAAAAGGATGCACAGTAAAACAAGTAGTAATAGAAATCTAAGAATAAGAAAATACGATAATAATACTAATGCTACTGGTCTGGAAAAGATATGATCGACTACCTACTAGCTTTTTACTCTAATTCTCGACTACCTACTATCACGGGTGATGTCCTCGACAAGCTGAAGATGTGTCATGTCCTTCTTAATCACCTCTCCCCAATACTTCTTCGGCCTACCTCTACCTCTCATTATAGCTACCATCGCCAACCTCTCACACTTCCTCACTGGGGTATCTGTGCATCTCCTTTTCACATGCCCAAACCATCTCAGCCTCGTCTCCCACATCTTATCCACCACGGAGGCCACTCCAACCTTATCCCGTATATCTTCATTCCTAATCATATCTCTTCTAATATGCCTACACATCCATCTCAGCATCCCCATTTTCGCTACTTTTATCTTCGGGGCTTGAGAGTTCTTGACCAGCCATCAATCTGCCCTATACAACACAGTCGATCTAACAACCACTCTGTAGAACTTGCCTTTTCTTGGTGGCACATTCTTATCACACAAGATACTGGATGCAAGCCTCCATTTTAGCCACCCGCTCCAATACGATGTGTGGCATCCTCGTCGATCTTCCCATTACCTTGAATTATCGACCCAAGTTACTTGATATTTTCTCTCTTGAGGATGACTTGTGTAACAAGCCTCACTTCCACGTCAGTCTCATAAGTTTCGTCACTGAACTTGCACTCCAAGTATTCATTCTTAGCCCTACTTAACCTGAAATCTTTAGACTCCAAGGTTTGTCTCCAAACCTCCAGCCTATAGTTGACTCTGCTTCGCTACTCGTCAATCAATACTATGTCGTCCGCAAATAACATGCACCATGACACTTACCCCCTAGATGTGGTGTTAGTTCATCCATCACCCAGGCAAATCACTTTCATAACCACCATGATTTTTTTTCTAACAAATTTATTAACATTTGGTTGTCTATTGTCATAAGATTATGCAACATAGCTGGCTCAACGACAATGCTATCAAAGGCGAAAAACGCAAGAAATCTCTAAGGTTCGTGGGGGCTTTAAGCAAAAAGCGCAAATAAAGCGTGGACTTTAATGAAAAAAAGAGGCAAATGGAGAAAAAATACAAATATGTGTGTAGTCAAGAGTAATAATTATAAGCATGAATAACAAACATATGGACAAAGAAATTGAAAAAACAAAATTTGTAACAAAGTGAAATATCAATTGTTTAGTGTCGCCTCCTCGGGATTACACTCATTAGCAAGGAAAAGCATGCCTTAGTGACTTGATGACAACATTGAAGCGACCGCTAAGCGAGGCGAAGTGCTCAACATGTTATGCGCCTCGCTTCAGGGTTTAAGCGCGCCTTTGATTACACTGGTCAACTGTTAGGATTGCACCCACTGACTTCTCTCTATATTGAGCCGTCAAAGTGGTGTTAAAAGACATTTTACTTCTATTAATTGTCTTCTCCACTTACCTTTTCAATAGGTCCCTTCCTACAGATTTTGTTAGGTTGGATCAGGACATTTTATCACCTCTTGCTGGAAAGAAGAAACTGTACACATATGAGACCATGGACTTCTGGGAACAGATCAAGACTCCAGCGTATGGTCGTCGTTATCATTACTGGTTACTTTTCTTATGTGCGGAAATGTTGACCACCATGACGATGTGTGTGTTTAACTTTTCAGGATGTCTTTAAAATGTTCTGCTTTGTATCTCGCGCAATTCCAGTATACCACTGCCCATCTACTTGCTAGCGGAGATGGCACCAAGAATGCCACAATTGTTGGGGATGTTTACATTCATCCATCAGCCAAAGTACACTCAACTGCAAAGGTAGTTCCATCTTCTGTTTTAAGGTCATTCTTGCACTAGGGCCTTTTCAGCAAAAACCGTTTGTCAAAGAGTCAAACTACATTTTTGCCCTACCTTATGTTCAAATGTCACTTTTGTAGTTCAGTACTGGGTCAGAGACTTCAGAAATTTGTGATTCACTAACACTTATATGAGATGTTATGTGCGGAGCTAAGATACAATTTGTTAAAATTTAAGCGCGACATCGCAACATCTTCCCCTTAATCCTTATTTAAGTTTGCACTTCTATCTATACAAAGTAGATGTGTTGATTGACAATTATTTGATAAGAATAATGTATAGCTCTTGTGAATCTTTTACCATGGAGAATATTGAAGAACTATTTAACAAAAAATATTAAAATTCCTTTGCCCCAAGGGCATGGCCTACAACCTAAAGCCAAGATTTGAATTCAAGCAAAGTCGACACTAGGTCAATGCTTCTATCTGCCTTAGCCTTGGTAGGTAGAGCTACCCAATATATGTGCTGGTATGAGTGGGTTTTAGTTGAGATGGGTTTGGGCTGACTCATAACAAATCCTAAGTATTCAGTATGCTTTATGTAGAGGAAGTTTAATGGAGTATCTAGGTTACTAACCCTTGTAATCCCTGGAGTTGTAACCACAAATAATGGATCAGCTTGATCATTCTAGTACTTTCTAAAAAGCTTACGTTTTTGGTGGCATCAGTTTGAACTCTCCAATATTACATAGCTAGTTGTTACTGCATGTCTGACTTGCTCTTTTCATCTTGGTTTATCTCAAATGAGACTGTTTACTTAAGGAGTTGTGGTTTGGAGATTGTTGAAGCTTGTTGTTTTTCTTTGTTTTCGCTGAATTCGTATGTCCCTGGACAAACAGATTGGTCCGAATGTTTCAATATCAGCAAATGTTCGAGTAGCTGCTGGTGCAAGACTTATCAGCTGCATCATTTTAGATGACGTAGAAATCAAGGTATCATGTAAAAAGAAATTAGCGATGCAGTGAAACAAAAATGTCAGATATAACTGGATATTTTCTTAACTTGCAGGAAAATGCAGTTGTCATGCATGCTATAGTGGGATGGAAATCATCCATTGGGAAATGGTCTCGTGTACAGGTAATTCAGAAAATTGGGGAAGAGTCTAGTATCCAGGTTATATCACTGGAACTAACTCATAGCTTTGACTTGTTCCCAAAGATCATTAGTTAGTTTTCGTCAACAATCTTTTCTCCATTATCTGCTAAGTGGTCCTTAAATACGCCTTTGTCACTTCCACAACATTCTCAATGCAAGACTTGCTGGACTATCAGAAAATCTCTCATTCTTTCTGGCGATCCAATCATTTTGTTGGTCAAATATGCAGATATAACTATTTCAATAGGGTCAACCTCCTATTAGTGTATGTTACTATAACCACATGTTCTCTTTGTTTAGTGTCATCTCTTAGTGTGCATTTGTGCTATTGGAATTGCTAGGAAGACGCAGCTTCTTTATATTATTGCCTAAGCTGGCAACTTTTATAAGTCATTCCGGCTGTTGGTGCCCTACCATTGTGTATGATGAAAGAGTAGTAGTGGCTCTCCTATCTGATCCTTTCTGTTAAAGACATAATTACGTAAATAAAAGTATGCTCTCTCTAACAAGTTAAGCATTTAGATGAGATAGTCACATACTTCAACATGGTATCAAAGCAGGTAGAGGTGTCGTGAGGTAGTGTCTTACTGCCACCCATTATCTTAAAACAAGAAGGAAATTCCACGTGCTTAGCCAATGAAAAAGAATTAAACCCACATGTGGAGGGACATGTTAAAGATATATTTAAGTAAAAGTAAATTCAAAGGGGAAATAGCATTTTTAGTCCCTAAATTATTGCAATATTCTGATTTTGGTCCCTGTGTTATTTGACTAAGCACATTAGACCTTTAATTAATATAACCGTGTGATTTTAGTCCTTTAGACTAACAGAAAGTTGAAGACTTAACAATAATTGTTATTTAAAAATACAAAAAATTCAACATAAGAAAAAGAAGAGCAGATATGTGTTCAAAGTTGTTTTTTCCTTTCTTCAAATGTTGAAAACAAGCTTCTACTTTTTGGAATTTTCAATATTGATTCGTTAGGCACATGTGGAGGAAATTAGTTTATTCAACTTTTCATCTTCTTATGGGTGAGATTTTGAAGGAGCAATGTTTAATTAGTTGGAGGAAAATACTTCTATCACTCTCTCTATGTGCTCTTCTTTTTTAAATTTAATTTTCTGTATTTTTAAATAAAATATTGTTAAGTCTTTAACTTTCTGTTAGTCTAAAGGACTAAAATCACACGGTTATATTAATTAAAGGTTTAATGTGCTTAGTCAAATAACACGGGGACCAAAACCAGAATATTGCAATAATTTAGGGACTAAAAATGTTGTTTCCTAAACTTTTAGATGGGATGACCACACACTTAACACTATAAAAAGAAAAATCGGGGGTCTTACTAAGACATAGCTGAATCTGTATGTCTGACCGAGTATTGTGTGCTGATTCAGGCTGAAGGAGACTACAATTCTAAACTTGGGATTACAATTCTAGGTACTAATTTGGCTTTAGCTATATTTGTAACACTCTCTTCTTGCTTTGCTAATTTGACATTATTTTGTCGATGTTGCAGGCGAAGCTGTGACTGTTGAAGATGAAGTCGTCGTGATTAACAGCATCGTCCTTCCAAATAAGACACTTAATTTAAGTGTACAGGAAGAGATTATTCTGTAAACTCTCGACGTTTTGATTCCAAGAAGCTCTGTACCAGCGAGGATCGTCCAAGACACTTTTTGCTTATTCGTACTAACCTGTAATTTACATCTTGTTAATTGTTTATGTCA
This sequence comes from Nicotiana tomentosiformis, assembly GCF_000390325.3. Lineage (NCBI taxonomy): Eukaryota > Viridiplantae > Streptophyta > Magnoliopsida > Solanales > Solanaceae > Nicotiana > Nicotiana tomentosiformis. The sequence continues at coordinate 74,247,804 of NC_090820.1, read as the reverse complement.
ATTCATGTGAGTTAAAATAAACTCCATGAATGTTTTCTTATTATATTGATTTTAGATTGCAGGCTGATTTTGTTTTCTCCTGATTCTATAAAAGTTTACGTTCTTTTCTATTTTCAGTTATTCCGAGAAATGGCTAGCTCAATCCTACTCCACGACCATCATTGTTGATTCTCAACTGCATTTGCTCCATGTCATCCATACTGCTCACCATTAGTCAGGCACGCAGCAAAACCATAAATGTTAAGAAAATTAGTTTTGGGCATAATTCTACCTTAAAAACTAGTCACGAAGTTAGAAGAATAATACCAATGGCCTAACCAATGTTTGATAAACTTAATACCCCGGTCACACTAGCACCTAACCAGATTTGGTACCTAATGCATGACTACTGTTACGGAAATAGATTTTGAATTTTTCTCAATCCTAAAAGTTTTCTCATTAGGTAAGAATTGAACAAGAGCATACAAGGAGGTGCTCGTTTCGGGGACAACTTGCAATAAATATGCTAGAAATAGTGCACATCCTTCTAGCTCGTTTCCTCAACTAACATAGGGCAAACTTAAATTAAACATGTTGGAAATAGTGTATATCGTGCTGTAGATACACATTCCATTATTAACTTTGAATCATCTCACTTGTGATAAAACAAAAGTTTGAAATTAAAAGGTATCTAAATACGGGACATTATCATTCTTTCTAAAACAAACTAAGAGGGACTAAAATAAGCTGCACTTTCAACATGCTAGGAGTTGTATAAACCATTGAAGCTACAACATGATATTGGAGTTTCCCCTTTTTCCTTACAAAATTTTTATTTTATGTCTCACTCAATCAACACTAGTTTTGTGAGAACTTTTTTTGTCCTACGGGTTAATGAGCCCAAAAATGTAAGATTTGGGTCCACCAACTTGTGAGAAAAAAGATGCCTCACACAACTAGTGTCAATTGTGTGAGGAGTCTGGAACCTAAGTAACTATTTTTTTGGACTCAAGAGATCAAAATTGGTGCATAAAAGAACTGAGTAGCATTTTATATATAGCACATGTTTTACGTTAACGACCAGTTACCCCGTGCCCCGTTAACGTATAACGCATATAAAATATGCGCTATACTGCATATAATAATTGCCATGGTAATTAATAGTATAGCACATGTAATACATGCGCTATATGGACCTAAGGAATTTATAGTTGCTCACTTAAGGCCGAATGTTCATTCTTGCATGAATTTGAATAAATTTGCCTTTGTTCTTCAGCATCCTTTGTACATCTCTTCATCTTTATCAATATGTACAAAGTTCTCTTCGAATCTTTCTACGATGTCTGATGATCGAAAAGTTAGGGTTGCATTATATTGGGGCGGTGAGATTGTGGTGAAAAATAACTCGATGTACTATAGTTGTTCTCTACGGTGTACTGTTAAGTTGGCACTCATATTGGAGTATCACATGTTGGTATCTCTGATTTGTAAAAGAATGAGTGTCAGTAAATGCTTGGTTAATCTTAAGGTAACCGAAAAGTATCCGTATTCGTTTACTTCACAAAGTTTGGCTTATTATGTTGGGTTTAACATCGATGACGATAAAACTTTGCAAGATTGTTTGAGGACTCTGGATTAACACATGGATGTTCTTGTGTTAAGCATGATGGAAATACACGTAATGTCTGAAGACGTCAACAAGACTGATGTTCTGCAAATTACGGCTAACACTCAACCATCTGGTGGTGTTTTGGAGTTGTTTTATCCGAATATGTACCGTGTGAAAGAGTCTGGCATGATCTAAACTTATCTCCACGGGTTAATGAGGAGCGATGACACAACTTCTCGCCAATACAACATCATTGAGGGTCGCCAAGTTTACAGAATTCACATGCCGAGTGGTAAATTATAACTTAGCTTGTTGTAATATAACTATTAATTTTATGTGTAATATAGAGTTAACTCTTATTTCTTTCATAAGGGTTACCGGCCAAATATAAATTTTACAAGTTATAAACCAACCAACAGTGGGAATCTACCTACTTTTGGAGGGATGGATCATGCTGGTCCATCTTCGAGTCATCAACAATTTGATAATGTGTATTATGGGCTATCTACAAATTATAAATAGTATGTTTAAGCGTTAAAGTTAATATATTATGTTGAGATATACAAAATATTAATTATTTGATTGGTTTTGTAGGGAAAATGAGCAACATGACGGTCTTGTCCTAACTCAGTTGGGCGATGACGATGTTTTGAATCAGGATATGGCAGATGCACAGAGTGAGCAAGATGATAATGACTATGACAATAACGCTGATTAGTCAGGCGATGAAGTACCCTTCTTAGATGAGAGCATAAAAAGGAACCACATTTCACAGATGAGAGTGACAATGAGCAACCAGATTGACGATGGAGCATGATGCCACCATTGAGCATTCTTCGTATATGAAGACTCCACCTACCGTTAGACCAGGAGTGTACGAGTCGCGTGTGCCCTTTCATTCAAGGGAGATTCCCTACCTTGATCACTTGCCAAGTATGCCGGATGCGGATGTCCTGACAAGGGATCTTGATGAAATTCGTACAATAATACAGGATGAAAGTAGACTAACTGAGCACTATAAAATTATGCTTTTGAATGACAAGACTCGCCTCACTAGGGCGGTGCAAATTTATAGCATACAAAACTTCCGTGAGATCGAGGTTGCTTAGTAATCTAAACTAAAAAATCATATAAGGTGATTTGTCATAGATGGGATCAAGGTTGTAAGTGTTACGACCTGACCGGTCTTTTTGAGTACTAGCCTTAATGTATGGGTTCTGAGACCTCTCATAGCTTCATTTCATGTTTATTGATTTGTGTGCGTGTTCCGTGTCGCTTTTCGGAAAGCTCTTACGTAAAATTTTGAAGAAAATATGAGTTTTGATTTAAAATGAAGTTTGGGTTGACTAGGTCAACATTTTGGTAAACGACTTCGGATCGGTATTTTGATAATTCCGATAGGTTTGTATTATATTTTTGTACTTCTACGCACATTTGGTTGGGGTCTAGGGTGACCCGAGCATATTTCGGCACATTATGTGAAAAATTATAAAAACAAAATGAGTTTAAAGTTGAAATTCTTGAGTTTTGATGATCAATTCTTTTTAGTTGATGTTATCTTGATGATTTGAGGTAGTGAGCAAGTAGTAGGATGTTATTACACTTGTGTTCATGTTTGGTTTGGAGCCCTAGGGGCTCGGTTGAGTTTCAGATGTGTTACGAAAAAGTTTGGAATAGCTGATGCATTGTTGTTGCTGGTGCTAACCTGCAGATCTCACAAATGCGAGATACTGCTCGCATCTTCAAATGGGGATTGGGAGTGGGCACTTCGCAAATGCTAAGTTTTAGTTGCAAATGTGGACTGGGGGAGCTCCGCAAATGCGAAACACCTGTTGAATTTGTGACACTTGGGAAGGATAGTCAGCTTTTCAAATGCGAAGCTTTGATCGTATTTGCACATGAGGGACAGTTGCAAATGCGAAGCTTTTTTCGCAATTGTAACTTCTGGGAGCCTGTTGCACTGGTCTCTTTTGCGATCAGTGTTTCGCAATTGACATCTGTAGCTGGGTAAAATAGGGAAAAATCGAGACTTAGCTCATTTTACACCATTTCTCAACCTTAAGCTCTCTAAGGCGATTTTTGAAGAACTTTTTCTTTCCAAACTCATTGGTAAAAATCATTAAGTAGTTTTCAATCAATTTCAATTACTTTTCATGAGTTTTAACATCAAATCTATGAATTTCATGGTAGACATTAGGGGTTTTGAGTAGAATTTAGGAATTTTGCAAAATTGAGATTTAGAACTCAAATTGAGGTCGGATTTCAAAACAAATTACATATTTGGGTTTGGGGGTGAATGGGTAATCGGGTTTTGGTACGAATCTCAAATTTCGACCACGCGGGCTTGAGATTATTTTTTTTTGACTTTTTCACTTTAGTTAAATATTGAACCATTTCACTTGTGGGTACTTTCTAAAGCTTATTTTTGATTGTTTGAATGTTATTTGGCTAGATTCGATTGGTTGGAGGCTTGTTCTAATGGAAAAGCCGTGGTTGATTGTTGATTGTGTTCCGGAATGAGGTAAGTGTCTTGCCTAACTTTGTTGGGAAAATATTTCATACTAATTGCCAGGGTGTGTCACAGGCGTATATGCATGTGCCCGGGTTTCCATGCTCGAGAGAGGGAATTATATGTTTCTTTGTGCCTTTGTTGAACTTGATGATCTCTTAACTTATGCTTCATTTAATTCGATGATTAATAAACTCAACTATCTGCGTTAGAAATCATGTTTGGATATGTGTCATCTTAAAGAGAATTTAATGTGTTGTTTTAGAGATTTGTTTGCATACTTAAATTGATCGTAGTATCAGGAACCTATATCTATACCTGTCATTGTTATGTTACTTGAGCTTCTTTTTACGTAATAAGAAATGATGATTGGAGCCTTAGGGCTATGTTTGGCACGATGGGTATTTCCGTGTGATTGATATAATGTTGGCACGATGAGTATTTCCGTGCAGCTTGAGATGAGATTAGTTTGTTGTTTATTACCATGTGATAATAAAGGAAGTTGGATTTTTGTTATGATTACTCATTCGTTAAGCACTTACACACCCTTTACTTTGGTTTCCATTAATGTTTGTTGTTTCGTATGATACCTTCCGTTTGAGTTCCTTATGCAGTTACCTCTGTGGTTTCACTTTGTCCTGTTACTGTTATAGTTATATCTTTACCTTGTCTATTACTATTACACCTACGCTTTTACTTGATTTACTTATGCTACATGTCCTATTCGAATTCCTGCCTTTACTTGTTATTAGCCATACATATTACATGACTCTATTTGTCATGTGATTTACTTGTTAGATGCCTTAACCTGCTACATGTCTTCACTCACTACATGCTTTCAATTACTACATGTCTTTACTTACTATATGCTTTTACTTACCATATGCCTTCATTTATTAAGTGCTTTTACTTGCTACATGATTTCATATATTGAATGCCTTCATTTGATTACTGTTCTTAGTTGACAAACATCTTTACTAGATTCATGTCCTACTCTTTTTTGCTTAACCGGATTGGGTGAAGTTTAGATTGGTTATGTGTTATGCTTTGTGGAAGCCTTATCATTATATACGATGACCTAGGTTTTGATACTGGACTGCTCATCTTACTATGTTTGAGTTGTATTACCTAGTTGAATATCGTATGTTCATTTTCTCCGTGTTACATTGTGAACTTATCCCGCGTTTGGTTGTTGTTGTGGTTCCATATGATATTACTGTATATTGGGATCGGATTGCACGCTCCAATAATGGTTATTATATATATGAGATCGGGTTGCACGCCGTAACAATGTTTATTGATATTGGGATCGGATTGCACGCCGCAACAATATTTATTATATATATGGGATCGAGTTGAGCGCCGAAATGTAGAAGATGTATTATAGTTATTCTTGTCTTTTGATTTCTGTTATCGTATTGTTTTGCGAGACTGAGAAGTGGTGATATTCTGGGGCCCTCTGTCGTTTATATTCTTGTTTCATTTATTAGGTGATTATTTGTGTATCTTTCTTATATTGGTTTATCTGCTTAGCATATGCACAGGTAAAAAAATAATAAGTGAGTATCTTTTAACTTAAAACCTCGCAACTACTTCACCGAGGTTAGTTAAGATAGTTGCAAAGTACATGGGGTCGGTTGTACTCATATTACACTTCTACACCTTGCGTGCAGATCTTGGAGCCGCATAGCTGTGGAAGACGAAGCCTTGTATTGAAGACATACCTGCGATCCAGATTCAAACTACCTCTTGTCCATGGTAGTTTAGGATATCATCTCTGTTTATGTAAACTTCAAACGAATATCGTATTTATTGTTCATATCAGTTTCTAAATCTAAATCATAGTGGCTCGTGACACTAGTCCTTGAGAGGTTATATAAAATTTGGTCATTTTTATTTCTTGTTATTAATAATCTGTCGTTGCGTTCTTTGTTCTATGTTTGGCTTACCTAACATTAGGGTTAAGTACCATCACGACTAGGGGTTTATGGTCGTGACAAGTTGGCATCATAGCACTAGGTTCATATATTCTATGAGTCATGAGCAAATGTCTAGTAGAGTCTTGCGGATCGGTATGATGACGTCCATACCTATCTTCAAGAGGCTACAGTGCATTTAGGAAACTTTCCTTCTTTCTTTCCTTATCGTGCGACCTTGTTTCAGCTTGAAAATTGCAACTTTGATTCTTCTTATTCGTCCGTATGTGATATTGAGCACTATGTATCATTATGCGCCGAAGGCTTGTAATATTGCGGATGGGCTGCGAAGGGTTGTGGATGTTTGATTACCGTCGCGATGTGTTATTGTAATGACTCAGCCGGTTGTTTCATGTGTTGTATCCTCGTTCCTCTACTTATCGCTTCTTCTATGTTCATTTGTGGTTATGTAACTTGCCGGGGTGGTTGGTTCGGTTCCGTGGAAGTGTTGGTGTAAATTGGTACATTTAGTCCCATGGTTGGAAGCTTAAGTTGAAAGAGTTGACCAGTGTTTGACTATTATGTAAATGACTCCGGAATGGAGTTTTGATGGTTCCAATAGCTTCGTATGGTGATTTTGGATGTAGTCCTATGTCCGAATATTTATTTGGAGGACCTAGGTTAATTTGAGGCTTTTTGGAAAAAGTTGGAAGTTGAAGGTTTGGAAGGTTGATAGGTTTGACTGAGAGTTGACTTTATTTATGATGGATTTAGATTTTGGTTCCGAGAGTTGGAATAGGTATGTTGTGTCATTTGGGACTAGTGTGCAAAATTGGAGGTCATTCGGAGTTGATTTTGCATGATTTGACATTAGTTTTAGAGGTTGAAAGTTCATTAGCTTATTAGACTTAAATTGGGGTGCGATTTATGATTTTAATGTTGTTTGATATGATTTGAGGCTCCGACTTTTAGGACCTGTTGGTATGTTCGGATGGGGTCCCCAGAGCCCCGGGTGTGAATCGAATAATTGGTGGAACATGTTTGCACTTTGAAGAAATGCTAAAGTTTCAGGTACTAGTGTGATCGCACCTGTGAAATTATGGCTGAAGGTGTGAAGTCGCAGAAGCGACGGATATATCGCAGAAGCGGGAAAAACTGGGCAAGGCTATGGTTGCAGATGCAGAAGGGGAGCCACATTTGCAGAAGCGCAGATGCGCTAGGTTGTCCGCAGATGCAGAAGAGGTTGAGGGCTTCAGAGACTGCAGATGGGGAGGGTGCCCGCAAAAGAAAACTCGCAGATGCGGAACATTGTCCGCAAAAGTGAAAAAGTTAGAGGTTGTGAGGGATCGCAAATGCGACTTTTGGACCGCACCTGCAGGACCGCAGATGCAGTTAAGTGACCGCAGGTGCGACAATTACCGGGTAGATGTTAAAACGAGGGTTTGAGCCATTTTTCTTATTTTGGACTTGTGGAGCTCAGATAAGGGCGACTTTTGAGAGGGTTTTTGCTACAATTGAAGAGGTAAGTGAAGATTCATCACTTTTATTGATAAATATTAAATACTTATTGATTATTACACCTAGTTTATGTGAATTTGAATTGGAAATTGGGGATTTTAGACTATGTTGTTGGAGAGTAATACTTGAGGATTTGGGGGTCGATTTGTGGATGGAATCAGATGAAATTAGTATGGTTGAACTCGTAATTGAATGGGTGTTCGAAATTTATGAATTTTATTGGGTTTCAGGGTGCGGGCCTAGGGTTGACTTTTGGGTTGAATTTCTGATTTTGATTAAAAACTTTAGCTTTATCAATTGAGATTGTTTCCTACGGCTATTATTGAATGTATTAAGTTGTTTGTGACTAGATTCGAGTCGTTCAGAGGCCGATTCGGAGGCAAGGGCTTGTTGGAGTATAAAGTTGCGCGCTTTGAGGTAAGTAACATTTCTAAACTTGGAATTGAGGGTATTTATCCCCGAGAAACATGTTATTTGTGATGTGTTGGGGAGACATACATGCTAGGTGACGTACGTGTGGGCGTGCACCTGGTAATCATGTTCCGGTTTGACTATTGGACTATTTTCTATCATGTCTTGTTTTATCCGTACCTTTCCTACTTGTTAGATTAATTGAGCCATGTTTCATGTTAGAAATCATATTTAGGCTATGTGGTTATTTGATTGAGACATGATGAGGCTATTTCTATTATTTTGAGTTATTTGATTTAATTGTATTTTTACATTCGGTCATGATTCTTCATTGGCATGTCATATCTCAGTCTCTATTCATCATTCAATGTTACATCGCATGTTATCATTGTTGTTCCGTATGCGGAGTTGTTGGGCTGAGTGATAAGAGATTGTAAGGCCTTGAGACTTGAGAGATTGATGACTGAGGTGGGCCTTAAAGCCGTATTGAGATTGTTATTGTGAATCGGGTTGCACACCGCAGCAGGCCATATTGGATTTACTATTATAATTATTATTATGTGGATCGAGCTTCATGCCACATCAGGCCTTATTGGCTTTTGATTAGCACTTGGGAAAGATACGCCTCTCTGAAGTCTGATATACTAGCAGTGAACACAAACACAATGATATATACACATGCTTTGGTAGGGGGCATTGATGTCAAGCATCCGTACAATGCTAAGTAATTGTGTGTGTGATGAGGTGGGCATTTGAGACAGACATCTTGGGTATGTTGAGAGTGATAGTATCTGGGGATATCACCGTGAATTTATTCATTTGTCATGCATACTTGACATGTAGGTATAAAGATGTATTATTCCTCATGCTAGTTGTATCTGACATGTTCTTATCAGTGTTGTGCCCTAATTGTTATACTTGAAAGCATATCTAAACTCCTGTAATATGAATAAGCAGATTTTGATAATTATTTTGAGTTACTTATTGCTATTGTCATCATTATATTTGTGTTGTTGTTTACATTGGTTTTGACTGTCTTCTTCTGAGCTCGTCACTGCTTTCAGCCCAAGGTTAATTCCATTACTTATTGAGTACATGGGGTCGGTTGTACTCATACTACACTCTACACTTCGTGTGTAGATTCAGGTACATCTGGACGTAGCGATTTATAGATCCTTGCTAGTGTCAGTGTTTGGAGACTTCGAGGTAGATGCTATGACGTCGCAGATCTTGACTCTCTTTCCTTTATTTTTCTTGTTACTGTTCTATTGTTCAAACATTTGTACTACGGATTTGGTTTATATTCTGATACTCAGTAGTGCTTATGTACTCGTTGACACTAGATTTTGGGGATGGTTGTAGTAGTTTTGTTATTGTTTTTATCATAGAATTCTGATATTTCCGCTGTTAAGTTTATCAAACCATGTTTATTCAAATGTTTAGCTATTATGAGACCGTTGGCTTGCTTGGAAAGTAGTGTTAGGCACCGTTGCAGCTCCGATAGATGTTGGGTCATGACAGTTGTCCATGCTTTGATGTTGATATGTTGGTAGATCTACCAGTTGTTCATTTATGGGATGAAGCAGATTCTTATATCTTGGCGACGGGTGTAGAATCGGGAGGATTAATTGGTTGCCTAGTTGTTGTTATCATGGTAGGGTCATGGGAAGGTGTTGGATTTGAGTCTAGCCGTGAGGTTATCTCCTGTATGAAGATTCGAGGTCATATGTTTTGTATGAGGCTTCTAGTTAGTGGAATGCATATCTTATAATTTCGGAGCATTTGAGGAAGTCAACTTGACTATCACATGGATGAGTATATACTCAGCAGGGTCTTTGAAGTATTTTATGACTAATGTTGCAGAAGTTTATGAAGTATACAACTGATTAACAGTGTGGGACCGGTGCAGCTATGAAGGAATGGTACTGTGGATTTCTAATAATGTGATCTATAACTTCGATCCAAGTAGGGGAGTATGCTATCGATGATTGGATTGCAGGGTCAAGTGTTATATCAGTTTCTGGACTAAGAGACGCTCGTGGATTAGCTATGATTTGAGAAAGGTGTTGTCAAGAATGATTTCGGGTAAGGGATTTGCTGGGAACGTGATGTAATATGCCTTACGGGTATATATAGGTCTCGTGGATGATTCAAGTTTGATGCTCATTGTGGATGTAGTGTGCAAGGAAAAGGAATTGCTTGGTTACTTCTTTTGGTTATTTATGTGCTGGCGAAGTGCGGGTTATTCAATGTGGATTGGTTGTGTAATGAAGATTAGAGCAAGGTAGATGACCATCGAAAAGGTTCTGAAAAGTTCAAGATTCATATGTGGCATTTGAATATTTTCAGATTTGTGTATGGTTAGAGCTTGAGATCATTAGTGAATGGTGTCTGGATTTGCGGTACTTATATATCAATAATGACTCGACATGGCAGAATTAGAGTGATGCAAGAAACGACTTCGGATTCGTAGAAGGACCCTTCAAAGCGAGTATTTCAGATTGAGTTACTTTTGGGTTTGGCAATCTACGTGACTCGGTTGAGTAAGAGGAAATCGGTTCTGATGACTTGATTATGCATTAACTGGTTTTGAATAATTCGTAATGGTTATGGCCACGATTCAGGGTTGATGTATTCTACGGGTATAGAAGGTGTGTTGCGTGTGGTGATGTCCTCCCGGATTGACTTAAATTGAAGGTTCTTGGTTGATGAGGTATTCATCATGCTTGTGATTTAGAGTTGATTATGAGATTGACATAGTTTCACGAGTTAGCATGATAGATGCGATGCGTCGTGTGGGATCGGAAGTTGCAAGTACAAGGTTGAGGTTTAGTTTCGTAAGGAATGTATGAGTTCTACATGGTACGGACGATTTTAGATGTTCAAGAGAACGCTGACCCTATTTGGTATCGCCTGAGAAGGATGTGCATTTTAGGAGACACATTGTGTTTTGACTTGCAGATGCTTGACTAGGTGTTGCGGTGATCGCCTGGTTTTGGGTTGTTGAGGTTCAGGTTTTGCTACGTGGCGCAGATGATCTATGTGAGTATTTTTCATAAGATGACGGAGTACGAGTGATGTGTTAGCCATTTGAGTAGTGGATTTAGGATAGGATATGGAGATTCCGATATTCTTGAGGTTTAGAGACTAAATGTTCGCGCATGCAGACTATTCCTTGGTTACTGACTGTGAAGATATATTAATAATTGGATAACTGATGGTATGTGTTATGGATAGGTTGCTATGAACTTTTGGAAGGTTATTTACCTGTTTGGGGATGATAGGAATTGGCTTGGGGGCTATTTGTAAGTCTAATGAGAATATGTATTTTATATCAAATCGGGTTTGGTTATTCTTACACAATTGCTACTGTGGGTATATCATCGGGAATAATGGATGTTATTCGTGACTTGGTCTATGTTATGTGTTTCTCTCTTATGCTACGTTGTGTTGTGAGGCTATTTGGTGATTAGCACGCATGTTGTAATTCTGTTTAGGCCTTGTGGCGATATATGAGCGAGATGGATCTTGTGATGTTGATTTGCCTATTTGCACCCTAGTTGTGCTTGCCTCTTTTTCGTATGGTGTTATGTCTATAAACCTCCCCACAATTATATTTGTGCACTCTATTGTGTTTAATGTTGATGCACATGTGCTTAGTGAGCATGAGCACTATGGCTTGATGGGTATCCCTATGTGGATTGATATGTTTGGGATCGGGTTGCGTGCAACAACAGAGTTTGTAGTATGAGTTCATGAAAATTATGCTTTTGTTTTTATCAATTGTACCAATTGGATAGTCCTTTCACCTTGTTTCTTTCCCTTTTTGAATATATCTGAGTTATTGCTTATTTGGTGTATGAACCGCGTTATGTGAGGTTCCATTTGACTTTTGGTGTGACTTGTCAGTTGGGATGCTTGTATTAGGTGAGACAAGGTTTTTGGACCTGAGTTTTGCACTATCGTATTGGGATAAGGAATGTCCGGAAGATTAATACCACATTTTCGCTCAAAATTTGGCAATGGTCCTTGTCGGACAAGGGAGCTTCTCAACTTGTTGATTTCATGGATGGTTACGAGTTTTTACATATTTCTTTTATCATTAGCAGCATTGTGGGTGGTACTGAGCGAGGTTTCATTTGATATGAAGTATATTATTGGTATCAGGTTTGGTGATGAGTATCTTTTATGTGGTCGAAAGTTATTGCTATAAGTACATAAGTTGTGTGGTACATCGTGGGGTTTGACCTTAGCAATATATTGACAGCTTGATGCAGCTTGTTGTGATTGATACATTATGTACATACAAATATCAGGTCTCATAGGAGATTCCGGATGTTGGAATTTGGTTCTACGCCCAGTGGAGCTAAGGTCGAAGGAAGAAACTTTAGTCAGGGGAATGGCCATGGACTTAGGTAGACCGAGGTAGCATGGGATCACTCAGGGATATGGGTATGATGAGTTCATTCAGCTAAGTGACGGTTTTGGTACAACTCTTGGCACGTTCGAGGATTAACACATATTTTTAAGTAAGGGAGAATGTTACGACCCGACTGGTCATTTTGAGTACTAGCCTTAATGTTTGGGTTTTGAGACCTCTCATAGATTCATTTTACGTTTAATGATTTACATGTATGGTCCGTTTCGATTTTCAAAAAGCTCTTACGTGAAATTTTGTAGAAAGAGTGAGTTTTGACTTAAAATGAGGTTTGGGTTGACCACCATCAACATTTTTGGTGAACGACCTCGAGTCGGTATTTTGATGATTCTGGTATGTTCGTATGATATTTTTGGACTTGTACAAATATTTGGTTGGGATCCGGGGTGACCCGAGCACATTCCGACGCATTATGTGAAAGATTGTGAAAATTGGGTTTTAAGTTGAAATTTTTGAGTTTTGATGATCAATTCATGTTATTTGATATTATTTTGTTGATTTGAGGTAGCGATCAAGTTTGTAGGATGTTATTGAACTTGTGTGCATGTTCGATTTGGAACCCGAGGGGATCAAGTGAGTTTCAGAAGTGTTATAGAAGAGTTTGGAACAACTGATGCATATCTGTTGCTGGTGCCAATTGCGAGTGACTGCTCGCATCTACGAAGGGGGATGAGGAATGGGGACTTCGCAAATGCGAAGTTTTGATAGCAAATGTGGACTGGGGGAGCTTCACAAATGCGAAACACCTGTCGCATTTGCAACTTCTGGGGTCCTGTTGCACTGGTCGCTTTTTCGATCAGTGTTTCGCAATTGCGAAGAAGAGTTCACAATTGCAATATCTGCAGCTCAGTAAAAGAGGGAAAAATTGGGACTTAGCTCATTTTATACCATTTCTCAATCCTAAGCTCTCTAGAGGTGATTTTTGAAGAACCATTTCTTTCCAAACTCATTGGTAAACATCTTTAACTAGTTTTCAATCAATTTCAATTACGTTTCATGAGTTTTTAACATCAAATCTATGAATTTCATGGTAGAAATTAGGGGTATTGTGGTAGAATTTAGGGATTTTGCAAAATTGAGATTTAGATCTCAAATTGAGGTCGGATTTCGAAATGAATTACATATTCATGCTCGTGGGTGAATGGGTAATCGAGCTTTGGTACGAATCTTGGATTTCGACCACAAGGCCCGGGGTTGACTTTTGTTGACCTTTTCAATTTAGTTAAAGAATACACCTTTTCACTTGCGGGTAGTTTCTAAAGCTTATTTTGGATTGTTTGAATGATATTTGGCTAGATTCGATTGGTTTTGAGGCTTGTTCTAATGGAAAAGTCATGGTTGATTATTGATTGTGTTTTGGAATGAGGTAAGTGTCTTGCCTAGCTTTGTTGGGGAAAGTTTTCCTACTAATTGATATTGTTTGCTACATGCGGGGGTGATGCATATACGAGGTGACGAACGTATGTGTATGTGCTAGAGTTTCCATGCTCAGGAGAGGGAATTATATATTTCTTTGCGCCTTTATTGAACTTGATGATCCCTTAACTTATGCTTCATTTAATTCGATGATTAATAAACTCAATTATCTACGTTAGAAATCATGTTCGGATATATGACATGTTAAAAAGAATTTAATGTGTTGTTTTAGAGATTTGTTTGCATACTTAACTTGATCGTAGTATCATGAACCTATATCTATACATGTCATTGTTATGTTACTTGAGCTTCTTTTTACGTAATAAGAAATGATGATTGGGGCCTTAGGGCTATGTTTGGCACGATGGGTATTTCTGTGCGGTTGATATGATATTGGCACGGTGAGTATTTCCGTGTGGAATGAAATGAGATTGGTTTGTTGGTTATTACCGTGCAGTAAGAAAGGAATTTGGATTTATGTTATGATTACTCATTCGTTAAGCACTTACATGCTCTTTACTTTGATTTCTATTAATGTTTGTTGTTTTCTATGATACATTCCATTTGAGTTCCTTATGTAGTTACCTCTGTGTTTTCCCTTTGGCCTGTTACTGTTATAGTTATGTCTTTACCTTGCCTATTACTGTTACACCTACGCTTTTATTTGATTTACTTCTACTACATGTCCTATTTGAATTCATGCCTTTACTTGTTATTAGTCATACCTATTACATGCCTCTAATTGTCACGTGATTTACTTGTTTGATGTCTTAACCTGCAACATGTCTTCACTCACTACACGCTTTCACTTACTACATGTCTTCACTTACTATATGCTTTTACTTACCATATGCCTTCATTTATGAATGCCTTCATTTGATTCATGTTCTTACTTGACAAACATCTTTACTCGATTCATGTCCTACTCTCTTTTGTTTAACTGGATTGGGTGACTTTTAGATTGGTTGTGTGTTATGCTTTGTGGAAGCCGTATCATGTGTTTGGTTGTTATTGTGGTTCCATATGATATTACTGAATATTTCGATTGGTTTGCACGCCACACAGTGGTTATTATATATATGGGATAAGGTTGCACGTGGTAATGGTGTTTATTATATATTTAGGATCGGGTTATATGCCATTACAGTGTTTATTGATATTGGGATCGAGTTGCACACCGCAACTGTATTTATTATATATATATATATGGGATTGGGTTCAAGCCGCAACGGATAATATGCATTATGGTTATTCTTGTCTTTTGATTTCTTTTATCGTATTGTGTTGTAAGACTGAGAAGTGATGATATTCTGGGGCCCACTATCGTTTTATTCTTGTTTCATTTATTACGTGATTATTTGTTTATCTTTCTCGTATTGCTCTTTCTGCTTATCATCTACACATGTAAAAAAATAATAAGTGAGTATCTTAAAACTTAAAACCTCGTCGCTACTTCTCCGAGGTTAGTTAAGATACTTACTAAGTATATGGGGTCGGCTTTACTCATACTACACTTCTACACCTTGAGTGCTGATCTTGGAGTTTCATAGCTATGGAAGACGGAGCCTTGTATTTAAGACGTACCTGCGATCCAGATTCAAACTACCTCTTGTTCATGGTAGTTTGGGATTTCATTTCCGTTTATGTAAACTTCAAACATATATAATATTTATTCTTCATATCAGTTTGTAAATTTAAATCATAGTGGCTCATGACTTGTACTACCAGTCCTTGGGAGGTTGTATCAAATTTGGTCATTTTTATTTCTTGTTATTAATAATAGATCGTTGAGTTCCTTATTCTATGTCTGGCTTACCTAGCATTAGGGTTAGGTGCCATCACAACTAGTGTGTTTAGGGTTGTGACAATGTGGATACTGCGTGGGAGAAGGTTGAAAACTAATATATGGGTGGTAGGGAAATACATTGGCAAGCATACTTGTAACATGAACACATTCAATGAGAATCATTTTAACTTGAATGTTCATTTGATTTCCCATTTCTTGATTCCATTCATTGAATCATCCATAAGTTAAAAAGTGAAGGAGTGCATAACATTAGTTGCGCAGGTATATGGGTGTACCATTACCAAAGGAAATGTATTTCTCGGGCGTAAACATGCGTTTGAGATTGTTTATGGCAACTGGGATAAGTCATTTGTGGCTCTACCGAGGTACATGGTTGCAATACAACACTTTAATCCCGGGACAATTATTGAATGGAAGCACGACCGACGTCCTAACATTCCAGAAAACATATTCAGATATGTGTTCTGGGTATTTAAATCATTCATTGATGGTTTTGTTCATTGTTGGCCGATAATTTCCATAGACGACATACATGTGTATATGAAGTACAATATAAAGATGTTGCTTGCCGTTGGGGTAGATGATAATGGCCTAATATTTTCCCTCGCCTTTGCTATTTGTGCTAGTGAGAGTTAAGAGACTTGGATATAGTTTTTAAACCACTTGAAAGAGCACGTTGCGAGAAAACGTTCAGGTATTTGTCTAATATATGACCGACACGCTAGGATTTTAAGTCTTGTTCGTACTTTGGATGAATGGAAGGATTCGCACGGCTACCACCACTACTATGTTAGGCACTTGAAGGCTAACTTCTAGCGGGCTTATCTGAACAAGAGGTTTCATGATCTAATGTGGATGGCTGCAACAGATCATCAAGAGAGGAACTTGATGCGAATGGAATTGATTAGGAAGGAAGACTAAGGAGCTTATGTTTGATTGAGGGATCTTGAGATTGAAAAATAAACTCTGCATAAGGATGGTGGCAGAAGATGGGGAATTTTAACTACAAATGTCTTAGAGTCTTTTAATGGGTTGTTAAAGTCAGCCCGTGGACTGCCAGTTACTGCCATGGTGTGGATGTCATTCAAGTAGCTGGCAGAGAGATTCGTTGATAGATTCTGCAGTGCATCTTCCTTGGTTGAAATAGGTGTTCAAATTATGCCAAAACTGATGCAATGGTTTGAGCGTTATAGGAAGCGGTCACAGTGGCATACATATTTGCAATATTGCAGTGACCGAAATATTTTTGAAGTTCGAACTAGTTTGCACTAGGGCCGCGGTAATAATACTCGCACCATTAATGGGAGCCCGCGGTTATGTTCATGTTGTAAATGGACGATTTATCACATACTATGCTCTCATTCCATGAAGTGCTTTCAACATACTCGGTTTGCGGCGACGAGATATGTTGATAGAGAATATAGTGTGGCTGCATACGCAAGCACCTACATCGGACACTTTTAACCAGTGGGTTCTGACTTTTATTGGTCGCCGAAATCATTTATAATGGTTTGTAATAAGTAATTTTTTGTATCGCAGGGGAGTGCAAAAAAGAACGCGGATACAGAACCAAATAGATGTTGGGATATCGTATACGCGCGTAAATATGGTCTTTGTTCCCAAATACGATATGATCATCATAAATGCCCTACAACCGATTTTGGGTGTGGTGGTAATTCAGCTCATGGTGGCAGTTCATCCAACATTGGCAGTTATCATGCATATTATTAGTGTTTTTTGCAGTGTGTAGTAGGAACAAGTGTCTGTAATGGTGTGTTTGTAATATCAATAAAATAAAATTATATTTTCAATAGTGTTAACTCTAATTGATACATTAGCATTAAGAATTCAATAGACTACATAACATATAGAATTAAAAAAATGAAACATTTTCATTCGTCATTATCGTCATTGTTGGGCACAAATTCATCATTTTTGTCGTTGAGGTCTTCATTTTCATTTTCTTCGTCTTCTTAGTCAACATCTTATTTGTATTCGTCTGGACCCAGGAGATCATAATCTAGCCCTCGATTATCACACATTTCTCGTATTTCATCACTATCATCAATAAGACCACTTGCTTGGTTTCTACCAAAAAATGGCTCACGAAGGCAGGCGGGGAATTAAGCCTTCGCGAACGCAAAGATTACCTCGCGAATGCGAAGGACAATTGTCCAGTGCATCGTGAAAGCGTTAGGTGCTTCACGAATGCGAAGAACACTTGACGCACATGTATTAAAAGAGTTGAGTGTAATGATTGGACCATTTTTCTCCAATTGTTGAAGTTAGAGCTAGGTCTAGAGGCGAGTTTGAAGAGTTTTTTCATCCCCACTTCATTGGTTAGTAAATTTTAACTTATTTTCATAATCACCCATTTATTTTAACCTTTAATCTAGGATTTTCATTGTAGAAATTAGGGATTTGTGTAAAAACTGGGGATTTTGTACAATTGAGATTTAGACCTCAAATTGAGGTCTGGTTTTGAAACAAATCATATAACCGAGCTCGGGGATGAATGGGTAATAGGGTTTAGGTCCGAATCTCGGGTTTTAACCAAGTGGGCCCGAGGTTGACTTTTGTTGACTTTTTCCAAATTCATTAAAGGTTGAATCATTTTCACTTGTGGGTAGTTTCTAAAGCCTATATTAAATTGTTTGAACTATATTTGGCTAGATTTTATTGGTTTGGAGGCTAATTCTAATGGAAAGGCCGCGGTGCAATGATTTAGTTGTGGAGTGAGGTAAGTGTCGTGGTTAACTTTGACTTGAAGGATTAATAGCCTGTTTGGCTAAGCTTCTCCCCAAGCCAGAAGTGCTTCTTTTTTTTTTCTCTTCAAAAAAGTGCTTTTTTCCTCAATTTGAGGTGTTTGGCCAAGCTTGTTTTGGGAAAAAGTGCTTTTGGCTAGAAGCAGAAGCAATTTTGAAGAAGCAAAAAAACGTAGCTTCTCCCCATAAGTAGAAGTAGAAGCAGTTTTGACTTTTCTTCCTACCAAAAATACCCTTTGCAAAATATTATATATACCAAAATAACCTTACTTAGTTTAAACTATTAAGTAATATAAAATGACTTTTGGGATGCACTTTCATATTTATTGAATGATTTTTTGATATATTTAAATTATCTTGAAAAAATAAAGTATTTTTCAATTTTATTTTTATATTTTACTTAAATAAAATAAAAAACTTAATTATTATCTTTAATAATAAATATTTATAATTATTTATCTACTTATATAATATTAACTATTAAGCAAATCTCTTCATGTCCTTATTTGTAATTTGAAACTTAAAAGTACTTTTCGAAAAGCTTGGCCAAACACAAATTATTGTTCAAAAGTGCTTTTCAAATTGATTAGCCAAACACAAACTGCTTTTCTCCAAAAGTACTTTTTCGAAAAGGACTTCTCAAAATAAGCTGATTTTTCCAGCTTGGCCAAACAGGCTATAAGACTTGTTGGTCTATTTTCTACGTGAATTATGTGTTGGGACGATGTATATGTAAGGTGGCGAGTATATATGTGTTGTCATTGGGTTAAAGCATGCCTCTGGAAATTGTTTTATTGTATTACGTTGTTTCATTGACTATGCTTTGCACGCCTTAATTGATTATTACTTCTTTAATTGTTCGCCTTCATATGTATTGTATATTTTTTAAGTTGTTGGGATTTTGAAAGTTGAGTTGGGTTAACATAACACTATGATTGAAATGAAATTTGCTTCCCACCTTGCGTTGCTATTTTGGATTAGCGTTGTTGCATGCTAAGGAAGAGTGAAAAGCATATACTATTGGATTTTGTGCCTCATTTGCATATACTATTATTTATTTGAGAAATGGTGAGGATTAAAGTACGAAGGGTGATGCCGTGCACTTGATTTCATATTATCATTTATCATAATATGTGAGGAAGAGATTAAAAGCACGAAGGGTGATGCCGTGCCATTTTATATATCGTATCATTATTATTTGGTGAGAATGAGAGTATAAGCACGAAAGGTGATGCCGTTCCATAGTTGATTTCACTACTTTATTTGATTTTTTGATTGGTGATTCAATTGGGTGAATTTGTTGTTTATTTTGGAAGAAGGCTACGTGGTAATTTTGTACTTGCCGTTCTTATCGCACTTCCCTTTCTACATGTTCCCTCCCAGTTATTATTTTATATGCCCTACTTATTATTTTTGCTTCTTTATGAATATATATGTACATGATTTTAGTAGGTGTCTTGTCATAGCCTCGTTACTACCTCGTCGGGGGTTAGGCTCGACACTTATGGAGTACATTGGATCGGTTGTACTCATGCTACACTTCTGCACTTCTTGTGCAGATACCGGTGTTTGTCCCAACGGCGTGTAGCGAGACTGCTTGGATTCAGTTTCTTTTGAAGACTTGAGGTATAGCTGCGCGACGTCTGTAGCCCCTGAAGTCCCCATCTTTATTCAGTTTTACTATTTATTTTGTTTCAAACAGTTATACTTTATTTCAAACCGTATATGTAGTATTCTAGCTGCTCATGTACTTCTGACTCCAGATTTCTGGGAGTAGTTAGTATCGCGTTATTTATATTAACACTGTGTTCATTTATGAATTAGTTTATTGTTAATTATCCTCTGCCTGTAATAATTGTTAAAACTGGTTAATTAATTTAATAATGTCGGCTTGCCTAGCATGTAGAGGTTAGGCCCCATCACGGTCCCGAGGTTGGAAATTCTAGGCCGTGACAAGTTGGCATCGTAGCACTAGGTTGTATAGGTCTCACGAGTCATGAGCAAGCTTAGTAGAGTCTTGAGGATCGGTACAGAGATGTTTGTACTTATCTTCTAGAGACTATAGAGTTTTAGGAAAATTTTGCTTCTTTCCTTCTCTATCGTGCAATTTTATTCTATCACTAAAGTTGGCACGATGGTGAGGACACTGACAGAAAACATGGAGGGTCAGGAGCCGGAGCCCCAGGTTGCTGCCACTACCAGGGGTAGAGGCCGGGGCCGAGTTCAAGCTAGAGGCAGAGGTAGAGGCAAAGCTCAGCCTAGAGCACGTGTAACATCACCTATTGCGGAGCCTCAGATCGAGCAGGAGGAGGAGGAGGTTCCTATTCATACTGTGCCAGTTGGACCAGCTCAGGTCCTAGAGGGGTTTATTGGTACCCCGATACTTCATGATGCTTTAGTCCGCTTAGTGAGCCTTATGGAGAGCGTGGACCAGGCCGATGCATTTTTGGTGGCACTAGCTATCTCTCAGGCTAGGGGAGGAGCCCAGACTCTCGCTACTTACACACTAGAGCAGATGGCTCACGGATATCAGACTCCAGTAGTTCCCGCTACTGGGAGTGGCTCAGCCTATTGTTGCCACACAAATAGAGGAGAGGCCCGCGATGTTTTCTGAGAGGCTGATGAGATTGGACAAGTTCACAAAGTTATTTCCTATTCACTTTGGTGGCACACCTTCTGAGGACCCACAAGACTTCATTGACTGTTGCCATGAGGTGTTGCACAACATGGGTATTGTGGAGTCCAATGGAGTCGACTTTGCAGTGTTTCAGATGATTGGCCCTTCCAAGAGGTGGTGGCAGGATTATGAGCGGAGCAGACCAGCAGGTTCACCGCCACACTCTTGGGATCAATGTTCACAGCTATTTTTGGAGAAGTTCATTCCTTTTACCTTGAGAGAGGAGTACCGTAGGCATTTTGAGCGCCTCTAATAGGGTAGCATGACTGTTACTTAGTATGATACCAGATTCGTAGATTTAGCTCGCCATGCAGTTGTCTTGCTTCCTACTGAGAGAGAGAGAGAGAGTGAGGAGATTCATTAATGGTATTCCTTTTGGTATTGGGATACAAATGGCTAAGGAGACCATGGATGATATTTCTTTTCAATGTGCAGTAGATATTTCTAGCTTCCGCCATGCACAACAACATCAACATCCAAAATCTGCACGCAAGGTGCAGAAGTGTAGTATGAGTACAACCGACCCCATGTACTCAATAAGTAACAAACCTAACCTTAGATTGAAAGTAGTGACGAGCTGGAACAAAGGTCAGGGTCCACACCAATATCCAGTAACATCTCATAACAATAAAATTAAGGCAACACAAAGAATAACTCAATAATAAAATGCTCAGCTCGTTCACAGTTTCCGAAAAAATAAATATTTTCTTTTCAAGTATAATAGTAAAGCTCAATTCTTTTCACTAAAATCACCAAAATATGAGTAAGTCTGAAAACTGTGATTTTTCCCAAAACCTTTCTTTCAATAAATAAGATGTTTTATTTTTTTTCCCAGATAGCCAGTGTAAAACCAATGCATCATTATGCCCATATGTCAACATGTGTGAGAAGCTATGAATGACGTGATACGGTACAACATGAGGAAAATACATCTATATGTCATGTGTGCATGTCAATGCAATGTATCTTAGAGATGAACTCATGTACTCATACTCTCAGAATACTCAATCTCACTTTCTCACACATTCCACTCATCATGCTCAATCACTCGGCACTGTATATGGCCAATCCGGCCTAGGGATGATCCATCCCAGAATATACACATCAACTGATCATCAGGCACTCAGTACCAAGTAGGGCCAATCCACCCCGTGGAAAAGATCCATCTCCAGGTATATAATGCTTCGGACAAGATCCATGTCCAGGAAAGATCCATCCCTCAATATAAATGATTCGGACAAGATCCATGTCCAGGGAAGATCCATCCCTCAATATAAATCAACCGCGCTCACTAGGGGTGTATGCAAACTCCGGAGGGGCTCCTTCAGCCCAAGCGCTATAACCCGCACGGACAACTCACGTGCCATAGTATCAATATCAGAATTCGCACGGACAACTCACATACTATAGTATCAATACCCTCACAATCAGGCACTCGGCCTCACTCAGTCATCAATCTCTCCAGTCTCTCTCTCACGGGCTCATAATTTCATGAAACTAGCTCGTAAATGATGATATGATGTATCAATAAATAACAACAGAGGCTGAGATATGATATGTAATGAATGAATATGACTGAGTATAACATTACAATGTAAGCAAATAACTCAACAATAGTAATGACCTCAGTGGGTCCCAACAAAATAAGTATGTAGCCTAGACATGGTTTCTAATACATATCACAGCTCGATAACTCTAGTACGTAGAGATTTCATGATTATAGATAAGTTCAGGTAAGTACATAGTACCACAGAAATAATGGAGTCACAGTTCACACGGTGCACGCCCACACGCCCGTCACCTGACATGTGCGTCACCTCAACACCAAATACATAACACGTATAATCAGGGTTCATACCCTCAGCTCCAAAATTAGAAAAGTTACTTACCTCAACAAGACGAACCCAACGTCGAGCAAGCTAATCAATACTCAGGAAATTCCATTCCGCGTGTATCCACCTCTGAATGCCTTCTTGTCTCTTCAATTCAATGCCAACGATCCGAAACTGAAATTCACCCCTTAATAATACTACAACGACCTACTATACTAAGAAATTTTAATCTACAATAGCAATATCCAATGGGAAAAACATTAGTAACCAATTCCATAGTTTAGGCCATTTAGACAATTTACCAAACACCTAGTGGGCATACATTTATACATTTCTTAACCATAGAATTAGTTCTTCCAACTACCATCATTTACCAACAATTCATCCCACCATCATTCTTTAACAACTTATAATCCTAACATCACACGTGTGACCAACCATTCTCACCCAACCAATAAAATTCCATTAAATAATCACCTTTCAATTTCTACAATGGTTATGTATTTAAATTGGGAAATTATGGCTTCCAATCATCATACCATAAGTTTTAACACATATTTCATACATAAATAATCACCATAGATTAGTCAGAGATGGTAGACATACCTCTTATAGTGAAACTCTTGAGAATCCCAACTTGTAGTATTCTTGACCAATTTGGGAATTTAAATAGAAATCTATGAATTTTAAAAATTAATCCTTGTTAATACAAGTATTTAGGAGTAGTAATCAACTCAAAATTACTCCAAAAATATTACCTTGGTTCATGGGAGGGAGGTATTGGACGGATTCCCTTTGATATGCAAGCTCTAGCTCAAAGAAATGACTTGGCTCTCTCTCTACCCGACCTTGGGGAGGGAGGGGGTATTTAATGAGTTCCTACGTGCGCGGCCGCGCACCTGGGCAAGTAGCCGGGCATCTGGCCGCGCACCTGAGGCAGAAACTCTCAAATATGCGCGGCCGCGCATCTGGGCGCGCATATGACACATGTCTAGTCAAATGGCCATAACTTTATGTATACATATCCAAATGACAAAAAGTTTAATGCGTTGGAAATTAGACTCAAAGAGCTTTAATTTGATAGTTATACACCACATAACTATTCATATCGTGAGAGTTGTGCTCGTTTGAAATTAGGTCATGTGCGAACTCACTTGAAACTTTATCCCATCATATAATTTTCAACTTGACTTAGCCTTAAGGCTTTTTCTTAGACCATAAACCATTCTTAATGCACCTCATACATGTATTATCATGATCAAATGATATCATTCAAATTATCAGTCTTGTTCATACCTGAATTAATATAACTAGCACCCGCCAATCTTCTTAATAGTTTTAAAACACTTCAAAAATTTTCGGGGTGTTACAATTAATTAGATACAAAGTATTATTTATCATTTAATAAATTCATACATTTTTGTACGTTTGTTTTTCGAATTTCATGATAAAAAATCGACGGAGTATCTTCTGTATTGCCAACTATTCAATTTTTATTCAACAGTCAAAGAATCCTAAAGTATGTTATTGGTTCAACTTATATGGCGGGCAAAGTAGGAATCAAAATACTACTTTTCTGGCTGGCAAATAAATAAAGTAGTCAGCATTTAACAAATAATTAAACAATATTCAACAAAATAAATAAATAACAAAATTTTGTTAGCTAAATTTCACATAATCGGCAAAATTGACAAATACCAACAAATATCGCAAATTATACAAAAATTATCACTGTTCCTAATAATTTTACGAAATTTAAATAAAAACAAACCCAAAATCTATT
Source organism: Nicotiana tomentosiformis (assembly GCF_000390325.3). Taxonomy (NCBI): domain Eukaryota; kingdom Viridiplantae; phylum Streptophyta; class Magnoliopsida; order Solanales; family Solanaceae; genus Nicotiana; species Nicotiana tomentosiformis. Next base: position 74,223,144 of record NC_090820.1, on the reverse strand, counting down.
ATATAATTACTACAACTTACAAAAGAAAAAAAAAGTTGCACAAAAGATCTGAAATAAAGTGCGCAATAGTTAATACACATGTAATACACATAATGTAAATAATTAATACGGAGAAAAGTGTTAAGAAATATCTAATTTTTAAAAGTTTGAATGGCAATATGGACCATCGTTTCTCGAAATTCGACCACCTACTTTATTCTACGCCACTGATAGACCTTCAATCTTCGAAAAAATAAAATTCACGCTTTTTTGTGGGACTTATGTTGGCTCAAATGGAGGAAAAAAATTTAAAAAATGGGGGAGGAAACCGTCGACGTGTGTCTGCTGGGGAAAGAAGGGGTTTTTATTTTTCGCTATACATGAGCTATACATGACCGGTTTCGAACTAAGGTATATATATGCGCTATACGTTAAACGGGAATAAAATCGAAAATAATTTATAATTTTTGAGAGCGGCTAATAATATACATTTCTCTAAAAAAATTCCTTTCTTACTTACTGCCACTCCTGTAAAAAGAATTATCCTTCCGTCTATATTTGACTAAGTTATGGCTGTCCAACGGGACGGGACATCCCGTCCCGGTCCGGTCCCGCGTCCCGTCCCGTCCCACTTAATTTTAAACGGGATGGCCCCATATTAAACGGGACACGAGATGGGACGAGATGACCATTTCGTCCCGTTTATCCCGTCCCATTTCCTCCCGTTTCGTCCCGCCCATCCCGTCTGTCCCGTCCGTCCCATCCCACCTGTCTCGTCCCGTCCCGTCCCGCGTCTCTTTTTTTTTATATATAATTATAGCCGTTGGGCAACGGCTATAATTGTAAAAATAGTCGTTCCCAATGGCCAAAAACGGCCATATTTGGCCCCCACTCCCACCAAACCACCCCTACCCCCAAACTTTTAATATAATCCCTAAGTTTATTAAATTATACTTTAGCCCTATTTTCTACTATAAATACCCCAATCCTTCTTCATTTCTTCCCACAAAAATAAATTATTCTCTCTCAAATCCCTTTCATTCTATCTATATTATTCTCTCAATTTTCTCGCAATCAAGTGATAAGTTTCAAGTATTTGGACAAATATTTGGAGTAACTTTCAAGCTTCAAATTAATTTATCAAGTATTTGGAGCAATAGTTTGGGCAATTTCTTCAAGTTTCAATATTTAATCACGGTGCACTCGTTCCATCTCCTAATTTTAATATATATTTTTTGCGCATTATTTTAGTGCTTAATTTTTGTGTTTACTTTACGTGTTATATTTTCGTATTTCATTTGTGTTTTTAATTTTTGTGTTAACTTTTTAAATTTAATTTCGTATTTAAATTATGGCACCTAAAAATGTATTTGGCGTATTTAAAAAAAACTAGTAAAAAAAGTAGCAAAGGTGAAAGTAGTAGTAATCCTAATCCTAGTCCTATTCCTAGCCCTTCTCCTATAATTAGAAAATATATAGATGAAATGACTCATGTTGATGAAACTTCATTTTTCCCAACCCCCGCATGTTATAATATTAATTTCGGAGAACAACTAGATCATGAAACTTTACAAAGACAATTTGGCAAGGATATTTTTATTGAGGACGAAGAAAATGAGGATGAAGAAAATGAGGAAGAAGAATTAGATGAAACACCCACTAGTCCCGCAACACAAGCTCCAACTCAGAGTCAATCTCGATCTGGAGCTTTACCCCCTGTACCTCCTGTAAGGGGTAAGCCTAAGGGTGAACGTCCCAAAACATCACTTGTATGGAAATTTTTTAAACATGATAAAGTCAATCAACGTGCTACATGTGAAATATGTAAGCAACGATTTGTGCACACCAAAAGTGGTGGGACAGGAGGTTTTTCTAGGCATTTAGGCAGGGACCACAAAGCTTTATGGATACAAGCTAAAATAGAAGCTGAGCAAATACCGGATCCTAGCACTGGTACTAGCACTCCTAGTATATCTGGCGGGGGTTCTAATTTTTTACAACAACAGCTTGACCTTGCTTCTGGTATGATTTTATGCCCATATAACAAAGATAGAGATCGTGAGAACTTAGCAAAAATGGTAGCTGTATGTGGCTTACCTTTTACTTTTTCTTCTCACCCTTCTTTTGTTCATTATATACAAGAAATTTATAATCCTTCTTTTCAAGGTTTTCCTAAGACTACAGTTAGAAATGATGTTTTTAAATTTCAAACCGAATATCTTCAGTATATTCGTTGTGTATTTTTTCACTTAGATTGTAAAGTGTCTATCACATCTGATATAGGTCATAGTCCTAATGGTTGTGATTATTTAACTGTTACATATCATTGGGTTGATCATCACTTGAACATGCAAAAACGTATTATTGGTTATAAATTTATTGATTCAAAACACACTGGAGCATATATTGCAACTACTGTTCTATAAATACTTGATTTTTATGGACTCATTGATAAAGTTTTAACTATCACCTTAGATAATGCTTCTGCTAACACAACTGCAACAACTAGCTTAAGAACTAGATTTTGTCCAATTAATCCGGCAATTTTTCATGTTAGATGTGCATGCCATATTTTTAACTTGGTTGTAAAAGATGGTATTAATTTATTTTCTGATGCTTGTAGTAAAGTACAACATGCTTGCGGCTATATTTTTCGGGCTAATAAAGCGAGTAGAATTCGTGAATTTGCTCAACAATGTGCTAGTGCTAACCTTCCATATAGAAAAGTTCCAAAAGATTTTTGTACTAGGTGAAATTCTACTTATGAAATGCTTAAAGTTGCTTATGATTATCAGGTGCCTATACAAAAGGTATTTAATATGCATAATGGTATCCACGCTGATCAAATTGTTGATTCTGATTGGGATCAGATCAAAGAGCTTACTAAAATTTTAGAAATTTTTTATTATGCTACAAAATAATTTTCTGGTATATATTATCCTACTATTACACAAATATTATGGTATATTTGTGGAATTTCTGTTGTATTTGGTAAGTATAAAACTAATCCAACTTATGCACCGGCCATTAATGAAATGATTACAAAATTTAAAAAGTATTTTTCCCTATTCCCCAAGTTTATTTAATTTCTACTATACTTAACCCATCTTTAAAATTAAGAGGTGCAAAGGGACTTGTTCGTAAAATTTATGAGAATTTAGCAATTCAAGAAAATGAACAACCATCTCTCGAAGAATGCCAAGCAAACATATATTCTTATGTTAGATCAATATTTGATAAATATAAATCTATGAAAACAACAGGTGGTGAAACTGCTCCTTCTACTTCTAAGTCTAGAGTAGAAGTTCTATGGGAAGATATGGATGATATATCAGGTTTTGATTCCTCTATTGATGATGAACTTGATTCTTATCTTAATCAAGGATTGGAAAGTATTAAAGACGAAGAAGGCAACGAACAACTTTTGGCATGGTGGAGGGAGCGTGGCAAGGCTTTTCCAATACTTTCCATAATGACCCAATATATCCTTGCTATTCAAGCATCATCAGTAGCATCAGAGAGTGCTTTTAGCGCGGCAAGATTTCAAATCGGAGATCATAGACATTCATTAGCGGAGGACAGCCTAGAGATTTTCGTATTATTCAGAGATTGGATTAATTCAGAAAGAAGAAATCTTGGTTTTGAAAAATTAACCACTAGGGAAGAAGAAGAATACAATGAGATACTTAGCACTGGGAGCGATGACGGCATGGAACTCATGGAACATCAATCAACATTGCCAATTCCAGAACAATGTCCGAGAGAAATTATAGATAAGTTACAATGAAGTTATATAGGAGCTTACAAATATTAGTATGATAATTTTTTATTGGCTATTAAGAGGCCTAGTTCAAAGTTCAAACAGAACCCTTCCTAGAAGGTAGCTGCATAGATTATGTGCTCTTCAAAAGAATTATATTTGTATGTGAGATTTGAAAGTTCTATTAATAAAATAAAAGGCTCTAAGCGTTGAATTTGTTTTATGAATTCTCTTACACTCTTACTTAGTTACTTAATGGATTGAAATTATATTAAATAAATTATAACTCTATTATATATTTATAATTGCTAGAATATTTTATTACAAGTCTTTTGTTTTAAAATTTTATAATTCTTTACTTAGTTTTCTAATTTTTGTTTAATTTTTAAATTTATTGAATAAGTCAAAAAACTAGATGTTGCAAACTTTAAAAACTTAGTCATTACCAAAAGAATATCCGTTGTCAAACTCAATGCTTAAATAATTTTTTTTAAAATGGCACTTAAGGCCCGCGAACCCGTCCCGTCCCGTCCCATCTCGTTTGTTAGCGGGACGGGATGGGCCTACCGTCCGTCCCGTCCGTCCCGTCCCGTTTGTTAGCGGGACGGGATGGGCCTACCGTTTCGTCCCGTTTGTCCCGTCTCATTTCGTCCTGTCCCGCCACCGTCCTGGCTAAATGTCGTCCCGTCCCGTCCCGTTGGACAGCCATAGACTAAGTACATAATATACCGAAATAAAAAAAGAAAATTGTTTGAAATTTATTTTCTTAAATATATTAAAATATTTTTGTGGCTATAAAATATATTATCAAAAGGAAAAAGTAAAATTTAAAGTTAAATTTATTTGCAAATATTAATGTAGTATCATTATTTTTTAAATAGAGTGTCACATAAAAAAAGTGTCACATAAAAACGAAAAAGTGACACATAAAAACGAAGGAATACTAAGTAATAAAATATAACTCGGGTATGAAATTTCCTTCATGCATTGTAAAAAAAACAAAAGAGATGGAAAAAGAAAAACAGAAAAAAGAAAACTCAAATTCGAGGTAAACATCAAGTATGAATAATTTCTTTTTCGGGGTAACGCTGCCTCTTGGACTCGGATATAGATTTGCTGCACAAATAAGCTTACCGCATTAGACAGTTCCGTTCTCTCTCTGCAGATTCGAGTTGCGCTATTTTCTCTATCCCGTTGCTCGACTCTGAAACATTCTATTACAGTTACAGGTAAAAAGCTTCCTCGTTATCCCATAATTTCATCAGATTATATTAAGATCTGTATATATTCGTCCTCAAAACCATAATTTTACCTTGTTTTTTCCCCCTTTGATTTATTCTTTTTCGGGTCGACCCGGTTTGTGATCCAAGGAAAAATGCTAGATCTATCAAGCTTACGTTTGTATTTTTGTCTTTTATATTTTTGGACTCCGATTCTTCTGTGTGTAATTTGGGTTTCATCCATCCATGATTTGTTTTTTTACCCATCTGAAGTTTGTTAATTTTGGAGAGATTCTTGTGTGTTTTCGTGCTACTTGATTAATTGTAAGCTAAAAAGATGATATGTTTTCCAAATCAGCCTAAGCCTCGGTGGGCTGAGTTATTTGATATATGTGCTAGTGGGAGGTAGAGCTAAAGTTACTCAATGGAATAGTTGAGATGGGCGCACGCTGGACCACACAACACCGTCATAAAAAGATCAATTTTTTCCCTAATATAGGAAGCTAAGAAAATATTTCCCGTTGGTCCAATAGTACACTAAAAGATAGTTATAGGAGATCCACAAATATATAAGATCATATTTATTTTTAACATTTGTTTTAGATTCAAAAATTTGTTTATGAGTGTCTGGATGAGTTAAATATAATTTTATGCTTGTTAGGCATTGTTCTCCTATGTGTGTTTTGAATATATGCACATCCTTTTTCTTTGGGTGCTTCTTTAGAACGATGTGATATCTTTTGAGCCCCCGGGTCTTCGGTCTAGTGGTAAGAGCACAACACGTGATGTGTAGGTTAGGTGCACCGCTCACGTCATAGGTTTGAACCTGCCACAAGGGTAGAGTGGTGGACCCATTATCCACAGGTTTCAAATTGCGCCATAGCCCTCAGAGATATCTTGGTTAGTAGAAAAAGAAAGTGTGATAACTTTTGTGGACAGTAGTCACTTTATGGAAAGGAGTTTTGGGGAAATCTATATTGTCCTTTATATGGAAGTAGCCTGATAACTTTAGTAGATATTTCACAGTTAAAATATATCTGGTAGTATTAGACTAGTTTAGGGTAGGGTATATGATTTTAGTCTTTTCATCTCAATGGATTACCTTTGCTGGAATTCAAAAAAAAAATGTTAGTCCGCATCGTACGGACATTGAATCATTCATGGCACAAGTATGTGAATAAAGAAGCCAACTCGAAAATTTGGTACTGATAATAGGAATCCGGGTTGAGGTAGTCTTTCTAATTTTCACTAGGACAGTGTCACGTTGGGTTAGTGGAGAGGATTTTGATTGACCTTAATATGGAACCTAGAGTGTTTAAGTTTAACCAATATGCTCACTATAAAGTTTTGATTTGCGATACGGAAAGCATTGAAAGTTATTCATGCGAATCACTTATGATGTATATGAATAGTTTGTATAGTTGCTTGAATTGTGTGTATGATCAATTAAACTGACATTTACAAAAATCAACTGACCAATAAATTATAGGAGCTGAGAGACATTGTGTAGAGGCAAAGGGAAGATGCCTGCACAGAAGATTGAAACGGGTCACAATGACATAGTTCATGATGTTTCCATGGACTATTATGGGAAACGTGTGGCCACAGCATCATCTGATATGACCATAAAAATAGTTGGAGTCAGCAACAACTCAACTTCACAGCACCTTGCCACTCTGAGTGGCCATACTGGTCCTGTTTGGCAAGTTGCTTGGGCACACCCAAAATTTGGCTCAATCCTTGCTTCCTGCTCCTATGATGGAAAAGTTGTAATCTGGAAGGAAGGCAATCAAAATGAGTGGACACAAGCTCATGTTTTTAGCGACCATAAATCATCGGTTAACTCTATTTCATGGGCTCCTCATGAACTTGGGCTTTGCTTGGCTTGTGGTTCTTCTGATGGTTGTATCTCAGTTCACACTGCTAGGTCAGATGGTCTTTGGGACACTACAAAAATTGACCAAGCCCATCCAGTTGGGGTAATAGCAGTCTCGTGGGCGCCATCAATGGCTCCTGGTGCGTTAGTTGGTTCAGGTGTTCTTGAACCTGTTCAGAAGCTGGCATCCGGTGGCTGTGATAACACCGTGAAGGTTTGGAAGTTATATAATGGTGTTTGGAAGATGGACTGCTTCCCTGCACTACAGATGCACACTAACTGGGTGCGGGATGTAGCCTGGGCACCAAACTTGGGACTTCCTAAATCGACAATTGCTAGTGCTTCAGAGGATGGTACAGTTGTCATATGGACTGTGGCGAAGGAGGGAGATCAGTGGGAGGGAAAGGTTCTTAAAGACTTCAAGACTCCTGTTTGGAGGGTTTCATGGTCTCTAACCGGAAACTTGTTGGCAGTGGCGGCTGGGGACAACAATGTTACATTGTGGAAAGAAGCAGTTGATGGGGAGTGGCAACAGGTCACTTCTGTCGACCAATAGAATCGAAGTAAAAATATTTACTAGCTCAAGTGAGAACTAGCCTTTTGGTTTAAGTTTTACTCTATTTGGTTTTACTTGATCCTTTTGTTTGTATTTGGTACATGTGATGATCAATCTGCTAAAGCTAAGGGAGTTGCAAAAAGTTGGTTATATACCTTATTTTTAGTTTTGGCCAGTGCTGGTATGTCCTATATGTTATATTGCTTTCTGAATGCACTCCTAGAGGAATTTTTATTCCTCTGCCCCTTGTTGATTGAATTAGTCCGGACTTATATTTGCACTAAATCAGAATCTAGGTTTTATTTGCTGAATTTTCTTTTTTCCCCATGAATTTCACTTTTATTGCACATAAATGACATAGTGATGAATGATGGCATTCTTTGATATTACTGTTTATTTATGAACACCAAAAGTGCTTATAAACATAAGCCATAAGTTGGTTACTTGGGCTTTTCATCTTAAGAGCACTTTTGGTTTGACTAATATTTTTATTATTTTATTTCTAATATTTTTTTGGTAATCCTTCAAATAATATTCTGAAAACAAAATCCTTAATTCCTCTTCATATCATTTTTGTTGTTCGTCAATTTACATGTTTTAAATGATTTTGAGGACGTTTCAATCATTTTAACGGAAACAATGTTTGTTAGATTTTTATTTAATCGAACGCATTATTAACATTCAGAGTTTTCAACTTGTAAGAAGTAACACGTGTGCTCACAACATTGCAATTTCTCTCTTCTACAACGTTTGCTGTGGTTCCACTTGCAGACGCGTTTGTACCACAGAATCATGTCTCCAACTTTTACAGTTCAGTTATGGGTCCCCTAGAGCTGATACTTACCGGCATTTTCTATTTGTATCAAATCAAGTAATTTAATTTTAACATTAAAAATTTAATCCGAGAATATATATCATTTTGATTATGGATAAGTGACAATTATGTGTATGAAAGGCGTATATGTCTTGCATTTATTAAATTAGTGTATAGTGGCGGAGACCGAATTTTTATCGAAAAAAAATAAGCGTATGAAGAGCTAAATGGATTCAACATTTAATATATACTATATACATTAAAGAAATTTCACCGCCAACCTCTTTCCCGGCTCTGATTATTAACATCATTGGTGAATAAATAAGTTATTTACCCACTAAGAGATTCATTTCTATATGATAATCTGGTTATATTCTTCAAGCTTCTTGTGAAAGTGACAAGGATTATATTAAGACACGTGATCAATAAGTTAGCATATTTTATGGAATTTTACGTAGCAAGAATTATAAAGAAACACGGAACTCGCACATGAAAATTTGGTACACAACCGTAGTCATGTGGACGGTCGAGGAATATTGTCGTTGATAAATTATCCATTCCAACCAATTAAACTTTGCCATTTATAAAGTTGTCCCTTTTGGAAATTGCAGTAGCAGTTTGATGAATTTGGTATCATTTTAAGAACCCCAAAAAGGAATTTTCTCAAAAGATGAATTTACTAGAACAGTAGTTGCTTAGATAATTCCAATTTGTTGTGCTTTTGAGAATTGAAACAAGAAAATGGGAGCATGTGGATCAAAAGCTAGAAGGTGCATTGGAATGAATGATCTTCATAGGAAGAAACATCAAGGAGGGAGGAACTCTGTATCTCACAAGCTCAATAAGATTGAACCCTCTGCTTCTAAGAATATTTCTTGCTCCAGTTCTTTATCCAAAGGTATAATTCTTAGCTGATTTCTCTTCCTATCTGTCTAAGCTGCTTTAGGGGCAGAGTTATTTGGTACCGGTTGTCTAAATTTTGGTGGCAGAGTTATCTGATACTAGGTATCTAACTGGTGAGAGGTAGCAAGTACCATCAACGAGTGTGGTGAGATGGATGAATTCCCTCCACATTTGTGAATTTGGATTAGTCTGAATATTTATACCCCCAAAAAGGTAGCAAATTCCCAGTAGAATAGTCGAGGCGGCTCAAGTTGGACTGACAAATTATTTTAAGAAAGGAAAACGATTAGCTGATTTCCTTCTCAAGCCATCATCTATATTGATTGTGATTCTGTTGTTGCACTAAAGCATTGTCTTTTTTTTTTCTTAGCTTAAAGATGAGTTAATAACAATATAGGATTAGTTTTGATCATGAAACATTTGACTACTATGTTGAATTCTGCTTCTATTTGTTGACTACATGTTAGATTTCTTAGTTTTTGCTTTTAATATATGCTTGCCTATTGAAATGTCTCGACTGTTTTGGTAAAATTATGAAGCTGGAACATAGACAAAAGCACAGTGTTCTTTTCATACTTTTGGATTATAGCTTCCCCTCGGCAAATTTTGTAGGACTGGCTAGATTGGAATATGACTCCATGTGTTTTATTTGGCCTAAACAGGAAATGGAGAATTTGACCCAGAGGTGATGATTGAATCGGAAAGTAGCAATGATTTTCATAGCGCGCAAGATGGTAATTCATCTGAGTAAATAAACATTCTTAGTCGTTGTTTTAATGTCTTTCATGAATTTGACGCACATGATGTCTCCTCGTGTTACATCCCTCGTCATTTCTTTCACTTGTAAAAACATAGAAATTGATGGGCAGGATAAGTGATCAATGCTTTCTGTAACTTCAAAATTTGCAGTGTTTTCACAGAGTGGCAGTGGATCTTTTTCAACTGCGATTTCTCCAAGGTTTTATGATACTGTTTGTTGCAACAGTAATGCGGCTTTTGACTCTGCAGTAAAACATGAACAATCATTTGCAAATGCGGAACCAAATATTGTCAGAGATGACTATGGTTTCACTCTTGACAAAGTGTCTAGCAGAAACATGGACAGAAATGCTGCGAGAGCTGAAGGAGTTAGTCGCCTCATTAGACCGTACATCTTTCTTGGTATATCCAGATAATAGGTAGGAGCATAAACTGAAACATTCTGGAGCTACAAAGATAGTTATGAAATCGTTAGCACCGATTCCTCCTAGAGTAGCTGTGAATACGAATAAGAGAAACTCCATTTCTGTTACTCTACGGATAGAGTTTAACATAGTAAAATAAGAAATTAAAAGATTTCGTTGAAATTGTTCGTTTGGAAATTTCCCGAAAAGCTAATCATAGGTTCTTCTCTCCATCGGAACAATAGGGCCGTTATGCTAATTACTAAACTTGTTGAAGAGATGAAATGGTTAGCTGTACTGAATGGAAGCCTTGGTTGGTGAAGTCAACAATAGGGTAAACTAGTCCCTCTGCCATACTCATCACGTGTGCCCTTTAAAAAGATTTTTTAAGTTCCCGTGCTATGGATGCACAACCCTTTTGTCCCCATTGTCTCATAGTTATGAAGCGGGCTACTTACGAACTTAAAAAATCTTTGATTCGACGCGGAGATCTATTGATCAATATGAATCTCGAGAGTGGATGGTTGATCGCCGCCTCCTTGTCCTGGAGGCTCTCCGGCCGGGGAGGGGCTTGCTATCGTAACCTTTTCTCCCGGTGTATGTGAAAAAGAGTGACGAACTCATTTTTATTCGGTCATAGGTTGGTCCAAAGAACGAGAGTCGGCTTCCAACATTAAGTCCGTTGTTCCTCAGTAGCTCAGTGGTAGAGCGGTCGGCTGTTAACCGATTGGTCGTAGGTTCGAATCCTACTTGGGGAGATTTTTTAGTTATCGCTTTTCTGACCTAGCGACCCCTGTCCTTCTCCTTTGTTTCTAAACTAGCAGAATCGTGGGACATCAACCCAATAGTGAAATCCTGCAAATAAAGCAAAAACGGCTCCCATAGAAAGTACATAATGGAAATGTGCAACCACATAATAAGTATCATGTAGAGCAATGTCTAGCCCAGAATTAGCCAGAACTATTCCAGTGAGTCCTCCTATGGTGAACAAAAAGATGAACCCTACAGCAAATAACATGGGTGTTTTGTATTGTATCGAACCCCCCCACATGGTAGCGATCCAACTAAAGATTTTGATTCCAGTGGGGACAGCTATGATCATGGTAGCTGCGGTGAAGTAGGGAGTAGTCGTCATCTTTTTCCATAGTAGTCATCCAGCAATAAAGGGAAAGACCACTTAGCGCAGTGGAATAGGAAAGAGAGCGTCGAGCACAGCTTTCGTGTCACCAGAAATCCTTTTTCGTTTATTGGGAGACTGAATGAAAAAGGCTTTGTCAAGCAGGCATGATTGTCACGTCGATCGACAGTTGAGAAATACTATCTCCGGGGCCCTCACTTTAGGGCTATCTTTCACCGTTGACAGACATGGTTCAACGTGCCAGCTACGCTTTCCCTTCTCTCCCTTGAATTTTATGCTTATAGTATATTAAGCCAGTTGACGTCAATATTACATTACGGATGTAATTAAAAGGCTAAAAAAGTTTGGACAAATGGAAAAGTAGATAGTACACTCTTATGTCATCTTGAATAGATCGATACTCAGTAATCTGCAGATAACAGTTGTTTCCTTGCTAAGCATATGTTATTCATAGGCTGCACCTGACACATATTGACTATTTCTATCAATACTTATTATTAACATTTCTGCTTTTGCATCTTCAGTGTCGTCAAAGGCCTCTCTGCGAAGACTGGTCGCTGGTTCTCAAGTTCCATGCAGCCCGCGGCGGACTAAACTGTCCAACTCTTGGTCATCAATTGAGCCAAATACTTTCAGAGTTCGTGGTAAAAGATACATTAGGTAAGATAATACCACTATTTGATGAACCAGATTTGTTAAATGAGATTTTATAACACATAGTCTAACTCTACTGTATTTTTAACTCTAATCAAATTCCTTTGGTTACTTCTGTTCAATTAAATATCAAGTTTAACCCCACTAAATTGTTTGGCAGGGACAAGAAGAAAGAGTTTGCTCCAAACCATGCTGCATTTTATCCTTTTGGGGTTGATGTATTCTTATCACCACGTAAAATTGATCACATTGCACGTTTTGTGGAACTTCCAGCCGTTGATTCATCTGGAGTAGTTCCTCCAATCCTTGTAGTAAATCTTCAGGTGTGTCCTTACTTCTCTAACACTTTATATATATCATTATTCTTTTGTTGAACAACTTGTCAAACAATGTCCATTCCGGTGGCATATGCGGAAATTTACACAAGCGGAGTAGGTCTATAATTACAATTCGACTTGTAAAGTCAGTTTAGGTACGAAACTTTGTTGATTTTAAGGCGTTACTTCTTTTACCAAATTAATATACACTTAGTATTTTCAAGTGGTTGAGTTGGTAAACAGATCATCGAGCAAACTGCCTCATACATTTTGTTCCTGAATCAAAATATTAGACTGAATACTTATGCCAAGGTCAAGCTTTTAGAACAAGACAAGTGAAGATGCAGCAGAGAAGAAATGATTGACTGTTTTTCATTTCAGTTTTTTGGCACTAAATGGTTGATTGTTTTATCATCTCAGATACCATCGTACCCTCCCACAATCTTCCAAAATGAACACAATGGGGAAGGCATGAGTTTTGTTTTCTACTTCAAGCTCTCAGAAAATTACTCAAAAGAACTTCCAGTCCATTTTCAAGAGAATATACAGGTACAGTCGTGCATTTCGCTTAAAAAATATACACTTAATGATTTTGGCAATTCTGAATAAATTCCCGACTAACTATTCTTTTGCTTGCTATCTGCATGTCAGAGGTTAATTCGTGGTGAAATAGAGAAGATCAGAGGTTTTCCTGTAGATAAAAATGTACCCTTCCGGGACAGATTGAAATTCTTGGCACGAGTTGTAAACATAGAGGATCTTCAGTTAAGTGCAGCTGAGCAAAAGCTCATGAACGCTTACAATGAAAAGCCTGTGCTCTCACGTCCTCAACACGAATTTTATTTGGTAAAATTAAACTAAGAAACTTTTTTGCATAGAGCATTTGTCTCTCTCGATTTTGTTGTCTCCAAGCTCTCTGGATATATATGAAATATCTTAAACTTTATCTTACGTTATACTCTAGGTCCATTCATACTCCTGCCGTTAACAAATAGTAAGTCTCATATTTGCCCTTGACCCAAAAAGAGCTCCAATCTGAAGTATAGCGGAGGGTAATTTTAAATCATAGTCAAGACTAGAGAGATAAATTTGGATATTTTTCCCGAAATATGTTGACACGTGGAAATCACCAAGTCCATATTGGAGCTCCGTCAAGGACAAGGGCAAGCAAATATGCGACGATTTTGTATAGAAGATGAGACCTTTTCCCTTTATTTTTTGGGGATTGAGCATGTATCCCTGACGTTCCTACTGAAATCTTTTGTCGTGGTTACTTGCAGGGAAAAAACTATTTTGAGATTGATTTTGACATTCATAGATTCAGTTATATTGCCAGAAAAGGATTGGAATCTTGTAAAGACAGATTAAAGAAGTTTGTCCTTGATTTTGGTCTGACAATTCAGGTAGCTGTTAGCAATCCCGAGGATGATTGAAGTTGCTCAACAAGACTTAAATCTAATATGCCGTGTAAATTTGCTGCAGGGAAACAAGGCAGAGGACTTGCCAGAAAATATGTTATGCAGTATTAGATTGAAAGAGATAGACTACACCAATTATCAGCAGCTAGGCTTCTGAATTAAGTACACGGCTCGACATGGTGAACCTATATGACAGGTCGAAAAGACTACTCATTACTCCATAGGAACTTAAACTCTCTTTCCTTATGTTTGACTTAATTACAAAATAAGGTCTTAGTTTATTTTGTTAAGTGCATTGGTATAAATAAAACATGAGTAAAAGAGAATTTTCTTCAGCACTTGGTCCTATGAATTTCTGAATTAAGTTGTGTTGGTCAAGTGGATTCAAGTCTCTTCACAGCCGGAGTAAGAAAGATTCAAGATGCACTTGGGGGGGTGTATGCTTTTACGAGTGATCTCTCTCGCTTTCTCTAGGCATATAGATGACTATACTTTCACTCTTGTGAGTTTAAATCTTTTCTTCGGTTCGCTTTGCAGGGCATTTCATTCTTGAAACCTTTACTTTGGCTATAATAAAAAGGAAATAGAAAATCTCTTATGGTTACTATTAGAAGTTAGAGCATAAGCTGAGGAACTCGAAACAGGCTCCTAGCAATAGGGGTAAAGGGAATTGGCAAAGCAAAAAGGTCCTCTTAACATTTATTCCAACTCGCGAAATTATAACACCATGTATATCAATAGTCAATAATCAAGGTATACATCTAAAAGTGGAGGAAAATCCATTAGCATTTGCTTGTCGCGAGCCAAGATGGTGTCCACGAACGAATCCACAGCAGAGGAACAAGTGGCTTCTACAACAGATTGGTTTTCCTCAACTTCAGTCACTTCCCCACAAGTAGGATTGTCCTTGTGAACTGAATTTGACAGATCCTTTGACAAATATATCCCAGCTTGGAGTTGGTATTCCTGTTTTTGTTCTGTATCTGTGGATGTACACAGATCTCCAAATACAAACTCGTTCCAAGTAGATGTTGACGAAGAAGATGCCGTGGTATGAACCTGATAGGATTAATTTTACGTATAGTCACTCAACTTTCTCTACTATAACAGTTAAGTACCACTATAATAGTAAAGTCACCAAAGTATTTTTGTCATATTAAAGTAATTGATCTTAACCCATTATAACTGGAAAGATACTAAACTTTATCCACTATAACGACAAAACATACCCATCAATGTGACTTTACTATTATTGTGGGCAAAGTTTTGTGGATTTACGATTATAGTGTATAAAGATTAGTTACTTTTTACTATTCTAGAGGGTTTTTTCAATGATCATACGTGAAATTGACTCGAACCTGAGATTGCACGGAAGCGTAAGAAGACGATGAGCTGAATACTGTTGGGTTAAAAGAAGTTGCTGATGAAATCAAGGGGGAGACTTCACTAAAACTGTGTGTTTGAAGAGTCTCCTCATGGATGACTTGATACTGAGCCTTAGGATCCCATGTGTATTTTTGAGTGGAGTAGTTTTCTCGTAATGAGAATGGACGTTGCTTTGATATTTCAGTAGTATTGTTGGGCAAACAGATATGATTTCTTGCATTTTGAATTGGGAGGCCACTGATTTTTCCATACTCAGCAAAGACTTGAGCAAATGGTTTATGTGTTACAGGATCAATTCCCATGTTCACAAGCTTTTTCTTCAGTTTTGTGTTCCAATAATTTTTGACATCATTGTCTGTTCTCCCAGGTAATTGCTTTGCTATTAAAGACCACCTGATAAATACAAACCACAAGCTGTTAATGATCAAGCTTTCCCCATAAAAATATTTTCCTAAAAATATTTTTAGATGTTTGGTTGTCAGAAAGCATAATCCAAGGAAAAACATTTTCCACCAAAAGAGGGACAATGACTTCCCTCACTTTTGCGTGAAAGTCATCATTTTCCTTCATAATTATATGAACTCTTAACTTCATATTAGTTCTTAAACCAACACTTAGACATTATTATTAATTCTTAATACTTCATTAAAATCACTATCCAGTTAGCTAATAATATCATCAATCTTTAATAAATATTTTTTTCGAAATATGTTTCTCTCTTCAATCAAACACTGAAAATATTTACCACAAAATAAGTCCTTTTTCGAAACAATTTTCTGTAGAATAACTTCTGTCAACCAAACACACCAAATTATTTACTTGCGAACCAAGGAAGATTATGATTTAAAAAAAAAAAAAAAAACTAACCTGCTACCAATGGTTTTGTGAAGCTCAATGATGCACTCTTCTTCTTGAGGTGTGAAGTTGTCATGCTTAAGATCAGGACGTAGATAATTGGTCCATCTGAGCCTACAGCTTTTTCCACACCTATTCAGACCTTCAAATTCATCCAATAGATTTTGTACCAATTATCATTTTTGAGTAGATATATATGATTCGACAAATAGAGATAAATTCGGAGTGTCCAAAAGTATGAGTTCGAAATTTAGTATTTTGTTGAAATTTTCGTTATATTCACATACATATTTTTCACATACATATTTATATATTTCCGTGTAAAAATACTGATTTAGTTGAACTCGTACTGTATTCGCCTCGGCAAATGGAATATTTAGTACATTGATCAAACCTGCTTTCTGAGGAACCAAGGTCCAGTTGCCAATTCCATGACTGGCTACATAAGCAAGAATTTTTGCATCTTCCTCAGCAGTCCAAGGGCCTCTTTTCACATTTGCTTTATCACAACAAGGAGGCCTTCCCATTATCAGACGATAAACAAAATCAAGATTTGCAAGTACCAAAGAGAGACAGAGAATGGAGAAGGATAATAATAATAATAATAATAATAATAATAATAATAATAATAATAATAGAGAGATTGTTTGATATAATGGTAATGCAATTTTCATTAGCACTGAAAGCAAGTTTGGAGAGGGGGGAGAGTATTAACCTAAAAAAGGGCATGAAATGCATGTAATTTGGCTCCCTTTTAGCAACATTTGCATGATTCTGCTCAAGAAAACTTTTTGACGTGACTTCCAAAATAATGCATGCTCTCTCTCTCACAGTCGACCCAAGAGAATAATAATGGAGTTTAAGTTATATTACCTAACAAGTGTCTATATTTTGTACAAAATATCAATGCAATATGATCAGTCACGTTATCTAGGTTAGACTTTGATTCTAAAAATTACCTGATGTTGTAACTTGTAAGTTAATTTGATATGATAATGTAAGAGTTTTTTATGATATTAATGCATAGAACATAAATTCATAATAATTGAACTTTTTTGGTT
This sequence comes from Nicotiana tomentosiformis, assembly GCF_000390325.3. Lineage (NCBI taxonomy): Eukaryota > Viridiplantae > Streptophyta > Magnoliopsida > Solanales > Solanaceae > Nicotiana > Nicotiana tomentosiformis. The sequence goes on along the minus strand of NC_090820.1, from coordinate 74,206,044 downwards.
TAGCTGATTCCCTTTGGCCAGAAATCACATTGAAGCAATAACTCTTCGCCGATCCATATTCAAATCCGAATCTGTTATAACTAGAGCCACAATACAAATTGAGTCAGCATGACATTTTCTTCAAGAGTTTTTTACATTTTGGCTTAGCATGATTTTCTTTTCATCCAAAATACTACTATACAAGGCAGTGAAGCGGAGTTGTAAATTAATTAATAAGAAAAAGAAAATGACAAATTGTGTTACTCGCTTTAGTGATCCCAAGTAGGATTCAACTTGCTCTCAATGATTTTTTCTTTGATAACGTAAATAATATTATTAACCGAAGGGGAGAACTCCATATATAGTTAGTTGTATATAAAAAAGAAAAAGAGAACCTACACCAAATTTTTATGATTTTCCTACAAAAAAAACTCAATCATCTATACATATAGGCACCTTGTAAGTACACCAAAAAGAAACATAGGTGATCTTCCTCTTCCTTCAATTTTCCGCTGTTAAAATCACTTCCCTCGTTGCCAGCCACACAAAGAAATACACACCTTCTTTGGGAATCCATACAGAACGGCTTGAAAAGGTAATTTCTTCTCTCTTTAGTAATCTCTCGTAATATGACTTGATAAGGAACAAGCCATTCCTGCTCTCTTGCTATCTCCATACATCGGGTAAAGCTTGTGATGTGTTCTGCTTGTACAGAAGCTCAACCATAGAATTAGATTTAATATTCCTTGTAATTTTGTCGAGAAAAAGCTCAAAATAGTCCGGCACCTTTGGACTTGGACTCAAAGTAATCCTATTTCTTTCGGGTGGGGCATTAATAGTCCACATTTTTTGAGTAGTGGTGCATTTTAAATCTCAAACCTAACCACCATGAGTCTTCTAATGGAACAAAAGTTCTCACGTGCGCCTTATATGTTTCCCTCCAAACTTAAACTCTTGTTGCTGCAACATCCTTTGGGCTTCTGCTCTTGAAACGATCAGACTGTAAATAAGTTTCTCTCTTCTTTGTTTCTTATCTTCAAAAAAACCCTAGAACACCGTGGAAGTAACAATGTCTTTAAGGAGTTACCGTGGCAGAGAATCGACTCCAATTTATTGTGAGTTTTTCTTTACTTTTATCGAATCCCTTCCCACAAAAAAATTCTATACAATAAGCATGTTTCTAAATATGTAAAGAGAACCCTTTGTTCAGAAAAAAATACCTTTGCAGCTTTGTTATTGTTTAAAAAAAAATATGACTTGAATCCACGGCCTAAAATCTGGATGTTTTCTATATGTACTACTGTTAAAGTCTTATTGAATATGTATTATTTTTGTTAAATATCACAATATATTTTTTGTGATTTCAGAAGCGATAACCGAGGCATCATTTGTCAGCATCAAAATATACCATGGAGGAATTATAAAACGTATGCCAAAAAAGCATTATGTTGGGGGCAACATCGACTATATTGATTATGTTAACATGGAAAAAATGAACCTTAATGAGTTCAAGAACATGGCAGCAATTTGTGGATATTCAAAGGATTCAATAACTTTTTGGCATAGGTATGGAAGATCCGGTTATAGATGGAGGTTGGTATCTACAGATAATAAAGCATATGCAGTTGGCAGAAACATCCCGAATGATAATGTGATTGAGATTTACTTCGAACACTTGGACTCATATTTCAGTATAGAAAATACGTATTTGGTATATAAATCAAATGCTAGAGATAATGCCAAATATCAATTTGTGCGGGAAAATTCATCTAGTGATGATTTTAGTGACTCCGAAGATGATTTGTCTGATGATCTACTTGTTGAATAACATGAAAAAATTACAGAAAGCATTATATATGAAAGCGAGATTCTTAGTGTCGAAGTGAAGAGAAAGATGACCGCTCCAGAAAGGGAATCTGACTGTATTGATTCTGCATAGCGATTCTGAAAGTGAGGAATCTAATTTTCCTCACTTCAACCCACATACAAATGGAGATAAGCCGATTTTAGCTTTGGAATGTACTTTTGCAAGCAAACAAGATTTTAAGAATGCAGTAGCTATTCATGAGATTAACAATGGAAAGTATATCAAGTGAAAGAAAAATGACAAAGAAAGAATGAAGGCTGTTTGTATACATCCGGAGTGCGAATGGGAAATTATGGCATATAAAATACAAAGGGACACATCGCTTCAGATTAGGAAGTACAAACCTAAACATACTTGCAAGGATTGGAATTATGAAAATAGAACAATAACATCATCCTTCATTGTAAGAAAATGCCTCAAAGAAATTAAATCAAACAGGGGTTGGAGCTTACTTGAGTTCAGAGATAGGGTGAGTGTAGATCTACGAGGTAAAGTGACTTTATCTCAAGCCAAAAGAGCTAAGATGAAAGCTATTGTGTTGATTGATGGTGATATTAAGGATCAGTATAAAATGATGTGGGATTATTGCATTGAAATTGATAGGACAAATTCAGGCAGTACAATTCACATGAAGTTTACTAATAATGAGGTACCAAACAAGCCATAGAGATTTCAGAGAATATACATCTGTTTTGCTGCTTGTAAGTAAGGTTACAAGGCTGGATGTAGAAAGATAATAGGTGTGGACGGTTGTTGGTTGAAAGGTCCAATGTATGGGACACAATTGTAATCTGCAATCGGAATTGATGGTAATAATTACATATTTTCCATTGCCCACGCGATTGTTGAGAAAGAAAGTAGAGAGACATGGGTATAGTTTTTGAACTATTTGGCAGCTGATTTAGATATAGATGAGAGTGGTTGGACCTTTATGTCTGACAAACAAAAAGGTCTTATTGAAGTTTTTAATGAAGTTTTACCACATGTTAGCCATAGATTTTGTGCGAGGCACTTTCTTAACAATTTTAAGAGAGCTGGTTTTAGTGGGTTCACATTAAAAAAAGTATTTTGGGCTGCTACTGTGGAAGAATTTGATGCTTGCATGTTGCGGATGACAAAGTTAGATACGAATGTTGTTGCTTGGCTCAATGACAAAGAACCTAGCGAATGGTCAAGGTCACATTTTTCTTCAGAAGCCAAGTGTGATATTTTATTAAATAACTTGTGTAAAGTATTTTATAGCATGATCCTTGATGCCAGAGACAAGCCTATTTTGACACTTCTGGAGAAATTGCGGTATAGAGAGAAAGCGCAGAAATGGAGTTTGGGTGATGTTTGTCCAAATATTAAGGACTTATTGCACAAAAATAAGATTGCAGCCAGTGAATATATTCCTCGAAAATTAAATCAGCGGAATTATGAGATTATAGGAGCTACTATTCATAACAATTTGGCAGTTGATTTGGAGAATCGAACATGCAGCTATAGAAAATGGAGTATCATGGGAATTCCTTGTAAGCATGCTATTGTAGCAATTTGGGCTAAGAAGGATGACATTCTTGACTATGTGGATGACTGCTACAAGGTAGAAACATAGCAAGAATTTATGAACATGCAATTCTTCCGATAAATGGACCACGAATGTATCAACTAAAATTCCTCCTTGGCCTCCAAGGATGGTAAGAAAGAATAAGAGGAAGAAAACAAAAAGTGAGAAGAAAGGAAGTTGATGAGGTTGGAAAAAGTCGAACAAGGATGAAAAGGAAGCAACAGTCTCTAGACTGTGGTATATGCAATAAGCCTGGATACAACAAAAGAACTTGCAAATATAATGTTGTGCAACCTGAGATTACTTCAATCCGTTAAAAACAACTTATACTATCTCTAGAACTATATTATACTTAGTTATTTATTAAATAAACTTAAACTAACGTAGAATATATGTATTCATGGTTCAGATTAGATGGGGGCAAGTTGAAATGCGACCAGAAGAAGTTGGACAAGAAGTAGCAGTTGAAATAGATTCTGGTTGGATATACTTTCAACAGACACAACAAAATTAAATGGATTGCTGGTAAATTAGCTTTTTCTAGTGCTAATATGTGTTTAATGTTAATGGTAGCTTATCCTTATTTCAAGTGCTTATTTGTGCATTTTTTAGGTTTTGCTATCAGTTTCTTTGGTGCTGCTACTATGTTGCTTTTCGATATTTGGTGATGTAATACTGCTAATGAATTGTAGTTTCATGTGGTGCTATTCTGCTGCATTTTCAAGTGCTCGTATTACAAATGACATTGTTACTATTCTGCTTTTTGTTTTTGGTGTTGGGTGGTCTACTGTGCTGCGCTGTTTGAATTTCTACTATAGATAAAGTTTTCTTTGTTGTGATTGCCAAAAATATTTTAGTATTCAGGATATCATCACAGATAAGGTGACTTCTTTTGAGTTAATTAAAATAGACTGTGAGTTGATTAAAATGTTGTCAAGCTATTATGCAAAATAGTAGTAATTGTTTGTTCCCAAGATTTAAAGAACTATATATTGTAAATGCCCCTACAATGATACTGAAAAGATGTCGTCATGTAAATGAGATTGTGACATCAAATGCTTAATAGTAAATTTGCTTAAGCAAAGTTGAATCTCATGAAACAGAATGTCCAAACCTTATGCTTCCACTAAATGTTATTTCTACTTAGTGAAACAGAATGTCCAAATGGGTGAGAATTATTACTGATGTATTGTGCCATTTCCTTTTTCTTTTCCAAACAAACAATCTTTTGTACTAACAAAATAAGGAAAATGGGGTCTCTGAAAGAAAAACATAGGCATTTGTTAGAAGTATCAAGATCTCTCATGTTCACCATGCATCTATCAAAACCTTATTGGGGAGATGCTATTCTAGCGGCTGCCTATCTTATCAACAGAATGCCATTTAAAACCCTCAATTTTCAAAGTCCTCTGGCAGCTTTAAAGGGTAAGAATGAATATACAATTCTTCTAGAGGTGTTTGGGTGTATTTTCTTTGTCCACACTAGAAATTCAGGAAAACTTGATCCTAAAGCTATAAAGTGTATTTTCATTGGGTATTATCCAACACCGAAATGTTACAAATGTTATCATTCTCCCTCTAGGAGATCCTTTGTTAGTATAGATGTTACTTTTCGAGAATCTGACCCCTATTTCAGTATTACCTCATCACCTCTTCAGGAGGAGAGCATTAAGGAGGAAGAGGTGATTCTACCTAGTTCCATTAATGGACCTCTTGATGACATTGTCACAAGGGAAAGCGAAATTAGAGAAAGAATTCAGGGAAGACTATTGGGCGCCTGGATAAGCCTGATTTGAAAACTTACTCAAGAAAAAATAGAGCAAAAGAAGTCATCATGAAATCTACCGAAGCTGAACCTTCTTCTACTAGTGAGTTATCTACATTTCCTAATGAGTTAGATGAACCTATTTCTCAAAGAAAAGGAGTCAGATCTTGCAACAACAAACACCCTTTATCTAATTTTGTTTTCTATAATTCTTTGTCTCCTTCCTATAGAGCCTTTGCCTTGTCTATTTCTTTTGTGTCTATTCCCCAGAATTAGAGGAAAGATTTTGTAGATCCTAAATGGAAGCAAGCTATGATTGAAGAAATGAAGGCCTTGTTAAGAAATGAGATTTGGGAACTTGTTACTTCACCATCAGACAAGAAGTTGGTTGGCTGCAAATGGGTCTTCACTGTGAAGCACAAAGCTGATGGCTCGATTGAAAGATTCAAAGCAAGATTGGTGGCTAAAGGATTCACTCAGATTTATGGAGTGGATTATCAAGAGACATTTTCCCTTGTTGCTAAGATGAACAATATTAGGATTCTTTTATCTTGTGCAACTAATCTTGATTGGGACTTGCAACAGTTTAATGTGAAGAATGCATTTCTACATGGAGATTTAGAAGCAGAGGTGTATATAGAGATTCCTCCAAAATTTGATACTGCACAAATTCAAGGAAAGGTATGCAGATTGAAGAAAGCCTTGTACAAACTGAAGCAATCCCCGAGAGCTTGGTTTGACATATTCTGCAACACAATGATCTCCTTTGGTTACCAACAAAGCAATGTTGATCACACCCTCTTCATAAGATATCATACGTGTAAACTCACTCTTCTCATGGTTTATGATGATGACATAGTAATGACAGGAGATGACAAAGAGGAGATGACCCGATTGAAGAAGTTGTTGGCACATAAATTTGAGATCAAGGATCTTGGAAAATTGCAGTACTTCTTGGGAATTGAGGTTGCTAGATCAAAAAGAGGGATCATTATTTCTCAGAGGAAGTATATTCTGAATCTCTTGAAAGAAACTGGTATGACAGGTTGCAGACCTGCAAAATCACCCGTTGAAAGCAATCACAAATTACAAAATGGAGTTGGAGAGTCAGTTGATAAAGAGAGATATCAGAGGTTGGTTGGAAGACTCATTTATCTCTCCCACACTAGACCATACATAGCCTATTCAGTTATCCTGATGAGTTAGTTCATGCATGATCCCCGAGATCCTCATATGCAAGCTTTCTTTCACATTTTGCGGTATCTGAAGTCTTCTTCGAGGAAAGATCTACTTTTCTCTAAACATGATCACCTCAAAATAGAAGCCTTTACGGAAGCGTATTGGTCTGGATCTAGGGATGACAGAAGATCTACATCCGATTAATGTACACTGGTTCTTCCTCATATGTCAAATTCTCATCAAGTTGTACCGTGTTGAAGTCTAAAACATGTGACCTGTCCTCATGATACTTTGAAGCATGGAAACGTGTATACCGTATGTACCCCTGCTAGGCTAGGAGGCAAATCAAGCCTGTAAGCAACCTCTCCAACTCTCTCCAAGATCTCAAACGGGCCAATAACCTCGGGCTAAACTTGACCTTCTTCCCAAACCATATCATGCCTTTCATAGGCGTCACTCAGAGAAGAAACTTCTCACCCACCATGTAAGCCACATCTCGAACCTTCCGGTATTCATAACTCTTCTGTATGGACTGAGTTGTACGGCTCTCCTAAATCACCTTAACCTTGTCCATAGCATCACAGACCAAATCAATACCTAACAATCTAGACTCTCCGAGCTCAAACTAACTGATCGGCGAATGACATCGCCTCCCATATAAGGCCTCGTACGGAGCCATTTGGATACTAGATTGATAGCTGTTGTTGTAGGCAAGCTCCGCTAGAGGTAAAACCTGGTTTCATTGACCCTCAAAATCCCTAGAGAATGCCCACAACATATCCTCCAAAATTTGAATAGTGCACTCGGACTGTCCGTCTGTGTGAGAATGAAACACGGTACTCAGCTCGACCTACTTGCCCAATTCACACTACACGACTCTCCAAAAATGTGATGTGAATTGTGTGCCTTGGTTAGAAATGATAGAAATGGGCACGCCGTGCAGCCGGATAATTTCCCGGATGTAAATATAAGCCAACCTCTCTGAAGAATAGGAAGCCATCATCAGAATGAAGTGTGTAGACTTAGTCAACCAATCCATAATAACCCAGATTGCATCATATTTTCTCAAGGTCCGTGGTAAGATAGTGCCTCCAAATCTTTAGCACGTTAACAATGGCTGCCAACTCTAAGTCATGCAAAGGGTAATTCTTCTTATGAACCTTCAACTGCCGAGACATGTAGGAAATCACCCTACCGTCATGCATCAATACCGTACCAAGACCAATACGCGATGCATCACAATACATGGTGTAAGATCCCAAATTATAGGCAACACCAACACTGGGGCTGTAGTCAATGCATTCTTGAGCTTCTGAAAGATCACCTCACACTCGTTGGACCATCTGAAAAGAGCACCCTTCTGGGTTAACTTGGTCAGTGGGGCTGAGATAGATGAAAACCCCTCCACAAACCGGCGATAATAACCCGCCAAACCCAAAAAGCTTCGAATCTCTATGGTTGAAGTAGGTCTAAGCCAGTTATAATCTGCCTCAATATTCATAGGATTCACCTTAATGCCCTCAGAAGATACAACATCGCCTTAAAAGGTTACCGAATCCAATTAGAGCTCAAACTTTGAAAACTTGGCATATAACTGATGATCCCTCAAAGTCTGATGTACGATCCGTAGATGCTGCTCATGCTCCTCTCGACTACTGGAGTAGACCAAAATATCATCAATGAAGAAAATTATAAAGGAATCCAAATAGGGCTTGCACACCTAGTTCATCAAATCCATAAAAGCTGCTACGGCATTAGTCAAGCCGAAGAACATCACCAAAAACTCATAGTGACCATACTAAGTCCAAAATGCTGTCTTAGGGACATCTGATGCCCTAATATTCACCTGATGGTAGCCAGACCTCAAATAAATCTTGGAAAACACCTTTGCACCCCGAAGCTGGTCAAATAAGTCATCAATCCTCGGCAGCAGATACTTGTTCTTGATAGTGACCTTGTTCAACTGCATGTAGTCAATACGCATCCTCATAAAGCCATATTTCTTCTTCACAAACAACCCTGGTTCACTCCAAGGCGAGATACTAGGTCTAATGAATTCCTTATCAAGCAAATCCTGTATCTGTTCATTCAATTCCTTCAAATCAACTGGGGTCATAAGGTATAGTGGAATAGAAATGGGCTGAGTGCCTGGAACCAAGTCAATGCAGAAGTCGATATCTCTATTGGGTGGCATCCCCAAAAAATCTGTAGGAAACACCTCTAGGAACTCACGCACAACCAAAACCGAATCCATGGAAGGAACCTCTGCACTGGAATCACAGATATAGGCTAAATACGTCAGATATCCCTCCTCGACCATACTCCGAGCCTTCACATATGAAATGACCCTGCTAGTGGAATGACCAGGAGTCCCTCTCCACTCTAATCGAGGCAACCCCAGTATGGATAATGTCACCGTCTTGGCGTGATAATCAAAGATAGCATGATAAGGTGACAACCAATCAATGCCCAAGATTACATCAAAATCTACCATATCAAGTAATAGAAGTTCAACCCTAGTCTCATAGATCCTGATAGTGACCAAACAAGCATGATATACTCGGCCTACCATAATAGAATCCCCAACAGGCGTAGACACAAAAATAGGAGCACTCAAAGAATCACGATACATATTTAAATATGAAGCAAAATAGGATGACACATGAATAAGTGAAATCTAGATCAAATAAAACTGATGCATACCTATGGAAAACTCAGACAATACTTGTGATGACCGCATTAGACGAATCTGCCTCAGGTCTCACTGGGAATGCATATAAATGGGGCTGGCCCCTACCACTCTGAGCTCTACCGCTCGGACGATCTCTAACTGGCTGGCCTCCATTTATAACGGCCTGACCACCACCTCGGGCTACCTGACCCCCGTCTCTAGCTAGCTGAGTGTGTGGTAGAGAAATCGATTTAGGAATCATGGCACGATTACCCTGCTGTGGCCTGCTACTCCTTAATCTAGGACAATACTTCCTGATATGACCTGCGTCACCGCACTCAAAGCAACCTTGTGGGCTGAGTCTGAGATGATCCCTGATGACCTGCATGACCACTATAGTAACTTTATAGCGGTGGTGCACTAATAGGAGCTAAAGGTGCACTAAATACTGGCTACTCGGAACGAGACCCATATGCACCGTGACCACCTGAAGAGCCATGAGACACCTACAGTGCTGACTAAGCCGGCGTTGTAGGATGTCATCTGCCAAATAACCCCTGCCTCCAGACGAGGCATCACTAAAACCACCAAAATGATGAGGCCTCTTCTCAGATGCTGCCTTTCTTCCCTGGCCACGAATCCTCTCAATTCGCCTAGCAATCTCTACAACCCATGTAAAGGAAATATCATCCTCAGTCTCTCTAGCCATCTATAGTCTGATGACATAAGTAAGGCCATCTATAAACCATCTCACCCTATCCCTCTCAGTAGGGATCAAGATCACTCTATGGCATGATAGATCCATAAATCTGGTCTCGTACTGGGTAACAGTCAGGTTACCCTGCTGGAGGCGCTCAAACTGGCTGCGTAGATCCTATCTTTGAGTGAAAGGGATGAACTTCTCTAAGAATAGTTGTTAGAATTGATCCCAAGTGAGTGGAGGTGAACCTATTGGCCTGCCCGGAACATACTCCTACCACCACCTCTTGGCGGAGCCATGCATATGAAATACTACGAAGTCGACTCCATTGGACTCCACTATACCATGTTGCACAATACCTCATGGCAACGGTCTAAGAAATCCTGAGGGTCCTCAGAATGTGTACCACCAAAATGAATAGGAAATAGCATGGTGAATTTGTCCAACCTTTTCAGTCCCTCTGATGACATCGTGGGACCCACCGCGAACTGTGTAGCAATGACAGGCTGAACTGCTTCAACTGCTGGAACTACCGGAGTCTGATATCCATGAGACACCTACTCTGGTGTGTGACTAGCGAGAGTCTGGGCTCCTCCCCCAAATTGAGAGACGGATCTTGCTATCAGAAATACATCGACCTGGGCCACGCTCTCCATAAGGCCCATCAAGCGGACTAGAGCGTTCTGAAGTACGGGGGTGGCAATGAACCCTTCTAGGACCTGAGCTGATCCAACTGGCATGACGGAAATAGGGACCTCTGCCTCCTGCTCAATCTGAGGCTCTCCAATAGGTGCTGTTGTACGTGCTCTAGGCTGAGCTCTACCTCTAGCTCTGGCTCTAGCTCTGCCTCGACCTTGGCCTCTACCCCTAGTAGTGGCTGCAACGTGGGGCTCTGGCTCCCGATTAGTTGTGGATATTGTACGTGTCCTCGCCATCTGTGAGAGAACAAGAATAGAATGATTCAAACTCAAAGGTGGAATAAAATCGCTCGATAGAAAAAGAAAGAAGTGAAATTTACCTAAAACATTATAGCCTCTAGAAGATAAGTACATGTGTCTCTGTACCGATCTTCTATACTCTACTAAGCTTGCTCATGACTCGTGACATCTAGGCAACCTAGTGCTCTGATACCAACTTGTCACAACCCGAAATCCCAACCACGGGGCCGTGATGACACCTAACATTCACTTGCCAGGCAAGCCAACATTACCAATTTTAACAATTTAAAAGTAGAATAATGATAAATAACGATTTATAAACTCTGAAATACAGGAAATAAATACATAAGTAACGATGTCTATAGTAATACTAGAAATCCGGAGTCACAAGTACATGAGCATCTAGAATATTACAAACATGGTCTAAAATGAAACACAACTATCTGATACTAGATAAATAGTAAAGCAAGCTAGAAAGGGATTTCAGGGACTGCGAATGCCATGTAGCTCTACCTCAAGTCTCGTGAAGAAGTTGGATCCGTGCAATCTCCCTTTTGTGCCTCTAGGACCAATACCTGGATTTGCACATGAAGTGCAGAAGTGTAGTATGAGAATAACCGACCCCATGTACTCTGTAAGTGTCAATCCTAACCTCGATGAAGTGGCGACGAGGCTATGACAAGACACTCACTATAAACCTGTACGAATAATATTAAAAGACAACAAATATATATAGAGAAAGCAAGTAAACTCATCAGAATAGGACCTGAAGGTCAACTTATAGAGGGCCCGAGAATAACAACAATTCATAATCTCATATCACAATTCAGGAATAGACCACCACAGCTATAACAGATACCGCATGTCATACTCCATTGCGGCGTGTAACCCGATCCCAATATTTATCAGCATATTTGTAGCAGCACACAACCCGATCTCAATATCATATCAACATCTATTGCGGCGTGCAACCTATTTCCATTATCAATTCATTTTAATATTGTTGCGCCTCGCAACCCATTCCCATTATCCACTCATTAACATGAACAACTCAACACAACAAGGTTCCGTAATCTCAGAACAAAAAATAATAAAGCATATAGAACATCAAGGAACTACCAGTACAAACAAAGAATAACCAATACCTCATATTTACAAACCTCGAGAAGTCATCAATACAAGAATAGCTAAAGGACTCCCACAATTGGACACAATATAATGAAGTGCACAAGTAAGGTAAATGAAATAAGGAAAGTAAAGGCATGAATCAAGGAAGATAGACAATTAATATAGGTAGGAACATATAGCAGGTAAGCATGTATTGATTGAAGAATGAATAAACTAAAGCATGTAGCAATTAATTGACAGGTAACAAGTAAGGCGTGAATAACAAGTCAGGACATGTAGCAAATCAAAGCATGCCACGAAGTATAACATAGAATAAATAAAGATATAAAGATAAATAGCCCAACCTGCATGCTTTAACCCATGACAGTGTATATACACTCGTCACCTTGCATATACACCGCCCCCACACATAATTCAAGTAACAAATAGACCAACAAGTCCTAATTCTCTCAAGTCAAAGTTAAACACGATACTTACCTCTTTCCGCAATCAAATCAATAACCAACCACAACTTTTCCTTTCGAACAAACCTCCAAACCAACCGAATCTAGCCAATTATCGTTCAAACAATTCAAAATAAGTTTTAGAAACCACCCACGAATGAAAAAGGTTCAATCTTTAGCTAAATTGAAAAAATTCAACAAAAGTCAATCCCCATGCCCGCTTGGTAAAAATCTGAGATTCGGACCAAATCCCTATTACCCATTCACCCTTGAGTCGGTTATGTGATTTATTTCAAAATATGACCTCAATTTGAGATCTAAATCCCAATTTTATAAAATTCCTAAATTTTACAAAAAAACACCTAATTTCTACCATGAAATTCTTAGATTTGATGATAAAACTCATGAAAAGTAATTGAAATTGATTGAAAACTAGTTAAAGATGCTTACCAATGAATTTGGGAAGAAATAACTCTTCAAAAATTACCTCTAGAGAGTTTAGGGTTGAAAAATGGTATATAATGAGCTAAGACCCGATTTTTTCTCTTTTACCCAGCTGCAGGTATTGACAATCACAAATGCGAAACACTGGTCACATGTGTGAAACCTGCATAATTTGCAAATGCGCCAAAAACATAACATTTTTAGGCCCCATTCCATCGCAAATGCGGTCAAAAGTTCGCATTTGCGAACCTGCCTAATTCTGGTTCCCAGCCGTAAAAGCGACCAAACCATCGCAAAAGTGATCCGGGGATGTCCGCAATTGCAAACATTTCTTCGCAAATGCGAAGACTACCCTACCTAGCCCACTATCGCAGATTCGATCCATTGACCGTAAAAGCGAGCTCGCAAATGCGAGCCAGACCTTGCAAATGCGAGATCTGCATACGACACCAGCAATAGGTCTTACACCAGCAATTCCAATTTCAACCAAAACTCGTCCGAAACTCACCTGATCTCCCCGGGCTCCAAACTAAATATGCACACATGTGTAATAACATTAGACAAACTCACTCGCTAACTCAAATCATCAAAATAATATAAATTAACAAGAATCAATTGTCAAAACTCAAGATTTCAACTTGAAAATTCTATTTTTTACAATTTTTCACATAATGCGCTGAAATGCGCTCGGGTCACCGAGGACCCCAACAAAATATGCGTACAAGTCCAAAAATATCATACGAACCTACTAGAATCGTCAAAACGTCGACCTGAGGTGGTTTACCAAAAATATTGACCGTGGTCAACTCTAGCCTCATTTTACGTCAAAATCATAGTTTTTTCAAAATTTTACGTATAAACTTTTCAAAAAGCGACACGGACCACGCATGCAAATAAAAAAAATATCAAATGAAGCTATGAGAGAACTCAGAACACAGAAATTAAGGCTAGTACTCAAAACGACCTATTAGGTCATCACACAATCACCCCGCGAGTTCTATCCTTTCTCATCTCCTTTCTATCTTATGTTACTATTTGCCTATTATATTTACTATTGCCTTAGTTCCATGTTTTAGCTTTCAATCAAAGGTATTAGTTCCATATTGTTGAGCATTTAACAACAGAATATCTTCTTGTTACTACTAGTCTTAGGATAGGTACTATTGTCACGACCCCAATTTTTCACCTTAGGATATCGTGATGACATCTAATTACTAAGACTAGGTAAGCCTAGCATTTAATAATAACTTAACAGAAATTAACAACAGAAATACTAAAGGCAGACTGATAAACTCATATAAGTTTCCAAATAAGATCACAACCACTAGTAATGGCAATAGGGCTGGGGGGAGGGGGAGGGATTGGAGCTTAACCCGCAAAATTTTAACCCGCCACGCCCCGCATAGCAGTGTTTTCTATTTTCAACCCGCCCCGCCCCGCTCCGCCCGGCAATTATTTTTCATTTTTTTATTTTTGCTACAAAAAATACAAGTTTAATATTTCACTCTTTCAGTTTCTTAAATCCCTCATATGGATCCAAATATTATATTTCTATTTTTAGAGATTATAATATAAAATAAATAGATTGAAACGCATATAAACTAAAAACTAAAATGATTTGAAAAGCATAAAAACTAGAAAATAAATGAATTGAAAAGCATCACATCGGCGTATCGTGTACCTAAATTTACGTATTAACTTGATAAATTTCCATATAACAAATATGCATCATAATTTTTAATAACTTGTTTATAAATATAATATATAAGCTCATGTATGTTTGCTGATACTTTAAGTGAAATATGATATAACAGTAGTGGACGAGGTCCTTGGAACGAACAGGTAATTGTTTTGCATATCAAACAGTAAATAATTGCATAGTCATATTCTACAGCCACACTATATTTTTTGCTTGCCTTATTTTGTACGGTCTTTACTCTATAGTGTTTTCATGGAATAAACCCGCAACTGCCTTGCCCCGCGTTAGTCTTTGAAAAAACAGTTTCAACCCGCCCCGCACCCGCACCCGCACCCGCATAAGAACAAACTCATCCCGCCTCGCATAAGATCAAACCCGCCCTGTCCCGCACCGCCCCGTTGCCATCCCTAACAATCACAACTCTCCCAAAGCTGATTGAACTGAGTCATAATCTTTACAGTATAATCTAGAATGTCTATTACAACACTATGTGAATGAGAAATACAATAAAATGAAAAGATAAGAGAAGGTGACTCCGAGGCCTGCGGACGCCGAGCAGGTATACCTTGAAGTCTCCAGATGATAGCTACAAATCAACACTAACATCCAGCATGGACAAACGTACTTAGATCTGCACAAAAAGATATGTAGAAGCGTATTATGAGTACACTATAACGGTACCCAGTAAGTATCAAGCCTAACCTCGGTAGAGTAGAGATGAGACCATGTCAAGACACCTACTAAGACATAATAAACATAATGAAAATATAATAACGAGAAGTAATGGAAACTGGATAAATAAATAATATGAAACAAGTCAATAACATAGACTAAAGACAGAATTGTAAGCATGGAGATAACATAGAGGAAGC
This sequence comes from Nicotiana tomentosiformis, assembly GCF_000390325.3. Lineage (NCBI taxonomy): Eukaryota > Viridiplantae > Streptophyta > Magnoliopsida > Solanales > Solanaceae > Nicotiana > Nicotiana tomentosiformis. Next base: position 74,190,810 of record NC_090820.1, on the reverse strand, counting down.
AATTAAAGAGAACATAATAGTCAAATACAGACAAAACTGATAAGACAAGGGAGAATAAAAACAACAAGGAGTGTTTCACCAATAACTCTTTTCAACCTGATATACACAACAAAAATAACAACCGAGGTACCGCCTCGTACATAACAAGAATCAAAACCGAGGTACCACCTCATATATAATAAGAATCATAACCGAGGTACCGCCTCGTATTCACTTTTTACAATTTCAATCACAATATTTCCTTATATCACTGCAGGAATCTTACATTTAGTTTAAAAAATTATTTTTCCGAAATAGCTACCCGCATTTTAGTCTACCTTATCACACCGCGTGACTTCAAGTAGTTCCCCTACCAGCAACACGCGTATCAAGCATCTCACTGCATGCGTATCAAACCCAAACTATACACTATCGCATGCATATCAATACCACAATATAATCAAAACTCGCACCACAAGTACCCATATGCCACAACTTGCCAATAATCAACAATATCAACAATATCAATATTTTCACAATAATAGCCGAGGCTCAACCACAATGTGGGAAAAAATATCAACATCAATTATAACAATGGAATATCAACAATAACAATGAACGTGAATTTCTCAACAAGGGAGACATTTCAACAATTAACAACTTCGCCTCAATGTGATAACGACTTTCAGTACTTCAACACCAATAACTCAACAAGAAGATATTTCACGAAATAACAACTTCAATTACAAGTAAATCAACAATTAAGGATGTAGCAAGGCAATAAGGAAAGTAATAACCTCAACTAAAACATAAGATCAAAGTATCAAGTAAGATGTAAAACAAATGTTAACAAAGTGAAATAAGGCATGTAAGGATAGACTAACACAAGTAAGAGTAGATTGATAATGAGGATTAAAACATGATGTGACAATTCAATTAAAGGCATGAAAAAAGTCTAAATAACTTACACTAATCAAATACCACATATAACCCATGTACCCACTCGTCACCTTGTGTATACGGCTTTCACATAACATAATTTGCACAAACAAACCAATTCCTAAGGGGTAGTTTCCCCCCCACAAAGTTAGGAAAGATACTTACCTCAACTAGGCCAACTCAATCCTCGAAAATAGCCTTTTCCCAAAAATTTCCCTCCACATGGATCAAATCTAACTAAAATTAACTTAATATCATCAAACAATGCAAGAAAAAACAGTTACAATAGATAAAACTATGATCTTTATACTTTTTTCAAAAAGTCAACACAAGTCAACCCGGGGCCCGTCTGGTCAAAACCCGGGTCCAAGGGTAGATTCCGACTTCCCATAACCCCATGAGTTCATATATGTGATTAGTTTCAAAATCCGAGTCCAAATCGACTCTCAAAACTCTAATTCTTATTTTTCAAAAACAGGACAAAGTTCCACAAAGTTTCACTTTGATTCACATGGTTGTGATATTAAATCTAAGACATATTGATACAATATAGTTGTAAATTGATTAGAATCACTTACCCAATGTTTGTAGATGAAAATTCCCTTTCCAAATTGCCTCTTACAGAGTCTAGGGTTCTAAAATGTGATAAATGAGGTGAAATCCCGACTTCCCATCCCTTATGACCAGCTGCAGATGTCGCATTTGTGCCACAGGGTTCGCATGTGTGACACATGGTTCGCATGTGTGACACAAGGTTCACATTTACGAACCCTCGCAATTGTGAATCAGGGGTCGCATTTGCGGACCCTGACAACCTCAACAAAAGTCGCAATTGCAAAGCTGGCCATTATCGCAAATGTGACTAAATGATCGCAATTGCGAACCACTCCTCAGGCCTGCTGACTTTGCAAATGCGAAGGGGAAGTCGCATTTGCGACATCGGACCATCCCCTGTCACTTTCGCAATTGCGAGGCTGGTGCTCGCAATTGCGATAACTGAGCACCAGCACACCAGCAATTCCATGTTAAGTTCAAACCATTTTGAATCATGTCTGAAACTAATCCGAGCCCTCGGGGCTCCAAACCAAACATCCACACAAGTCTAAGAATATCATATGAACTTGCTCGCATGATCAAAACATAAAAATAACATTTAGAGCTACGAATTGGACACCTAAACGCATGAATTTCAATATAAATTTCAAGAACTTCTAGAATTGCAACTAAGCGTCTCAATCCTATCAATTCTACTCCAAATGATACCAAATTTTACAAACAATTTCTAAATAGCATAACAGACCTATTTCAAGTCCCAAAAACAAATTCTGAACCTGATAACTAAAAGTCATCCTACGGTCAAACTTTTCAACTTCAAATTGCCAAATTTCGGCAAAACAACACAAGTCAACGTACAGACTTCCGAATTCGATTCCGGGCATACGCCAAAGTCCAAAATCATGATACGAAGCTATCAGAGCCATCAAAACACTATTCTAGGGTCATTTGCACAAAAGTCCAAGTTTGGTCAATATTTCTAACTTAGGTTTCTAAGACAAGAATCAAAAGGTCTAAATCAACCCGAAATCTTCCCGGAACGAAACCAATCAATATTGTAAGTCATAAAACTATAAACACACATATGCGAAGCATCAAAAGGGGAAACAAGAAAAATTACACAAAACGAACGGTCGAGTGTTACATTCTCCCCCTCTTAAAACAATCGTTCATCCTCAACATGCATGAATAGATGAGGATGACGACTCTGTATGTCGTTCTCGGTCTCCCAGGTCGCCTCCTCGACCGGATGACCTCTCCATTGAACCTTCACTGAAGCAATATTCTTTGATCTCAACTTCCACACCTGTCTGTCCAAGATAGCCACTGGCTCTTCAATATAAGTCAAATCCTTGTCCAATTGGACTGAGCTGAAGTCTAAAACATGAGACGGGTTGCCATAGTACTTTCGGAGTATAGAAACATGAAACACCGGATGAACTACATATACGCTAGGTGGCAATGCAAGCTTGTAGGCCACTTCACCAATCCTCTCAAGGATCTCAAAAGGTCCGATATACCTAGGGCTCAACTTTTCCTTCTTCCCGAACCTCACCACACTCTTCATGGGTGAATCCCGGATCAAGACCCGCTCTCCAACTATAAATGCTACATCATGAACCTTCCGATCATCATAACTCTTCTGTCTAGACTAGCCTGCACGAAACCAATACTGAATCAACTTGACCTTCTCCAAGGCATCTCGAACCAAATACGTGCCCAATAACTTAGCCTCTCCCGACTCAAACTACCCAACTGGAGAACGACACCGTCTCCCATATAGGGCCCCGTAAATATCCATCTGAATACTCGATTGGTAGCTGTTGTTGTAAGCAAACTTCGCAAACTACAAGAACTGATCCCAAGAACCCCCAAAATCCATAACACATGCACGAAGCTTATCCTCTAATATCTGAATGCTTCGCTTGGACTGTCCGTCTGTCCGGAGGTGAAATGTTGTAGTGAACTCAACCCGTATGCCTAACTCACATTGCACATCTCTCTAGAAATGCGATGTAAACAACGTGCCCCGGTCAGAGATGATAGATCTGCTCTGAAGAATAGGTAGTTACCACCAGAATGAAATGAGACGACTTGGTCAACCTATGCATAATCACCCATACATCGTCAAATTTCTTCTGAGTCCATGGGAGCCCAACAACAAAGTCCATAGTAACACGCTCCTATTTTCCTTTGGGAATCTCAAGTCTCTGAAGAAAACCACCTGGCCTCTGATGCTTATACTTCACTTGCTAACAATTTAGGCACCAAGCTACGTACTCCACTATGTCTTTCTTCATTCTCCTCCACCAATAGTGCTTCCTCAAATCTTGATACATCTTAGAGGCACTTGGATGAATGGAGTACCGCGAACTATGGGCCTCCTGAAGGATCAACTCACGCAACTCATCTACATTGGGCACACATAACCATCCCTGCATCCGCAACAACCCATCATCTCTAATAGAGACCTCCTTGGCATCGCCATGCTAAACCATGTCCTTAAGGACAAGCAAATGGGGGTCATCATACTAACGCTCTCTGATGCGATCATATAAGGAAGACCGAGAAATCACACAAGCAAGAACACGAATGGGCTTCGAAACATCAAATCTAACAAACTGATTAGCTGAGGCCTGAACATATTGGGCTAGTGGCCTATCTAGTGACGGTAGATATGCTAAACTGCTGAGTTCTCTTCCTTTTGACTCAAGGCATCGGCCACCACATTGGCCTTCCTGGGATGATATAGAATGGTGATATCATAGTCTATAAGCAACTCTAATCATCTCCGCTGCCGCAAGTTAAGAACCTTCTGTTTGAACAGATGCTGAAGACTCGTGTGGTCGGTATAGACCTCACAAGGAACACCGAATAAATAGTGCCGCTAAATCTTCAATGCATGAACAATAGTTGCCAATTCCAAGTCGTGGACCGGATAATTCTTCTCATGGGTCTTCAGCTGCTGAGATGCATAGGCAATAACCCTACCGTCTTGCAATAACACCGCCCCAAGGCCAATACGTGATGCATCACAATACATAGTGTAAGCCCCGAACCCGTAGGAAACACCAACACAGGGGCTGTCGTCAAAGAAGTCTTGAGCTTTTGAAAGCTTGCCTCACACTCCTCGGACCATCTGAAAGGAGCACCTTTCTAGGTCAATCTGGTCATAGGTGCAACAATAGATGAGAAATCCTCTACGAAACAACGATAATACCAACCAAAATAAGGAAACTCCGAATCTCAGTAGCTGAAGACAGTTTGGGCCAGTTCTGAACTACTTCAATCTTCATCGGATATACCTTGATCCCCTCACTCGACACAACATGACCCAAAAACGCCACCGAATCAAGCCATAATTCACACTTTGAGAATTTCGCATACAACTTCTTCTTTCTCAAGATCTGGAGCACGATCCTCAGATGCTGCTCATGATCTTCCCGATTATGGGAGTACACCAAGATGTCGTCAATAAACACAATGATGAATGAATCAAGATATGGATGGAATATACTATTCATCAGGTGCATAAATGTTGTTGGGGCATTGGTCAGCCCAAATGACATCACGAGGAACTCATAGTGACCATACTGAGTCCTAAAGGTAGTCTTTGGAACATTCAGATCCCGAATCTTAAGCTGATAATACCCTGACAGCAAATTAATCTTTGAGAACACTCTGGCACATTTTAGATGATCAAATAAGTCATCAATGTACGGTAACAGATACCTGCTCTTCACTGTAACCTTGTTCAACTGCCAATATTCAATACACATGTGCATAGAACCATCCTTTTTCTTCACAAACAAAACTAGCGTACCCCAAGGCAACATACTAGACCGAATGAAACCCTTATCAATCAACTCTTGCAACTGCTCCTTTAACTTCTTCGACTCCGTTGGGGCTATATTATATGGTGGAATAGTAATAGGCTGAGTGCCCGACAACAAGTCAATACCAAAATCAATATCCCTATCGGGTAGCATGCCCGGAAGATCTGCTAGAAATATATCTGGGAAGTCCCTCACTACCGGAACTGACTCAAGGTGACATCTCTCACAAAGGCTAGATATGCATCGCACCCCTTCTCAACCATTCGTTGAACCTTTAGAAAGGACACAACCCTGCTAGGAACATAATCCAAAGTACCCCTTTACTCCAACTACGGTAAGCCCGACATAGTCAACATCATAGTCTTGGTGTGACAATCTAGAATAACATGATAGGGCGACAACCAGTCCATGCCCAAGATAACATAAAGGTCTATCATATGGAGCAATAATAGATCAACTCTAGTCTTAAAACTACGAATAACAACTAAACACGACCGATGCATACAGTCCACAATAATATAATCTCTCACAGGAGTGGACACATAAACATGAAAACTCAAATAATCATGAGATATGTCCAAATACAGAGCAAAGTAAGATAACACATATGAATAAGTGGATCCTGGATCAAATAAGACTGATGCATCTCTTTGACAAACCGAAACCATAACTGTGATGACTACGTATGAAGCAACTTCCTCCATCCTACCTGGAAAAGCATTGAATCTAGCCCGGCCTCCCCCTCTAAGGCAACCTCTACCTGCCCGTCCCCCACCCCTAGCTGGTTGTGCGGGTGGAGTGTCAACTGGAGCAACAACCATGGCCTGTGAAGTCTGTGGACCTAGCTGAATCCGTGGAGCCTGAGTAGTCTATGGAGGTGCACCCCTCCTGAGTCTAGGGCAGTCCATCTCTATATGACGGGTATTACCACACTCAAAGAAAGCTCTAGATGGGTGTGGCTACCAGGACTGGCTCAGGCCTAGTTAGCTGGATTGACCGTTGAAGGCACCCCGTGCAGGAGGTACACTAGAAAATAGCTGAGCAAAATCTGCAACTTGGGACTTCAGAATAACTAGAGCACCACTAGAAGCTGGAAGTGCTGAATGAACTTGACGACTCACATAGCCTCTACTATAGCGGGCTGCAACTGGGGCACGGGCACCACTATATCTGCGAGAATCTTGAGGCCTCTTGGCCTCCCGGTCCTCTCTCTCACGGACCTGCATACCCTCCAATCTACATGCGATCTCTACCACCTATTGATACAGAGTATCTGTCTCCAACTCTCGAGCCATGCTGAATCTAATACCATAGTTTAGCCCTTCGAAAAATCGACGTACTCGCTCTCTGACTGTGGAAACCAAGGCAGGTGCATGTATGGCCAAATCACTGAATCTGATAGCATACTTTGACATCGTCATAGAACCCTGGGACAACTGCTCAAACTCCACGCACCATGCATCCCGAAGGGTCTAGGGAATAAACTCTCTCAAGAACATCTCTGAAAACCGAGTCCATGTAAGTGAAGCTGCATCGGCTGGGCTAACCTCCTCGTAATACCTCCACCACTAATACACTGCTCCTGACAGCTGGAATGTAGTAAAACCAACTTCACTCTTCTCCATAGTACCCATGGTACGGAGAATACGTTGGCACTTCTCTAGAAAATCCTGTGCATCCTCTAAAGCTAAGCCACTGAAAGTAGGAGGATGATACTTTTTGAAGCTCTTAACTCTACGCTCCTCCTCCTCCTCAGATGCCACTGCCCTAACCTCGGGCTGAACCAAAACAATTGGTTGTGCTGAAATAACCTCTGAGACCTGATCAACATGAACCCGCTACTCTGGAGTACGGGCCGCGGGAGTATGAGCTCCTCCCCCAGCCTAAGATGTGGTTGGTGAAAGTGGAATCAACCCCAACTGAGCTAAAGTACCAAACATTCTCAAGAACTGTGCGAGGGTCTCATGAGGTGCGGGGGTGGCAACAGGCGCCTCAGGTGCCTGTTCCCCAACTGGAGCTACTGGTGGCTCATCTGTCGCAGCTCAGGCAAGTGCTCTAGCTAAACCACATTCTCAGCCTCTCATGGCTCTAGCAAGAGGGTCGAGTGTCTGATCTTCGGATCTAGCAGTGCGTGTCCTCACCATCTGTGAGAGAATAGAAAGTCAAAGATTTATATTTCGAAGTCAACCAATTCACACGATAAGGAATCAAAGAAGTGGAGTTTTTCTAACAGTTTCATAGCCTTTCGAAGATAAGTACAGACGTCTTCGTACCGATCCACAAGACTCTACTAAACCTGCTTATGACTCTCAACACCTATGAAAGTAGAGATCTGATACCAACTTGTCACGATCCTAATTTCCCACCTTAGGATATCGTGATGGCACCTAGTCTCTAAGACTAAGTAAGCCTAACATTTAATAATAACTTAACATAAATTAACAACAGGAATACTAAAGCCAGACTAATAAACTCATATAAACTTCCAAATAAGATCACAACCACAACTCTCCCATAATTGGTGGAACTGAGTCATAATCTCTATAGTATAATCTAGAATGTCTACTACAACACTGTGTGAATGAGAAATACAAAAAAATGAACAGATAAGGGAAGGTGACTCCAAGGCCTGCGGACGCCGAGCGGGTATAGCTTGAAGTCTGCGGATGATATCTACAAATTAACACTAACGTCCAACATGGGCATACGTACCTGGATCTTCACAAAACGATGTGCAGAAGCGTAATATGAGTACACCACAATGGTACCCAGTAAGTATCAAGCCTAACCTCGTAAGATTAGTGATGAGGCCACGTTAAGACACCTAATAGGATATAATTAACAGAATGAAAACATAATAACAAGAAGTAAAGGAAGGCAAAGAAACAAATGATACAAAACAAGTCAATAACATAGACTAAAGACAGAATTGTAAGCATGAAGATAACATAGAGGAAGCAGTTAAACAGAACCACCATAGTCAAATACAAACAAAATTGATAAGACAAGGGAGAATAAAAGCAACAAGGAGCGTTTCATCAATCACTCTTTTCAACCTGAGATGCACAACAAAAATCACAACCGAGGTACCGCCTCGTACATAATAGGAACCACAACCGAGGTACCGGCTCGTATTTACATTTCACAATTTCAATCATAAAATTTCCTTATATCACAAAGGGAGGCTTACATTTAGTTTTAAAAATTATTTTTTCCGAAACAGCTACCCGCGTTTTAACCCACTTTATTACATTGCGTGGCTTCAAGTAGTTCTCCTACTAGCAATACGTGTATCAAGACCACCTTATCTCACCGCATGTGTATCAACCCCAAGCCTTATATCACTGCATGCATATCAATATCACAACATAGTCACAACTCGCATCACAATTGCCCATATGCCACAACTTGCCAATAATCAACAATATCAATATTTTCACATTAATAGACCACGACTCAACCACAATGCGTGCAAGAATATCAACATCAACGATAACAATGGAATATCAACAATAAAAATGAATGTGAATTGCTCAACAAGGGAGACATCTCAACAATTAATAACTTCTCCTCAATGTAATAATGACTTTCACAACTTCAACACCAATAACTCAACAAGAAGATATTTCATGAAATAACATCTTCAATTATCAACAATTAAGGATGTAGCAAGGCAATAAGTAAAGCAATAACTTCAACTAAAACATAAGAGCAAAGTATCAAGTAAGATATAAAATAAGTGTTAACAAAGTCAAATAAGGCATGTAAGGATAAACTAACACAAGTAAGAGTAGATTGAGAATGAGAATTAAAACATGATGTGACAATTCAATTAAAGGCATGGAAAGAGTCTAAATAACCTAAAACAGTCAAATACCACATATAACCCATGTACCCACTCGTCATCTTGCGTATACGGATTTCACATAACATAATTTGTACAAACAAACCAATTCCTAAGGGGTAATTTCCCCCACACAAACTTAGTCAAGATACTTACCTCAACTAGGTCAACCGAATCCTCGGAAATAGACTTTCCCCTAAAATTAAGTTTTCCAAAGTCTCAAATTTAGGGCTGGTTCCGGCCTGTCGGAGATTGATCTAAAAAGCAGGCCCAGCCGACCCTCTCTCCTCCTAATCACCTATCTACCCATAACGCCATGAGTTCATATATGTAATTAGTTTCAAAATCCGAGTCCAAATCGACTCTCAAAACTCAAATTCTTATTTTTCAAAAACTTGACAAATTTTCAAAAATTTTAACTTTGATTCATATGATTTTGATGTTAAATCTAAGATATATTCAAATAAAGTTTGAAATTGATTGGAATCACTTACCAAATATTTGTAGATGAAACTTCCCTCTCCAAATCGCCTTCTACTAAGTCAAGGGTTCTAAAATGTAAAAAATGAGGTGAAATCCCGACTTCCCAGCCCTTATGACTAGGTGCAGATATCGCATTTGTGACACAGGGTTCATATTTGCAAATCTGACAGCCTCAATAAAAGTCGCAATTGCAACAAAGGCTTTGTAATTGCGAAGCAGGCTATTATCGCAAATGCGACCAAATGATCGTAATTGCGAACCAGCCCTCAGGCCTGTTGACTTCACATATGCAAAGGGGAAGTCGCATTTGCAACATCTTACCACCCTTTTTACCTTTGCAATTGCGAGGCTGGTGTTCGTAATTGCTATAACTGAGCACCAACACACCAACAATTCCATTTTCAGTTCAAACCATTCCGAATCCAGTTCAAAACTCATTCGAGCCCTCGGGGCTCCAAACCAAACATACACACAAGTCGAAGAACATCATACGAACTCTCTTGTGTAATTAAAATACAAAAATAACATCAAGAACTACGGCATTTGCGACCCCTATCTCGCATTTGCGGTATTCGCAATTGCAAACATGACTTCGCAGTTGTGATACCTGCAGTTGGGTAAAAGAGAGGAAAAATGAGATTTAGCTCATTTCACACCATTTCTCAACCTTAAATACTCTTGAGGCGATTTTCCAAGAGGTATTTTTTCCCAAATTCATTGGTAATTTACTTTAATCTATTTCTTTTCAATTACCCATTACATTTCATGAGATTTCAACATCAAAATTTAGGATTTACATGGTAGAAATTAGAGATATGGGTGAAATTAGAGATTTTTGTAAAATTGAGATTTAGTCCTAAAATTGAGGTCGGATTTCGAAACAAATACCATAACCGGGCTTGGGGTGAATGTGAAATTGGGTTTTGGTCCGAACCTTGGGTTTTGACCAAGCGAGCACGGGATTGACTTTTGTTGACTTTTTAAAAAATAATTAAAATTGAACCTCCTTCATTTATGGGTAATTTCTGAAGTTTATTTTGAATCATTTGGTCGATAATTTGCTAGATTTGGTTGTTATGGAGACTTGTTCAAAAGGTAAGGCCTTGGTTGATTGATTGCTTGGATTACAGAGTGAGGTAAGTATTGGGTCTAACCTTGATTTGTGGGAATTAGAGAACCCTAAACTACGCGTTATGTGAATTATGTGGGAAATGGCGTATATGCGAGGTGACGAGTGTACATACGTCGTCATGACACTTGCTTCTATTTTTTCGCTACTTCATGATATATCTTGTTTCATGCCTTACTTGCTACATGCTTTATTGACTTATATGCCAAAATTGTTACTTGTCATTTAGTTATTCTTGTATTAAATTGTCCATCCCTTCCATGATTCCATGCTTGTTTGCTACTTGTCTCTACTTGCTTTATTTGCATATCTAAATTGTCATGTATTAATCGCCTTATAGTTTTGTAATATTTGTTGCTTTCTATAAAGTGGTTTCACTTGTATGAGTTATCCAATTGATAAATACCGATCAGTTGGTAAGGTTGGGAAATTCGAGTTGTTAGAGGTTCTTTTATTATTATGTGATTCTTCATTGCCTCGTGCATTTAATCTCATGATGTAGAAATTCTTGTAATTTTTGGTTGTTGAATTGCTATTGTTGATTGAAATTATTTGGGGAGCAGGTTACACGCCGCAACAGAAATTGAAAGGTAATGAATTGAAATGGGGGAACAAGGACCGATTATGATATTGACAGATGATGATATGGTGGGATTGGGTTGCGCGTCGCAACATATTGTATATGTGGTATTTGTTTTTGACTATTGGATTGCCTCTTATTTTGAGATGAGTTTATCAGACTTGTTATTCTGGGCTCACTGGAAGTTGGATTTCGAGTTCGTTTTTATGAGTTAACTACTTTACTTCCATTTCTTGTTTTTCCCGTTGTTATTATTATTATTGCGTACAAGTTATTGTAAGTGACCCGCCTTAGCCTCGTCACCACTTCGTCGAGGTTATGATCGACACTTACAGAGTACATGGGGTAGGTTGTACGCATAATACACTCTGCATTTCTTGTGCAGATACCTGAGTGGGTCCTAGCAGCGCTGCGTGAGATTGTCAGGATCCAACTATCAGTGGAGACTTGAGGTATAGCTGCACGGCGTCTACAGCCCTGAAGTCCCCTTCTCTGTCATCTTATCTGTTTGTATTGATTCAGACAATTATGTTTTATTCAGACTATTATCTGTAGTACTCTAGACGCTCATGTATTCGTGATACCAGTTTTTGGGATTGTATTTGGATTGCGTCGTTTATCAATTTATCACCTTATTTCAGATTATTCGATTTTATTGTTATCATTTGATTTGAATTGTTAGCAATAGTTAATAATTATAGCTAACGTTGGCTTGCCTAGCAAGTGAAATGTCATCACGGTCCCGAGAGTGGGAATTCCGAGTCGTGACAGAAATGGGGCGCAATTACATAAAACGACAGGTCCGATCGTTACAACTTTGCGCATGTACTCATATTAATAAAAACTATTACGAATAAGCAAATAAAAAAATTAAAACCTTTTCATATTTGGAAATGTCATGACCCAAAATTCACCTAGTCGTGATGGCACCTAACCCTAGCACTAGGTAAGCCAAACAAAGAACAAGATAACTCAAATGATAGATTACTAATAACAAGAAATAAAATGACTGAATTCTATACAACCTCCCAAGGACTGGTAGTACAAGTCATGAGCCACTATGATTTAGATTTACAAACCAAAATGAAGAATAGGTACAACATCTGTTTGAAATTTACATAAAAAGAGTTTAAGTTCTAAACTACCATGAAAAAGAGGTAGCTTGAATCTAGAACGCTGGAACGTCTTCAATGCAAGGCTCCATCTTCCACAGCTATGCAACTCCAAGATATGCACACAAGGTGCAAAATTGTAGCATGAGTACAACCGACCACATATACTCAATAAGTATCTTAACTAACCTCAGTGAAGTAGTGATGATGCTTTAAGTTAAAAGATACTCACTTATTGTTTCTACTTGTGCAGATAGCAATACGAGGAGGATACACAAATAATCACGTAATAAATGATGCAAGGATACAACTGTCAGAGGGCCCCGAAATATCATCACTCCTCAGTCTCACAATACAATACAATAACAGGAATAAAAAAACAAGAATAACTATAATTCATCTACTCTGTTGTGGCACGCAACCTAATACCCAATATATAATGAACATCATTGCGGCGTGCAATCCTATCCCCCAATATCAATAAATATTGTTGCGGCATACAATCCGATCCCCCATATATAAATTAATCACTATTGCGGCGTGTAACCCGATCCCCAATATCAATAATATCATGTTAAACCACAACAACAACCAAACACGGGAAACGTTCACAACAAAACACTACGAAAACGAACACGCGGTATTCAACTAGGTAATACAAGTCAGACCGAATAGAATGAGCAGTCCAATGTCAAAATCCAGTCTACCGTATATAATGACAAGACTTTCACAAGGCATAACATACAATCAATCTAAAATTCGCCTAATCCGGTTAAACAAGGAGAGCAAAACATGAAACGATTAAAGATGTTTGTCAAGTAAGAACATGGATCAAATGAAGGCATTCTATATGTGAAATCAAGTAGCGAGTAAAAACACGTAACGAGTAAAGGCAGTTAATCAGTGAAGGCATATGGTAAGTAAAAGCATATAGTAAATGAAGACGTATAGTAAGTTAAAGCATGTAGTAAGTGAATGCACGTAGTAAGTGAAGACATGTAGTAAGTGAAGACATGTAGCAGGTTAAGGCATCAAATAAGTAACTCACGTGACATTTAGAGGCATGTAACATGTATGGACTAATAACAAGTAAAGACATGAATTCGAAGGGGACACGTAGGAGAAGTAAATCAAGTAAAAACATAGGTGTAGTCGTAATAGATAAGGCAAAGACGTAGCTATAACGGTAACAAACCAAAGGGGAAAACATCGAGGTAGCTTCATAAGAAACTCACACGGAAGGCATCACACAAACAACAAACATTAATAGAAACCAAAGTAAATGGCATGTAAGTGATAAATGAATGAGTAATCATAGCATGAATCCAACTTCCTTTCTTTTCTGCACGGTAATAACCAACAAATAATCTGATTTTACACCCCACGGAAATACTCATCGTGCCAATATCATATAAATCTCACGGAAATACTCATTGTGCCAACATCAGATCAACCGCACGCAAATACTCATCGTGCCAATATTATATCAACCGCACAGAATTACCCATCGTTCCAAACATAGCCCTAAGGCCCCAATCATCATCTCTTAATACGAATAAAGAGGCTCAAGTAACATGACAATAACATGTATAGATATTGATTCCTGACACTACGATCAAGTATGCAAATGAATCTTGAAAAAAATATATTAAATCCTTTTTAAGATGTCATATGTTCTAACATGATTTCTAACACAGATAATTGAGTTTACTAGTCATAGAGTTAAATGAAGCCTAGGTTAAGGGATCATCAAGTTCAACAAAGTCACAATGCAACATATAATTCCCGGCATGGAAATTCTGGCACATGCATATACGCTCGTCACCTCGTATATGCATCATCCCCACATGTAGCAAACAATATCAATTAGTAGGAAAAATCTCCCAAACAAAACTAGGCAAGGCACTTACCTCATTCCGGAACACAATCAACAATCAACCACGACATTATCCTTTAAGACAAGTCTCCAACCAATCAAATCTAGCCAAATATCATTCAAGTAGTTCAAAACAAGCTTTAGAAACTACCAACGAATGAAAAAGGTTTAATTTTGATCTTTTTTGAAAAAGTCTACAAAAGTCAACCCTAGGCATGCTTGGTCAAAACTCGAGATTCGGACAAAAATCCGATTACCCTTTCAGCCCTGAGTCCAGATATGCAATTTATTTTGAAATCCGTCCTCAATTGGGAGTCTAAATCTCAAATTTAAGAAATCCCTTTCTAGCCAAAAACCCCAATTTCTTCTTTGGAATTCATAGATTTGATATTATAAAAGTCATGAAAAAGTAGTTAAAATTGATTGAAAATTATCTAAAGATGTTTACTCATGAATATGGGAAGAAAAGTTGTTCAGAAATCACCTCTAAAGTGCTTAGTGTTGAGAAATGGTGTAAAATAAGCTAAATCCTGATATTTTCCTCTTTTACCCAGCTGGAGACATTGCAATTGCGAAACCTAGTTCGCAAGTCACAAAAGCGAATAGTTTCCCAGCCAACAATTGTGCAAAAGCGACAAAACCCCACATTTGCAAACCTGCCCCCAATCGCATTTGCGGTCTATCTTTCGCATTTGTGAAGGTTACCGAGCTGAACTCTGGTCGCATTTGCGACACGATTACCGCAAAAGAGGAGTCCACAAGATCGCATTTGCGATCCCAACTTCGCAAAAGTGGGGCTCGCAATTGCGAACATGTCATCGCAATTGCGAGACCTGCAGACTTGAAACACCATAAACAAGGCATCAACAGTCCAATAATACTTCGAACTCATCTGGAACTCATCCGAGCCCCTCAGACTCCAAAGAGAACATGCAGACAAGTATAATAATATCATATAAACTTCTTCTCTATCTTAAATCATCAAAATAATACTAAATAACAAGAATCGATAATCAAAACTCAAGAATTTCAACTTACAAACTCATTTTCACAATTTTTCACATAATGTGCCGAAATGTGCTCGGGTCATCCTAGACCCCAACCAAATATGAGTACAAGATCAAAAACATCATACAAACCTATCGAAATCGTCAAAACACCGATTCAAGGTCGTTTACTAAAAATATTGACCGTGGTCAACTCTAGCCTCTTTTAAGTCAAAAATTTCATTTTCTTCAAAATTTTACGTAAAATCTTTCTGGAAAACGATATGAAAAACACACGCAAATCAAGAAATATCAAATAGAGCTAGAAAAAGTATCGAAATACAAAAAAGTAAGCTAGTACTCAAAACGACCGGTCAGGTCGTTACAGAAAATGAAGAAGTTGACATTAGAGCTCACTACAAAATATTTGATAAGACAATGTAATGTCTAAAAAGGACTAATACCAACTTAATATTTCACAATAAAACTTAATATATAAAACATATAGTGAGTTATCAGTTGGTGGAATAGATGCAAATTACTACTACTACTACTACTACTAATAATAATAATAATAATTATTATATTTTGTCTTCTACTGTTTTCTCCTTATTGCTTAAAGTTTGCATTTTTAACAATTTAACTCTTAATTCTATATCATAATTAATTTTACTCTATTTTCTGATTTCTTCGGTCGCTAATGATCTTCTTATGGAAACAAAGTTGCGTGTCCTAAGATTTTTATCAACTTGAAAAACAATATGATGAATTTAGAAAATAATTAAATTGGATTTTCTTATTAATCAGTTAATTTAAACATTTTGATTATCTGTTCTCAACAATAAAAGAAATACTTTATATTTTATTGATTCAAATTATTCATATTTAATTATTCCAATTTAATTAGGTATTTAACTGAGATATAATTTTATCCAATAAGAATTATGTTTTCAAAGAGTAAAAAATGGATTTGACGTTTTATTTTTTGATCTTTGTGTTTGTAGATTAGTGTTATTGACTCTTGTCTATCACTTTCTCTCGTACTCACGTTCTCTATCTGAATGAGCTCTACTAAATTAATTAAAAATTGATTTTTTAAAACTACAGTTAATATAAAATATCATCATTGTTCAACGAAGCAAATTATATAGACTATGCTAAACCTCAAGTTTCTTTCACTCAGAAAAGGAAATATGTAATTTTGATTCTTCATGTTTTTAATATGCGTGAGCCCTAATATAGGAATAACACATTGAGTTTCAAATAAGGAATGATTTAATATATAAAATTTACATTGATTTTAAAAATCTAAATATTAGAAAATAATTAAATGACAAATTTGTTCAATGAAATTTATTTTTAAAGAGCAAAGAAAAAAGACGAATGAAATTTCACTAAGAGGCTTCATGCTTTTAATATACAGTCAGACTTCATTATAATAACATCCCTATATAATATTCATTTAATAAAAATCAAGTTTTCCTCAGAATCAATTTTTGAAGTTATATTTTTGTAGGCATGTAAAATTTATTGAATTGAAATTCAGTAAATTAATTTGGACTATATTAGTCCAAATAAATATTATGGGCTAATATACTTAGATTAATTATGTTAGTGCAATATTGATTAAATAAATAAGTTCAAATCCATTGGACTAGCCCATTTAATCACTTCATTAGGCCCAATATGTTATCTTCTTAGAGGCCCAATATGTTATCTTCCTAGATGCCCAATTTGGTGCCATGTGTCAAATGACGTGGCATGCCAAGTCAAACAGAAGAGTCAATAGGATCATGCCACATATCAAAATGACAAGGCATGCCAAGTCAAATTGAAAGGCTAATGAAATCGCGCCACATGTGCGAGTGACATGTTCTAACCAATCAAATGGAGCCTTGTCACTCTTCAATCTGATTGGTCGGAAAGAGTTTGTTCTCACACAACTCTTCTCTCCCACAACTATAAATAGAGGTCTTCATAACGCAGAAAAAGGGACCAGAAGTTATAACAAGAAGACACAAGGGAGCTCGTGGATCAAATGCCACAATTATCTGCAAACTGCAAGTGTTCAAGCATTCAAGCACTTCAACACAAATTTTATGTATTAAAGATCAAGAACGAAGTCAAATCAAATACAAGGTGTTCAAGATCAAGGCTACTTGTTCGTGATAGAATTCGTGGTAACCATCAAAGCGTTCGCAATAGATAAAATAAATTCAAATTCAAGATCACGCTCAAAGGCCCTTGAATTTATATTGGAAACGTAGAATCAGAGGAACCATAGAGATTGTAACACTCAAATATTTGAAATAAAATACTATGATTGTTACAATATTTTTTGGTCTTGATTTTATTTTCTTGACGTAAATTTATTATCTACAAATTCTGGCACGCCTAGTGGGACAATCTCTACCTCTCATCTCAACTTTTCAATCACCAAAGTTCAAGAACATCGAAATGGCTTCACAGAAAATCAACTCCACATCAACTTTCATTAAGGCTGCTAATTTCAAGTTCTATGCTGATGTAGAAAACATACTCGATGTTATCTTTAAAAGCTTTCAGCCAGTTACAAGGAGCAAAGCAAGCTCTTTAGAAGAACAAACACTTCAAGCATCGTCCACATCAAGCCCTATTGTCGGATCTTCATCCTCAAAAGGAACAAGATCCATTACAAGTGCAACTCAAAAGGGGAGCGATGTCGTCGAAAGGATAGAAAATGTTCTTGCCCAACTTAGTTTATCTAAGTCCAAGAAACCCTCCATGCAAGCCGATGATGATGAATTGAGTGCTGGATCTACTCTAGCCTCAATTAATGCGACCTCTGAGCTCTATTTCAGTAATGCTCTATATCATTCTTCATCCTCTACGTCGACCATGCAAGCAATGGTTATTGGAGCTTCTACCATAGAAGAACAACTTGAAAATTTGACGAAAGCAGTCGAAGTCTTGTCAAAGCGCATGCAAGATCAAGATGTTAAACTTTCCAAGTTAACAAATACATTGGATAGCATAGTAGAGGGAGAATCCACATAAACACCTTTAAATCTTCATAGATCACAAGAGAAAGAAGACTCCTCCGAAAAGCAAGCAACGACGACCAAGGAGATTCAAGTCTCCGCTGAAGGCCTGATCCCCGTTGAGAAATTAAAGGACTTTATCATGGAGGCTATAAAATATAAGCCTGATTCATCCAAATTATCTCTCACATATGCAAAGTCGTACACACAAAGAATCAATAACTTGAAAATGCATGTTGGTTATCAACCTCCTAAGTTGCAACAATTCGACGGCAAAGGAAACCCGAGACAACATGTAGCACACTTTGTTGAAACTTGCAACAATGTTGGAATGTATGGCGACTATCTTGTCAAATAGTTTGTGCGATTTCTCAAAGGTAATGCATTCGATAGGTACACAGATCTCGAACCTGGATCCATCGATAGTTGGGAGCAGTTAGAGCAAGAGTTTCTCAATCATTTATTTAGCACAAGACGTATCGTAAGCATGATCGAACTTACAAACGCTCATCAACGAAAGGATGAGCTAGTTATTGACTTCATCAACCACTGGAGGAGCTTAAGTCTTAACTGCAAAGATCGCCTTCGCAAAACTTCTGGCATCGAAATATGCATTTAAGGCATGCATTGGGGTCTTCGCTATATCTTACAAGGCATAAAGCATAAAATATTTGAAGAACTAGCAACTCGTGCTCATGATATGGAACTAAATATGACCATAAGTGCCGACCAATGGCTACCTGTCTTTAAGCCTTACGAAGAAGAAGAAGAACAAGAAGGCGAGGATGGGGTCAAGTTTTAATTCAAAAATGAAATCGAAGAGTCTATGCATATCACTATGCTCCTCAACGCCAAGCTTAAACTGCAAGTTATAATTATACTCAACACACGAGCTTAAACTGCAAGTTATAATGCTCCTCAACGCACGAGCCTAAACTGCAAGTTATAATACTTCTTGGCGCATGAGCCTACACTGTATGGACATGAATCTTCCTAAATTTGAAATAAATCTTTAAGACATAAGCTCTTCAAATTCGAGTAAAGTCTTCAAATTATAAAGCTCTTCAAATTCGAGCAAAGTGTTCAACTTGCAAAGCTCTTCAAATTCGAGCAAAGTCTTCAAATTGCAAAGCTCTTTAAATTCGAGCAAAGTCTTCAAATTGTAAAGCTCTTCAACTTCAAGCAAAGTCTTCTTCGTAAAGCTTTTTAGATTCGAGCAAAGACTCAAGTCAAAAGCTCTTCAAAGTCGAGCAAAGACTTCAAGTCGTAAAGCTTTTCGAATTAGAGACAAACTTAAAATTGCAAAACTCTTCAAATTTGAGCTAAATCTTCAAGTCACGAAGCTCTTCAAATTCGAGCTAAATTTTAAGTTGCAAACTCTTCAAAATTGAGCAATTCTTCAAGTTGGAAAGCTCTTCAAAATTGAGCAATTCTTCAAGTTGCAAAGATTTTCAAATTGAGCAAGTCTTCAAGTTGCGAAGCATTTAGAAACATAAGCTAAATCTTCAAATCACTACGCTCCTGGACTCACAAGCCTAAACTGCATATCATGAATCTCCTAAAATTTGAGCTAAATCTTCAAATTATCACGCTCCTGGACACACGAGCCTAAACTGCATGCCATGAAGCTTTTCAAATTTGAGAAAAATCTTCAAGTTATAAAGCTCCTCAACATACAAGCTTAAATTGCAAGTTATTACGCTCCTTAACGCAAGACCATAAATTTCATGTTACTCCTGGTCCGCAAGAGTATAAACTGTGTACGGCCCAAAAAACAAAACTCACTAATTTTGAACTATGGAATAACTTGATCCTCTTCACTGAGGTACGTAGGCAACTTAAAATTTCATTCTAAGTTCAGTCGTATGAGTTCAAAAATATGTATTATCCCAAATATTGTTCGAATGAAGTATGATGGAATATAATACACTTGATTGGAACTTAAAAAATTGGGCTTACATGTATTATTTCGTTGAACTGTGTGTCTTATCAAAGATTGATGGTTCAATGGGGGCAAACCTCCATAGCAAATTGGCATCTCCGATGGATGGATGTAGACTTTTATTAGAAGGCCAAATCTTCAATTTGAAGTCCTCAAATTCGCCGGTCTTCAAGTTGAATTATATAAGCCCTCCAAATCTTCAAGTATGTCGCTCTTCAAGTTAAATTTTGCAAGTCCACCTCCCTTCAAGTTGAAGTCTGCAAGTCCGCCAGTCTTCAAGTCTGTCGGTGGTCAAGTTGAAGTGCTCAAGTTCTCCGGTCATGAAGTTAAATTATTTAAGCCCTACAAATCTTAAAGCTGAAGTCTTCAAGTCTGCTATTTTTTTAAGTTGAAGTTTAAAAGTCCACCGCTCTTCAAGTTGAATCATTAAAGTCCACCAAATTTTTAAGTCCATCAAATCTTCAAATTTGTTGGTCTTCAAGTTATATTTTGCAAGTCCACCATCCTTCAAGTTGAAGTCTACAAGTCTAACGGTGTTTAAGTTGAAGTATTCAAGCCCTCAAGTCTTTAAGTTGAAGTCTTCAAGTCTACTAATTCTTCAAGTTGAAGTTTAAAGTCCACCGTTCTTCTAGTTGACGCATCAAAGTGCGCCAAATCTTCAAATCCGTCAAATCATTAAGTTCGTCAGTCTTCAAGTTGAAGTCTACAAATCCACCAATTTTTGTATGGAGATGGGTACTCATCCCTCCGATTTTTGTACGGAGATGGGTACCCCCATCCCCAAGTTGAAGTCTGCAAGTGAATGGTAAGACCACCTTCTTCATGCATGGATCATCCCTTGAATAAGAACTTACCATTCACTTTTGACCTACAAAAATGATAATAAAAGAGAACACAGAAAATAAAAGTGAAATTTGTTATTTTACCTGTCAAGGAACACTTGAGCAAGCTTGCAAAAACTGCAAATTGATGTTGTTCAGGGGTGGAGAGCATACGACTTTATATAGAGGGTGGATGACAACTGACAAAGGATTAATTTCGATGTGGGATTGGTATAATCCGTCCCTGAAAGGAATTTGGATATGTTTGGCGGCGACAGTAATTTGTTTGCAACAAGGAATCAATAATGCATGGTTGTCTCTTTAACCAAGTAACGTTGACCCCAAATTCCATTAAACAAGGAAAGCACTTTGAAAAGGATACAAATTGTTATCACGTGGATGCACTGAAGATGCAACGTGTTAATGGACATTACAATTGAAAATGTGCTTTTCTAAATTATGGAAAACAATGGCATTTCCACGTAACATTTGATTCAGGTACCAATATGTGACTAATCAACGTGGCTTACCTTTATTCCTTTCTAAGGAATAAATTGGCTTTTAAGTCTCATAGTCAAATTATTTTAAGCAGCTGGCATAATTTATGCAATACAAATGAACCACAAAAATACTTGTTTTGAGGTAAGTTAATCGAGGATCATTTATCGGTACTTCGAGCCTCGGCTTGAGGTTTATTAAGTTTACACCTCAAGTATCGGGGCATTTGTAGGCATGTAAAATTTATTGAATTTAAATTCAGTAAAATAATTTGGACTATATTAGTCCAAATAAATATTATGGGCTAATATAATTAGATTAATTATGTTAGTCCAATATTGATTAAATAAATAAGTCCAAATTCATTGGGCTATCCCATTTAATTATTTCATTAGGCCCAATATGTTGTCTTCCTAGAGGCCCAATTTGGTGCCACGTGTCAAATGACGTGGCATGCCAAGTCAAACAGAAGAGCCAATAGGAACATGCCACATATCAAAATGACAAGGCATGCCAAGTCAAATTCAAAGACCAATGAAATCGCGCCACATGTGCGAGTGACATGTTCTAACCAATCAAATGAGGCCTTGTCACTCTTCAATCTGATTGGCCGGAAAGAGTTTTTTCTCATCACAACTCTTCTCTTCCACAACTATAAATAGGGTCTTCATAACCCAGAAAAAGGGACCAAAAGTTATAACAAGAAGACACAAGGGAGCTCGTGGATCAAATGCTGCAATTCTCTGCAAACTGCAAGTGTTGAAGCATTCAAGCACCTCAACACAAATTTCAAGTATTCAAGATCAAGAACGAAGTCAAATCAAATACAAGGTGTTCAAGATCAAGGCCACTTGTTCGTGATAGAATTCGTGGTAACCGTCAAAGCGTTCGCAATGGATAAAACAAATTCAAATTCAAGATCAAGCTCAAAGGCCCTTGAATTTATATTAAAAAAGTAGAATTAGAGGAATCATAGAGATTGTAACACTCAAATATTTGAAATAAAATACTACGGTTGTTACAATATTTTTCGGTCTTGATTTTATTTTCTTGACGTAAATTTATTGTCTTCAATTTTATCTCATAATAAATATTTACCTATAACTACAACAACCATATTTATATGAAAACAGTCATTGTGAAATTACCATTCTATAATCGCCATACTGAATCTTTAAGATTACTAATAATAATAATTCTTACTTGCACATAATCTTTTTCATTGAACAAAGTTTTTATCTTGCATAATTAAAAGATTTGAAAATTTGCACATGATCTTTTTCTATTGGGTAAATGCCAAAAAAATATTTAGATGAAGATTCAACTATTAAGCTCTTAGATTGCCTTCCAAGAAAAGCTATCGGACACCTTTTTGTTGAAAGTTTGGACATACATTTTCGCCAATTCAAGTGTTATATCGCTAGTAAGATAATGGAATCTATGAAACAAGCTACAATTACAAAGTTCTTCCATCAATCTTGAAAGAATTTATTTTTCTAGTACCTTTAAAATTTGTACCTTAGATTTAAATCTTTATACATTTAGTTATGAATTTATTAATAATGTATTAGCTTTCTTTAATATCTCATTAGTGAAATATGCATATTTTTTGAGATTTTAAATTTGAATATTTTTCTTACCTTTTATATGTAACGTAAAAAAAGTAAAAATAATTAATTTTTGGATAATTTTTGTCTACATATAACAACCAAAAAATATTTAAACGTCAAATATTGTTATAGGTGTATAACAACCATTCACTATAAAAGCCAAAAAATATCGAAACAAATAATACTGATTGTAATATAGATATAAATATAAATAGATATAGATTAAAACACAAGTCAATGAACTTAAAATCGGGGTAAAGGGAATTGGCAAAGCAAAGAGTCCTATAGATGTTCCGACTATAGGGGCAAAGGGAATGAGTAAAATCCAATAAACCCCCTAAACATTTTATGGTTGATTCTCCCTTCATCTTTTGAATAGGGGCCGATAATCCCCTTGAACATAATTTCCGGTGAGCTTTAAGTTTTTTTAATAAGAAAAATAGAATAGTTTCGATTCCAAGAGAAAGAAGTTATGTCGCCTCTATGTTCAAATCCCATGGATATGTTCTTTGCTTTTTTATTTTCACTCTAGCATCGATCACATCTTCTATGTCTTTTTTCCCCTTAGTTTAATCTCTCCATGCGGTATAAAGCTGTTAAGCCACACTACGACAGTTTGAGATAGGGTGGTAGAAGTCAGGATGAGGAGGAGTGTGTCTATTTTCGAGAACCAGTTTGAATACATGCAGGGGCGTTCAACTACGGAAGCTAGTCATCTGGTGAGGAGATTAGTGGAGCAGTATAGAAAAAGAAAGAAGGGCTTGCATATGGTGTTCAATGACCTTGAAAAAAGCGTACGACAAAGTTTCGAGGGAGGTTTCGTGGAGGTGTTTGGAGGTTAGCATCGCTCCGGTAACGTACACCAAGGTGATTAAGGATATATATAATGGTGCTAATGTCACGACCCAATTCCCACTATAGGTCGTGATGGCGCTCAACGTCGCCGCTAGGCAAGCCAATGGTGAACTATCTATTTAATTATTTATTTTAGTATTTATTTAAAGACATTGATTTTTATTTAATAAAGAGCTAAAGATAAATGACCATAGTAATATAAAGCATAAAAATAAATACAAGGTGAAGTAGTGAAATTAATTGTCACAACCCAATTCCATAATAGGTCGCGACTGCACCTAACGCAGCAGTTAGGCAAGCCCGTAAGTGAAACTATTATTTACTTACCCCTTTTTAACATTTCAAAATGAAAGTTTTCCTCTTTAAAGAACAATTTAAACTAGATTTCATGCAACCGTAACATCTCTTTGAAACAAAGTACTATCATAATAAGAACATCCAAAATGGTGAAAGAAAAGATAAATACAGCGGTACATAAATGCTTAAGATCCCCTAAAATTCGGTGTCACAAGTACATGAGCAATCTAGGGAATATACAAAACTATACAACTGCTGTCTGAAAGTAATAGATAGAATACTAAATAAGGTAGAGGGAGACTCCGGTGCTGCAGATCGTAGCAAGACAAGAAGCTCACCACTAAGTCACCGGAATGATAGTCTACGTGCCCGCGTGACCACAGATAGTACCTGTCTCAGTACATGCACATAAGTACAGAAGTGTAACATCGGTACGGAAAACAACACGTACCTAGTAAACATTTAGTGTAACCTCGAAGAATTAGTAACGAGGAGCCGATTTGACACTTACTAGTAGTTAAATAATAATAATATAAGTGTATAAAGTAGACATGGTAAGTATACAACAAGTATCAATGAAGAAAATAAGAGCAACTACAATAAAATCAGAAGTCTGTATCACATGACCAACATATCATAACTGGACATGAAGACGCTAACTCAATTATACCCAAATCGGAACCCGCTTCGATTATTAAGCACGAAGTTGCCGAGGCGAACGGCTCAATCCCACAAGAATAGTGGTACTCAGTAATGCCGAGGCAAATGGCCCGATCCTATAAGAACAATGTTACCATCATACTGCCGAGGTGAACGACCCGATCCATAAGAACAATGTTACCATCATACTGCCGAGGAGAACGACATGATCCCATCAGAGTAGAGAAATTTAACTCGCTAGCGGAAGTACTTGCGAGACGAGAACACATGAATTTTTTTCATAATTCGTTAAGTATTCCCCAGTTTTGTGAAATAAGAAGCTACGTCAATAATTCCAATCTATATCCCCAGTCTCAGCTATAATCAAGACAATTAATACACATGATAGGCATAAACAATACAATTAAAAGCATGATGTGAATCTAAGTCTACCCGGACATATCATGAAATATAGCTACGTACGGGCTCTCGTCACCTCGTGCGTAAGAAGCTCCCCACACAACTAGCACACAACAATAATACACCTAAGGAGATAAGTGCCCTCTTACAAGTTTAGAAAAGAGTCTTACCTTGATCCCAAGTCCTCAATTCGTCTTTCCAACCTCACTAGAACCCTTCAAACGACACCGAGGACTCTGAAACTAATCAAAAGTCATATAAACTAGTAAATATATGCTCAAACGTTCATATAATTTGCTCCCATTTCCACCACCAAATTTGTGATCAAATCCAAATTTACCAAAACCCTAGGTTCTTCACAAATCCTATATGTTTTATAATTTATTCATGTTCAATCTACTTATAATCCGCGTATTTAACTCGAACGAGGGAGGAGTTTACTTACCTTGTATTGTAGATAAGGATCCCCCTCTAAAGAGCTCTCAAAATCTCCTAAGACCAAATGAAAATGTGTGAAAAATGGCCTAAGTCTCGCATTAAAAATCATCACTGCCCAGCGACTTCCGCACCTGCGGCCACTTGATCACATCTGCGGAACCGCAAGTGCTGTCAAAAGGTTGCACCTACGATCTCCCACTGCCTCCAGCTTCCTCGCTTTTGCAGACGGGGAGCCACTTCTGCGAACTTCTTCCACTTTTGCAGATTGCTTCTGCTTCTGCGACCCATAACCAGCCAACCCAAGTTCGCATCTGCGGAGCCTCGATCGCTTCTGCGGGCGCACAGATGCGAAAAATACCTCGCACCTGCGACCACCCAGCTTCAGCCTCAAGTCCACTTTTGCGACCACTGGGCCGCTTCTGCGAGCTTGCACCTACGGCCCTTTCCACGCAGTGCGATTGCACCAGATCGAAAACCACCAGCAATCCCCCATGCCCAAAACCAAGTCCGATTCCAATCTGATTCGCACTTGGGGTCCCTGGGACCCCATCCATTTACACTAACGCATCCCAAATCATAATACAGACTTGCTCTCATGATTGAAACACCAAAATAACATCAAAACCCTGAATCGGACGGCCAAAATGCATGAATTTAACATGAAACTCAAAAACGTCTAAAAGCACTTCCGCATCTCCGATTCCTATCAAATCAACTCGCAATAATGCCAAATTTTGCGTGCAAGTCATAAATCACTATACAGAACTATTCACATGCTCGGAATCCAAAATGGGCCTCAATAACACCAAAGTCTACTCTAAACCAAACTTAAAGAAGTTGAAAAACCTTCAATGTACCAACTTTCAATATTAAGCTCCGAAACGCTCCCGGGTCCTCCGAAACCCGATCCGAACACATGCCCAAGTCCAAAATTATCATACAAACCTATTGGGACTGTCAAATCCCATTTTTGAGGTCGTTTACTCGAAACATTGACTCAAGTCAAACTTAACCATTATAGGCCACTATTAAGGAACTAAGTATTCCGATTTCAACCCGAACCCTTCCAAACCTAAACCAACCATCCCCGAAGGTCATAAAACATTAAAAGCACATACGGAGAGTCTTAATTAGGGGAACGGGGATATAGAAAATAAAAAGACCGGTCAGTTTGTTACATTAATAGACAAAAATCATGAATATCTACTAGAAATCCCCAAAATCTGATGTCACGGGTGCACGAGCATCTAGTAGAATATACACAACTCTCTACAACTATTGTCTGAAATAAAATAGACAAAAATAATAAATATAACAAGAGGAGACTCCGGGTGCTGTAGAATGGAGCATGGAAAACAACTCACCACTAGGCCTCCGGGTAATGTAGATGCACACCCGGATGAACACCAGATGTACTTGCCTCAGAACCTGCACTATTTGTGTAAAAGTATAGTATGAGTACGTAAATGAAGTGTACCCAGTAAGATCTAGTCTAACCTCAAAGAAGTAGTGACGAGGGGTTGACATCGACACTTACTAGTGGTCAATATACATAAAGCGCAAGAGTTATAAATAGGCATGGAATACAATGAAAATAATTGATTAAGAGGCAATAAATAATTGATTCTTTAACAAAATAACAAGTTAAAAGTTCCGAAATATCACATGCTAATCTCAATAAGTAAGGGCAATTAAGTAATTACAAATTTTGGAGTCATGGAAGATATATCAAGTATAATCGGACTCCTAGAAACAACACACACAAGTTATGTTGAGGTCGTACGACCCTATCCATGGATGCATCACATTATATATAAATATTACCGAGGTATTCGGTCCGATCCACAGGAATACGGAAACTCTTCGGACTAAGAATTTCGTGTTTACAACCCTAGGTAAACCCATAAAGGAATATGAATTTTTCCATCAATGATTAATCATTCCGCCAAATCTCTAAGTAATGAAGCTCGGTCTAACATAATCTTTAATCAAATTTTACTTATTAATACAAGTAATTAAACTAACAAGTTGAGTTCAAATAGTGCAATTACATGATAAAGTCCTATGTCTACCCGGTCATAACATGAATTGTAGCTACGTACGGACTCTCGCTACTTCGTGCGTATGTAGCAACCACAATTAGTAGAAAACAATAATTTAAATACCTATGGAGTAAATTTCCTTTTACAAGGCTAGGCAAGAGTCTTACCTCGTTTCCAAATCCACTTCCTGGTCCACAAATCACACTAAAAGCCTCAAGTCATTGCCAAGTAATCCGAAACTAGCCAAAGGTTGCTCAAACTTATAAATATTTGCTCAGAAATTCATAATTTAACTATTAGAGTAATTACCCATCCCAATTTAGAAGATTCCTTAAATTCTTCCCCGGGCCCTCGTGCCCGGATTCTGGAAATTTTTGTAAATAAATGTTACCCATACCCTTACGAACACAAATATATCATTTCTACTCAATTCCATAACCATTTTCATGGTCTAATCCCATTTTTATCAAAACCTAAATTTTTCAATAAAATCCTATAATTTCCACAATCTACATATTAAAATCTACCCAAAATTCGTGTATTAAACTCACATTAAGTAGTAATTACTTACTTTACAATGATAGGTGAAAAATCCCTCTCCAAGAGCTCCAAAATCGGCAAACCCAAATTGAAATGAGAGAAAATGAACCTAAGTCCCAATTTAAAACTAGTCTCCACCCAGATTTTCCTCCTTCGCGATTGCGAATATGCCCTCGCGATCGCGAAGGCACAATTGCTCGGTCCCCTAAAAGTCTTCTTCACGATCGCGAGAAGACTCATGCGAACGTGATGCACTGAGCCGCCCCCTCATAGCAAATGCGAGCCTCCCTTCGCGAATGTGAAGGGCATCTGACTAGCTCAGGCTTTCTACGCGAATGTGAGAAGGCCATCGCGAAGGACACTGGTCCCAAGCCTTCGCAAAAGCAAGCCATACTTCATGAACACGAAGAACATAATCACCCAGTCCCTAAATCCTTCATCGTGAATGTGAGGGTCCTTCTGCGTTCGCGAAGAAGGAAATCAGAACATCATTTTCTGCAATTTTAGACTTAGCTCAGGGTGGTGAGAAACACACCCGAGCCATCCGGGACCTTGTTCAAATGCACCAACAAGTCCATAAATATAATACAGACTTGCTCGAACCCTCGAAACACGTAAAAAATATCAAAACTAAGAAGTGCACCCTAAAACTAAATTGATCAACATATGAACTTCAACCTTTCAACTAGCTCCGAATGCGTCGAATCATACTTAGACAACTCGGAATGACATAAAATTTTACGTACAAATCATATATCACCATACAGACTTATTCCCAGGACCGGAATCCCAAACGGACCTTGATAATACCAAAGTTTACTCCAAACCAAATTTAAAGAGCTAGAAAACCTTAAATGTGCCAACATTCAACATTAAGCGCTGAAACACTCCCGGATCACCCGAAACCTGATCTGAACATACGCCTAAGTCCAAAATCATCATAAAAATCTATTGGAACCATCAAATCCCAGTTCCAAGGTATTTTACTAAATTTTTTGACTTAAGTCAAACTTGGCCATCTTAGGCCACTATTAAGGGACTAAGTGTTCTGATTTCAACCCGAATCCTTCCAAACCTAAACCAACCATCCCCGAAAGTCATAAAATAGAAAAAGCACATACATGAAGTCTTAATTCGGGGAACGAGGACCTAGAAAGCAAAATGACTGGTCGGGTCGTTACATTCTCCATCACTTAAACAAACATTCGTCGTCGAACGGGTCTAGAAGCATACCTGGAGTGCTGAATAAGTATGGATATATGCTCCTTATGTCCTTCTCTATATCCCAAGTCGCTTTCACGACTGGTTGAACCCTCCACTGGATCTTTACCGTAGATATCTTCTTAGACCTCAACTGGCGCACCTGCCTGCCAATAATGGCAACTGGCTCCTCCTTATAACCCAAGCTCTCATCTAGCTGAACCGTGCTGAAATCCAATTCATGCGGCATGTCGGCATGGTACTTCCGGAGAATAGACACATGGAAGATCGGATGAACTCTCGATAGACTAGGAGGCAAAGCAAGCTCATAAGCAACCTCCCCAACTCGCCTCAACATCTCAAATAGGCCAATAAACTTCGGACTCAACTTGTTCTTCTTTCAAGAACTCGTGATACCTTTCATCAGGGAGACTTTCAAGAGAACCTTCTTGCCCACCATAATGATAAATCACGCGACTTCTGATCCGCGTAACTCTTCTGTCTGGACTATGCTATGCGAAGTCGCTCCTGAGTCAACCTTACCTTCTCCAAGGCATCCTTCACTAAATCAGTGCCATATAACCTAGCCTCGTCGGGCTCAAACCATCCTATGGGCAAACGACATAGCCGACCATATAAAGCCTCAAATGGAGCCATCTTGTTGTTGGACTGATAACTGTTGTTATAATCAAACTCTTCCAAAGGTAAGAATCGATCCCACTGCCCTCTAAAGTCAATCATATGTGCCTTGAGCATATCCTCCAGAATCTGAACTGTCCGCTCCGATTGCCTATCAGTCTGCGGATGAAAGGTTGTGCTGAGCTCTACCCGGGTGCCCAACTTGCTCTGTACTACTTTACAGAAATGCGAAGTGAACTGAGGGCCTCTATCTAATATGATGGAAACAAGCTCACCATTCAACCGAACAATCTCTTGAATGTAAATATATGCCAATCTCTGTGAAGAGTATGTAGTCACCACCGAAATAAAGTGTGCCAACTTAATCAGTCTGTCGACAATGACCCAAACGGGCTCAAACTTCCTCAACGTACGCGACAACCCAACTACAATGTCCATAGTGATGTGCTCCCTTTTCCACTCCGGTATAACCATCTGCTAGAGTAGGCCACTTGGCCTTTAGTGCTCATACTTAACCTGCTTGCAATTTAGAGATATCGCTACATACTCAACTATTTCGTAGCACTTGGATGAATGGAATATCAAGAACTGTGTGCCTCCTCTAAAATCTTCTCCCTCAAGCCATCAACATTAGGAACACATAGACGACCCTGGAGTCGTAGAACACCATCCTCACCGATAGCAATATCCTTGGCACCACCTTGTAGTACCGTGTCTCTAAGAACCAGCAAGTGCGGTTCATCATAATGACAAAACTTGATCCACTCAATTAATGAAGACTGAGCCACAACACATGCAAGAACTCGACTGGGCTCTGAAATATCCTACCTCACAAGTCTGTTAGCCAAGGACTGAATGTCCAAAGACAATGGCCTCTCCTCTGCTGAAATAAATGTCAAGCTACCCATACTCTCGGCCTTTCTCTTCAAGGCATCTGCAACCATATTTGCCTTGCCCGAATGGTAATATCATAGTCTTTCAGTAACTCAAGCCACCTGCACTACCTCAAATTAAGATCCCTCTGCTAAAATAAATACCGTATGCTGTGATGATCGGTGTAAACCTCACAGGGCACCCTATAAAGATAATGTCTGTAGATCTTGAGAGCATGAACTATCGCGGCTAACTCCAAATCTTGTACGGGGTAATTCTTCTCGTAGGGCTTCAGGTGACGTGAAGCATATGCAATAACTCACCCCTCATGCATCAGTACAAAACCTAGGCCAATGCGTGAAGTGTCGTAATACACAGTATACATCCCTGAACCGGAGGGTAACACTAATACCGGTGATGTAGTAAATGCGGTCTTGAGCTTCTGAAATCTCTCCTCGCAATCATCAGAACATCCAAACGGAGCACCCTTCTAGGTAAATATAAGTCAAAGATGCCGCAATAGACGAGAAAACCTCCACAAATCGGCGATAAAACTTGCTAACCCCAAGAAGCTCCCGATTTCGGTTGCTGTGGTAGGATGAGACCAACTCTGAACTGCCTCGATCTTCCTGGGATCTACCTTAATACCCTCACCTGATACAACATGTCCCAAGAATGCCACAAAATCTAACCATAACTCGCACTTGGATAACTTAACATATAGCTTTTGTTCCCGCAAGGTCTGAAGCACAACTCTCAAATATTGCTCGTGCTCCTCCATACTACGCGAGCAGATCAATATGTCATCAGTGAAGATAATGACAAATGAGTCAAGATATGGCCTGAACACCCGGTTCATCAAATCCAAAAATTCCTCCGGAGCGTTAGTCAAGTCGAAGGGCATTACTAGAAACTTATAATGCCCATATCTAGTCCGGAAAGCCTTCTTCGGAAGATCCGAATCTCAGATCTTCAGTTGATGATACCTAGATCTCAAGTCGATCTTAGAGAACACCCTAGCACCCTGCAACTGGTCAAATAAATCATCAATACATGGTAACGAGTACTTGTTCTTAATGGTAACTTTGTTCAACTGGCGGTAATCAATGCACATCCGCATACTCCCATCCCTTTTTCTCACAAAAAATACCGTTGCACCCCAAGACGACACACTCAGTCTAACGAACCCCTTCGCGAGCAAATCCTCAAGTTGTTCCTTCAACTCTTTCAACTCTTTTGGATCCATGCGGTACAGTGGAATAGAGATAAAATGAGTACCTGGCGCCAAATCAATGCTAAAATTGATATCACAATATGGTGGAATGCCTAGTAGATCAGAAGGAAACACATCGGAGAAATCCCGCACCACTGGCACTGAATCAATCATGGGAGTCTCTGTAGCAGTATCCCAAACATAATCTAGATAAGCCAAACAACCCTTCTCGACTATATGTCAAGCCTTCAAGAAAGAGATAACCCGACTAGATGTATTAATAGATGAACCCCTCCACTCCAATCTAGGAAACTTTGCCATCGCAAGGTAATAGTCTTGGCATGGCAATCAAGAACGACATGGTATGGAGATAACTAGTCCATGCCCAAGATGACCTCAAAGTCGGTCAAATCGAGCAACAGAAGATCTGTGCTGGTCTCATAACTACAGAAAGTCACAATACAGGACCAGGTAAACCCGATCCACAACAACAGAATCGTTCACTGGCATGGACACATATACAGGAGCATCCAAGGACTCACGAGAGACATCCACATAATGAGAAAATAGAGAAGATACATATGAATATGTAGACCCTGGATCAAAGAGTACCGAAACATCCCTACCACAGACAAAAACAATACCTGTGATCACGGCGCCCGAGGTTACTGCATCTGGTCTGGCTGGAAAAGTATAGAACATAGCTGGACCGCCACTTGACTGGCCTCCTC
Source organism: Nicotiana tomentosiformis (assembly GCF_000390325.3). Lineage (NCBI taxonomy): Eukaryota > Viridiplantae > Streptophyta > Magnoliopsida > Solanales > Solanaceae > Nicotiana > Nicotiana tomentosiformis. The sequence continues at coordinate 74,157,713 of NC_090820.1, read as the reverse complement.
CTTTTGGGTGACCCCTACCCACCTACCCTCTGCCTTTTGTAGGTTGGACGACTGGTGCGACAGCTGGTGCGGTGATCATAGGCTGATGGTCATGCTGTACTACCTTGTCCCAAAGCCTGGGGAAAAATCTCCTCATGTGAACAAGCTCCCCGCACTCATAGAAACCTCTAAGATAACTGACCTTGAGTCTGACCCTGGGGACCTGAATACCCACTAGAAGAATCCTGAATAGCCGGTGGATGGTAGGAGCTCTATGGAATGGCAGTAAAATAGGGCTGCACTGGTGCACCCCAAGAAGGAGGTGGTGCTGAATAAGTGGGCCTACTGGACTGACCCCTCATGAACTGGCCTCTGCCCCCAGACGGGGTGCCACTGAAACCTCTAAAATGATGAGGCCTCTTCTCCCCCGTCGTGTACAATCGTCCCTGTTTATGGATACCCTTAATCCGCCGAACTATCTACATAACTTGCTCGTAATGAGTCCTTATCTCATCCTCTAGGGCCATAGTAAACTGAATACAAAATGCAAGCCCGCGATAAACCTCTGCACTCTCTCTGCATCGGTGGGGAGTATCATAAGTGCATGGCGTGACAACTCAGAGAATCTCCCCTCATAATTGGTCACAGACATCTGACCCTGTTGGAGCTGCTCGAACTGACCCCAGATACTCTTCCCTCTGAGAGGGTGGAATATATCTCTATATAAAGAGACGTGTGAACTGGTCCCAAGTCAAATAAGGTGAACCTGCTGGTCTGCTAAGAAGATAGGACTGCCACAATCTACGGGCCCTGTCCTCCAACTGAAATATGGTGAAGTCCACCTTGTTGAACTCCAATACTCTCATGTTGTGCAGCATGTCTTTGTAATAGTCAATAAAATCCTGGGGGTCCTCATGTCGCTTACCGCCAAAGGTAGGAGGATGTAGCCTGGTCCATCTATCCAACAGATTATGCGGCTTGACGGTCGCATCTGGTCTGGGCTATGGCAAAGCCACTGCAACTAGCTGAGCCCCGCCCACAGTTTGTGCACATAAGGTCTGATATACAACAACAACATGCCCTGGAATTTGACTGGTAGGGGTGTATTCTCCCCTTCCCGCCTGAGATGTGGCTGGGTATGCTAGAAATAAACCATCCTGCATCATAGAGTCCATGAACCACAACATGCGGCCCATGAACTCTTGAAATCCTGGTGCGGACATGAAATCTGTCGGGGCCAGATTAGCTGCAAGAGCCTTACCTTGCTCCTCAATGATAGGATCCTCCACTGAATCTGCGGGTGGTACAACGGGAGCAACTCTAGGACGCCCTCATCCTCAAGCAGGAGCTGGAGCCCTCCCTCGGCCTCATGCAATAAGGGGAGTAGGTCCTCCACCGCAGGGTACATCTGCCGCGCGCGTTTTCACTATCTATGAGAGAATAAGAGAAAGATACTTAACACAACATCAACTGCACGATAGGAGATGAAGAAAGAGAACTTTCCTAACACCCTATAGCCTCTCAAAGATAAATACGGACGTCTCCGCACCGATCCACAAGACTCTATTAGGCCTGCTCATGACTTGTGAGCCCTATGTTAACCTAGTGCTCTGATACCAAGCTGTCACGACCCAATTCCCACTATACGCCATGGTTGCACCCAACGTCGCCGCTAGGCAGACCAACAATGAACTATCCATTTAATTATTCATTTTAATATTTATTAGAGACATTGATTTTTATTTGATAAAGAGATAGGGATAAATGACCGTAGTAATATAAAGCATAAAAATAAACATAAGGATGGAGTAATAAAATTAGTAGACAAAAATCATGAGTATCTACTAGAAATCCCCAAAACCCGGTGTAACAAGTGCACGAGAATCTAATAGAATATACACAACTCCCTACAACTATTGTATGAAATAAAATAGACAAAAACTATAAATACAACAAGAGGAGGCTCCGGGTGCTGCAGAACAGAGCATGTGAAGCAGCTCACCACTAGGCCTTTGGGTAATGCGGATGCACGCTTAGACAAACACCAAATGTACCTGCCTCATAACCTGTACAATTTGTGCAGAAGTATAGTGTGAGTACGTAAATAACGTGTACCAAGTAAGTATCTAGTCTAACCTCGAAGAAGTAGTGACGAGGGATCGACATCGACACTTACTAGTGATCAATATACATAAAGTGCAAGAATTATAAGTAGGCATGAAAGACAATGGAAATAATAGAATAAGAGGCCATAAATAATTGATTATTTAACAAAATAACATGTTAAAAGTTCCCAAATATCACATGCTAAGCTCAACAAGGGCCAACAAGTAATTACAATTTTTGAGTCACGAAGGATATATCGAGTATAATCGGACTCCTAGCGATAACATGCACGAGTTATGCCGAGGTCCTACGGCCCGATCCATAACAATTGTGTTCATACACTACCTAGGTCATACGACCCGATCCATAGATGCATCACATTATATATAAATATTGCCGAGGCGTTCGGCCCAATCAACAGGAATAGAGAAACTCTTAGCACTACGAATTTCGTGTTTACAACCCAAGGTAAGCCCATAAAGGAATATGAATATTTCCATCAATAATTAATCATTCCGCCAAATTTCTTAGTAATGAAGCTCGGTCTAACATGATCTCTAATTAAATCTTACTTATTAAGAAAAATAATTAAACTAACAAGTTCAACTCAAATAGTTCAAGTATTGCATGATAAAGTCCTATACGTAACATGAATTTTAGCTATGTACAGACTCTCGCCACTTCGTGCGCAACACCCACAATTAATAGCAAACAACAATTTAAATACCTATGGGGTTAATTCCTTATTACAAGGTTAGGCAAGAGACTTACCTCGTTTCCAAATCCACTTCCTAGTCCACAAATCACACTAAAAGCCTCAAGTTGATGCCGAGCAATCTGAAACTAGCCAAAGGTTGTACAAACTAATCAATATTTGCTCAAAAGTTCATAATTTAACTATTAGAGTAATTACCCAACCCAATTTGGAAGATTCCTAAAATTCTCCCTCGGGCCCTCGTGCCCGGATTTCGGAAATGTTTGTAAGTAAATATTACCCATACCCTCACGAAGAAAAATATATCATTTCTACTCAATTCCAAAACCATTTTCGTGATCTAATCCCATTTTTATCAAAACTAGGTTTTTCAACAAAATCCTATAATTTCCACAATCTACATATAAAACTCCAACCAAAATCCATGTTAAACTCACTTTAAGTAGCAATTACATACCTTACAATGATAGGTGAAAATTCCCTCTCAAAGAGCTCCAAAATCGGCTGACCAAAATTGATATAAATGAAAATGAACCTAAGTCTCGATTTAAAACAAGTCACTACCTAGATATTTCTCCTTCGCAATCGCAAAAATGCCATCGCGATCGTGAAGGGAAACCTGCTCAGGCCCCTGAAATTCTTCTTCGCGATCACAAGAAGACTCATGCGAACGTGATGTACTGAGCTTCCCTCTCAGTGAGCATCCCTACGTAAACGCGATGGGCATCTAACTTGCCCAGCCCCCAAGCCCAGGCCTTCTACGCGAACATGAGAAGACCATCAAGAATGTGAATGCCACTGGTCCCAAGCCTTTACGAATGCAATCCATACTTCACAAACGCGAAGAACAAAATCACCCAGTCCCCAAATCCTTCATCGCGAACGCGAGGGTCCTTCCGCGTTCGCGAAGAAGTAAATCAGAACAACATTTTGCTGCAATTTTAGACTTAGCTCCGGGTGGTCCGAAACACAACCGAGCCACTTGGGACCCCGTCCAAATGCACCAACAAGTCCATAAACATAATACGGACCCTTTCAAATCATAGGAACATGCAAAACAACATTGAAACTAAGAACACCCCAAAACCAAATTGATCAACTTATGAACTTCAAACTTTTCAACTAGCTCCGAACGCGTCGAATTATACTTAGACAGCTCGGAATGACACCAAATATTGCATACAAGTCATAAATCAACATACAAATCTATTTTGAGGCTCAAAATCCCAAACGGACTTCGATAACACCTAAGTCTCTTCCAACCAAAATGTAAAGAACTAGAAAACCTTCAATGTGCCAACTTTCAACATTAAGCGCTGAAACGCTTCCGGATCACCCGAAACCCGATCTGAACACACGCCCAAGTCCAAAATCAACATACAAATCTATTGGAACCATCAAATCCCTATTCTAAGATCGTTTACTAAAAATATTGACTCAAGTCAAACTTAGCCATCTCAAGCCATTATTAAGGAACTAAGTGTTCCGATTTCAGTCCAAACCCTTCCAAACCTAAACTAGCCATCCCTGCAAGTCATAAAATAGTAAAAGCACACTCGAGGAGTATTAATTAGGGGAATAGAGACCTAGAAATAAAAATAACTTGTCGGGTCATTACAGGTAAGACTCGGGTGAGGACTGTAGTAGGTGACTCAGAACACTTCCTAGTTGTGATGGGGATGCACCAAGGACCGGGCCATAACCTGATTTAATTTTCCTTGGCAATGGACGTGCTTATGCGACACATCTAAGGGGAGGTTTCATTGTGCATGTTATTTTCGGATGTTATAGTATTGATCGAGGAGATATGAGGCGGGGTTAACGCACAATTGGAGTGTTGGAGACAAACCTTGGAGTCTAAAAGTTTCAAGTTGAGCAGGACCAAAATAGAATACTTGGAATGAAAATTCAGTGGCAGAACTCAAGAAGAAGATATGGATGTGAAGCTTGTTACTTAAGTTATCCCCAAGAGGGGTAGTTTCAAGTATCTCAGGGCTATTATTCAAGGTAACGGGGAGATCGACGAGGATGTCACACATCATATTGGAGCGGGGTGTATGAAATGGAAGCTCAAATCCAGTGTTCTATGTGATAAGAATGTGCCGCTAAGACTTAAGGATAAATTTTACAGAGTGATGGTCCGATCTACTATGCTGTATGGGGATGAGTGCTGGCCAATCAAGAATTTCCATGTGCAGAAGATTAGAGTAGTTAAGATGAGGATGTTGAGATGGATGATTGGCTATACAAGGAGGGGAAAAATTAGGAATGAAGTTATTCGAGACAAAGTGGTATTGGCCTCCGTAGAGGACAAGATGTGGGAGTCAAGGCTGAGATGGTTCGAGTATGTTAAGAGAAGAAGTATTGATTCTCCTTTTAGGAGGTGTTATAGGTTGACCATGGAGGATTTGAGAAGAGATCTGGTAGGCCAAAGAAGTCCTAGGGAGATGTGATTAGGTGTTACACCCCATATTTTCGTACGTAAGGGTACGTCGCAAGTCAATTGATGTAAGCTTAGAAATGAGATCATCTTTGAAAGTACATATAGTAAGTTAATCATGTTACCGTGGAGGTTACAAATACTTAAGATAATCAATAACAAGTACTAAGATGGTTGGAAGGTTTAGAAGCTAAACGAATTGAAGAAAATAAGCTTCGTCGAAAGTCGACAAGTTGGGAATATTATAACATGTACTTTTGGGGTGAGACTAAGGTTCTCAACATTATAAGGAGGTTATATTATGAGTTATTTAGTTTAATGATAGTTGTGTGTTATGTTTTGAAGTCAAGCGAGTTAAACAAAAGTCGACGAAAGTCGTCACAGGTAATATTCATAATTGCTCTGAAAATTAGGCAGATGTAGCAGAGCCTTTCTCCCAATATACACAGAATTACGGGATGATCCACCTACCAATTTAACGATCTATGAGTCTAGTTTCTAATGCATTAAATCTTTCATCGATACAATGTCACAGTATAGAAATATTTTCTTTTTTGCAAGATTGCTCACACTGGTAGGTGACAAGTAGGTGTGTCACCTACTTGTTTAAATGAAGGGACCAAATAAATTCCCAAAACGGGACAGTCAAGGGGACTTTTAAGGGATGAATTAAATCATTTCATTCACTCATATTTCAGACTAAGAACTTTAGATTGAAACCCTTCAACTCCTCCCCCAAAAATCTTAGACATACCCTAGGTGATTTCGGGTAATACAGAGTGATTCTAGTGCCGAAAACCCGGACAACTTGCTAATTTCCCTTTCTCCTTCTTGTAGCTGTATCGGGGGACTAATTTTGGATGAAAAGGGACTAAGTTTCGTGGGTATACTCAGTCCAAGGTAAGTTTATTCTTCTCTTTCCCTTATTAAGCTTCTACGAGTTATAGCTCGATCGTAATGACTAGAACCTGTGAGTTTCGAACGAGTAGTATGTTGTTTGTTATGGCGTCACTCCTGGCTAGCTGTGAACTTAATTTTAAGTTGAATTCATGGATGTTTTATATGAGAAGAGGCTTAATTATATACTGTTGGTTTTGTTTCTCAATTTGAATGAAAAGACAAGTCGAAAATGTGTTTTATTAATCTGAAAAATAGGTTTTGAGTTGCTGAACTTGTGGGTCTGTTATAAGGTCGTTTTAAAGTTTTTTTGTGGCAGAAAATTAGTAGGGATAATTGAATATGTGGCAGTTAATATTATTGATAAATTCTAGAAGGAATAAGGGGTTTAAAACTATAGTTGTTTAGTCACAAGACGAGCTTGCCGCTCGTCGGGATCGTTTAACTATTTTGAAAGGCTTATTATTAGTATTGTTGATATTGTTTGGGCTGTTGTTGGTTGTTGTAACTTGTGGAATGTTATATAAATAGGGTAGGTACTGTCTGTTTTATCGTAGAATAAAGTGTGCCATTCACATGCGATAGGTTATGGCATTCATATTGTGACGAAAGTATTGTTCATTGCTTGTAGACGCAGGAGCTACATGTTAAGTTAGCTAGAGGATTGGACGAGATATTTTGAGGTATGCAAGGTCTTCCTTACTTTTATTTGGCATGACTCTTTAAGTAACGTTTCCCTTATAAGGAATTCAAGGGCAAATTCTTTGTATACGTACTATTCCGATGATTAGGGTTAATAGATTGTGTTTGTCATAGTTTCATGTATTCTTAACGAGTAAATAGAGCCATCCGAAAGGTTCTTGTCTTATATATGTAACAAGATGTCCAGATGTCAATTAAAGATTACGTACGAATGGTCTAATGAATCAGAAGCAATATAGTGTCTGTATAATGAAGGATTGCTATATATGAATAGTTCAACAAGGTAGCATAATGTAAAGTTTGCAAAAAGATAAGAATGATTTGTCCTAAAGAATTCCATGACTTTCAATACTTACACGTTTGTGTTCATGAAACTAATAAAGACCCACGAAGGTAGTTGCGTTTCTCTCAAGTTAAGTAAGATTGAATATATATGAGGGTGATGTTAAGAGATGATATACGTTACCTAAGGAGTCGTAAACTACATAATATGATAAGTTTAGCAATAAGAATATAAGTCGATAGAGCGTAAATTCCGCAACTCTTGTTACGTATTGATGAATGGATATAACCGAGATAATGATAAAACTCTCAAATAACTCATCAACTATTATAAAAGAACTCCGCAACTAAACATAAACAAACTTCCCAAAATCTGGTGATATCAAGTCACAAGCTCTACCAGGGTATACCGAACATCCCTATAACACATTATCTATAAAAAGGACAATGGAATAGAACTAGATAGAGGATGACTCTGAGGCCTGCAGATGCCGACAGGTATACCTTGAAGTCTCCAAATCCAAACTCGACTCACTGGTGCCTGGACTGGTAAGAGGTACCTACATCTACAAAAAACAATATGCAGAAGTGTAGACTAAGTACACCACAACGGTACTCGGTAAGTGCCAAGCCTAACCTCGGTAGAGTTGTGATGAGGTTAGGTCAAGGCCCTACTGGAATAAATAAGAAAAGTGAATAGGTATATGACACATAATGATAAACAATGGAAATGAGACAATGAATGGATTACCAAGAATAGCTATACTAAACTAAAGCAAATAAGGCATCACCGAAGAAAAAAGGGAAATATATGCCAAGGAAACAAAGCCACCAAAACACAAGTGTTTTCATAGAAAAGTACTAACAAGAATCGCTACCGAGGTACTGCCTCGTAGTCTAAAATCACAAAAACAAATTACAATCTTTCCATATATCACCACGGGAGACTTGCATTTATTTTTAAAAATCAATTTTCCCCGAAATCGCTTCCCGCATTATAACCCATCTTATCATACCGCGTGGCTTCAAGTAGTTCCCCTACTAGTAAGACGCATATCGAGCCCACCTTATCTCACCGCATGTGTTTCCACCCCAATCCTTATACCAGCGCATGCGTATCAATATCACAACGTATCACAAATCGCACCTCAAGTGCCCAATATCACAAATTGCCAAAGAAATCAACAATAAAAGTGTTTCCACAATAAATAACCCATGGATAAAACACAATATGCACAAGAGTCTCAAAAATAACAACCAAAAGTGATTAACTCAATAAGAATGGTATTTCACAACTTTACAACTTTGCTTCCATGTGAATCGCGGCCTTTATAACTCAATACCAAATTCAACAATAAGATAATCCAAGAAATAACAACTTCAAGTAAGGAACTCAATGGTTAAATAGTGAATAAGGAATAGAGAAAACAATAACTTCAACTAAACATGTACAGACAATTATTAAGTAGAAGGTAAGACAAGTAAAGCATGTTAAGATAGACTAATTATGATGAATATAACATATTATGGTAACTCACATATAGGTATGAAAGGAATCTACATGGCTAAAACCGATCAATTACCACATTTAGCCTGTGTACACACTCATCACCTTGCGTACACAACTTCCACATATCATAATTAACACAAAATAACGCTAATTCTAAGGGGTAATTCCCCCACACAAAGTTAGGCAAGACACTTACCTCAAAACACGCTAACTCAATTCACTAGTAAGCCTTTCTCTCGATTATCCAACTCCGAACGACTCGAATCTAGCCAAAACAACTTCATACCATAAATATAAACTATAGGAAGCTATTCTGAACAATAAAGTTGCAATTTTTACAGAGAATCAAAAAGTCAACTCAAAATGTCAACCCCGAGCTCGTGTCTCAGAACCCGACTAAATTTTCAAAATTCGAATACCCATTTGATAACGAGTCCAACCATATGAGAATTACTCAAATCCGACTTCAAAACGCCTTCCAAATCCCAAAAATGTAGTCTAAGAAGTTTTCACAATTTTCCCTAATTTCCAACTCAAATCACTAATTAAATATGAAAATAACAATGGATATATGTAATATAGACAAATACGGGTTAGAATCACTTACCATGATGATTTCCTTGAAATCCCTCGAAATATCGCCACAAACCGAGCTCTCTAGGTCCAAAAGATGAAAATGAAAATAAACCCTCGAAGAACCTTTTTTCCGCCAAACAATTTCGCATATGCGACGCCGTACCTACGGAAAATCCATCGCAGGTGCCGTTCCCACTAGGATCAGAAAATTCTGCTTATGCAGAGCAAATCGCACACCTGCGTGTCCGCTCCAACGGAACCTGGGCGCATCTGTGCTCTCGCGCCTGTAGAAGGGCCTCCGCTTCTACGACCCCAGGCCTGGCTAGCCTTTTCCGTATCTGTAACCAATTCCATGCCCCTGTATGTCCTCACCTACGGCCTATGCCTCCGCATGTGAGATGACACCAGAACAACAACAGATTCAGCCAATCAACCAAAGTCCAAAATTGTTCCAGATTTAATCCGAATCACACCCGGGCCCCCAGTACCCTGTTCGAATATACCAATAAGTTTTAAAACACATAACAGACTTACTGGAGGCCTAAAATCACATCAAATAATATTGATTCAACGAATCACAACCCAATTTAATCCTATCAAAACTATAAACATCCGACTTCCAAAACTAACGCTGAATCATACCAAAACAACTCTGATTGACCTTAAACTTTTCACCCAAGTTATAAATGACATGACTGACCTATTCCAACTTTTGGAATCAAAATCCGACCCTAATATCAATAAAGTCAATCTCCCAGTCAAACATCTCAACCTTTCAAACCTTAAACTTTCTATCTTTTGTCAATTCAAGCCGAAACGACCTACGGACCTCCAAATCAACGTCCGTACATGTTCCTAAGTCCAAATTCACCATACTGAGCCATTGGAATAGCCAAAACTCCATTCTGCAATCGTCTACACAAAAGTCAAACTATGGTCAAATCTTTCAACTTAAACTTCCAACTTAGGGACTATGTGTCCCATTTCATTCCAAAACTCACTCGAACCAAAACCAAAAACCCCCGACAAGTCACATAACCATAATACGACACAGAAGAAGCAATAAATAGGGGATCAGGGCTAAAATACTCAAAAACAAACATTCTTCCTGGAACGAGTATAGATACATACCTGAAGTGGTGAAGATATGAGGATAATAACTACGCATATCATGCTCGGTCTTTTAAGTTGTCTCCTCGAATTATTGACCCCTCCATTAAACTTTCGCTGAAGCAATGCTCTTCGACCTCAACTTTCGGACCTGCCTGTCTAGAATGACCATCGGTTCCTCAACATAAGACAAATTCTTGTCCAACTGGACTTAGCTAAAATCCAATACATGAGACGGATCACCGTGCTACTTCTGGAGCATTGAAAGATGGAATACTAGATAAACTGCAGCTAGACTAGGTGGCAATGCAAGGTTGTAGGCCACCTCACGAATCCTCTCAAGAAAATCAAAAGGTCCGATATACCTAGGGCTCAACTTGCCCTTCTTCCCGAACCTCATAACTCCCTTCATGGGAGAAACCCGGAGCAAAACCCACTCTCCAACCATGAATACAACATCACAAAACTTCCGATTTGCATAATTCGTTTGTCTAGATTGGGCTGTACGAAGATGATCTTGAATCAATTTGACCTTTTCCAAAGCATCCTGAACTAAGTCAGCAACCAATAGCGTAGCCTCACCTGGCTCAAACCAACCCACCGGAGACCAACACAGCCTCATAAGGAGCCATCTGAATACTCGAGTGGTAGCTGTTGTTGTAGGCAAACACCGCAAGTGGCAAGAACCGATCCCAAGAACCCCCGAACTCCATAACATATGCATGAAGCATATCCTCCAATATCTAAATAGTGCGCTCAGATTGTCTGTGTGTCTGAGGGTGGAATGATGTACTCAACTCAACTCGTGTGCCTAACTCAAGCTATACGGCCCTCCAAAATCGCGACACCCTGGTTAGAGATGATGGATACCGGCCCACCATGAAGTCGAACAATCTTACGAATGTAGACCTGAGCTAGTTGTTCTGAAGAATAAGTAGTCACCACTGGAATGAAATGAGCCGACTTGGTCAACCTATCCACAATCTCCCATTCTACATCAAACTACTTCTGAATTCGTGGGAGCCCAACAACAAAATCCATGGTGACTCGCTCCCATTTTGACTCGGGAATCGCAAGCCTCTTAAGCAACCCACCTGGCCATTAATGCTCATATTTCACCTGCTGACAAATTAGGCACCAAGCTACATACTCCACTATGTCATTCTTCATCCTCCTCCACCAATAGTTCTGCCTCAAGTCCTGATACATCATAGTGGCACCTAGATGAATGGAGTACCGCGAACTGCGGGCCTCATGAATAATCAACTCACGCAACCCATTCACATTGGGAACACATAGTCTGCCCTACATCCGCAACACACCATCATCCCCAATAGTAACCTCTTTGGCAATGCCGTGCTGAACCGTGTCCTTGAGGACAAGCAAATGGGGGTCGTCATACTGACGCTCTCTGATACGATCATATAGAGAAGACTGAGAAACCACATGAGCCAAAACTCGACTCGGCTTTGAAACATCCAATCTAACTAACTGGTTGGCCTATGCCTGAACATCCAATGCTAATGCTCTCTCCACTGTCTGTAGATATGCTAAACTGCCCAGGCTCTCCGCCTTTCGACTCAAGGCATCGGTCACCACATTGGCCTTCCGGGATAATATAAAATGGTGATATTACAGTGCTTAAGCAACTGTAACCATCTCCGCTGCCGCAAGTTAAGATCCTTCTGTTTGAACAGATGTTACAGACTCTGATGGTCGGTATAGACCTCACAAGGGACACCATACAATTAGTGCCCCCAAATCTTCAAGGCATGAATAATAGCTGCTAATTCCAAGTTGTGGATAGGATAATTCTTCTCATGTACCTTTAGCTGTCTCGACATGCAGGAAATCACCCTACCGTCTTGAATCAACACCATGCCAAGGCCAACACGTGACGCATCACAGTACACATTATAACACCCCAAACCCGTAGAAAGCACTAACATTGGGGCTGTAGTCAAAGAAGCCTTGGGCTTTTGAAAGCTCTCCTTACACTTCTCGGTCCATCTGAACGGAGTACCCTTACGGGCCAATCTGGTCATAGGAGAAGCAATAAATGAGAAACCCTCTACGAAACGGTGGCAATACCTTGCAAAACCAAGAAAACTCCGAATCTCAGTGGCTGAAGATGATCTGGGCCAACTCTACACTGCTTCAATCTTCTTCAGATCTACCTTGATCCCCTCACTCGACACCACATGACTCAAAACTTCCACCGAATCAAGCCAGAATTCACACTTTGAAAATTTTGATACAATTTCTTTTCCCTAAAGGTCTGGAGCATAATCCTTAAATGCTACTGATGATCCTTCCAGCTCTGGGAGTACATCAAGATGTCTTCAATAAACACAATGACGAATAAATCAAGATAGGGATGGAATACACTATTCATCAAGTGCATGAATGTTGTTGGGGCATTGGTCTGCCCAAATAACATTCAAAGGAACTCGTAGTGACCATACCGAGTTTTGAAGGCATTTTTCGATATATCCGGATCCCGAATATTTTGCTTGTGATAACCTGACCCCAAATCAAATATTGAGAATGCTTTGGCACCCTGTAGCTAATCAAATAGGTCATTAATTCCTAGCAATGGATACCCGTTCTTCACTGTAACTCTGTTCAACTGCAATAAGCAATACACATGTGCATAGAACCATCTTTCTTCTTTACAAACAAGACCGGAGCACCCCAAGATGATACACTGGGCCGAATAAAAGCCTTATCGAGCAACTGTTGCAACTACTCCTTTAACTCATTCAACTCCACTAGGCCATACGATATGGTGGAATATAAATGGGTGAGTGCCCGGCAATAAGTCAATGCCAAAATCAATATCCTTATCGAGCGCCATGCGCGGTAGATCCGCCAAAAATACATCTAGATAGTCTCTCACTACGGAACTGACTCAACGGTAGGAGTATCAACACTGACATCCCTCACAAAGTCTAGATATGCATCATACCCATTCCCAAACATCCGTTGTGCCTTAAGGATGGACACCACTCTGCTAGGAACATAATCCAATATACCCCTCCACTACAACTGCGACAAACCTGGCATAGACAATATCACCGTCTTGGCGTGACAATCAATAATAGCGTGATAAGGTGACAACCAGTCCATGCCTAAAATAACATCAAAATCTACCATACTAAGCAACAATAAATCAACGCTGGTCTCAAAACCACCAAGAACAACTAAACTCGACCGATACACATGGTCAATAACAATGGAATCTCCCATAGGTGTGGACACATAGACAGGAGAACTCAAAGAGTCACGAGATATACCCAAATACTGAGCAAAGTAAGATGATACATACAAATAAGTGGAGCATGGATCAAATAAGACTGATGCATCTCCATCACAAACCAGAACAATACTTGTGATAACCGAGTCTGATGTAACCGCCTCGTCCTACTCGGAAGAGCATAACATCTGGCTTGGCCTCTCCCTCTAGGGCGACCCCTAATCGCCTGACCTCCACCCCTAGCTGGGTGAACAGGTGGAGTGGCAACTGGTGCGGTAACCACGACCTGATACGTCTAGGGGCTCTTGGGAATATATGGAGCCTAAGTAGTCTGTGGAGGTGTACCCCTCTTGAGTCTGGGGAAGTCCCCAACTATATGATGAGTATCACCATACTCAAAACAAGCTTTCAGAGGACATGGATGTTGAAACTGGCTCGGGCCTGGTCGGCTGGACTGACCGCTGAAAGCACCCCGTGCAGGAGGTGCACTACACAGTGGCAGTGCATAATGGTCAACCTGAGACCTAAGAGTAGCCAGAATACCACTGGAAGCTTGAAGTGCTAAATAAACTGGACGGTTTACATAGACTTTACCATGACGGGATGCAATTGGAGCATGAGCACCACTATATGTGCCAAAATCTCGAGGACTCTTGGCCTCCATGTCATCTCTCTCCTAACACCGCATACCCTCCAATCTCTGAGCGATCTGTACCACCTGCTTGTATAAGGTATCAGTCTTCAACTCTCGAGCCATGCTGAATCTAATACCATAGTTAAGCTCCTTGATAAATCGACAGACTCACTATCTGACTATGGAAACTAAGGTAGGTGCATGTCTGGACAACTCCTTGAACATGACACCATACTCTGATACGGTCATAGCACCCTGGCGCAACTGCTCAAACTCCGCGCGCCAAGTATCCCAAAGGCTCTGGGGAACAAACTCTCTCAAGAACATCTCTGAAAACTGATCCCAGATGAGTGAAGCTGCCTCGACAGGGCTACCGTCCTCATAAGCCTGCCATCACTAATATGCTGGTCCCGATAGCTGGAAAGTAGTGAAAGCCACCCTTCTAGTCACCACTATGCCCATGGTACGGGGATTACAGTGACACTTCTCTTGAAGGCCCGGTGCGTCCTCTGTAGCTAAGCCATTAAAAGTAGGAGGATGATACTTATTGTACCTCTTGAGCTTGAGCTGATCCTCCTAAGATGTTGTTGCCCTAACCTTGAGCTGAACTGAGATAATTGACTGCATTGGTATAACTTATGGGACTTGGTCAATATGGACCCGCTGCTCTAGGGTGCGGGTTGTGGGAGTAGTTACTCCTCCCCCAGCCTAAGATATGGCCGATGCAAGTGGAATCAACCCTGTCTGAGCTAGAGTACCAAAGATGCTCAAGAACTGGGCGAGAGTCTCCTAAAGTGCAGGGGTAGCAATAGGTGCATCAGGTGCCTGCCCCCTAGCTGGAGCTACTGGTGGCTCCTTTGTCGCAGCTCGGGCAGGTGCTATGGATGCACCACATACTCCTCATCAGCCTTTGTTCCGGCCCCGACCTCTCGCGGCTCTAGGAGGGGGCACGAGTGTCTAATCATTGGATCTAGTGGTACGTATTCTCACCATCTGTTAGAGAATAGAAAGATAAGATTTAGAATTTCGAAGCCAACAAATTCGCATGATAAGGAATCAAGGAAGTGAAGATTTTCCTAACAGTTCCATAGCCTCTCGAAGATAAATACAGACGCCTCCGTACTGAGCCGTGAGACTCTACTAAACCTGCTTGTGACTCGTAACACCTATGAATCTAGAGCTCTGATACAAACTTGTCACGACCCCAATTTCCCTCCGTAGGATTTCGTGGTGACACCTAGTCTCTAAGACTAGGTAAGCCTAACATACATACAAAATATAACAGAGATAATGATAAAACTCTCAAATAACTCAACAACTATTATAAAAGAACTCCACATTTCAAGAGAAACAAACTTCCCAAAATCTGGTGATATCAAGTCACAAGCTCTACAAGGGTATACTGAATATCCATATACAACAGTATCTATAAAAAGGAAAATAGAATATAACTAGATCGAGGGTGACTCCCAGACCTGTGGATGCCGACAGGTATATCTTGAAGTCTCCAAATCCGATGTCGACTCACTAGTGCCTGGACTGGTAAGAGGTACCTGGATCTGCACAAAATGATATGCGGAAGCGTAACATGAGTACACCACAATGGTATCCAGTAAGTTCCAAGCCTAACCTGGTAGAGTAGTGACGAGGTAAGGTTAAGACCCTACTAGAATAAATAAGAAAATTGAACAGGTATATGACAATGTAATAATGATAAACAATGGAAATGAGACAATGAATAGATATAACAAGAATAGCTACACTGAACTAAGGCAAATAAGGTATCATGGAAGAAAATAAGGAAATATTTGCCAAGAAAACACCACACCCAAAATACAAGTAATGTAATAGAAAAGTAGCAACAAGAAACCTTACTGAGGTACCGCCTCGTAGTCTCACGTCACAAAACAAATCACAAAATTTTCTTATATCGCCGCAGGAGCCTTGCATTTAGTTTTAAAATACATTTTTTCGAAATAGCTTCCTGTGTTTTAGCCCACCTTATCACACCGTGTGGCTTCAAATAATTCCAATACTAGCAACACGTGTATCAAGCCCACCTTATCTCACCGCATACGTTTCAACCCCAATCCTTATACCACCGCATGCGTAGCAATATCACAACGTATCACAAATCGCACCTCAAGTGCCCAATATCACAACTTGCAAAAGAAGTCAACAATAATAGTGTTTTCACAATAAATAGCCTATAGATGAACCACAATATGCACAAGAGTCTCAACAATAACAACTGAAAGTGAATAACTCAACAAGAATGGTATTTTACAACTTTACAACTTTGCCTTAATATGAATCACGACCTTTATAACTCAATACGAATTTCAACAATAAGATATTCCAAGAAATCACAACTACAAGTAAAGAACTCAACGATTAAATAGTGAATAAGGAATAGAGAAAACAATAACTTCAAATAAACATGTAAAGATAATTAACAAGTAGAAGATAAGACAAGTAAAGCATGGGAAGATAGACTTATCATGATGAATATAACATATTATTGTTGTCACACCTCCTTTTTACCCTCCAAAAGATATGTATTATGGATTGTTGTGGGTTAAAGAGTTTTTCCAATTAAAGTGACAAATTTGAATAGGGATTATTTTATTTAAAGAGTCGCCACTTGGAATTGATTTTTTGGGTGTTCCAAGTCACCTTTTATTTGAATCCCTAGTCAAAGAAAGGTTTGACTCTATTATTATTGGTCTGCAAAAACAAAGTACGGGTAAGGAATTCTATTAACCGGTTAGAAGGTGTAAGGTATTCCCCGAGTCCCGTGTTTCTAGAACGGTCTCTTTATTGATTACAACTTGGCTTGAATTAATTTTGAGTAAACTGTGATTTATTAGTTTCCATGCTTTATCTATCCGCTTTTAATTATTAAAATATGGAATTATCTTTGAAATGAATCACATGTGTGAATCCGTTTTGTTTATTGTGCCAAAATCATTCCACGCGTATGTGTACACAACTAATAACATTTTATTATATTTAGATTGTTTTGACCAAAGTTGCGCGAACACATACTTCGGTTTTAATTTTGAAAATCACAATTATGCCACACGAACGTATACATAATCGTGATAAACTAATTAAAAGAGCGCCTAAAGTACTCTAACGATGTTCATTATTCTTCCTAAACTTTGAGATTATTGTGAGATCATGAATTTTGGAATTACTTGTGGAAGAAGTGTATGATTATAGATATTTGAATAAATAAATCATCATATACCAATACTCTATAGCCCAATAATTGAAGCCCAAACTTATTAGGGTCCAAATCTTCCAAACTTTAAAGCAAGTTTGAATACCATATTTCCAGAAATATAATTAAGCTATAACTTTTAAGGACTAATTTGCATAATTATTTATAAAGTTTAAAGGTAAATAAATAAAATCACATGAAATAAGATTAAAAGAATAGAGGAAAGAATAAATCTTTAATGCAAAATATCCAATTAAATGAGTTTCCAAGAAAAGCTACAGTAACTCAGACGAACGTCGAACAAGCATAAGCGAAGAAGAACATCAAAGCTAGTGAACGGAGCTCCAACGGAATTCTCAACCTCGACTATCGACTCCACTGTTTGGCGTGTGAAAAGGGATATTTTGAAGTATTTTTTTGTTGGGTTTTGGGCGATGAATTGCTGGAATTTTTGAAAGAAAAACGAAGAAAGAATGACACAAGTAGAAATTCCTTTAGCGTATAAGAAGAAAAACAATTTCTCTCAATTCTCCCCTCTCTCCTTTTTTTTTTCTCTCCTTCTCTCCCATTTCTCTTCTATTTATAGAAAAACAATTCTGAATTTTTTTCAGATGTTTTTTATTATTTTATTATATTTTTAATTAAAAAGAATTCCCACTTCTCATTTTTCTTATTTTAAAAAAAAAACTAATTCCCCACTTTCCTTTACTTTTATTTTTTTAATTTCCCACTTTTTGTACTTTACTTTTTCAATTTCTCACTTGTTTTACTTTTATTCTTTTAATTCTCCACTTATTTTACTTTCTTTATTTTTAATTTCCACTTCTTTTACTTTTTTTTTTAATTTTCACTTTCTTTTACTTTTAAAAAAAAAACAATTTCAGCTACTTTTACTTTTATATTTTAAGTCCAACTTTCTTTTACTTTTCATTTTTTTTTAAATTTTCACATTCTTTTACTTTTATTTTTTATTTTCCACTTTCTTTTACTTTTTAAAAAATAATAATTTCCAACTACTTTTACTTTTACTTTTTTATTCCATACTTTTAATTTTCCTATTATTTTAGTCTCATCCGAAAATAAAAAAAATATTTAATTTTTTCGGTTTTATTATTATTATTATTATTATTATTATTATTATTTTAAAATAAAGATAAAAAATAAAAAAATACTAATAGTAATAATTTGACCTTTTAAATTATTTTTAATTCTTACCCTATATAAAAAAAATGTAACAAAGCTAAAAAATATATATATTAAATTTATAAAATATTTAATAGTAGAAGGTTGTAAAAATTCAAATATAGTCAAAAATTAATTGATCACAGCTGCCCCTCTTTGCTTGAAAACATGAAGAATTTTCAGGCAAAGACTAGGTGAGCCATGTGACTTATTTTTGATCAAACCGTTATTCAAAAGGGAAAGAAAATAAAAGATAGGTTGCAACCGAGTCCTGATTTTGGACATCCTACATATCTCGGGTTATAGGGAAATCAGGTCACGTGTAGCTCAAGGAGAATGGTGGAATGATGAGATGAGGATTCGAGTGAGGTTCCGTCGAGGCTCCGGTCCGCGGTCCTGCTATAATAAAAATAAAAAGAAACTAAACAAGCCTATCAGCTATGAGTTACAAGATTCCTATCTATTAGTCTTCTGAAATTTGATCTTGAGTCTTGACTGGTTCTTCATACAGACTCTGATCTAAACCTTGATGCTGGCTAGCTGTAGGTGCTAGTTCATTGTTCTATAGCTTCTTCTAATCAAAACAGAACTCCAATGCTCGTGGCTTCAGTCATGTCTTGAGTATTTCACATCTTTTCAACTGCTTTTGCATTTTGGATTCACTTATTTTTTTCTTTTATTTTATTTTGAATTGAGACTTCTTCTTTTGGTCATCTCGAACCACTGTGCCTCAAGGTAAAACCTACTCAGACACCAAAACAAACAAACAAATAATATTTTTCTGCCCCAGTTTACACGAGGAAATTTTCGTGAGTTATTGCAACAAAATTCTAAGCTACTTCTTAATTGAAAGCAATAAAAGATCGGGAATGGTGTACCCCCCCCCCCCAAAAAAAAGACTAGGGAATGGAGACCCTATGTCTAAAATGAAAGAAACTAGGGAGTGGATTCCCTATATTAGAAAAGCGACTAGGGATTGGTGTACCCTGATACTAGTAAGGAAATGTAACCAGGGGTTAGCACTTTGTATTACGGAAAAATAATGTAATCAAGGGTTGATACCCTGTATTACTGAAAAGAATATAGTCATAGGATGGCATCTTGTATTACTGAAAGGAATGTAACCAGGGGATGACACCCTGTATTACGAAAAAGAAATGTAACCAGGGGTTGGTGCCCTGTATTACTGAAATGAAAATGAATCCCCTAGGCGAAAAGGTTCTACCTAGGTTAAACTGCGAAAAGTGAGCCTGGGCGAAGAGTATTTTTACCCGGAACTATGAGCTGGATCCCACTAGGCAAAAAGTTTCTACCTGGGTTAAGCTACGTAAAACAACCTGAGCGAAGAGTATTTCTACCCGGAACTATGAGCTGGACCCTCTAGGCGAAAATGTTCTACCTGGGTTAAGATACAAAAAACAACCCGAGGGAAGAGTACTTCTACTCGGAACTATGAGCTGGATCCCCTTAGGCAAAAAGGTTTTACCTGGGTTGAGCTACTAAAACAACCTGAGCGAAGAGTACTTCTACCCGGAACTATGAGCTGGATCCCCCTAGGCGAAAAGGTTCTACCTGGGTTAAGCTACGAAAAACAACTTGAGCGAAGAGTACTTCTACCTGGAACAATGAGCTGGATCCCCCTAGGCGAAAAGGTTCTACCTGGGTTAAGCTACGAAAAACAGCCTGGGCGAAGAGTACTTCTACCCGGAACTATGGGCTAGATCCCCCTAGGAGAAAAAGGTTCTACCTGAGTTAAGCTACGAAAAACAGCCTGGGCGAAGGGTTCTTCTACCCGGAACTATGAGCTGGATCCCCCTAGGCAAAAATGATCTACATGGGTTAAGTTGCAAAAAATAAGTTTGGGCGAAAAGTACATCTACCTGGAACTATGAGCTGGATCCCCCTAGGTGAAAAGTTTCTACCTAGGTTAAGCTACAAAAAATAAGCCTAGGCGAAGAGTAATTCTACCTGGAACTATGAGCTAGATCCCCCTTGGTGAAAAGGTTCCACCTGGGTTAAGCAACGAAAAATAAGCCTAGGCGAAAAGTACTTTTATCCGGAACTATGAGCTGGATCCCCCTAGGGAAAAGGTTCTACCTGGGTTAAGATACAAAAAATAAGCCTAGGCGAAGAGTACTTCAACCCGGAACTATGAGTTGGATCCCCCTAAACGAATAGGTTCTACCTGGGTTAAGCTTCGAAAAATGGGAAGTATAAAAAGTAGTGATGCATGATGAAAAATAAAAGAAAAGTGGAGATTTTGAGGAACTTACCTTTGGTGACATTCGGCCTTTGAGAATTGCCGTTCTGCACTGCTTTGTTCCACTTTAAACAAAGAAAAATTGTGAGTTTTAAAAGTGGTGGTCGGTTTGTGGCCTTGATGTCTTTGGCAGCTTGGCTTTGTGCCTATCTTCTTTTGATGATGATTTCAACCTGCCACTAGATGTTTCATGAATACCACTTGCATTTCTGGTCCCGGAGAGCCTTTGAATTTTCAAACCTTTACATGATGGTTGGTCGCGTGGGACTTAACCTTTTCAACTTTATTTTACCTTTGTGGAATTTTACTTTCGACTTCTTTTCTCCAAAACATTCAATTTTAAAGCATTGAGGAACCTTTAGCTTTTCAAACTTTGCCAAAATGGTTAGCCACTTGGGACATAACCTATTCAACTTCATTTTGCCTTGTAGGAACTTTCAATCTGATTTTCTCCTTTCTAGAGTTTTTGTTTTCAAAGCATCAGCCACCATGGCCAATCCGGATTGACTTGATGCCCCTGCCAAGGCTGGGTGCCTCTTGAATATTAGCTTGTATCAAACAAAAGACCTGTAAATTACTCTTGCTATCCCTTCTTTGCCTTAGTTTTGGAACAGAGTTAGATCGAAAAGAACAACAAACAATGGAATGGACAATGAATTTAGACAAGAGATATCCCTTTCGGGTGAAGGAAAGGACTTATCTGGAGTATATGCGGACTTTAATGAACATGACATGCCTTTTGGACTGGATGCCCGATCTGTGTCCACTGTGCGACTCTTAGAAATTAATCATAATTTTTGCCTTGAAACCGAGAAACCTTGCCTAGGACTGTATCAATGCCAATGGGTGTGAGGATCCACTTTTCGATTAGTGGCGCCCTTTGCGGG
Source organism: Nicotiana tomentosiformis (assembly GCF_000390325.3). NCBI lineage: Eukaryota > Viridiplantae > Streptophyta > Magnoliopsida > Solanales > Solanaceae > Nicotiana > Nicotiana tomentosiformis. The sequence continues at coordinate 74,135,951 of NC_090820.1, read as the reverse complement.
TTTTCACCAACTGACCTCTCTCATTTCTCTTCTCGCCATCACCTTATAGTGCTCTTTGCGAGTTTTAACTAACAAGACTCTCATTTTGGTTTCTTTACTCACCATTGCCTTACAGTGCCCGTGAGGGTTTTCACCAATAAGACTCTCTTATTTTATTTCTCTCATTTGGTTGTATCATATCCAAGTAACTGTATCCTCCAATTCTTGAACATTCTCGTTGATTGATCGGAAGGATTTGAAAAGGATTTGGGTAAAAATAATTTGGATTGAATTACAACTTTGGAACCTTTTAGGCGAAACCATCGCCGAACCAATTGTAACATCTTCCCTAGTTTCAATTTTTTTTTTGGGAATGTGGATTTTTATGTTGGTGTGACTGAACCCCAGAGAGAGGTTGCCTACGTATCCTTTCAGAATCAAGTCGAACGTAGTTCAAGTACATGAATTGTTTTGATTTTTGTTTTCTTTTCTTTTTTCTTCTGTTTTCTCTTCTTTCTTTCTTTTGTCTTCTTTGTTTTGTTTTACTTCTCTTTTTTCTTTTTTTAAAATAACATCTTCAGGTTCCAAAGAGGGTAATCAAAGAAAGGTAACCGACTCAAAGGGGTTAGCAAAAGGGTTAATGATGTTTGGATAGCGAGAATGAAAGCCTTCATCATCCCAATAAGAGAACATTAATGCCATATAGAGAGTAAAACATAGTATCTTTTGACGGCATCCGCGTTGACAGTTGTTTCAGGAACATTTCTTTTGATCCTTCCTAGGTACTATGCTCTCTTTTGCAGTACTCTCGTTACAATATATGGACCTTTCCAATTTGGAGCCAATTTTCCTTTAGTTGTTTCGATTCTCTGTTTTATTTCCTTAAACTTATCTTCATTGCATTCTGATTCTTGATTCATTATTTCGAAGTCTGACAGCATTTTAGGATCTGGGCATGAAGTCCGTAAGCATGTCATGTTACTAAAATCTGCATTAACAAAACTGAAAAGAGAATAAGGAAGGTGACAAGATTAAGAAAAGAGACATTCCTGTACAATAAAATATTAATTTCATTTGATTTGATTTTTTTAAAAATTTTAAAGATAGAAGGGTTTACATCAGAAAGTAAGACAATAAAAGTAAAACGTCCGGATTACACCCTGAAATAATCCAGACGCAGAAAAGATAGCAAAACCGGCTCATGAAACTCCCATCCGACAGAGAACTTTTCAAGTTTGGCGCCCGTTTTTAGGTTTCTCTTCTGCCGCGGCAACGGCTACTGTGGCTTTCAGTGCTGGATCAAATTCCTCATCTTCACAGATCATTCCGACTACTGGCCCATTGGTGTGAGTAGGCAGAGGATTGTTCATCATATTAGGGGTCTCTTCATCCCTAAGCATTATTGCCTTGACCTCGATGAGGTCTTCCACTGCTCTCTTAAAAGTCAAACAGTCTTCCGTAGCATGTCCCACTGCTCAAGAGTGGTATTAACATCTAACATTAGCCCGGTGCGAGGGGGACTCAGGGTATGGCCGGTTCGGGGCTACTTGCTGCAGTAGACCTAACCTCACTAGCTTTTGGAACATGCTCGAATATGATTCACCAACATGGGCGAACTGATTGCTTCTGGGGAGGCTCTTTTTTTCTTTTTCTTTTTCTTTTTTATTTGAATTTTTTTTTTGAATTTTTTTTCATATCTTGATTTCTTTTTCTTTCTCTTTTTGTTGTTTTTCGCTCTTTGTTTTTCTCGGTTATTGTTTTGTCACTCTTTTCTTTCTTTTTCACTCAATTTTTTTTTTGGTTTATTTTTTCACTCAATTTGTTTATGGCTATGATCGAATCCGATAGGGATTGCCTATGTATTATGACGCCGCATGAATCAGAACATTACGTAGTTCAGAAAAATCAGGAATAAAGTAAAATAAACTGACTCTTTTTTTTTACTCATAGACAAATAATCCCATAAAAGCTGCTAACAAGGAAAAATATTTATAATTTCTTTTTGTTGAAAGAAAACTTCTAAAGACAGATTTTTTAAATATATTTTGCTTTTTTTTTTTGGAATCTTCGAAAGAAATACTTTTTCAAAAAAGAAAGAAAATATTTTGAATTTTGTTTTGTAAATTTAAAAAGACAGAAAATAGTTTTTGGATTTTGATTTTTTTTTGAATTTTGGGATAAAGACCTTTTTTTGTTTTTAAAAAAAGAACAAAATATTTTTGGAATTTTGGATTTGACGTCTCAAAGAAAGATTTCTAAAGAAGGAATTAAAGATTTTTTTTTTCGATTTTTGAAAATTGGGGGTCGGAACCGATGAGGTTTACCTACGTATCTCACATCCGGTGAGAATCAGACCCGTGTAGTTCAGTCTGTTTTGATAGAATAGGGGAAATATAACAGTTGAAAATTTTGGCTCAATTTGAAATGCCTTTTTTTTTCAAACTTTGGGCAGAGTTTCGGGATTTTTCAAATACCGTGACTTTTGGAAACCGGATGAATTTTCTCTCTCCTACCTCTCACTCTTGATTTTCTCAATTTTCTTTTCTTATTCTAGAAGTCGGTCAACATGCAAATCAGATCAAACAAAATGGACAAGTAGCACGTAGGATGCATTAGGATGGTCTTTTATTTTGGGTACACCTGTCCTAAAGGACCTAACCCCTGTGTTGAGTCCCCAAAGTCAAATGCACGTGATGCAAACAAACGTACCTACTAGGGATCCGGCATGAGGTTTGTTCTTCTACGTTTAAATCCTGGTGGAGAAGGTATCTAGACTGGCTTACTCAAGCGGACAATTCGAGCCGAGGAGGGTCAGCGTACTAGTAGCATTGCTTTCCGGCTTAGCTGTTGGTGCTCCCCGCCTAAAATATATTTGACTAAAATCCTTCACCGGGTGACAAGCACCTCGTCTATCTCAAAGAAAGCGGTCTATGTCAAGAAAATGCCCAATTTAAATTCAAGAAGACTTAGAGGTGTGCGAGAGAAGATAGTTTATATGTACAGTTCAACAATATCAAAGTGGTAAAAAACGGACAAATAGCATATTAGGCCCAAATAAATCACATTATATACAAAAATTAATAAAGCCAAATAAAGTCAATGTACAAGCTCGAATTCTTGAGAATTCCCCAGCAAAGTCACCAGAGCAGTCACACCTCTTTTTACCCCCCCCCCCCTCTTCCAAAAGATATGTATTATGCATTGTTGTGGGTTAAAGAGTTTTTCCAATTAAAGTGACAAATTTGAAAAGGGATTATTTTATTTACAGAATCACTACTTGGAATTGATTTTTTGGGTATTCCAAGTCACCTTTTATTTGAATCCCTAGTCAAAGGAAGGTTTGACTCTATTATTATTGGTCTGCAAAAATAAAGTTCAGGTAAGGAATTCTATTGACCGGGGAGAAGGTGTAAGGCATTCCCCGAGTCCCGTATTTCTAGCACGGTCTCTTTATTGACTACAACTTGACTTGAATTAATTTTGGATAAGCTGTGATTTAGTGGTTTCCATGCTTTATCTATCCGCTTTTAATTATTAAAATATGAAATTATCTTTGAAACGAATCACGTGTATGAATCCGTTTTGTTTATTGCGCCAAAATCATGCCACACGTATATGTACACAACTAATAGCATTTTATTACATTAAGATTGTTTTGACCAAAGTTGCGCGAACACATACTTCGGTTTTCATTTTGAAAATCACAATTATGGCACACGAACGTATACATAATCGCGATAAACTAATTAAAAGCGCGCCTAAAGCACTCTAACGATGTTCATTATTCTTACTAAACTTTGAGATTATTGTGAGGTCATGAATTATGGAATTACTTGTGGAAGAAGTGTATGATTATAGATATTTGAATAAATAAACCATCATATACCAATACCCTATAGCCCAACAATTGAAGCCCAAACTTATTAGGGTCCAAATCTTCCAAACTTTTAAGCAAGTTTGAATACCATATTTCTAGAAACATAATTAAGCATATAGCTTTTAAGGACTAATTTGCATAATTATTTATAAAGTTTACTGGCAAATAAATAAAATCACATGAAATAAGATTAAAAGAATAGAGGAAAGAATAAACCTTTAATGCAAAATTTCCAATTAAATGAGTTTCCAAGAAAAGGTAGTAACTCAGACGAACGTCGAACAAGCATAAGCGAAGAAGAACATCAAAGCTAGTGAACGGAGCTCCAACGGAATTCTCGACCTCGACTATCGACTCCACTGTTTGGCGTGTGAAAAGGGATGTTTTGAAGTATTTTTTTTGCTGGGTTTTGGGCAATGAATTGATGGAGTTTTTGAAAGAAAGACGAAGAAAGAATGACACAAGTATAAATTCCTTTAGCGTATAAGAAGAAAAATAATTTCTCTCAATTCCGTTCTCTTTCCTTTTTTTTTTCACCTTCTCTCCCATTTCTCTTCTATTTATAGAAAACAAATTTGGATTTTTTTTTTCAGATTTGTTTTATTATTTTATTATTTTTTAATTAAAAAGAATTCACACTTTTCATTTTTCTTATTTTTTTAAAAATAATTCCCCACTTTCCTTTACTTTTATTTTTTAATTTCCCAGTTTCTTTTACTTTACTTTTTTAATTTTCCACTTTTTTTTACTTTTATTTTATTAATTTTTCACTTATTTTACTTTTCTTTTCTTAATTTCCACTTATTTTACTTTTTTTTAAATTTCCAGTTTCTTTTACTTTAAAAAAAAATTATTCATCTACCTTTACTTTTATTTTTTAATTCCAAATTTCTTTTACTTTTCATTTTTTTTAAATTTCCACATTCTTTTACTTTTATTTTTTAATTTTCCACTTTATTTTACCTTTTTTTTAAAATAATTTTCACCTACTTTTTCTTTTACTTTATTATTCCATACTTTTAATTTTCCTATTATTTTATTTCCATCCGAAAATTTTAAAAACAATATTTAATATTTTCAGTTTTTTTATTATTTGTTTTTAAAAATAAATATAAAAAATAAAAATAATATTAATAGTAATAATTTGACCTTTAAATTATTTTTAATTCTTACCCTATATATAAAACAAATGTAACAAAGCTAAAAAAATATATATTAAATTTCTAAAATATTTAATAATAGAATGTGATAAAAATTCAAATATAGTTAAAAATTAGGTGCTCACAATGGTAACTTACTTAAAGGCATGAAAGGAATCTACATAGCTAAAACCGGTAAATTACCACATTTAGCCCTTGTACACACTCGTCACCTTGTGTACACGGCTTCCACATATCACAATTAACACACAACAACACCAATCCTAAGGGGTAATTCTCCCACACAAAGTTAGGCAAGACACTTACCTCAAAACACTCTAACTCAATCCACTAGTAAGAATTTTCCTCGATTATCCAATTCCGAACGGCTCGAATCTAGTCAAAACAACTTCATACCATAAATATAAACTATAGGAACCTATTCCGAACATTAAAGTTGCAATATTTACGGAAAAACAAAAAGTCAACTCAAAACGTCAACATCGGACATGTATCTCGGAACCCGACCAAATTTACAAAATCCAAACACCCATTCGATAATGAATCCAACCATACGAGAATTACTCAAATCCGACTTCAAATTGCCTTTCAAATCCCAAAAATTTAGTCTAAGAAGTTTTCATAATTTTCTCCAAATTTCCAACTCAAATCACCAATTAAATGATGAAAATAACAATGGATTTATGTAATATAGCCAAATCTGGGTTAAAATCACTTACCCCGATGATTTCCTTGAAACTCCCTCTAAATATCATCACAAACCGAGCTCTCTAGGTCCAAAAGATGACAATGAAAATAAACCCTCAAAGAACCCTTTTTCTGCTCAGCGATTTTGTATCTGTGGGCTCACTGTCACATCCGCGATGCCGTACCTGTGGAAAATCCATCTTAGGTGCGGTTCCTACTAGGATTAGAAAATTTCGCTTCTACGGACCAAATCGCGCACCTGCATGTCCGTTCCTGTGGAAATTGGGCGCATCTGCGCACTCGCTCTTGTAGAAGGGCCTCCGCTTATGCGACCCCAGGCCTGGCTAGCCTTTTCCGCATCTGCGACCAATTCCACGCACCTACGTGTCCGCACCTGCGGCCAATCCCTCCGCAGGTGCGATGACACCAGAGCAGCAACATGTTCAACCAATCAACCAAAGTCCAAAATTATTTCAAATTCCATTGGAATCACACCCAGGGCCACCGGGACCCCGTTGGAATATACTAACAAGTTCCAAAATACATAATGGACCTACTCGATGCCTAAAATCACATCAAACAACATCGATTCAACATATCGCAATCCAATTCAAGCCTCTCGAAACTATGAATATCCGACTTCCAAAACTAACGCTGAATTATACCAAAACAACTTCGATTGATCTCAAAATTTGCACCCAAGTAATAAATAACATGACAAACCTATTTCAACTTCCGGAATCGGAATCTGACCCCAATATCAATAAAGTTAATCTCCCGATCAAACTTCTCAACCTTCCAAACCTTCAACTTTCTATCTTTCGCCAATTCAAGCCGAAATGACCTACATACCTCCAAATCAACATCTGAACACGCTCCTAAGTCCAAAATCATTATACAGAGCTATTAGAACAGCCAAAAACTCAATTTTGAAGTTATATATATAAAAGTGAAACTATGGTCAACTCTTTCAGCTTAAACTTCCAACTTAGCGACTATGTATCCCATTTCACTCTGAAACTCACCCGAACAAAAACCAAATACTCCCGAAAAGTCACATGACCATAATAAGACATATATGAGGTAATAAATAGGCGATCAAGGCTAAAATACTCAAAAAATTAGTCGGGTTGTTACATGTACAATGAAGCCCTATGGACGGTCTATGAATGCATAGGTGCATAATGAAGGTTGGTATAGACGATCTCAGTTGCACGCATAGCCACACCTCAGTATTATGATCCTTATAGACGGTCTACTATGTTACGTGTACGACCTACTGGTTATTAATGTTTATGAGTGAGCCTTATGGACGGTCTCTTATGAAACGCGCAAGTGCTACTTTTATGTTTCAGTGTAGCCCTAGAGATGTTTCATTTGTCTGAGGTAAGTTTTCAGATTTTAGGTATGATGGCTAGAAGAATGTTATAGATAAAGTTCCATAATATGATGGTTTCCAATACAGATAGAATATGGGAACAAATTCAGGTATATCATGACATGAATTAAATGTTTATACGACAGTCGTGACATTAGATGTTCTCAGCCAACATAGGCTTCCCTTTTCAGTCTACATCATTTGTAAGGTAAGTCGAATAGTTCAATACTTAGATATGTTACGATTAGAATAAGGTAAGTATGATTCCTGGATTTCATTGACCCTTCATATTACTTTCAGTATATCATATATATATGTCAGTTCAGTTTTAATTCAGTTATTCATATGTTATCTTCCTTACATACTTAATACATTTCTCGTACTAATGTGCCATCGTTAGGAATTGCATTCATGCTTGCAGGTTCAGGTATCCAATTTAACGGGCTCTTATCATAGACGCAATTGATATCCAGTTAAGGATTGACGAAGCTCCATTTCATCTGGAGTACAACCAAGTATAGAGATTATCAGACTGTCCTATGTATATATACTTTTGGGTAGGTCATAGCCCACTCCCGACAATGTTTCAATGTCAAATAATCTTAGAAACTTTGTAGACGCATGTTCATTATGTACAGTATGTCGGGGGCCTTGACGGCCCGTGTGTATTTATGTTTTGAGTACGATGGTTTGCTGATACAACGTTTCCCCACTTACAATTAAACATTATGAATTGTGGCCATGTTGACCCATGATAGTTACAGAAAGAATGAGTTCAACCAAGTCGGCCTATGTATGTTCTAATTTTTGTCAAATGATCATGAGTTACAGAGTGGTTCGCTCGGGCCAGTATGGCGCCGGGTGCTAGCCACGCCTTCCTAGGTAGGGGCGTGACTTTAGGCAAGACATGGCGCTGCTCCACCTTACTGAGGACATGACCCTTGATAGGAAGATGTGGAGGTCGATGATTAGGGTAGAATGTTAGTAAGTGGTGGATAGTTTATCCTTTTCTTACCTGTAGTACTAGTAACACTTATGTCCCTTTATATTCTAAGATTTATATTACGTCATGTTGTTTAGTTTGCTTCAGTTATCATATTTCCCTGTTGTTATTATTTGGTATTACTTATTATTTTCTCCTTTCTTTTCTTCTCTCCCTTTTCGTGCTTTTCCTGCTCCTTCTTTTTTCTCCTCCTCTTCTTCTCCTTCTTCTTATTCTTATTCTTTTGAGCCGAGGGTCTATTGAAAATAATCTCCCTACCTTACTAGGTAGAGGTAAGGTCTGCAAACATACTACCCTCCCCGGACCCCATCCTGAATTTGTTGTTGTTGTTAGTTTAATATCTCCCTATCCAGTTCCAGAGTTCATCGGCGGAAATTAAAAGGTATTACCTTATCGGTCATCCTGTGACACCCCGATGAGAATATCAGCCGAAGTACTTAAAAGATACATGCCCCGATAAGAACGGGACAAATTGAAGTCAAAGCTGGGTACTTGCGCTTGTTGTAATATCAACTTGTGTTGTTGGCAATGTTAAGCATGAGTGAGCATGTTTGAGCTATTGTTCTTATATTAAGTTGTCGTTTAGGATGTAGTGGGATAGATTTCAATTGGTTTATTACTGAAGCTCATGCTTTATGCTGCTAATGGTAGGCTATTGAGAAGCTCGTGCTATTCTTTCATAATCTATAGTAATTAATCCCTAAAGGTAGAGGAATGATCAAAATTATTCTATTTTCTTATTAAAAAAAATAACATTTACCGGAAGATATTATTATAAGGGGTTATCGGTCCCATTCAAAAAATGAAGGGGTATTGTTTACCAATCATAAAAGGTTTGGATGGTTGAGTGAATTTTACTCAAAGGGAATTGGCAAAGCAACGAGTCATCTTAGACATTTATTCCAACTCGTGAAACTATAACACCATTTATAACAAGAGTCAATAAACAAGACCCATCAGGAAGTGGAGGAAAATCGATTAGCACTTGCTTGTCACGAGCCAAAATAGTGAATTCATTGCAGTAGAACAAGTTGTATCTTCAACAGATTGCTTTCCTCAACTTAAGCAAAGACTTGAGCAAATAGTTTATGAGTTACTGGATCAATTCCCACATTCACTAACTTTTTATTCAGCTGTGTGTTCTAGTAATTTTTGATATCATTATGTCTTCTCGCAGGTAATTGCTTTGCTATTAAAGACCACCCTAAACATACAAACCATGACTTGTTGGAGATCAAGCTCTTTCCTTTTCTTGATTGAGTGCGTTTGGTATGACACACCATTATTTTTCATGGAGAATATTACTCGTAGAAGATATTTTTATGGAACTATTTTTACGGTGTTTACTAGATGAGTGTTTTGACAAATGTGCAAAATACTAGAAAATAACTTATGAAAAATATTTTCCGGAACATAGACACTATACCTGTGACGATTTGATATGTCCTTTTGAGCACTGGCCTTTATTTTCGTGTTCCGAGACCTCCATTAGCCTCATTTGATATTTTTTGATTTGCGTGCATGGTCCCTATCATTTTTCGAAAAGTTTTTACGTAAAATTCTGAAGAAAAAATAAATTTTTAACTTAAAATGGGACTTGAGTTGACCACGGTCAACATTCTTGGTAAACAAACTCGGATCGGTGTTTTGATAATTCCGGTAAGTTCGTATGATGTTTTGGACTTGTACGCACTTTTGGTTGGGGTCCGGGGTGACCCGAGCGCATTTCGGTGCGTTATGTGGGAAATTGTGAAAATGAGTTTTCAAGTTGCAAAACATGCGTTTTGACGATCGAATCATGTTATTTGATGTTATTTTGATGCTTTATGGTAGCGAACAAGTTTATATGATATTATTACACTTGTGTGCATGTTGCTTTTGGATCCCGAGGGACTCGGGTGAGTTTTGGATATATTACGGATGAGTTTGGATGGTTTGAAGACTGCTGGTGCATTACTTGTTGTTAGTGTCTGTTGCAGATCTGGCAAATGCGAGGTCTGGCTTGCATTTGCGAGCCTCGCATTTTGCGATCAAGTGATCGGATTTGCAAGCATGGACTAGGGGATGGTCTTTAGCAATTATGAAAAAAGAGCCGCTTTTGTGAGGGTTGTTGTGTTTGCTTTTGCGACCGTGGCATCGCATTTGCGATGCAGTGCGATGTTGGGCAACTTCACATTTGCGAAGCTTGGCTCCCATATTCGAAGGGGGTGACCTTCGCAAATGCGAAGGTTATGTCGCATTTGTGACTTCTGGGCATCTGACGCACTGATCGCATTTGCGATCCGTGTGTCACATTTGCGGATAAGAGTTCGCAAATGTGACACCTGCAACTTAGTAAAAGAGGAAAAAATGAGACATAACTCATTTTACACCATTTCTCAATCCTAAACACTCTAGAGGCGATTTTTGAAGGACGTTTTCTTCCCAAATTCATTGGTAAACAACTTTAATCCACTTTCTTTTAATTCCGCATTACTTTTCATGAGTTTTTAACATCAAAACTAGGATTTCTATGGTAGAAATTAGGGATTTGGGTAGAATTTAAGGATTTTATAAAATTGCGATTTAGACCTCAAATTGAGGTCGAACTTCGAAATAAAACACATAACCGGGCTTGAGGGTGAATGGGTAATCGAATTTTGGTCCGGATCTCAGATTTTGACCAAGCGGTCCTGGGGTTGACTTTTGTTGACTTTTTCAAATTCATTAAAGATTGAACCTTTTTCCTCTCTGGGTAGTTTCTAAAGTTTATTTTGAATTGTTTGACCGATATTTGCCTAGATTCGGTTGGTTTGGAGTCTTGTTCGAAAGGCAAGGTCGTGGTTGGTTGATTGATTTGGTTGTGGAGTGAGGTAAGTGTCATGTCTAACCTTGACTTGAGAGAATTAGGACTTGTTGGTCTATTTATTGTGTGAATTAAGTAGGAAAACGACGTATATGCGAGGTGATGGGTGTATATGCGCCGTCATAGGGATAAAGCATATGGGATTAGGCTATTTACTTCCATGTCTTCATTTATTTTATGTTATCTCTTGTTACATGCTTTAGTTGCTACGTGTTCTTACTTGTTATCCATGCTTTTCTTATTATTTGTTATTTAATTTTTACTTGTTTCGATTTGTTCATTTCTCACTCAATATTTGCTTACCTGCTACATGCTTTTATTTGCATTAATTATATATTTTTGTTGTCTTATGTTTCATTTGCTTTTATTGTCTTTATATTACTTGAAGCACTTTATTATGTCATTCCATTTATGTGAGCTATTTAGCTATTTCGGTACTAATATTTTGTCAAGGTTTGGAATTACGAAGCATTGACTATTCTCTGTTTGTACTGGTAGTTTCTTATTGTTCCGCACATTTCATGTTTCTTTTGTGTTGATATATCGTAAATAGTGGTTTTGTGTTGTTTATGTTAATGAATTGATGTGGGGATTGGGTTGCGCACCACAACGGTATTGAAATGAGTTGATAGTAGGGGATTGAGTTGTACACTGCAACAGATAATGATATAATATGTTAATAAGATCGTGTTGCACGCCGCAATAAGGTATTATATTAATTATTGGGATCGGGTTGCGCTCCACAACAGAGTTGATGAGTTGTAGTTGTTTGTAATTGTAAACTTTCACCTAGATATTGTGATATAAGAATTAAGATCATGTTATTCTGGGGCCCTCTGGTAATTGACCTACAGGTCCGTTTATATGAGTTTACTACTTTATCTACCTTTCCGTATTGTGTTATTATTATTCGTGCAGGTTTATTGTGAGTGTCTTGTCATAACCTCGTCACTACTTCGTCGAGGTTAGGTTCGGCATTTACAGAGTACATAGGATCGGTTATACTCATGATACACTTCATGATACACTTCGACCAATACTAAGTCCGATCAAGATCAAACCAAGAGATAAGAGCCGTTACAATAACACTAAGAGAGAATCTCGAAGGAAATTAGGGAAAAACTAATCTATCATGGGATCCCCACTATATATTTTTAATTATATCGAAAGTAGGATTCCTCCACTATAAAAGGGATAGCTACTATTTCTGTAAAGGCATCTAATATTAAGGCATTGCTTCACTCTCATATTATTGATATTTAGAGAGAAAAATATACTGATATTCATATAGAGATTATCCTCTTTTGGGTTTTATGTATTGATTCGTCTTGCTTGTTCATAAACCATTTTCCACTCAGTATGATTTGTATTTCATTCTTTATACAGTCAATACTCACTATATTTCTACTTACTTTCCGATTTGTGCCAAGTTATACCACGTATCCTTAGAACTACGTATAAATTCAACTCTATCCGTTTTTCGGGTAAACAGTTTGGCGCCCACCATGAGGCTAAGGATAACTGTGGTTATTTGGTAAGAATCTCTGCAAAACACACCATTTTACGCTTGCTGTAGGAAGTATCTTTGATTTCAGGTTGGAAACGCCGAATTCTCAATTAATGGCCCTACCTATCGACAACGAAGTTGGCCTTCAAGATGAGAACAACAACTTAAAACCCGGAGGTGGAAGGCCACTCGTCGACCCCCGTTGGAGCTCGGGTCGAGGAGCCAATAGACGTTAATTCATATGCGTCCATCGAGGCGAACCAATGTTCCGACCCTAAAAATAGCATTCATGGTGGAACTCGGTCTGCAGCTCGAAATACCAAAAACACCGAGGAAAACAGAATCAACTTGCATATGATTTTCGAAATGTTACAAGCTCAACAAGTAGCAATAGCCCAATTGAAGAGCCAAACTCAGGCACCGACCAGACTTGATCCCAGTCTACCCGAAGAAGTCACCCACAAAATGGGGCCAGCTATAGTAAGGTCAAATGAGCAAAAATTGGGTACTAATCCCGAAATTGTTAAGATGTTTCAAGAACTGACAAAACAAATAGAGTCAGGAGAAAGGAGGATCGAAGCAAACGACAAAAAAGTGGAAACGTATAACTCCATGGTTGATCAGATCCCGGGGGAACCTCCGATATTGAAGGGCTTAGATTCCAAAAAAATTATACAAAAGCCTTTCCCCCCGAGCGCGGCTCCTAAACCGATCCTAAAGAAGTTTCGCATGCCCGAAATTCTCAAATATAATGGAATGACCGACCCCAACAAATATGTCACCTCTTACACATATGCCACTAAAGGGAACGATCTAGAGGACGATGAGATCGAATCTGTATTATTGAAAATATTCGGTGAAATTCTGTCAAAGGGAGCATTGATCTGGTATCATAATTTACCTTGTAACTCTATCGATTCTTTTGCTATGCTTGCAGATTGTTTCATAAAAGCACACGCTAGAGCCATAAAAGTGGAGACAAGGAAGTCGGACCTTTTCAAGGTAAGACAAAAGGACAATGAGATGCTGAGAGAATTCGTATATCGTTTTCAAACGGAACAAATGGATCTACCACCGGTCACTGACGATTGGAGTGTACAAGCTTTCACTCAAGGACTGAACGAGCGGACTCGATGGCTTCACGACAGTTGCAACAGAACTTGATCGAGTACCCAGCTATAACTTAGGCCGATGTACACAATCGATATCAATCGAAGATTAGAGTTGAAGACACCCAATAGGGGTCTAGGTCCGTTATTAAAAGAGACATCGACCGAGAACCGAGGTCGAACAAGGATCGATATCGGTTGTATAATGGAGATCGTAGGGGTAGAGAACCTTCACACAACCCCGTACGAGGCGAAAGGAAAAGTGATCGAGGCCAAGAGTCTCGGGGGCTGATGAACAGTAATAGGTTCGACAAGCATACCGGACCTAAAGAAGCACCACGGTTACCAGAGTATAACTTCAACATCGATGCATCCGCCATTGTGTCGGCTATCGGATGCATCGAATATACTAAATGGCATCGACATCTGCAGACCAATCCTGCCTAGAGGAATCCCAATCAAATGTACGAATATCATGGCACTCATGGCCACAGAACGGAAGATTGCAGGCAACTGAGAGAAGAGGTGGCCCGGTTATTCAATAAAGGGCACCTTCGAGAATTTTTAAGTGACAGGGCCAAAAACCATATCAAAAACAGGAATTTCAGTAGGCAAAATGAACAGGAAGAGCCACAACACATCATCCACATGATCATCGGTGGGATCGATATCCCTCAGGGGCCGGTGCTTAAACGCACTAAGATGCCGGTTATAAGAGAGAAGCAACCTCAAACTCAGGGTTACGCACCATAGGAACCCTGTCCTTTAATGATGAAGATGCAGAAGGAGTTAATTGTACCCATAGGAACCTATAACATCATATAAGAGAGAAGCAACCTCACAACAATGCACTGGTAATATCTATACTTATGAATAAAACTAAAGTTAAACATGTGTTAATTGATCCAGGTAGCTCGGCCAACATTATTAGATCGAAGGCTGTAGAGCAACTCGGTCTATAGGACTAGGTCATGCTCGCAACCTTGGTTCTAAATGGATTCAATATGGCATGTGAAACCACTAAGGGCGAAATAATCCTGCCAGTTAACAAGGACGGGACCATCCAAGAAATGAAGTTCCACGTGATCGAAGGCGATATGAGATACAACGCCATGTTCGAAAGACCGTGGACCCATAATATGAGGGTTGTACCCTCAACCCTCCACCAGGTTTTGAAGTTCCCAACATCGGAGGGAATCAAAACGGTCTACGGGGAGCAACCGATCGCAAAAGAAATGTTTACCATCGATGAAGTGATTCCTATATCATCATTATCATCTGCAAAAGGATCGGATTTGAAGGGGAACGGAATACCAAATAGCAATCACAAACATCAGCTTCAACCCAATAGAAGACTAACGAAGATGATGAGCATGGGGTCCCTCGATCCTTTATGGCCCCTGATGATTCCGATGCTACCTAATCAATAGTCAAAGAACTGGAGCAAGTCATACTAATCGAATATCTCCCCGAACGAAAGGTATACCTGGGCACGGGGTTAGATCCCAAGCTCAGGAGAAAGCTTATTCAATTTCTTATAGCTAACATAGACTGTTTTGCTTGGTCCCATCTTGGCATGACAGGGATCCCACCGGGAATCACCACTCATAAGCTAAGCTTGGACCCAAAGTTCCACCCGGTAAAACAAAAAAGAAGGCTCCTGTCTGAGGTCAAACATGCTTTCATCAAAGACGAGGTAACCAAACTCCTTAAAATAAGGTCCATTCAGGAAGTAAAATACCCTGAGTGGCTAGCAAATGTGGTGGTAGTCCCAAAGAAGAGGAACAAGTTTTGAATGTGTATATATTACAAAGATCTGAATAAAGCATGCCCTAAGGATTCTTTTCCTTTTCCTAATATCGATCGTATGATCGATTCTACTGTCGGCCACGAGACTCTCATCTTTCTCGAAGCCTATTCCGGGTACAATCAAATACAGATGAACCCGGAGGATCAGGAAAAGACCTCATTTATCACTAAGTACGAGAATTACTGTTATAATGTAATGCCTTTCAGTCTAAAAAATGATGGTGCAACTTATCAACGCCTAGTAAACAGAATGTTCGAAAAGCAAATAGGAAAATCAATGGAGGTTTATATTGATGACATGTTAGTTAAATCACTGCGAGCAGAGGACCATTTAAAGCATTTGGAGGAAACTTTTGACATACAAAGGGAGTACAATATGAAGCTCAATCCCGAAAAATGTGCTTTCGCGGTTGGCTCGGGCAAATTTCTCGGTTTCATGGTATCCAATCAAGGAATCGAGATTAACACCGATAAAATCAAAGCAATCGAGGACATCACAGTAGTAGATAATGTAAAGGCCGTGCAAAGGCTAACGGGACGGATAGCCCCCCTAGGACGATTCATTTCTAGATCTTCGGATAGGAGCCACCGATTTTTCTCTCTGCTTAAAAAGAAAAGCCATTTTGCATGGACTCCGGAATGTCAGCACGCTTTGCAAGAGATAAAACGGTATCTATCGAGCCCTCCATTGCTTCATACTGCGAAGGTAAATGAACAACTTTATCAGTACCTAGCTGTCTCGAAGATAGCGGTAAGTGGAGTCCTATTTCGAGAAGAACGAGGTACGCAATTTCCTATTTATTATGTTAGTCGAACTTTAGGTGAGGCCGAAACTAGATATCCACACTTGGAAAAATTAACGCTTGCTTTAATAAGTGCCTCTAGGAAACTAAAACCATATTTCCAGTGCCATCCAATACATGTTGTAACAACTTATCCTCCACAAAATATTTTACACAAACCTGAGCTTTCAGGTCGATTGGCCAAATGGGCCATAGAAATCGGTGGGTACGACATCGGGTATCGAACTCGAACCACTATCAAATCTCAAATCTTAGCGAACTTCATGGATGACTTTATGCCGCCCTTCGTACTCGAGATTGAAAAGGAATTACTGATAAAATCGGGTACCTCATCGGGAGTCTGGACCCTCTTTACGGACGGTGCCTCGAACGCAAAGGGGTTCGGACCGGGCATCGTCCTAAAATCACTCACAGGTAATATAGTTAGACAGTCTATTTAAAATACAAAATTGACTAACATTGAGGCCGAGTATAAGGCCGTGATTGCAGGTCTCGAATTAGCTAGACGTTTGGGTGCCGAGGTCGTAGAGGCTAAATGTGATTCCCTCCTCGTGGTAAATCAGGTCAATGGGATTTTGAAGTCCGAGAAGATTGAATGCAGAGATACTTGGATAAATTACAAGTCACTCTACATCGATTTAAGGAATGGACTTTGCAACATGTGCTTCGAGAACAGAACGGTGAGGCCGACGCTCTTGCAAACTTAGGTTCTTCGGTCGAGGATGACGAGCTCAACTCGGGGACTATTGTACAACTCATGAAATCGGTAATCGAAGAAGGTCATGCCGAGATAAACTCCAAAAGTCTAACCTGGGATTGGAGAAACAAATATATAGAGTACTTCAAGAATGGGAAACTTCCATTAGATCCAAAGGAATCGAGAGCTCTATGCACAAAAGTTGCAGGGTTCACCTTATCCAATGATGGAACGCTGTTTAGAAGGACGTTCGATGGTCCACTGGAAATATGTTTGGGACCGGAAGATACCAACTATATCCTACGTGATATTCACGAGGGCACTTGTGGGAATCATTCCGGTGCCGATTCATTGGTCCACAAAATAATTAGAGCAGGATATTATTGGATCGATATGGACAAAGATGCAAGGGAATTCATTTGAAAATGCGATAAATGTCAAAGACAAGCACCCATGATTCATCAACCCAGGGAAATTCTCCACTCGGTCCTATCTCCTTGGCCTTTCATGGAATGGGGAATGGACATCGTCGGTCCCCTCCCATCTGCCCTAGGTAAGGCTCAGTTTATTTTGTTTATGACTGATTATTTATCTAAATGGGTTGAAGCACATGCTTTCGAGAAAGTCAGAGAAAAGGAGGTGATAAACTTCATTTGGGACCACATTATATGTCGGTTCGGGATGCCATCCGAGATTGTATGTGATAATGGAAAGCAATTCATTTGAAGCAAAGTAACTAAATATTTTAAAGACCACAAAATCAAAAGGATCCTATCAACACCTTATCATCCCAGCAGGAAAAGACAGGATGAATCGACCAACCAAACCATCATCCAAAATCTTAAGAAATGATTAACCAATGCTAAAGGAAAATGGAGAGAAATACTACCCGAAGTCCTATGGGCATATCGCACAACATCGAAATCCAGTACCGGAGCAACACCATTCTCTTTGGTTTATGGCGCCGAAGCTCTTATCCCGGTTGAGGTCAGAGAACCTAGCGTCAGATTTCGGTATGCGACAAATGAGTCGAATAACAAGACAATGAATATGAGCCTAGAATTATTGGACAAAATTGAGAAACAACTCTCGTCCGATTTGCCGCCCAAAAACAGCAGATCGAAAGGTATTATAATCGTAGAACCAATCTTCAATATTTTAGAATCGAGACTTAGTGCTAAAGAAAGTCACCCTCAACACCGAAATTCAAATGAAGGAAAACTGGGTCCGAACTGGGTAGGACCATATCAGGATCTCGAAATTGTCGGAAAAGGATCCTACAAGCTCGGTGTAATAAACGACAAACAACTACCAAGCAATTGGAATGTGTTGCACCTAAAACGATACTACTGTTAAGGTATGACCCTCCTATGTTCATTTATATTTCGATATTAACCCTTGCAGGTGTTCGACCAAAAATGGGGATGGAGTATTCAACTCGAAGCCTTTAGGCCCGAAAGCACGTGTTGCACTCTTTTTCCCTTAGACCGGTTTTGTCCCAAATGGGATTTTCGGCAAGGTTTTGAATGAGGCGACCATTGATCGTGCTATCTTAGAACAATTCAACAGTATCCGAGGCTATAAAGCCTATGGTCTACATAACTTCGAGTTCGAGCAAACACTCACTCGACTAATAATCCTAAGGGCTACTTTTACCTCAAGTTCGAGAAATCACTCACTCGACTATTAAGCCTAAGGGCTATTGTTACTTCGAGTTCGAGCAAGCACTCACTCGACCGTAAAATCCTATGAGCTACATTACTTCGAGTTCGAGTAAACACTCACTCGACTAATAAGCCTAAGGGTTACTTTTGCCTCGAGTTCGAGCAATCACTCACTCGACTATTAAGCCTAAGGGCTACTCTTACTTCGAGTTTGAGCAAGCACTCACTCAACCATAAATGCCTATGGGATACATTACTTCGAGTTCGAGCAATCACTCACTCGACCATAAAAGCCTACAAGCTACATTACCTCGAGTTCGAGAAATCACTCACTCGACTATTAAGCCTAAGGGCTACTCTTACTTCGAGTTCGAGAACGCACTCACTCGACCATAAAAGCCTACGGGATACATTACTTCGAGTTCGAGCAAATACTCACTTAACTAATAAGCCTAAGGGCTACTTTTACCTCAAGTTCAAGCAATCACTCACTCGACTATTAAGCCTAAGGGCTACTCTTACTTCGAGTTCGAGCAAGCACTCACTCGACCATAAAGCCTACGGGCTACATTACTTCAAGTTCGAGCAATCACTCACTCGACTATTAAGCCTACGGTCTACATTACTTCTAGTTCGAGCAATCACTCACTCGACCATAAAGCCTACAAGCTACATTTCTTCGAGTTCGAGAAAACGCTCACTCGACTAATAAAGTCACTCTTACTTAGAGTTAGAGCTAACACTAACTCGTTTACTAAGCCCCTGGGCTACTTTTACTTCGAGTTCAAGGAAACGCACTATTAAGCCTAAGGGCTACTCTTACTTCAAGTTCGAGCAAACGCTCACTCGGCTATAGAGACCATAAGGTCCGACTCCGATCAAATTGCCTAAAGCCTCGAACTTATGAAAACTTTCATAAGGCATGAATGAAACAAAATCTTCAGAAGGCAAAAACAAAGACAAGTCGGGAAAGGGAAAGATCTTTACATATATATAAGAGTATTTGCAAAGTCCGATCGGGATCCTACACAAAAAGATCAAAAATAAAAAACCCTAAGGTTCTTGATTATCTCCGGGAGCAGTATCTTCTCCATCGAGCTCCTCCCCGCTCTCAGACCCACTCCTCCCCGCTCTCAGACCCACTCCTGCTCTCATCATCATCATTAGAAGCCAGGGCTCTAGCATCAGCTTCAAGTTCTTTGGCCTTTATTATCTCTTCGGTAAGGTCGAAACTTCGAGCATGGATCTCCTCGAGGGATTCATGCAAAGATTGGCATTTGGCGAGTTCAGCAACCCAATGTGCTCGAGTTTGAGTAGTATCGGCTACCTCCCTCGCCTGTACTTGGGCGACTTCAGCATCAGCCCAATAGACGGCCACGACTGCATCCGTCCACATCATTTCCTAGACTCACAAAACTTACTTATTTCGCTTCGACTAATACACATAATGTAATCAAAACCTCACATCACACAATGCACATGACCCCAGTCGGGACGGTTCCATTCCAACTCACAAGTTTAGGCAATTAATTACAAAGTCAAGAATTATTAAGCAATAAAGCACTACATGGATAATGAGTCAAGTAACTGTGAGAAAGTGTCACAGGCAGGCTATTCAATCTTTCACGGCATCAGTTTTCATCAAAACATATTAGGAAGGTAATTTGCATGCTAAGACCTAACTATGCTAGCATCAAACAGGTCAAAAGGCATATAGGACACTCAATTTTTCTTCCCTGTGTTTCCTAAGAAATAAATACAAAAATAAAAAAAATTACCCGGTTCAAGTTACATCCCTTGGAAAAGAACTGATGTGAAAAGAAAAACCAAGGAGGATTATTATCTACGTACGACTTACTAAAAATAAAAAAATATTTTTGAAATTTTTTCATTGGACCTTAATCCCTCAAGAAAGCTGTCCAAGAGATCCACCGTTAGGAAAAGTCCAAATCTTTTATGATGTTTTCGCAATATATATATATATATATATATATATATATATATATATATATATATATATATATATATATATTCTTTTCGAATTAAACTAATAAACTAATTCTATTAAACTACATTACAAATTCTATTAACCAAGCAAATAAAATTAAGAAGATCGAATTTAAAATAAGCTAGAATCTAAAAACAAGAAGTTACATTACTACTAGGTAGTGTCTCCAATGCACATACAAAAAATATAAAGCAGGAGGGTGGAAAGAAGGAAATCCCTAGCTAAGTGGACTCATTCGGGTCATACTCTGAGCCCTCTCCGCCGGATTCCTCATCTGCCAATCTTCGAGCCTAACTCGATCTACAAGATCTCGAACCACCTGCGGTGCCGTCTGCAGCAGTGCTCGCAATGGCGAATGGCCAATCAACCTCCTCACCAGCCTCACCCTTACCAGGAGATGGTGGAGTAGTGTTCCGATCCTCAGAAGAGTGGAGTGGGCTATCCGGTGACAATCCCAACTACTTATTGGTCGACCCCAATAATGGACAATCCTGTTCCGCTTGTGCTTTTGTTTTGAGAACTTAGGCTATGCCATTAATCCCAAGCAATTTTCCACCACGTTAAAATGCATGTGCAAACACCTACCTGCAATTACCTAACACAAACAACCACTCAAAATTGTTAAACTACTACTCTAACAAAAGACTAAAACTCTACCGAAAGCAATAAAAACAAATTGGGTTGCCTCCCAACAAGCGCCTGATTTAACGTCGCGGCACGACGCAGTCACTCAAATTCAAGGTTCACTCAACACTTGAGGTTCTTTCAAATGAATCACTGATACAACATTCTTCTCGCCCATTCAAAGGTAATATTTCAACCTTTGCCCATTGACTCTAAACCTGTTCATTCCATCCTCAGATTCAATTTCTATAGCTCCACTTGAGAATACTTGCACAACTCTAAATGGCCCAACCATCTAGATATTTTAGCTTATCCATAAATAATTTCAATCTTGAGTTATAGAACAACATGATATCTCCGGGTTTAAAAATTCTCTCATGAATATGTTTATCGTGCATCATCTTCATCCTTTCTTTGTACAACCTGGTGCTCTCAAAAGCATGGAAATGAAATTTATCAAGCTCATGCAGCTCTGAGACTCTACTCGTACCAGCGACCTCCATGTCAAGATTTAATTGCCTTAATGCACTAAAGGCTCTATACTCTATTTACACTGGTAAGTGACACGCCTTTCCAAATATCAATTTATATGGTGACATACCGATCAGAGTTTTGAATGCAGTACGGTAGGACCATAGTGCATCATCCTGTTTTCTCGCCCAATCAGTCCGAGTAGCATTTACAGTCTTGGTTAAAACACTCTTGATTTCTCTGTTTGACACCTCCACTTGCCCGCTTGTTTGTGGTAATACGGAATGGAAACCTTATGGAGAAGGCCATATTTCTCTAACAACTTTGCGAAGGTTCGGTTGCAGAAGTGGGTGCATGATAAGTGTGGATTTTAATCACTTATTAGTACCTTCTTACTTTAGTTTTAGTCCGAAAGTGTTGATTCTTATTTCCAAAACTAATGAAATTGTGCAAATTGCAGGCATGTTGGAGAATTGAACCTTAACGAAGAATTCTAACTCAAAAAGGAGTGTTCCAGCTCAATAAGATAAGAAGGAGTGCAGCAGGCCAAAGTACGGTCCGCAAAAGAAAGTGTGGTCCACAGAAATGGCACCTGAAGCTCAGAAGATTTGTGGAAAAGTGCAGTCCGCATACTAAATGTGTGGCTAAAAAACAACGTCGCACTGACAAGAAATTAAAAAGTTTAGAGAATGTGCACAACGACCAAGTGTAAAGCCTTGCCAAAAGTGCAGTTACAGAAGGAAAAGTGTGGCCGTAGAAGTTCAAGTGTAGCCGCAGACTGAATTGTACGGCTGCAGAATTTCTCCACTTGCAAAATCCAAGAAAAGTGCAAACCACACATGGAATTGTGTGACGAAGAACATCCCAAAAGGCATTTTTGTCAGCGATTTTTAGGCCACTATAAATAGATGGGAAACAATTATTTAGGGCAAGTTTAGTAATAGTTTGAGCTGTAGCAGTTATATTTTACTCTTTTGGGTAATTATTAACTATTTTGGGTTTAAAAATATTAGTTTATCAATTTAATCTTAGTTATGGCTTTAATTTATTCTTTTTCTTTGTTTTCTTCAATTTCTACTATGAGTAGCTAGATTTTCTCTAGGGTTGTGACCCAACCCTAGTGCGTAACCCTTATGGGTGATTAATATCATGCTTATTTATGATTGGGTGTTTATTATTTAGCCTTGTTCATGTATTATTTTTAGAATTAATGGTTGCAAACATTGATTAATGCCTATTTAACTTGGTTCTTACTCGAGAAAGAGGGACTAAGTATAGAAAAACTTGGCTAACAAGAAATTGGGCTAGTCTAATTCAAGGGTTTGAACTAGAGATAGGGAAAACCTGACTTGAGCTCATATCAACTGTTTGAATTGATAACCAATTGGGCTTGAGAAAGCCAATTTAGGTAAATCACTCTATAACCGAGAGGTATTGAGTGGGTAATATAGAGTTGAGAGCTATAATACACCCCGATCACTAAAACAAGCATTAATGTGATTTACCCATTAGGTTAGCACCTAGGCGAACGTTACATCCCCAGGCCTTTTACCCATTTGATAAAAGCAACAAAAACAATTACTCGCTATCTAGTTTCTTCTATTTAGTTTAATCTTGTTAGTGTTAATTTTAGAAGTAGAAAACAAAATCTGTTGTTTGGAAGCGCAATTGAGCTATTTCATTTACTCTCATCAAGTGTACACCCTAACACCCATATTAAACTCCTTGTGAAAGTCGACCCCGATTCTTGTTGGGTACTATTCTTTCAACAACTGTTTTCACTCACTATTGAGTGCCTATTGAATGCGGATCAATTTTTGGTGTCGTTACTGAGGATTATTAACGGTCTTAGCTATATATTTGAGCGTGTTCTTTGAATATTTTCTTTCCCTTCCGTGTTACTAACTTGTTGAATAAATCGTAGGTACAAAATGGCGAACAATGAGCTTGGAAATATGCCACTGGGAGACTTGGACGACGAGGAGGAATAACTCGATGAGGTACCACAAGTGCAACAACCAAATTGTCAAGGACGAGGTCAACAAGACAATATGCCCGTACCAACCCCACCTCCACTACCACAACCACTAGCGGCACGACATCGGATATTGCCCAATGAAAGTTATGCTAGTGCAATAGTCCCCCCTCATATTAGGGCGGGCAATTTTCAAATTACCAATGTCACACTCACTTTGCTAGAGCAACGCGGCTTTTTCACCAGTGCGCCATGTCAAAATTCCTATAAATATTTGAAGGGCTTTGTGGATACATGTTGGGGGAGAAAGCAAACTAATGTTTCCGAGGATGCTTTGAGGCTAAAGCTTTTTCCCTTTTCTCTGTGGGGTAAAGCTTTAGATTGGTTGGAACGCTTGCCTAATCATTCAATACATACTTGGGATGAATTGGCGGCAAAGTTTATTGGTAAGTGTTTCTCTCCGAGGCATATGGCTACTCTTAGGGGTGATATCTTAGCTTTCAAGCAAGAGTTCAATAAACCTTTGCATGAAATTTTGGAGAGGTATCGGACAATGGTCAAGGAGTTCCCGAACAGTGATATAATCAAAAATATGATCCAACAAACTTTCTATCGTGGTATTAATACTACGAACCAAAGTGTGGTCAATCAATTGGCCGGTGGAAACTTTATGAAAACACCCTATGCGGAGTCATGTGAGATTCTTGATGAGATGGCGAAAAACTCGTCGGCTTGGCAATCCCGAGCTTATATTCGACAAGGTGATCCCAACATGATACACCTCCATAAAGAGTTACAAGACCATGGGCAAGCCATTGCCAGATTGACAACAACCATCACTTAACTAGCAAAGGCCCAACTTAAACAAGTGCAAGCTCCTAAGCAAGTTCATGCTATGGAGGGAGTAAATGTGTTGGTGAACAAGAACAGGACCAAGGGTCCACAAATGCAAACTTGAGTGGAGAATTATGTGCAAGATGATGGTGGTTTTGATCAAGATGATTCTTATCATGAGCAAGAAGAGGAGGTTCAATTAAAAAATTTCAAGGACAAAGAAACAACTTCCAAGGATCCAATCAACAATAGTGGCGACCACAAAATAACCAAGGCAATTGGAGTTTTAACAAACAAGGGAATTGGAATAATAACAACAATCAAGAAAATTGGAGTGGAAACAACCAAGAAAATTGGGGAGGCAACAATCAAGGTAGTTGGGAAAACAATCAAGGCAACCAGGGGTCGAGTTTTCAAAGGCCCCCAATGTATCAAAAACCGAGCAACCCACCTCATTATCCTTCCCATGGTTCATGTTCTTCAAACAATTAGATGGGTCGTATTGAGAATATTTGTAAGCAAATGATGGATAAGAGTGCTGATTCGGATGCCCAACTTTCCTCACAACATATCAATCCTTAATCTAGAAGTACAAATGTGGTAAATCTCTCAAGCTCTTAATTATCATCCTAAGGGTGCACTAGCAAGTGACGCGACGGTGAACCCAAAGGGTGGTAACAATACGGGGCATGCTATGGCGGTTATCACAAGAAGTGGAAGAGGCAGGAATTCACACACCTCAAGTTAAATGCGACTTATGGATAAGGACCAAGTGCTACATGAGGAAGGAACCCTAAACAATGTTTTTCAAGCAAATGATGAGGTTCGGATTGACATTGATGATAGTATTGAAGAGACTCAAGAGGAGGTAAACCCGTCTAGGGAGCACATCATTGACATACCGGAGCCGATAGTGCAAAAGGCTAAGGCATCATTGCCTAAGCCTCAACCTCCATATCCTGAAAGACTTGCCAAGCAAAATTGTTAGAATCCATTCAAAATGTTCATTCAAATAATGAAGAGTCTTTCAATTAATGTGCCATTGGTAGAAGATTTGGATCAAATGCCCGGTTATGTAAAGTTTATGAAAGATCTTGTGACCAAGAAGCGGTTAATGAATTTTGAAACTATCAAGGTCACTCATCAAGTGAGTGCAATTGTTAATTCCATGGCTCCTATGTTAGAGGATCTCGGTGCTATCACGATTCCTTGTACAATTGGGAGTGCCGAGTTTGCTAAAGCTCTTTGTGATCTTGGGCCAAGTATCAATTGATGCCCTATTCGGTTTTCAAAACTTTAGGAATTGGGCAACCAAATCCTACATCTATGAGGTTGAAAATGGCCAATCGTACCATGGAGAGGCCATTGGGAGTGATTGAGGATGTTTTGTTCCGGGTTGACACGTTCATTCTACCAGCGGACTTTGTTATTCTAGATTGTTAAGTTGATTATGAAGTGTGTATCTTTCTTGGGAGACCTTTTCTTGCTATGTGTAAGGCTCTTTATGATGTGGAAGCCGGAGAACTCATTTTCCAGGTTGGTGATGCATAAGTGGTATTCCATGTAAGTAATTCTATGCGGCAACCAAATAGCAATGAGGTGTGTTCTTTTATGGATTTGGTGACCGATGTTATTGTTGATGATACAAGTGCCACAATCAATGTTGGTGACATGTTGGAAGCCATTTTGCTCAATTTTAATGATGACGAGATGGATGGTTTCATGGAGTGTGTGAATTATTTGCAAGGAATGGGGTCATACAACTATGCACCCCGAAAATTATCTTTGAATCTTGAGAATAGGAAGACTGCTCCTACAAAGCCTTTTATTGAAGAGTTACCAACTTTGGAGTTGAAGCCATTGCCTCCACACATTCGGCATGAATTTCTTGTCTCGTGTTCTACTTTACAAGTTATTATTTCCTCTTGCTTGACTAACGTGCAGGTTGATTCCATATTGACGGTGTTGCAAAAGGGGAAGAGGGCTATTGGGTGGACTTTGGCGGATATTCGGGGTATAAGCCCTGCATTTTGCATGCATAAGATCAAGTTGCATGATCGTGCTAAACCGTCTATTGAACATCAAAGAATACTCAATGAGGGTATGCAAGAAGTGGTCAAGAAGGAGATTATCAAGTGGTTGGATGTTGGGGTTGTCTACCCATATCCGATAGTTCATGGACCTCTCCGGTTCAATGTATACCAACGAAGGGGGCATGACGGTTGTTACCAATGATAAAAATGAGTTGATCCCTACAAGAACGGTGACCGGTTGTAGGGTTTGTATGGATTATCGTAAGCTCTACAAAGTCCCAAGGAAGGATCACTTTCCACTTCGTTTCTGAGACCAAATACTCGATAGATTGGCCGGCCGTGCTTTCTATTGTTTTCTTGATGGGTACTCGGGCTACAACCTTTGCATGTCCTTATGGTACTTTTGCTTTCAAGAGGATGCATTTTGGTTTGGGCAATGCACCAACGACTTTTCAACGGTGTATGATGGCTATTTTTATGGATATGGTGGAGGACTACCTTGAAGTTTTCATGGATGACTTCTCGGTGGTTGGGGATATATTTGATGATTGTCTTATCAATTTGGACAAAGTGTTGGCTAGATGTGAGGAAACCAATTTGGTGCTCAATTGGGAGAAATGTCATTTCATGGTTGAGGAAGGCATTGTCTTTGGCCATCAGATCTCAAGAAATGGAATTGAAGTTGACAAGGGGAAGATTGAAGTGATATCTAAGCATCCATCCCCAACTTCGGTGAAGGGTGTGAAAAGTTTCTTAGGCCATGCGGGTTTCTACCGACGCTTTATCAAGGATTTCTCTAAAGTGGTAAACCCATTATGTATGCCCCTTGGGAAGGATGCCAAGTTCCATTTCAATGATGATTCTATTAGAGCTTTTGAATAATTGAAGGTCAAGTTGACAACCACTCCTATCATTACCGCTCCAAATTGGAGCTTTCCTTTTGAACTCATGTGTGATGCAAGTGATGTAGCGGTTGGGGCTGTCTTGGGTAAACGTATTGACAAAGATTTTCATCCGATTTACTATTCTAGTAAGACCATAAATAGTGACCAAGTTAATTATACTGTTATGGAGAAAGAGATCCTTGCTATTGTGTTAGCAAGTGAGAAGTTCCACCCGTACTTGATGGGTGCCAAAGTTATTGTCCACAGGGATCATGCAGTGCTTCTCTATCTTATAAGAAAAAGGATTTTAAAGCTCGGATGATGAGATGGGTAATCTTGTTGCATGAATTTGATATTGATATTCAAGATAGGAAAGGTAGTGAAAACCAAGTGGCGGACCACTTGTCTCGTTTGAAGGAGGAGGGGAGGCCACACGATGGCCTTGAAATCAATGACTCCTTCCCCGATGAGAAACTTTTGGCAATTGCAATGAAATAGGTGTCGTGATTTACGGGTTTGGCAAATTTTCTTGTGAGCGGAATCATTTCGGATGAGTTCTCTTCAAACCAAAGGAAGAAGCTCAAAAGAGATTGTCAAGTTTATTATTGGGACGAACCATACCTTTTTCGGATTTGTGCGTATGGGGTGATTAGAAGGTGTGTACCAGAAGAAGAGCAAGGCGATATTCTTGGCACTTGTCACTCTTCGCCATATGGTGGACATCATGGTGGAGCAATAATGGCGGCCAAAGTTCTTTGTTTTGGTTTCTATTGGCCTACTCTTTACAAGGATGCAAGTGACTTAGTAAAAATATGTGATGAATGTCAATGTGCCGGCGGAACCTCAAAGAAAAATGAGATACGTCTCACAACCATCTTGGAGATTGATATTTTTTATGTTTGGGGCATTGACTTTATGGGTCCTTTTGTGAGTTCTTGTGGAAACACTTACATCTTGGTCGCGGTGGATTATGTGTCCAAATGGGTTGAGGTCACTGCCTTACCCAACAATGAGATGAGAAGTGTAGTGGATTTCTTGGAGAAGAATATTTCTACAAGATTTGGTACTCCACGTGCCATCATAGGTGATGGGAGGTAGCACTTTTGCTACAAGGCTTTTGACACTTTACTTAGCATGTCATGACTCTCTATCATCCTCAAGCTAGTGGTCAAGTGGAAGTCTCCAACCAGAAGATAAAGAGTATCTTGTCTAAAACGGTGAATGCTAATCGGACGGATTGGTCCAAAAAGCTTGATGATGCGTTATGGGCCTATAGGATGGCTTACAAAATACCTATCGGAATGTCTCCATACCAGTTAGTGTTTGGGAAATATTGTCATCTTCCGGTGGAACTAGAGCATAAGAAAATGTGGGCCTTAAGTAAATTGAATCTTGATTGGGATGTAACCGCTAACCATGCATATGAGAGTTTGTCCTCGCACAGAGAAAAGATGAAATATCATCATGACAAGTACATTTGGAACAAAGAGTTCAAGGCCGGTGATCTTGTATTGTTGTTTAACTAAAGGTTGAGTATGTTTCCCAGGAAGCTCAAGTCCAAATAGAGTGGTACGTTTGAAAGTTTTGGTGTGATGCCCTTCGGTGAATTGGATTTAAACAACAAGAACAATGAAATATTCCGAGTCAATGGTCACCAGGTGAAGCACTACTTGGGTAAAGTTGGAGAGATCCATGTGGTGGCGGTCATTTACTTCACTTGAGGATGCTTAGACATTGTGTCGTGCCGCAACGTTAAATCAGGTGCTTCTTGGGAGGCAACTTAAGTTCTTTTCCTTTTTGTTTGTTAGTTAGGTGTTATTTGTTATTTTTAACTTGATTTGAATTGTGCTACATGGTTGAGTTTTACATGAAAGAAGGGTAAACAAAATGGCTAAGTGTTGAAGAAAATGCAGACCTCACATTTTAATTATGCGGCCGCAGAAACAATTGTGCCACAACAAAAGAGCGTGTGCGGCCACACATTTCACATGCACACCGCATTTCTGCAAGCTCAACAAGATGTAAAATTGCAAAGTCTTTGAAGTTTTTCCCTATCAGTACGGGGCTAATCTGTGACCGCGAGAGGAATTGTGCGGCCACACTCAAAAATATGCGGACCGCACATGAGGAACAAACAATGATTGAATAGTTGAAGGAGTGCGGACTGCACTGGGATTTGTGCAGCCGCACTCGGACTCTTATCCTCTCAATAACTCTGAGTATAAATAGGAGTTTTGCATTCATTTTACACTTTTCACCCTCCTTAGAATCACTGTTACTCTACAATCTTAACTGTGGGCTTTTTATTGTCAAACACACACACCCATATGTGCTAACACGATCTACTACACTCACTTCATCGGTATGCTTCACTTTTTGTTAATCGTTTGTGTTATTTTAATTTTTGAATTTTTAGCTTCTTTTTAGGCCATTTGTTATTATAGTCCATCCATGTGTCCATGTGGGATAAATCTGTACTGGGTAGTCATTCATACATGCTAAAATGGGTTGGGTAGTTAAATCTCATATGTATATCATGTTGACACCTAGATTTGGACTAGTATTTGCAAAATCTAGGTAAAAAGAAGACCTATTAATTATGATTTGAAATCTATGGCCGCACATGAATTTTGCGGTCCGTAGTTGGTTGATTTTGGTAACTGGTGAAGACAAGTGCATTCTGGGGCCGCACTATGGACTATAGAATTCTTGGTGAGGCTGCATCTTGGGTCCGCACTACACTCAGAGACTAGTCTCCTGAAATGAAAAAAGTGCGGACCGCACATATAGTTCCGCGGACCGCAGATGAATTCAGCGGACGCACTTTGGACATCGCACTATCTTCAAAGAAGAGGTACTTGTGCCTCTGATCTTTCTTGTCAGACATGCGGCAATACTCCCATTTTGCAGCAGTACATAAAAGAGTGCAGACTGCAATTCCCATTTTCTACAGCATGTTCAATCTGTTGTAACCCTATTATGTCCACAATGTTCTCCCTTGCTTACATGATTCTTAATTGTGTTGAATGATCACTTGCAAATAAAAATCCTCTTTGTTTTGTGAAGGCTAGAGAAGGTAGACTATTCGGAAGAAGGCTATAGCAGGTAGAGTGACAAAGAAGAAGGAAGCATGGGAAGATAGATTTGTGAGCTTGCCTAACTTTACTTATTTTCGGATGTGGTGGCCGTCGATGTCATTGACATATGAGCGGCAGTTTTTGTTGGAGGATCTTGATAGATACAATCCTGCAGTTTTGGAGAAGTTTAGGATGAGAAAGGGATGGATGTTTTTTACTGCAAAGGTAGTGGATGTCAAGGAGCACCTTGTCCGCGAGTTTTATGCCAAAATTTCACACATTCACAAAGGGACAAAGGTGACCAAAGTACGCAACCTCTAGGTGAAATTTGATCAGCATAGCACATGCTGAACGCGTACTTGGGATTTGAGGACTTGGATCCAAAGGAGTACTTAAAGATGTTGGTCTTGAAACAAGATGCTCAACCATGTCTTGATGAGATCTTGGCACCGGGACCACCTCTACCATGGATTACTGCTGGAGTACCTATTCTACGGCGTACATTGAGCTTTGAGGCAAAAGGTTGGCAAACCTTTGTGTATAGTAGGCTTGACCCGTGCCAGAAAGAGAACAACTTGCGTGTTCCATGTGTTATTTTAGTGGCTTCTATCATGGTCGGGTACCCGATCAATGTGGGTGACCTGATGTCGGCCAACATTTCTCTGGTGGCGCAGCAGACTAACACTGCTTACCCCCTAACCCAACACTATTACAGAGTACCTTACAGATGCAAAGGTAGAGCCCAAGCTGTTTGATACAAAGGTAAAGCATAAGAATCCGTTTGAGTGGTACTCACTGTAGGATCCGAGAAACCCGAAGAAGAGTGCTCAGCCTTCTACTTCTGCGCCCAGTCTGATGAGTCAATAGTGGTGGTTTATAACAAAGCTGATATTCCATCTACATCAGCTGAGCCCTTTACCAGTGCAGTAGCTATTGTGCTTGAGCCGCCATCTTCACCTCTATCTTCAACTCCTTTTACAATCCCTTCCATAGCTCCTAGGGCAGTCCCTACTCCAAATCTGGGGCCAGTACCCATTCCTACAAGACTACTTTCTACTCTGCAAGACTCCCAGACATTGGCGAGTCTCAACAATCGGATGCATGTTACTACTTCAAAGCTGCCTGAGATTTCTAGTACTGTTACAGGGCAGTCATCCATACAGGCACCGCGAGATTCCACTGAGCTTGATGAGAAGCTGCGCAAGATCTTTGACAATCAAAAGGTGATTATGGACACTATGCTGCATCATGGTTTAGTTATGGAGGGCTTGATGAAGCATGTCAACAAGATGATGAAGTCTCAAGCCAGTTAGAAGTCAGTGGATGAGCTATGAGCGGAGGTGACCCGGCTAGCTACAGCTGAGGATTTTCCCTTTTATATGCTACTTGATCTGGACCAGACCGCCCCAGATCCATAAACATAGGTTGCTCCAGCTGGACAGTCAGAGGAGCCATGTCTTGCCGACGACACTGCTGACATAGTGCGTGTGATGTTCACCACTCCCGCCACTCCCAGATATAATAATGATGATATTAAATAGGTTGAGCCAACAGAGGTTGATGCTGCTGGGGACACTAAGATGTCCAAGGATGCTTAGGGAGTTTCTTCTCCCTCTCTCCCTTTACTCTTATTTTGTTAAGCATATGGGACAATGCTTACTTTTAATTGGGGGGTGAGGGTGGAGTTTATTTGATGATAGATTTGACACATTTGGATATATTTGGACTGTAATAATTGGATGATTCTCTTTCTTTTTATTTTTATCTATCTTTAGTTAGTTATTGCTTTCTTTATTTACTTTGATTTTTGTTTTTGTTAATAGCTTCTTTTTATGTTAGTAGTTTTCATGTTTTTCGTAGTTGTGTGGATAATAAGCCTTTGGTTTTCTTAATGCCACGGTTCTTTCCAAAGGTGGTCTTTTGTGTTAAGCGAGTGACTCTTCGCGAGGATGGATGGTGTGACAACTTTCTTAAGGAAATGATTTCGTTTTTTGTGGTTAGGTAAAACTAATAGTAGTAGTAATGAATAAAAGCCCTAATCAAGTCATTTTCTAAAAGATTTATTCATGATTTATTTGGCACCAACACACTTAACTGTGTGCCTATGGTTTGAAACAAGGCATTTGAAAGAAAATAGCTCTAGTTAGTGACTTTGATAATCATTGAGTGGTTGATTGGACCATAATGATCTTTAACTTGATTGTGATTGTTGTAGGCTTTAGACTCTATCATCTTTTACGGTCTAGTTGCATGAGGAGTGAGCTGATTTTTGTTGCTAGTCCAAGTATTTGTGCGAATGGTATATAACTTGTCACAAATGTGTTTCAAGGCGAAATCCTAGGTTTCTTTGGTTTGGAAGATAATTGTAGGATTTTCTTGGTCCGTTTGAGATTTTTATTGCCAACCAATACCTGTTATCCCTAGTCAACCCCGTTGATCCTTTAGCCTTTCTCTATTGGTAACCATGCTACAAGCCTTTACCCGTTTTGTTAATCCTCTCTTGGCGCCCGGACCTTCCATAACACTCTTATGAAATAAGTGGCTTAAGACATAAGTTTGGGGGAGAGTTGAGGAATTTAAAAGATGTATCAAGGCACCAAAAAGAGAAAAGAAATGATCTCTATGAAAAGAGAAGGAAAGAAAATAAAAGAACAAAAAGAAAATGCCAAAAAGAGAATAACAAGTGTTACATTTCGCGTTTTCGTACGTTAAAGTTTTGTCGTAAATTAATCGACGTAGGCTCGCGGATGAGATTATTTTTTTGAGGTTATAAGTATTTATGCTATTTTTAAGAAGTGATAAGTAAGTTTCGTGAAGGTTATATGGTAAACAAATAAAAGAAAATGAGTTTCGTTGAAGGTTGTCAATTTGGGATAAAATATGGTCCAAGCTATAATACCCCGTATTTATGGACTAGTGCCATACAAGGTACCACATGACCATGATAGTAAGGTGTATAAAGTATGTTACAAGTGAGTAGTATTTTAAGTAAATTAAGATATTAATTAAAAAGTGGGTTAATTATTAATTTGAGTGGGAAGTTAACAAATCAATTAAAAATTTGTGGATAAGTTTTAGGTGGAATCATCAGCCCAACGTGGAAGCAAGGTGGTTATTTTTGCTAAGACCAAACAATGACACTTAGGCTTATGTGGCTAGGTGGCATATTTAGGGGATTTTGGAAAAGTAATCCATATCAAGTGGGACCCACAACCCACTATGATAAGAGACCTCCCTAATTCATGAAAGGGAGATACATATATATGCAAAGTAATGGATGAAAGCTACAAAGGAATTCATACGAAACTACTTAATGTAATAGCAACATGACTTGCAATTCTAAGGGAGCACGGTATAACCTTTCTCAAGAATATCATACGAATTTTTCCCTACTTTGATCTGCCGCTACGTGTTTTATCGCAAAAGATGTGGGTTAGAGAGATTGTTAAGAGAATCGGCTCAGGTATGTTAAGGCTATCCCTTCTTTCCTTTTGGCATGATCCCAACGATACAAACGAATTAAGCAAACACACAACTCTCATAAATTCCTCTATTCATAGAAGCACTAGGGGTGCCAATGTTCTTGATTCCCCATGTGTCTTATTATTATATCTTCTATTCATGGGTCTCAGAAAAATACGTAGTTGATAAAGTTTATCCGAAGGCATATTGATCTTATGGCATTTCGAGAAATCTTATTAACTTACTTCTTATGCATTGCATTTATTTGTACATGTACATTGACCCATGAATAGATGGCGTTATATACGCATATATTATATGTATATGGGGTATGGGGAAAGGTTACGGCGTTATGTACGCACCACCACCTAATCAGTTGGTATACGTTGATGATTTCGCCCACTGAGGCCGAGATGAGATGATTGGATGCCCTTAGAGGCTTGATGACATTATGTACGTATATACCTATGCATGATACGACATTTATACGCACATGCATGGCATTATAAATATTTCAGGATTCACAAAATTATTTAGACTTACAGGTGGATCCCTTTACTCCATACTTCTTTTATGTTTTCTAGGTACTAATTTTCATGCCTTACAGCTCGGTACATTATTCGTACTGATGCCCCTATTCGTAGACAGGCTGATGGTCCCCCTACTTAGGTTCTTATCTCAGTGAAAGTTGGTGTGCTCTATTTGATCCAGAGCTGCTATTGATTTTGTTACGCTATTTTTATATGTAGATATCGGTACGATGGGCCCAGTCCCGTCCTTTATACAGTTATACACTCTATTAGAGGTTTGTAGACAGTCTTGTACAGTTGTATAGTATGTTGTCTTGTCGGCTTCTAGTTTTGGATATATAGTAGTCTATAGCAGCATTATCAGCTCACCCTACCGTATTCCGCATGGATACATATATATGTATTTTGGGCATGTTTTCCTCACGTATGTTATTCACGTGATTCAGCAGTTTATTGACAGATGTTATGCATGATCTAACATTTTTTATGTTATGTCTTGACATATGCATAGTGTTGTTTGACAGGTAAGACTCGGGCACTCGTCATGGCCCATCGGTTTGGGTCATGACAAAAGTGGTATCAGAGCAGCTCTCTCCTAGAGTTGTCTACAGACTGTGTCGAGTAGAGGCTTATTTATGGGTGTATTGTGCACCACACTTATAGGCAAGATGATATAGGATATTTAGGATGGTTACTTTTCTTTATGATCTAGATTGTGCGATAGAACTTAGTCGT
This sequence comes from Nicotiana tomentosiformis, assembly GCF_000390325.3. Classification (NCBI taxonomy): domain Eukaryota; kingdom Viridiplantae; phylum Streptophyta; class Magnoliopsida; order Solanales; family Solanaceae; genus Nicotiana; species Nicotiana tomentosiformis. Next base: position 74,100,800 of record NC_090820.1, on the reverse strand, counting down.
AAGTATTCACTCCTAATCTTTACCTTATTTATGTTCTTAGCGATGCCTATTACTACTTGACGGCATGCGTCAGCCGCTAGTACGGGTCAGAAGGCTACAAAAGTGTTAAAAGGAGATATAAGTAACACTATGGAGTCAGACCCATTGGAGATCATGGGTTCTATTGAGGAGGATCCTTTCGAGGATCCATATGAGTCAACGGTTAGAGTACTTTCGATTTCACTGGCTGCAAATGGAGTGAGAAGAGTTCCGACCTCACCAAGGCCCCTAGTTTCATTATCAAGGACCATTGATCAAGGTATAAGGGGAGTGGTGCACGGATTGGCACAACTGGGTTCCCCTCAGGCTCAAAACTATGTCAGGGTATTTACGGACACCAGCTCTTCTGAGGTGCCAGATAGTCCACAGTCTTGGGAGTCTGTCAATCAAGGTTCGTCTGTGTATGTTATGGGATATGCAGAGGAAGAGGAGAGTAGTTGGGCCAAGAGGAGGAAGGTAGTTGATAAGGATATGAATATTCTTCTTCAAAGCGTGTCTGATCGAGGCTCTCAAATAGGACGAGGCGAGGACCCTCCACTGTAGGCTGCCTCTAGATATCAGCTTTTGGTTGGCGAGATCCACTTCTTCCTGGAGTATTGCCAAGTCATGGTTTTGTATATGTTATGTTGTTTTATGAGGACGTCGGGAGCCATGTCCCGACTTATATATATTATGGTCATGTTTTCTTAGAGGTTTTGCAAATTGTATCCTGTGTATAGGTTTGGGTATGACATGTCGACGACCTTGTCAACCCTATGTATCCATATAAATCTTTTTTATATATATATATATATATATATAGATATAGATGTGGCCTGTAATGGCCCGTGATAAGTTTGATAATAAACAAGGATAAGGTACGTGGCGCTAGGTTGAGTAGATAGACCCTGGGAGCCAGCTGTGGCCCTCCGGTATGGGTCATGACAAAATTTGTAATGCTACATCAATATACAGCCCAATCCAACTCCTGAAGCATCACAATAGATAGCATAACCATCGGTTCCCTCTGGGATTATTAGAACCGGTGCTGAAGTCAATCTGTCCTTCAATGCCTAGGAACTCCGCTCACAAGCCCCAGTCCACTAAATTTAGCTCCCTTTTGAGTCAACTTTGTCAATGGTGCTGAAAGAGAAGAAAACCCCCTACAAATATCCTGTAATAACATGCTAAACCCAGGAAGTGACGAACCTCTGTCGGTGTCGAGTGTCTAGGCCAAGTCTTCATTGCCTCAATCTTCTGTGTATCAACTTGTATACCTTCACCTAAAAAATATGCCCAAGAAAAGCTACAAAATTCAACCAACCCACGATTTAGAATTAGCCACGGTGATTCATGTACTAAAGATGTGGATGCACTATTTGTATGGTATTCATGTTGATATATATATGGATCATAAGAGCCTTCAGTATATCTTCAAGCAAAAGGAATTGAATTTACGTCAGAGGAGATGGTTAGAGCTACTGAAAGACTATGACGTTGATATTTTATACCATCCAGGGAAGGCGAATGTAGTAGCCGACGCCCTCACTCATAGATCTATGGGTAGATGTCATATTTATAGCCAGGGATGAGTGCAATAGCCCATGAGATTCATCAGCTAGCTAGTCTTAGAGTTCGATTACTAGACTCAAGTGATACCGGAGTTACTATTCACAAAATGGCAACACCCTCTTTATTAACTAAAGTAAAGGAATGCAAGTACGAGGATCCTGTGTTAGATCATTACAAAAGATTCAGCCCCCCCCCAACCCCACCCCCAGAAGGAGAAGACACTATTTGAGATTTCAGGAGATGGAGTCCTCAGATATCGTGGAGTCCTCAGATATCGACGATGATTATGTGTCCCTAACGTTACAGGGCTGTGCCAGCAGGTCATGGGAGAAACTCACTATTCTCGTTATTCTATTCTCCCAGGAGCGACGAATATGTATCATGATGTTAGGGAAATATACTGGTGGGACTAAATGAATAAGGATATAGCACAGTTTGATGATCAGTGACCTCATTGTCAGCAGTTTAAAATTGAGCATCAGAAACCTGGTAGATTATTGGAGGCTATAGAGATTCCGACTTGGGAATGGGAAGTAATTAATATGGATTTCCTCATAGGCTTACCTCGTACCCAGCGTAAGCCTATGAGGATTTTTGATAGACTTATAAAATCAGCCCATTATTTTGCATGTCAGGACTACTTATTCAGCAGAGGATTATTCAAGGCTCTACATTAAGGAGATGGTGCAACTTCATGGTATCCCTATATCTATTATCTCATATAGAGGTGCTCAGTTTACAACTAATTTCTGGAGGTGCTTCCAAAAAGGATTGGGGACTTAGGTAATTCTTAGTACATCATTTCATCCCCAGACAGACGGACATGCTGAGCGTACTATTCAGACACTTGAGGATATGTTACGGGCTTGTGTGATAGACTTCAAGGGTAGCTGGAATGATCATATGCTGCTTATTGTGTTCGCGTATAATAATAGTTATCATTCCAGTATTAAGATGGCTCCATACGAAGCTCTTTACGGACGAAAGTGTAGGTCGCCTATAGGATGGTTCGATGATGGGGAAACTAAGTTAGTAGGACCAGAGTTGTTACAAAAGGCAATCGAGAAGATTAAAATTATACAGTAAAGGCTGTTAGCTGCTCAAAGCCGTCAGAAGTCTTATGTGGTTAATCGACGACGAGACTTGGAGTTTCAGGTTGACGATTGGGTATTACTAAAGGTATCACCTATGAGAGGTGTTATGAGGTTTGGTAAGAAAAGGAAACCTTAGCCTCGGTATAGTGGACCATATGAGATCATACGTAGAGTAGGCCAGGTAGCGTATGAGTTTGACTTGGCTTCTAACTTGGAGTCTGTACATCCAATATTTCATGTGTCTATTCTCTATAAGTGTATCGGAGATCCTACTAGATTCATGCTAGTTGATGATGTTTTGGTCACATAGCAGCAATCATATGAGGAAACACCCATTGCTATACTAGATCGACAGGTTCAGAGATTGAAGAAGCAGCTTCAGGAACTCCTTGATAAAGGGGTTTATTCGGCCTAGCGTGTCACCTTAGGGTTGCACCAGTTCTATTTGTAAAGAAGAAGGGTGGTACAATGAGAATGTGTATTGATTACAAGTAGTTGAACAAGGTCACAATCAATAACAAGTATCCATTGCCGCATATTGATGATCTATTTGACCAGCTTCAAGGAGCGAGGGTGTTCTCCAAGATTTATTTGAGGTCAGGATATCACCAGCTAAAGATTCGGGACTCAGATATTCTTAAGACAGCTTTCAGGACCCGATATGGCCATTATGAGATCTTAGTGATGTCCTTTGGGTTGACCAATGCCCCAACATCGTTTATGCATTTGATGAATAGTGTGTTTCAGCATTATTTGGACTCGTTCTTCATTGTATTCATTGATGATATCCTGGTGTACTCTCATAGCCAGGAGGAGCATGCTCAGCATTTGAGGATTGTGTTACAGAGATTGAGGGAGGAGAAGCTTTATGCAAAGTTCTCCAAGTGTGAGTTTTGGCTCAGTTGAGTGGCGTTCTTGGGACACATGATGTCTAGTGAGGGTATTCAGGTAGACCCAAAGAAGATAGAGGCAGTTCATAGTTAGCCTAAACTGTCCTCAACCACATAGATTCAGAGTTTTCTCGGTTTGGCTGGTTATTACTGCCGTTTGGTGGAGGGCTTCTCATCTATTGCATCGCCCTTGACTAAATTGACCCAAAAGGGTGCTCCTTTTAGGTGGTCGGAGGAGTGTGAGGAGAGCTTTCGAAATCTCAAGACTGCTTTGACCACGACTCCCGTTCTAGTTCTGCCATCAGCTTCTGGTTCTTACACAGTGTATTGTGATGCCTCACAGATCGGTATTGGGTGTGTTTTGATGTAGGAGGGTAGAGTGACTTCTTATGCTTCGCGCCAGTTGAAGCCTCATGAGAAGAAATATCCTGTCCACGACCTTAAGTTAGCAGCTATTGTTCCTGCCTTGAAGATTTGGCGGCACTATTTGTACATGGTCCATTGTGAGATTTACACTGATCATCGGAGTTTGCAGCATCTATTCAAAAAGAAGGATCTTAACTTGCGTCACCGGAGGTGGTTGGAGCTTCTTAAGGACTATGATATCACCATTTTATACCATCCCGGGAAGGCCAATGTGGTGGCCGATGCCTTGAGTCACCGGGCGGAGAGTTTGGGAAGCTTAGCATATCTTCCAGCAGCAGAGAGGCCATTGGCATTGTATGTTCAGGCCTTAGCCAACCAGTTTGTTAGATTGGATGTTTTTGAGCCGAGTTGAGTATTGGTATGTGTGGTCTCTCGGTCTTCTATTTAGGATCGTATCAGGGAGCGTCGGTGTGATGATCCCCATCTGCTTGTCCTTAAGGACACAGTCCAGCACGGTAATGCTCAGAAGGTCACTATTGTGGATGATGGTGCATTGAGGATGCAGGTCAGGCTATGTGTGCCCAATGTAGATGGTTCGCATGAGTTGATACTCCAGGAGGCTCACATTTTGCGGTATTCTATTCATCTGGATGCCGCGAAGATGTATCAGGACTTGATGCAGCATTACTGGTGGAGAAGGATGAAGAAGTACATAGTGGAGTATGTAGCTTGGTGCCTAAATTGCCAGCAAGTGCAGTATGAGTATTAGTGACCAGGTGGGTTGCTCCAGAAGTTAGAGATTCCATATTGGAAAAAGGAGCAGAACACTATGGATTTCGTTGTTGGGCTTCCACAAAGTTAGCGGATGTTTGATGCAGTTTGGGTGATTGTGGATCGGCTGACCAAGTTAGCTCATTTCATTCCTGTGATAACTACCTATTCTCCCGAGCAGTTGGCTCGAGTGTATATTCGCGAGATCATTAAGCTTCCTGGCATACTGGTATCTATCATCTCTGACCGGGGTACATAGTTTACATCACGGTTCTGGAGGGCCGTGCACCATGAGTTGGGTACTCGAGTGGAGTTGAGCACAACATTTCACCCACAGATGGACGGACAGTCCGAGCGCACTATTCAGATATTAGAGGATATGATTCGTGCATGTGTGATGAACTTTGGGGGTTCGTGGGATCAGTTCTTGCCACTAGCAGAGTTTGCCTGCAACAACATTTATCAGTCGAGCATCCAGATGGCACGGTATAAGGCTTTGTATGGTAGGTGGTGTAGGTCTCTGGTGGGTTGTTTCGAGCCGGGCGAGGCTAGAGTTTTGGGTACAGACTTGGTTTAGGAAGCTCTAGAGAAGGTTAGGGTGATTCAGGATAGACCACGCACAACCCAGTCTAGATAGAAGAGTTATACAGATCGGAAGGTTCGCGATGTTGCATTCATGGTTGGAGAGCTAGTCTTGCTCCGTGTGTCACCCATGAAGGGTGTTACGAGGTTCGGGAAAAAGGGCAAGCTAAGCCCAAGGTTTATCGGTCCATTTGAGGTATTGCGATGTGTTGGGGAGGTTGCTTATTAGCTTGCCTTACCTCCAGTCTAGCAGGAGTTCATCTAGTATTCCATGTTTCTATGCTCCGGAAGTATCACGACGATCCATCTCACGTGTTAGATTTCAGCTCAGTCCAGTTGGACAAGGATTTATCTTATGTTGAGGAGCATGTGGCGATCTTAGATAGGCAGGTTTGAAAGCTGAGGTCGAAGAATATTGCATATGTGAAGGTTCAGCGGAGGGGTCAGCCGGTCAAGGAGGCGACTTGGGAGACCAAGCATGTTATGCACAACCGTTATCCTCATCTTTTCACCACTTCGGGTATGTCGCTATGCTCGTTAGAGGACGAATGATTGTTTTAAGAGGGGGAGGATGTAACGACCTTGCCGGTTGTTTTGAGTGTACTAGCCCCGATCCCCTATTTATTGTTTTCCCCATATATGTTTCTTCTTATTTGACTTGACGGGAGGTCTTATTTTTGGTTTCAGAGTGTTTTGGGACACTTAGTCCCTAAAACGGAAGCTTAAGTCTTAGGATTTGAACCGGAGTCAAAACAGTATGTGAAGACGACTTCGGAATACAGTTTCGTCGGTTCCGTTAGTTCCATTGGGTGATTTTGGACTTAGGAGCGTGTTCAGACTGTGAATTTGAGGTCTGAAGCTTATTTAGGCTTGAAATGGCGAAAGTCGAATTTTTGAAAAGTTTTACCGAGGAGTTGACTTTTTGATATCCGGGTCGGATTCCGATTTCAGAAGTTGGAGTAGGTTCGTAATCTTGAATATGAATTGTGTGCAAATTTTGAGGTCAATCGTATGTGGTTTGATAGGTTTCGACATCGTTTGTGGAATTTGGAAGTTTAGAAGTTCTTTAGGCTTGAATCCGGGTGTAATCGGTGTTTTGATGTTGTTTTGGGTGATTTGAAGGTGTGACTAAGTTCGCATTGGGTCATATGACTAGTTGGTATGTTTGGTTGAGGTCCCGGGGACCTCGGGTTGATTTCGGGTGGTTAACGGACAAGATGTTTGAGTTGATGAAGCAGTTGAAGTCCTGTAGAAGAGGCCAAAGATGAGTTGAGCAGAGGTCGCAGGTGCGAAGATTTTCCCGCACATGCAATGGCTGCAGGAGTGGGCAAGTGGGCGCAGGAGCGAGATCAAGCCGCAGGTGTGATGGGTTTCCCGCAACTGTGATTGGCGCAGGTGCAGTCCTTTGATAGCGGAAGCGGAGGCAGCAGATAAGTGACTTCTGCAGGAGCGGGAATGTTTCCGCAGAAGCATCCCCGCAGGTGCGGATAAATGACCGCATATGCAAAAAGTATGGGCAGAAGGTTTAAAAGCAAGGGTTCGCAATTTTAGTCTTATTTCACCATTTGAGACTCGGACTTAAGGCGATTTTGGAGAAGATTTTCGAGGGGATAATTGAGGTAAGCTTTTTCTACTAGTTGTTGATCATAAATCTTGATTCCCCATTGATTTACCCACCTAATTAGCGAGAACTTGAAGTGAAATTTGGGGGGTTTAGGGCTTGAGAATTGGAGAGTTGATTTTGGGAATTTGGAGGACCAAATGATGTCGGATTTTGATGAATTTAGTATGGTTAGACCCGTGAGTGAATGGGTTAGTTTTTGTGTCATGACACACATAGAGACAAAGGGGATTATCAGATTAATGTTAGGAACCCAAGCACTTGGATCATGTCTTAAGAATAGAGTAGATGCATGGTTTGAACCTATAAACTTCCTGGGCATAGACACATTTCCTTAATAGCCTAGGTCTTAACTTCTAGCATGCATACAAGTTAGCAATTCTAATTGAAACTCCTAAAGAGCAATTAACAAAGTTATATACAAACAGTTTCACTAAAACTCCTAAGGAGTATTGGGAGAGTGCAGATTGACTATCTACAATTAGAATTTCTGAAGACATATTGCCAGAGATATAAATTAACAACTGCAATTAGAACTTCTAAAAGGTATTAACAGAGACACAAATTAACAACTACTATTAGAACTTCTAAAAGGTATTAATAGAGTCATAGATTCACAACTTAAATCAGAACTTCTAAGAGTATTAACAGGATCGCAGATTAAAAACTACAATTCGAAATTCTAAAAGGCATTGACAAAGTCACAAATTCACAACTTCAATGAGAATTTCTAAGAGTATTAATAGAATCTCACGCTAACAGCCCTGTTTTACTCTAAAACCAATGGCATGACTGACTCTTTCTAAGAGACATTAACTTCACACTAATCTATTTTGAGAACAAAACATGTTGTTATACTCAAACAGTAGCAACATGAGGTTCACTTAAAATTTATAAACTAGGTTTGGTTTATTTATGTAAGCTTGGTGAAATTATAAGGACAACATAGACATGTACATGGTTATGGAAGGAAAGCAGAAGTATTGAAGAATCAAGATGAGTGTAGGATCACAAGAACACACACAGAGGACATTTAGATGGGGTCATATTATTTCAAAATAGAAATGTTATAATCATCAAGATAACAGTGTCCCTATATGAGCTTCAAGAAAGGGGTAGGGGTATCATCACATTGGGAAAATCTGTCAAGCATGTCAAGTATAGGATTTCAGGTATAGTGAAAATTAGTTTCACCACTTTATCTCAAAAAAATAGATTATCAGAACATACTCAAACCTTATGACTTAAATCAAGTATATGGCAACCTTCAAAACACACACAAAGAGATGCAGGAATTTAGTCAACTCAAAACATGCTTATGTAGTGTGATCAAACATCCATGAATCTAACGAATGACTAATAACCTTCTAAGAGTAAAAAACATTACAGATGCATGCCAGAAAGAAGAGATAGGTTCTATGTCATGAACTGATGTTCCAAAAACTAAGATGACAGTCTTATTTTATCACTAGCTAGTGCATATTTTCATTTATGTCTAGGTTATCAGGTGAATCATTACAGAATACAAATAGTAGCCAAGGCAGACTTGAGAGTTGTTAGGCTATTTTCAAAACTTAACAGCAAAGATAGGTCATCAAATGTCATTGGGATCAATACATGATTCTAATTTCGATAACTTAAGGAGGTTCATGATATCAGATTCTATTTAACAATCATTAATAAACACATAAAACAGTCAAACAAGAACACATTGTTAACAACTTCATTCAGTAAGAGGAAACAAAATAGTTCATCTTCAGTAATTTAAACTAACAAAAGAATAACAGGGTTGAGGTTTTACTAACCTCTTTTGGGGCTGCAAACCAAAAGAGTACTCAAATTAGCCGGTTAGGAAGCCAAAACCTCAAGATTTCAATCAGTAAACAAACTCAGGACGAGAAAGAGAGAGAAAAGAAGAGCTTAAGTAAGAACTCGAACTTCAATCAAAAATTCCTAAACAACACTATGCTTTGTATTAATTTCTTAGATGTTAGGTGTAGTTAGGCGTGTTAGGTGATAGCATTTAAGGCCCCTATTTATAGTGTACATTGAAGCTTTTAGGGTTTCAGCAGATTCAAACTTGTGAGTGGAAGGTGATGATTCCAAGGTGATGCAAGCAAAGGCGATTAAAAATCAAAGAAACATAGAAAAAATCAATGGGAGTTTTACCTGAGAAGAGAGAATGTGACAGTTGATGGAAAAACCCATCGGGTAAAGCCCAAATGTTCAAAGTTCATTGCATTTGACCTCTGGACCTCGAATAATCATGATGAGGTTATGAAACGTATTCATGTATGCTCCGATTTAATAAAGCATAAAGGAAATCTGGAGATTCAAAGTTGCATCTTGAGTCTTAGGGTTTGGATTGGGGGATTTCGAATTTGATATGTGAAAGAGGAAAGATTAAGTGAGAATTGCGGACATAGGAAACAGGAGGGATGATTTTCTTGATAGATTCATGACCTTGCACGAATTTGTGCAAGGTCTTTGATTGACTTGAGTTGTGAGATTTAAAGAAAAGGGAGAGAAAGGGGAAAGGGAGGTGGCCGGGCTTGCGGGGGAAAATGATTAGGGTTTGGGAGATAAGAGTGGCCGTCTCTAGGTTAAACTTAGGAGATTAGATATGGGCCGTTCATCTCTTAGATCAATGGTCCTGGTATTTTGGGACTAAATCATTTTTGTGGAAAATTTAGGTGGTCGTTGGATCCTTGTGATCCAACGATTAGGATTAAAGCTCTAGGCATTTTGAATTAAAGAGTAAATGTAGTAAAAAAACATGGGCACTTGATCATGGAAACGGACAACCCAGATCAATTATGTTTGTTTTGTGAGTATAGGAGACGGGTGATGTGGCAGGTCTTGATTTGTTTAAAAAGGATGGCAAGAATTGCCAACAGGGATTGAAGGGGTTGTTTGGGTTGGGGCATTTCAGATTGGACTCTTGTATTTGGGCTAGAATTTATTTAAATAGTAGCCAACACATGTTAATTAAGAATTGCAATTATAGCCTTTAACCCCTTCTAAAATTAAATAAAATAGACTTAATGTTTTTCAATAAAATATAGTAATAATTATAATTATCAAATATATTACTAATTATTGTAAATAATTATTTATAAAATACCTTGCCTTTTACATTATGACACTAATTTTGAATTATTAACACAGTAATCTAATTATTTAGAAATTAAGGAGTATTTCATTAAATTAATTCTAAAGCATATGTGACGTATATAAAAATTATTTTTAATAATCTAAAAATAGTAAGCATGGTATATTCATAATTATAATTACAACATTGAATTATCAATTACAAAATTACTAATACTAAATTAATTTTGTAAAAATAGGTATTATTGATTGAAAATATTTTCAAAATATTCACTGTAAATTATTAAGTATAAATAAATTAATTTTAAGTGGGAGGTTCAAAATTGGCCGTCAACAACTATCCTCTTTGACCGGAGACTATAAAAGAGTTTTCGGGAAAAGAAACTAAACCAAGGCCAATTTTGTCCCGACTTTAGGCATACATTGCAATATTGGCATTTGGATTAAGGAATATTATGAGTTGTAGATTTAGGAATCAAGGAAGATTCCCGGAGGATTTTTGGGGAATTGGGGGCCGAATTCTGGATTTGAATTGCTTACATACCTCGGGCTTAACGAGGATCAGGCCTCATGTAGTTCTGGAGTGAAACTTTTGGGAAAACAATGCTCGCAGGAATTTCCCCAGTATCGTATTATAACGATACTGTGAGATAAGAGATTCGGTACTCATGATAGCTTTGAGATGCGGCTTGATTTGAAAGATTTGATAGATTAGAGTTCCACTGATCGTATTGAGTTTGAGCTCGGATTCTTGGCCCGCTAATGAGTTTGTTGTTCCTCATAGCATTGTAGCCTGGTTTGCTGCTTAGAAGGAGTTCCAAGTCGCGCTGTTTGTTCCAGCAAAAATAAAAATAATGTACACATACCCATATATTGCAATGCAAATATGTTAAGATGTGATGTAAATGATGCATGAATGATGATGCCTGACTGTTGGCAGTAGTTATTTGGGATTGGGATGATGGGATACTTGAATCTGGCTCGATTGTTAGCCGGGCTGTGTACCGTTCCGTAGTTGTCAGAGCATTATGTCTCCTCGTGTTGGGAGTAGTTAACTTGTAATGTAGAGTGCATCTTCGCTTGCTATGAGAGGTTGCATTGAAATGTAAAGTATCTCTGCTTGGTGGGAGCGATTGTACTGGAATGTAAAGTATCTCCACACGATGGGAGTTTCTAACTTGAAGAAACATAATCATGCCAGTAACATGAATGATCAAAACGTCAAAACATATGAAAATAAATATAAATAAGGAGTATGCCAATGAGGTACTCTTGATTGCGGAACTCAATTGTGGCCGTTGAATGGCTGAACGTTGGCGACGAGGTTTGCAACTATCTATTCTGATCTTCGATGTGGCAGATTGGCAGTGCGGGTCACTCCCATTGGCGAAGCAAACAATTTGCTATATATAGGGCTTCCATTGGCGAAGCCGATGCTCGATTTGTACAGGGTGCTCCGATCGACTGAGCTGACGATTTGCTATATACAAGGCTCCAATTGGTGAAGCTAGCGGCTCGATTTTGTACAAGGTGCTCCGATTGACTGAGCTAGCGGTTTTCTATATACAATATGCTTCGGTTGTCTTTGCCAGCGGCTCGCTATATACAACATGCTCCATTCAGTTGAGCAAAAATTTTGCTATACACAATATGCCTTGTTCACGTCAGCGACCTGGTTCCGAAATACCTGCAAAGATCCGAGAATTAGTTTTCAGCTATATGAGGAAAAATAATGATAGAGAGATGATAGTTATGAGAGAGTGGCAGATCCGTCATTGCCCTAGTTTGTTCCAACGCTTCTTTAGTCATGTTGGTCCTTCATTCAAAGAAACAATAATAGCAGGGGAGGGGTGTTGGTTTGTATCGACCATAGTCTTGGCATTGCCCCGGTCCTGATGAGGTTACACCATGAAGGTAGGTGGAGCAAATTATGATATCTTTTAGAAAATATTTTGAAAAATCTTTTGTTTCATGGCAAATACCATCATTACAGATTATGACATGTTGCAGAAGTCCCTCAAGCGCGAACGTTGTTTCTTGAAGACTCTGACTTTTGATGTCGATCCTCCACGATGCTTTTGACAACATGTCTTCTTGCAGTTGTGATTACGTCCTAATCTTAACTAATGCGTTACAAGGGTTCCCTGTGGTTATGATAGAACCCTTTTAGGTTGCTTCCGTATCTAAAATGGAATCAGGTCTGAACATAGTTCATGGGTAATGATAAAAAAAAATGATAAAGATGATCGAGATTGACTCAGGTAGCCTACGTTTACAAATGGAATCAGGTCAAAATGTAGTTCGATTACAATAGATGTAAAATGATGAGATTGAAAATGAAATTAGGCTAGGACGTATTTTAATTACAAAATATGACTGAATCCATTGAGGATTGCCTACGCATTCCTTCAAAAGGAAATCTAGTCATGGCATTGTTCTGAGTACATACAAAATAATATTTGTATTTTCTATTACAAAAGAAAGGGGAGAGAGAAAAACCTGAACCCTACGTCGGTTGCCTACGTATCCCCCTACGGGAAGTCAGGTTAGTTCTATTACAGCCAAAACCTAACTCTAGTTTCTTCAAACATAGTATCTCTTGATTGCGTCTGAGTTGATAGGCTTCATGCTGACTATTCCATCCATTTCTGCCAAGATCAGAGCTCATCCCGACAATACTCGGTGGACCACATAAGGACCTTGCCAATTCAGTGCGAACTTTTCTTTGGATTCTTCTTGATGAAGGAATACTTTCTTCAGAACCAACTACCCCGGTATGAACTGGTGAGGCTTCACCTTTTTGTTAAATGCACTGGCCATCCTATTTTGATAAAGCTGACAATGGCATACCGCATCCATTTTCTTCTCGTAAATGAGCATGAGTTACTCCTTCCAGACCTGTATCCATTATGCATCGTCTAACTTGGCTTCTTGGATGACTCTTAAAGATGGTAGCTTGACCTCTACGGGTAGCACAACTTTGGTGTCATATACCAACATGTATGGCATTGCCCCAGTGGATGTTCTCATGGGTGGTCCGATAACATAATAAGGCAAAGGATAACTTCTCGTATCATTACCTATGAGTTTCCACTATCTTTCATAGAATCCTTTTGATGTTTTTGTTGGCTGCCTCAACTGCTCCATTCATTTGTGGTCTGTAGGTCGTAGAGTTATGGTGGACAATTTTGTACTTCACGCAAATTTCCCGCATGAGATCACTATTAAGATTAGCTGCATTATTAGTGATGATTGACTCCGGTATCCCAAATCGGCAAACTATGTTGTTACAGATGAAATTTGTCACTACTTTCTTTGTGATGGCCTTGTATGTAGAAGTTTTGACCCATTTGGTGAAGTAATCAATTTCTACCAAAATGAAACGGTGACCATTTGATGTAGCGGGCTCTATAGGTCCAATCACGTCCATTCCCCAAGCGGCAAATCGCCAAGGCGAACCCATTACATTCAACCTGTTAGGCGGAACCCGAATGAAATCCCCGTGGATCTGGCACTGGTGACACTTCTACACATAGCGGATACTATCGCTTTCCAATGTCATCCAAAAGTATCCGGCTCTTACAATCTTCTTGGCTAAGGTAAAGTTATTCATGTAGGGTCCGCATGTTCATACTTGTATTTCTTCTAACAATTTGGTTGCTTCGGCGGTATCTACATATCTTAACAGGCCTAAGTCTGGGGTTCTCCTGTATAGAACTTCTCCATTGAGGAAAAAGTAGTTTTACACGCTTCTAAGCGCTGGCGTTTGACTATTAGTAGCATTCTCTAGATACTCTCTTATTTCGAGGAACCTTTTGACGTCGTAGTACCATGGCTTACCATCTAGCTCTTCGTCTACATGAAAACAGTACGCATGTTGATCTCTAATCTCTATATCGATAGGCTCAATGTAATTCTTAGCTGGATGCTGAATCATAGATGATAAGGTTGTAAGAGCATCGACAAACTCATTCTGGATCCTGGGAATGTGCTTGAATTCAATTTTTGTGAACTTCTTGCATAACTCCTTTACATAGTGCATGTATGGAAAGATCTTGATGTTCTTGGTAGTCTATTCTCCTTGAACTTGGTGTATCAATAGATCCCGATCCCCTATGACCAAAAGCTCCTTGATTTTCATGCCAACTGGCATCCTCATCATGAGGATGCATACTTCACACTTGGCTATATTATTGGTGCAAAGGAACCTTATCTTTGCTGATGCTGGGTAATGTTGTCCTAATTTCGAAATTAGGACTGCCCCAATTCCTACTCTTTTGAAATTTGTCGCTCCGTCGAAGAACATTCTCCATCCTGGGTATGACTCTGCGATATCTTCTCAGGTGAACAACACCTCCTCATCTGGGAAGTATGTAGTTAGTGGCTCATAATCCTTGTCCACTAGATTCTCTGTGAGGTGGTCGACAAAAGCTTGTCTTTTGATGTATTTCTGCATTATGTACACAATGTCAAATTCAATGAGAAGAATATGCCATTTAGATAGTTTTCCTGTAGGCATCGGCTTCTGAAAGATATACTTGAGCTGGTTGAGCTAGGATATTAAATGTATGGTATATGCTTACATGTAGTGCCTCAATTTCTGAGCAATCCAAGTAAAAGCACACCAACTGTGCTTTATCAGAGTGTATTTGGCCTCGCATGGTGTGAACTTCTTACTTAAGTAATAGATGGCCTGCTCCTTTCTTCCGGTTTCATCGTGTTGTCCCAATATGCATCCAAATGCATTATCCAAGACCGACAGGTATACCAACAATGGCTTTCCCGGCTCGGGAGGAACCGACAAAGGTGGATTTGACAAATACTCCTTAATTCTATTGAAGGCTTTCTGACACTCTTCTATTCATTTCGTTGTCGCATCCTTCTTTATCTTCTTGAGGATAGGTTCACAAATTAGTGTAGACTGTGCCATGAAACGGCTGATGTAATTCAGCCTACCCAGGAAAGTCATCACGTCCTTCTTACTCTTGGGCGGTGAAAATTGTAGAATGGATTTGATCTTTGAAAGATCCAGTTCTATTCCTTTTATGCTTACGATGAATCCTAGCAATGTTTCAGTAGGGACTCCAAATGCGCATTTTGCAGGATTCAACTTCAAACTATACCTACGCACACGTTCGAAAAACATCCTCAGGTCATCCAAATGTTATGAACTCTTTCGAGACTTCATGATGATGTCATCCATATATACCTCAATCTCTTCGTGAATCATGTTGTGAAAGAGGGTTGTCATGGCCCTCATATAAGTAGCGCCCACGTTTTTTAGGCCGAATGTCATGACTCTGTAGCAGTAAACTCCCCAAGTCATAGTGAACACTGTCTTTTCTGCATCTTCTTCGTACATTAGGATCTGGTGGTACCCGGCGAAACAATCCACGAATGACTGTAGTTCGTACTTCGCGTAGTTGTCGATGGGGATATGAATATTTGGTAAAGGGAAATCGTCTTTTGGGCTTGCCTTGTTAAGATGATAATCCACGCATATCCTGATCTTCCCATATTTCTTGGGTACCATGACAATATTTTCCAACCATGTGGGATAATTTGTGACCCTCAATACATTCGCCTATATTTGCTTGATTACTTCTTCTTTTATTCTCAAACTCAGGTCAGGTTTGAACTTTCTAGGTTTTTGTTTGACTGGAGTAGAAAGATGTAGGCAATCGATGCGAAACCATATTAGTTCTTAACCCAGGCATGTCATTATATGACCATGCGAACACGTCGATGTACTGTCGGAGGAGCTCAGCCAACTCTTTTTTCTGTTCTGCTTCTAGGTGGATGCTGATTCAGGGTTCTTTTACATCGTCTTTGTTTCCTAGGTTGACCACTTCTGTTTCATCAAGGTTAGGCTTTTTCTGGCTTTCCAGTTGTTCGATCTCTTGTGGGAGATTATCTGGAATCATGCCGTTGTCGTATTCCTCATAATCTGGATTGCTTTGCTTGAGGGTTTCGTTATATGCCATAATCGCAAAATGCAGGTTTTTATCATTTTGATTACTGAAAAGAAAAACTAATTATAAACGAAGCGATATTTAAATTTTCAATAATTTAAATAAAGAATTTATTTTTATTTCATCAAAAAAGGAATATCTGAGCGTTCAAAGAGGCGAATGACAAAAATGTATAGACACGGTTTAAGCCTTAATTGACTGTGCTCTCTTTTCAAAAGTATTACAATTCCACACTACCAAGACTCCCGGCGAACCAAAGATGGGCTGGCGGTGCAATTCTGCAAGTCCTCTCCTGGTTCGGCATTCCGAATGGTTGGTGTCTTGATATCAACTTTGTCACAGCATTCCTCGATGATGATCATGAACTGCCTTCCCATTTCATCGACAATGTTAGCCTCTGGCATTGAGTTTTGACTCGTACCCAAAACACGCTATGGCACAAAAGCCTTCTTCCCGAAGTTAGCAGTACAAGTCTTACCAGTCGGAGGCTGATACCCTATGCTGACTCTACCTTTCTGCCCATTTGGCTCGATCGACTATGTTATCCCGTTTGATCGGGCTTCCAGTCTGATTCTTGGTCTGTATCTGTACTTCATCATTTCCCTCATGGCCATATTTGATATGTATAGTGATTGCATTTCTAGATTTTGCTATGTCTCTCTTATTTTCTTGGTCTCCATAATCTCAACTGCATGGAAAGTTACCCCGTCTAATTCCTCTATGAACGGGACTGCATGTTCTAGATAAGTTGATTGGATCTATTTGCCATGGATTACATTCTCTTGACAACCCCATTCAAACTTCATGCGCTAGTGTAGGGAAGATGGGACTACCCCTGCCATGTGTATCCAAGGTCTTCCCAGCAGGAGGTTTTTATGAAGATGAAATATCCATCACTTGGAATAGTATGGGAAACTCAACTAGTATAATTTGCAGAGCCAAATAAATTTCTCTAATGACGTCCTTCTATGACCTGTCAAAAGCTCTTACCCTTACATGACTTTGCTTTACTTCTCTCATATGGATACCCAACTCTCGTAGGGTGGAGAGGGGGTAGATATTGACTCATGATCCTCCATCAACAAGTACTCGGGACGCCACCTTATCTCCACATTTGACAGTGATGTGTAAAGCTTTGTTGTGACCCACGCATTCTATAGGAAGTTCGTCTCTTCGAAAAGTGATCATATTTGCTTCGACCATTTTCCCAATGGTTGCCGCCAGTGCCTCACTGATGTTGTTGCTCGGCATGCCCACCCCACTTAACACTTTCATTAGGGCATCCTTATGACTATCATAACTCATCAATAAATCCATGATTGATATTTGCGTCGGAGTTTTCTTCAGCTTTTCCTCCACAGAGTATTCTTTGGTTGACATCTTCTTCCACAATTCTGCAGCCTCTGGATCTGTTATATTCCTTCTCTGAATCTGTTCCCTTCCTAGATTCCTTTGGTTTACATCCTCATGAGCGTAACACCTCCCTCACCTGGTCATACCAGGAGCCGCTGCAGAATCTGTCATCTTGGCTTTCCTTTTCTATTGATATGTCCGTGGCACTGTCTTGTATTCTCGATCCTCTTCCTCCCTAGTGGTAGCGTTGGGCTATTGCTAGTAAGTCTGGACCATCATCGTAGGTTTTAACTGTACTGTGATCATTGGAGTCCTTTGAGGTGGGATCCTTGCAGCCTCAACATTTCCTATTGTGATGATGGTTCCTTTTAAGTCATACTCTTCATTCAGGGTGATCATATTAGCTCCTTGATTCCGGTGATTTGGCAGCGGGTTGTGGTTCACATTGGGCGGAGCTTGGGAGCATTGAATAGGTCCACTTTTGATTAGTGATTCAATTTCATTTTTCAGTCTCAACAATCCTCTGTATCATGCCCCGGTACGTTTGAGTGGTACACGCACAATTTGGTTGCATCAGAGTAGTTTGAGGGATACTTGGGAACCCTTCCTTCTATCGAATGTATCAAATCTTCTCTCTTTAGCTTTTCAATTGGGGTGTAGTTTCTGGGACCTGGCTCTTCAAAATCTGGGCGAGGTTGGGGTGCATAGGTGGGTCGGTTTTGATGAGTGGTAGTTTGAACTTGAGAGAATGGCCATGGTGTGTTCGGATTTGTATGGGCTCGTGGGTTATATTGAGATTGGGGATTGTAAGATGGTTGTGTGTTGTATACTGGAGCGTAAGTAGGTAGGTGTGGGGAATGGGTGTTTGGAGAGTAGTAGGTGTTTCCATGATGTGGATTGGACTGGTAATAGGGTACGATTGCTGATACCTCTTATTTTTTCTTCTTTCCGCTGCCTATTGATCCAGATTCGATTGCTTTGCTAGCTGCTTGCAATGCGTCCATGGATTATACCTTTCCGGACTTTATACCTTCTTCTAAAAAGTCTCTCATTTTGACAAGTTCAGGTAACTTCTGTCCTATCATGCCTATCATTTTCTCAAAGTTGATCCCTTCCTGAGCCCTGATGAAATACTTAGTCAGCTCATTATCGTCTAACAGAGGTTGTGCCCTAGCGGCCGATGACCTCCATCGACGTGCATATTCTTGGAATGATTCGGGCAACTTCTTATGTAAGTTTACCAGTGCGAACCTATCGGGAGTAATTTTTGTGTTGAACCGGAAGCAATTCATGAAATCTTCCGCCATATCCTACCACTCCCTCCAGTTTCTGGGATCTTGGTGAGTGTACCAAGTAAGTGCTTCCCCTGTCAAACTCCTTATAACAGCTTCATCCTTAACTTCTCATTTCTTCTTACTCCAAATGAGTTATCGTAGTAGACTCTCAAATGTGCATGGGGATCGCCTGTCCCATCAAAGATATCAAACTTTAGAGGCTTGTACCCTACCGGCATATCCATATCAGGATGGATACACCGATACTCAGTCAATATTTTCGCTCCCTCGAGCGACCTGAATTTTCTTCATTTGTTTTCTCAATGCTCGTAATTGCTCAGATACCGATTCATCCTCCTTATACTTAGCTTCCCTCTCTATTTCGGCATATTAATCAACATCATAAGGCATCCTGAGTGTGAATTCCCTTAGTGGTAACTTGTGGTTTGAGGCATTTGAACCTAATTTGGTACGTAAAGAATGTGTATGGGACGGTTTGGTGGGTTTGAAGGGGTTACTGCAGGTATAATTTGAGTGGCGTGGACTAAAGTCAGTGTATTGTTGGCTTGGCGAGTAGTGGAAGGAAAGTGGTCGGGGATTGAATCTAGAGAAGGAGAACGGGGTGGTTGTGGGAGCATCGTCATGGCCAGATGTGACAATTCTCGAATGTGTTGTACTTCCTCCCTCAATGATTCCATCTCTTGGGCCATCCTGGCCACATGTTCGTCATTCCTCATATCATCATTCTCTCCCAATCGCAACGGGCTATTAGGTATTATCAGAGCGTGTTCAGTCGGGTTATCTATCGTAGACATCTTCCCTTTTGATCTTAAATTGTACAGTGATTCCGCCAGTTTTGGGTCCACACAAACCAATATTTCTTTGGGGAATAGTAATAAAGTAAGAAAATAATGAAAGAAAAAGAAAAAGAACAGAAGTCAGTTTCAACATAAATAACAGGCGCACAGAGCACTTAATTCACGTATTCAGGCAAGCTCGTTTTCCTAAAATTCGAGGGACATCTCTTTTTTGAAAGTAGGCCTAAGTCGCGAATATTTGACAAACAATTATATTTGACACATTTAGATCCAAAGTAAATTTTAGTTTTCATTTATAGTATTTGGATTGTAATAGGCGGGAGCAGAGGTTACATCATTGTTTCCAACATTCACAGAATTACATGGGCTCAGACAAACTTGCCCCTAGGGAAATGGGAAAGTTCGGGATAAAGATACAAAGTGGGAAAGGGGGGAAAGCAACCAACTTCTAGTAACCATCCTCGGAATTATTTCCTATGTATTCTTCTTCTTCTTATTCTTCTTCTTTTGGTTCTTCCTCCGGGTCTTCTTCAAATTCTTCTTTATCATCATTGAAATCAAGTTCTTCCTCTAGATTTTCCCCTAGTTCTGTCTCAGACTCAATCTGGATACACTCAACTACTCGGTCATCATCCTTGGCGGGTGGCAGCATGTGATAAATTGATCCCGGGACCACTTGGCGGTGCATGGAGATAGTCATGAGGTAGTGTGGCTAGATTTTCAAAGCCGCCACTGCATCCTCCAGCCAGGCTATTCATTTACTGCTTGGTCAGGCTAGCTTATCTTTTTCATTGATCCAGACATAATATTCTGGAGTGCACCATGGTTTTGACCCATTGGCATTGTGACTAGATCATTCTACTCCTCTTGAAGCCTCCTTATCCTTGGTATCGGGGTCTGCCCATTGTATTCGTCCTCGTACAGTGCTATCCTCGTCTAGAGGGGTAAATCCTAAATCAACCTGAACTGCATGAGAACTCGTAGGGGTGAGTATGGTTGGATTCCCTCAAGTCCTATCAGCTCGATAAAATACTTCTGAGGAGTCCTTATGATTGCCCTTCTGTCCAGCCATGATAGCTTCCAATTGACCCATTCTCCACTCAAGTTGGTCAGCATCTCTCTCCACTCTTCCTGTACGTGTGGGGAGACCCAATGCCCCATCCTCTCGTTGTGACTTCGAATCATGTTGATGACGCCCACAAAGTAGTCGACTGTGGCCTCTCACTGAAAGAAGTGCTCTGTGGCCCATATTTGAAGTAGCATGTTACAACCCTTGAAGAAATCATACCCCCGGGAATATGCAGACAAGGCTCTGAGAATCTCTGCTAACACCATAGGTACCAAAGTGGCTTGGAGGTTGCCTCAGAATGTTGCTAGAACCACGGGTAGCAAGTAGATATTGATTTGTCCTCTTCTTTGTGGGAAAACCAACAGTCCCAGCAGTGCCAAAGAGAAGGTTACGGGTCAGAGGCTTTCCGACCCATGTTACCTGATCACACTGAAATTCTCCCAATTACCATTCATAGCTTTTACGATGTCCGAACCTGTCGAACAATTGATCTAGTCTTACCCATCCATCCTTGAAGTTTCTCAAACCCCAATTGTTTGCCAGACCCAAAGCATCCAGGAACCTATAATCGTGCATGGTGACTGGTAGTATTGGTTTCCTCCTTATAAATGGTAGCTCCGTGAAATTGGTAACTTCTTCTAACGTTGGCACTAACTCACAATCAGCAAACTTGAACACTACTTTGGCCGAGTCCCAAAACTATATCAGCAAGCGGGTAAGGACCTTGTCAGCACTGATGTTTAGCAAGGCAGTCAGTGCTTCTAGATGTGTCCTGATTTTGTCTCCATGTTCTCGGCGGATATTCTTCCACCACTGCTTCAGCTTGTGTGGTTCTCCCATCACCATACTGATCTCGGGGATGTTTTGGGTTATTTCCATTTCTGAAGTGGGTAGAGAAAAGGGGTTTGATAAGTGTTCGCTTTGGCTCTTAAATGTCTCATCATGATTGGTTTGTCTTTCCATAAAGGTTATGTCATTGGGTGCATGACCCGTTGACATTAGGGTGGCTTTATTAATTGTGTGTCAATGCCAAGGACCGACTCACCTAAGTTTTATGCAGTATGACTATGTTTCCTACTTTTGAATTGGACTGACTGCTGCAAGAAGTTATGTCAATTGACCTTACAAACTATTCTCTGAAAAAAAAAGAATTTTTGAAAGAAGGTTCGAAGGGGCGTAAAAGACAACACTCGCATGCCATTGTGTGTGATAGTGTACGGCCAACACTCGATAGGAAAGAGTGAGATGCCAACATATATAAAGCAGTAACAGATAGTGATGTTAGCAATAACTGCTTAAAATAAGCAGATAGGCACAATAATGAGCAAGTAAGGCAAGTGAGGATATAATTGCAAATTAAACATAGTTAAAGTAGTGTACAAACAATCCTAATTTCCATATCTAGTCTAAGTCTACTACGGTCAGAACCTAAGCGTGAGATCCCCAGTAGAGTCACCATGTTGTTGCGCCCTATTTTGCACTAGTAAAAACAAGATTCAACTTGTGGTTTCTCAGTTAATGGTAAAAGAGAGTTTTCACCTAATATTTAAAGGTATACTAGGGTACCTATTTAATTACTAAAGTCATTTTTTATTAGTCTACTAACCAGTGAGATTTTGGGTAAGGATTCTTGTTCTTATAAAGGAAAGGTGTTAGGCATCCCTTAGAATCTACTTAAGGTAGCTCCATAGGACTTAGACTAGGCGTAAAGGATTAGTTGTTTATACTCTACTTAACTAGTATTAGGGGGTACGACATACGATATATATCTAATTTAGAACTTGATATTTGAAAAAGAGGATATGTAGTTTTAAAAAGGCTATAAGTTTATAAAAATAGTGTTGAAGATAATGGTTGAAAGAGTTTAAAGTATAATATATATCGTTTGTATCTATAAAACATGTAAAATGGGGCTAAGCTATAAACATTTTGCATTAAAAAAATGGGACTACTTATGTAACTCTAGTGAAATAAGAGTGATGTAAGGAAGTGAGTCTAAGATGTACCTTGGCTTTCAAATCTCATTTTTTACTTTAGAGAAATCGTTGGAAGCCTCTTCTAACTGGGCCGTGACAGTTGTTTTATTTTGTAGAAACGTTCAGTTTAGAAGACCAATTTCAGATTCCATTTTCGATTTTCAAAATGAGAAGGTTATCGCCCTTTGCTAAAGCTGTTTTGATCCCAGAAGATTTCATAAAATGTTAGTTAAAGTATTGGAGGTTAATAGCATAGATGATTAACGAATTAATATTATCTACTACTAGGTCTAATGTTTCTTTTAATCCTATGTTCTTTAAGGCTTGCCTAGATTATCCACATGATTCAAAGATATAAAACAAAACATTCAATCACATATGGTAAGTGTTATGTACATGTGTAAAACAATAACAAACGTAAATAAAGAAGTATAGATGAAGTAGTGACTCTTGGTTGGGCCTGAAAAGAGGCAGGCCTAGCGAATAGCAGGAACGGACAACAACAAACTTCAGACTTCCAAATGCAAAGGTACAGGACTTGGGCGTGAGTTCTTTAAGAACTCGGCAGGCCCAATGGTAATTCATTTTAAAAAAAGAAAAAGAAGGTCATTAAACATACTATTCGATATACATAGTTATGCATGCAATAAAATAACAATGGCCTAAGTCGAATTAGACAGTTAATAAATAATTTAGAACATGAAAATTGTACTAATGTGAGGTCACATATGAAAAAGTGATTCACATTGAAAACCTTTAGTTGTCATTAAACAGAAAACCTAAAGGGAGTAATCCATGTCAATAAATTAGAGGCTAAGGGTAGAATTCCATTTAAGTCCAAGGCACTACTTGGATCCCTGACAAATCAAAGTTTCCAAGGGTCTCAAGGCCCAAGGCGGTGCTTGTGTCAGGGAGAGTAACCAAACTAGGAAATAAACTCTACTCATAAATACCCCTAACCACTCACACTCATTCTTCCCTACATGTTTAAGTGTCAATGAGGCACTGAAATGTAAATCTCCATGCCACAATGATACCATACCACATAATTACATACATTTCCGATAACAGTTGATACAAAATACTATAGGATCATAAGACAACCAATCACCCTGGTGTAACCACAATCTAACATAATTATATGATTCAGCAAGAATAACACGATCTGTTAGGCATGCTCAAAATAATTCAGCTTCAACACACATAAAGACAAAAAGGATTATCGAATTACTGTTAGGAACCCAAACACTTGGATCATATGTCTTAAGAATAGAGTAGATGCATGGTTTGAACCTATAAACTTCCTGGGAATATACACATTCCCTTAATAGCCTAAGTCTTAACTTCTAGCATGCATGCAGGTTAGCAATTCCAATTAAAACTCCTAAAGAGTATTAACAAAGTTATAGACTAACAGTTTAAATAAAACTCCTAAGGCGTATTGGGAGAGTGCATATTGACTACTACAATTAGAACTTCTGAAGAGATATTAACCGAGATACGAATTAACAATTGCAATTCGAACTTCTAAAATGTATTAACAGACACACAAATTAACAACTACTATTAGAACTTCTAAAAGGTACAAATCTACTATTAGCACTTCAAAAAGGTATTATCAGAGTCACAGATTCACAATGTAAATCAGTACTTCTAAGAGTATTAACATGATTGCATATTAACAAATGACAATTAGAACTTCTAAAAGGCATTAACAAAGTCACAAATTCACAACTTCAATTAGAGCTTCTAAGAGTATTAATAGAATCTCATGCTAATAGTCATTGTTTACTCTAAAACTAATGGCATGATTGCCTCTTTCCATAAGTCTTTAACTTCACACTAATCTATTTGGAGAACAAAGCTTGTTGTTATACTCAAACAGTAGCTACAAGAGGTTCACTTAAAGTTCATAAACTAAGTTTGGCTCATTCATGTAAGCTTGGTGAAATTCTAAGGACAACATAGACATGTACATGGTTATGGAAGGCAAGCAGAAGTATTGAAGAATCAAGATGTGTGCAAGATCGCTATAACACACACAAGGGACATTTACCTGGGGTCATATTTTTTCAAAATGAAAGTGTTGTCATCATCAAGCTAATAATGTCACTATATGAGATTCAGGAAAAGGGTAGGGGTTTCATCACATTGGGGAAATCTGTCAAGCATGTCAAGTATGGAATTTCAGGTATAGTGGAACTTAGTTTCAGCACTTTGGCTGAACAAATTGAATATCAGAACATACACAAACCTCATGACTTAAGTCAAGTATATGGTAACCTTCAAAATACACACAAAGATGATGCAGGAATCTAGTCAGCTCAAAACATGCTTCCATAGTGTGATCAAACAACCATGAATCTAATCAGATGATTAATAACCTTCTAAGAGTTTACAAAATTACAGAGTCATACTAAAAAGAGGAGATAGGTTCTATTTCATGTGATGATGTTCCAAAAACTAAGATGGCAGTGTTATTTTATCACTAGTAAGTGCATATTTTCATTTAAGTCTAGGTTATCAGGTGAATCATTGTAGAATGCAAATAGTAGCCAAGGCGCGGACTTGTATAACAGTCATGATTATACTAACAGAACATCAGGAAAATCCAAAACTAAAATATCAGGATAGTTTGAGAGTTGTTAAACTGTTTTCAAAACTTAACAATAAAGATAGGTCACCAAATATAATTGGGATCAATACATGATTCTAATTTCACTAACTTAAGGAAGTTCATGATCTCAGTTTCTATTTGACAGTCTTTAATAAGCACATAAAACAGTCAAACATGAACACATTGTTAACAACATCATTTAGTAAGAGGAAACAAAACAGTTCATGTTCAGTAATTCAAACTAACAAAAGAAGAACAGGGTGAGGTTTTATTGACCTCCTTTAGGGTAGCAAACCAAACGAGGATACAAATTAGATGTTTAGAAAGCCAAAAGCTCAAGCTTTCAATCAGTAAACAAACTCAGAACCAGAAAGAGAGAGAAAGTTGAGCTCGAGTAAGAACATGAACTTCAATAAAAAATTCCTAAACAACACTATACTATGAATTAATTTCTCAGATGTTAGGTGTAGTTAGGCATGTTAGGTGATAGTTAAGGCCCCTATCTATAGTGGCCATTAAATCCTTTTGGGTTTAAGTAGATTCAACTTATGAGTGGAAGGTGACGATTACAAGGTGATGCAAGTAGAGGGGAGTAAAAATTAGAGAAACAGAGGGAAAATCAATGGGAGTTTTACCTGAGAAGTAATAATGCGACTGTTGATGGAAAAACCCATCGGGTAAAGCCCCAATGTCTAGAGGTCCTCGCATTTGACCTCTGGACCTCAAATAATCAGGATGAGGCTCTGAAATGTGCTCATGCATCCTCCAATTTAACAGAGCACAAAGGAAATCTGGAGATTCGAAGTTGCATCTTTGAGTCTTAGGGCTCAGATTGGGAAATTTTGAATTTGATCAGTGAAAGAAAAAAGATTCAGCGAGAATCACGGACATAGGAGACATGAGGGATGACTTTATTGATAGATTTATGACCTTGCACGAATTTGTGCAAGGCTTTGATTGATTTGAGCTGTGAGGTTGAGACAAAAATGAGAGAAATAGGAAAGGGAGGCAGCCAAGATTGTGGGGGAAATGATTACGGTTTGGGAGATAGGAGTGGTCGTCTCTAGGTTAAGCTTAGGAGATTAGATCTGGGCTGTTGATCTCTCAGATCAACGGTCCTCGTATTTTGGGACTAAATCATTTTTGTGAGAAATTTTGGTGGTCATTGGATCCTTGTGATCCAACGATTAGGATTAAATCTCTAGGCATTTTGAATTAAAGAGGAAATTTAGTAAAAAATGTGGGCCGTTAATCATGGAAACAAATGGGCCAGATCAATTGTGTTTGTTTTGTGAGTATGTGAGACAGGTGACGTGGCAGGTCTTGATTGATTTAAAATGGATGGCAAGGATTGCAAACAAGGATTGAAGGGGTTGTTTGGGTTGGGTCATTTCAGATAGGGCTATTTTATTTGGGCTAGAATTAATTTAAATGGTAGCCAACCCGTGTTAATTAAGAATTGCAATTATAGCCTTTTAGCCATTTAACCCCTTTTAAAATTAAATTAATTAGACTTAATTATTTCCAATAAAAAGTAGCAATAATTATAATTATCAAATATACTACTAATTATTGTAATTAATTATTTACCATTGTCCTTTACATTATGACACTAATTTTTAATTATTAACACAGTAATCAAATTAATTAGAAATTAAGGAGCAATTCATTAAATTAATTATAATGCCTATGTGATGTATATAAAAATTATTTTAATAATCTAAAAATAGCAATCATGGTTTATTTATAATTATAATTACAATACTGAATTATTAATTTCAAAATTACTAATACTAAATTAATTTTTTTAAAATAGATATTATTGATTGAAAATATTTTTAAAACATTCATTGTAAATTATTAATTATAAATAAACTAATTTTACGAGGGAGTGTCAAAATTGGCCGTCAACAGTCTTCACGATCTATTCCATTTCACCCCGCTTTTCAGCTCCTTCAAGCATGGACAAGTGATCAGCAACTTGATTTTCTGTTCCCTTTCGTTCACGGATTTCCAAGTCGAACTCTTACAGTAGTAGCACCCATCGAATCAGGTGCGCCTTTGACTCATTCTTCTCAATTAGGTACATGAGAGCAGCATGGCCAGTATAAACAATTACCTTCGAGCCTATCAGGCATGGCCTGAATTTTTCAAATGCGAACACCAATGCTAGCATCTCCTTCTTGGTCACCATGTAATTTAGTTAGGCACCACTCAAGGGTCTACTTGCTTAGTAGATTGGATGCATGACTTTATCTTTTCTCTGCCCAAGAACTGATCCCACAACATAGTCAGGTTCCACTATGATTGGTATAGTCACTAGCCTCTTCTTCAAATGCTCAAAAGCTACCCTGCAGTCATAAAAAAAACACAATGGGATAGTCGTTTTCAAGTAATTTACACAAAGGGTTAGTAATTTTGGAAAAAGCTTTTATAAACCGCCTGTAGAAGTTGGCGTGACAAGAAAACTTCTTATGGCATTGATGGAAGTGGATGGAGGCAACTTCTCAATTACATCAACCTTAGCCCAGTCCACCTTAATGCCCTTTCTTGACACTAGGTCTCCCAAGACTATACCTTCTTGTACCATTAAATGACACTTTTTCCTGTTTAGTACCAGATTACTCTCCATACACCTCTTCAAATTTATAAGGCAGAAAATTAATGAGTTCCCCACTACTGAGAAATCATCCATTAAAACCTCCATTATGTCCTTTACTATATTTGTGAATATGGTCATCATGCACCTTTGGAATGTGGCGGGTGCATTGCTTAGGCCAAACGACATTCTACGAAAAGCATAGATGCTATATGGATAGGTGAACGGTGTTTTCTCTCTATACTTAGGGGCAATAGAGATCTGGTTATACCCTAAGTATCCATCCAGAGAGCAAAAGTGGGCCCTCCCCGCCAATCTATCTAACATATAATCAATGAATGGAAGCAAAAGATGGTCTTTTCGGGTGGCCTTGTTCAGTCTTCTATAATCCATACAGATTCATCATCCTGTGACTGTTCTTGTTCAAATCAACTCGTTGTTCTCGTTTTGCACTATACTAACTCCACCCTTCTTTGAAACACACTGAACTGGGCTAACCCAGTTGCTGTCCGAGATGGGGAAGATGATTCTCGCATCTAACCACTTGATCACCTCTTTCGTCGCCACTTCTTTCATGTTGGGGTTCAACCTTCTTTGATGTTCTCTGGAAGGTTTGTGCCTATCTTCGAGTATAATCTTATACATACAAAACTTTAGGTTGATACCCTTTATGTCTGCAATGGTCCACCCAATTACAGTCTTGAACTCTTTTAGAACCTACAAAAGCTATTATACTTGCACATCTAACAAACCATATGAGATAATAACAGGTAATGTCGATCTAGGTCCCAAGAAACCATACCCGAGGTGAGATGGTAACGATTTTAGCTCAGACTATGGTGGCACTTCAATTGATGGCTTAGCTGGAGGGGTCTTTCTTTCTTCTAAGTGTAAAGGCTCGAATTAAAGCTCTCTTTTCTAGTACCCTTGGCCTTCAAGAGCCAAAACCCACTCCGCCAAGTCCTCACCATCTACCTCTTCTAGGTTCATGAGGCAGGCTGCTAGAGGATCTTTTGTATTAAGCATCTCATCTTCCTCCTCCATGATCACATCCACCACTTTAATAAAAAAGAAATTCGCAAACTCACTAGGGCTCCGCATAGACTTTTGCACATTTAATGTTATTTCTTCATTATTCAGTCTCATCTTTAGTTCCCCAGATTCACAATCAATCAGAGCTCTCTTTATGGCCAATAAAGGCCTTCCCAAATGTATGGGAATCTGCTAGTCAACCTGGCAGTCCAGAGTGACAAAAGTTGCCAGAAACACAAACTTTCCAACCCGCACAAGTACATCATCAAGTATACCCGATGGCCTCTTCATCGTTCGGTCAGCTAGTTGTAGTAATATGGATGTGGGCCTTGCTCTTCCAATGCCTAACCTTTTATAGATAGACAAGGGCATAAAGTTTATGCTCGCCCCCAAATCACACAATGCTTTAGCAAAAGCATAGTTGCCTATGGTGCACAGAAATATGAAACTCCCTAGGTCGGATAGCTTCTTAGCTAAGGGTCTTATCACAACAACACTACAAGTCTGAGTCAGTGTAACAGTTGACAAGTCTTGATAGTCGAACTTGCGAGAAATCAAGTCCTTCATTATTTTTGCATAACTGGGCATCTCCCTCAAGGGATCAATCAATGGGATGTTCACCTGAATTTGCTTCAACATCTCCATGAATTTCTTATATTGCTCATCCTTCTGATATTTGTCCAATCTCTATGGTAAGGGTACTGGAGATCTCTTCTTTCCTATGGCTTGAGTTAGATACTGCTCAGGCACTTTTTCTAATGCCTTCTCTTACACTTTCTCAGTCTCCTTCACAACCTCTTTTTCCTTGTTTCGTTCCTCCTAGGCTGGCTGCACTCTTACTTCTGTTAGCTCAGTTGACTCATCTACCTCAATTGGCACTGACACAAATATTTCAGTTGGTCGGCTCTCGTGAGCAATTTCTAGCTCTAAATCAAGATCTTTACCATTTCTCAGACTCACAACCATCAGCTGCTTCAGGCCCTCCTCTTTCGGGTTTACTTGTGTGTCTGCAGGTAATGTCCCTGGATGACAATTAATAAAAGCCATGGATATCTACTCTAATTGAATCTCAATGCCCTTGATAGCTGAGTCGCGTGATACTGCCTTTTCTTGTATCCGGTGGACCGTTTCTTATATTTTTCCGCTAGACCCAATAAGTTATTGCAGTATTCCTTTAATTTTGAACAACCCATCATCTTGTCTCACTATCTGTTGCTGTTAAGGTTGTTGATAAGCTAGTTGTTGATTCTACTAATTGTACCCTTGTTTCCTTTGATAAGGCACATCTTGACCCTTAGGTCGTACAACTCTAGGATTATTATTATTATTGTACTATTGTTGTGCTGCCTATATTTTTGATTCTACTGTCCCCGAGTTTGACCACCTTGTCTCTGGCCTCCATAGTTGCCCACAAAGTTTATATTCTCATGATAGTTCTGATTGTCACTCTTACCACTTCACGAGCGCATATGGCTGATTAATGCATGGTGTGCATAATCCTCCATTTGTCGTGTCAACTATGTGCACCTGCTTTTGGCTCGACTCCTCAATCTTTTTGGCTAGGATACTCAATTTCATCATCAAAGTAGCCATATTCTCATCCATGGAGTTGCTTGGGTCTAGAACTACAGGAGTGAACTACAGCAGTGATTGCAGAGTCTCTTGTCATCCATCATGAGTTTTGAGCCAGTTTATCAAGTAAGACCTTACATTCTCTGAATGATTTGCTCAAAAATGCTCCACTTGTTGAAGCATCAACATTGGCCTACAAGCTTTCTCCCAATCCCTTGTAGAACCTTTGTCCCAACATTTGATCAGGAATGCCATGGTGTGGACACTTGACCAACATCCCTTTGAACCCTCTCCCACGTTTTTTGTAGTGTTTCAGCTAATCTGTGCCTGAAGCTCAATATCTCATCAACTTGCTTGTCATTCTTATTTGGTGGGTAGAACTTGTTGAAAAACTACTTGACTAATTCCTCCCAAGTAGTGATTGAGTTTATGGGGAGCAAATTAAGCCAAGTCTGAGCCTCTCTAGTCACTGGGAACGGAAACAATAACAGTCTGATTGCTTCTTTTTTCACATTTGGCTGCCATTGAGTGACACAAAAATTTTCAAGTGTTGTTGTGGATCTTCAATGTAAGACCTAGGGAACAGTCCCTTGTTCTACAACAGATGTAGCATGTTGTTTATGATTTGAAATTACTGTGCTTGTATCTGAGGGACTGTGATTGCGGTTGCCATATTTTCAGGAGTGGGTTATGCCTAATCATACAAGGCTGCTTCAGGCACAAGAGGTTACATACCTTGATTGTTCGGGTCATTCACATTATTTCGTTTGTTTTGATTTTCCAAAGCATCACCCATGTCTAATTCAAATTGTTCTCTTGGGTGATATTGTCATTTATCCTTCCTGTTTGCACGATTTAATGCATTGAACGCTTTCTCGAATCCGGTAATGTTTCAAACCATTCACCAGTTCTTGAGGAGCTTCTAGGAATGCACTTTTAACACATAAGACTACAAATGTTAGAATTTCAATGTAATGAAGTTAAAATCAAGAGAGTTGACTAAACTACGAATCATAGAATTCTTCTCGATGTAATGAATATCACCGTTAAATCCCCGGCAACAATGCCAAATATTTATCACGCCCAACTATGCCTCCTAAGAGGTCTAGCGGTCATTGGAAATATAATCTGATTTACATGTCCGGAGTCGAATCCCACATGGAATTAACCTATTAATCACAACCATTAGTTTTGCAAGAATTCAAGTAATTAACCTTTAGAAATATATTTGAGTGTTTACTAACTAAGAGAAATGCAATGAAAATTCAGTAATTTATAGCTAACTGAACAAATGTTGACAAGATTTGGAAAAGTCCAGGGTTATAATTTACCCTATTGTCGGAATATCCCCCGCTACGTTTTTGTCACGACCCGAAATTTCTCACCGACGGGACCGTGATGGCGCCTAACATTTCACTTGCTAGGCAAGCCAATATTAGAAAATCATTAAACCAATTCCTTATTCTCATTCAATAATTAACAATAATTAACTAAGATAAAATATAATGAGTGCGGAATATCATAAAATTGTATTAATTTCTACCATCCGGATCTGGAATCACAATTCACGAGCATTCTAGAATTTACTAAAAGTAATAGTCTGAAAGAAATACAACTGTCGGAATGAAAGAAACAGTAGAACGGAAAAGATAGATGGGGACTTCAAGGTTTGTGAACGCCGGCAGATCTACCTTGAGTCTCCGGACAACGGACCAATAGCAAAATCTCGATCAACCCGAGCCGGTATCAAAATCTGCACAGAAAGTGCAGACTACAGTATCAGTACAATCGACTCCATGTACTAGTAAGTGTCGAGCCTAACCTCGACGAAGTAGTGACGAGGCTAAGGCAAGGCACCTACAAATCAACCTGTACAATTTAACAGTGTATTTACAAATAACAGAAATGAAGAACTAAACAGGAAATGTCTGGAGGGGAAAATGCTGTGGGGAATACAAGATGAAGAACTACAACAGAATGATCACCGGAGCAGTCAATATACCATGAATCAACAGGAATTGTGAATACAGTAAGGAAAAATGCACGACATCATCCTTCGTGCTTTTACTCTCAATCTCACTAGAAAATTAATAGAAACGACACGGCATCACCCTTCGTGCATTAACTCTCATATCATGGCACAACATCACCCTTCGTGCATTAACACTCACAATATGGCACGGTATCACCCTTCATGAATTAACACTCACAATATGGCACGACATCACCCTTCGTGCATTAACACTCATAATATGCACGACATCACCCTTCGTGCATTAACACTCTCCCTTACCATAATGCAATGCATAAATAACAGCAGGGAGATAGAATAACAAGTACAACCTTACTTCAACATTTGGTTCCATAATATCGATCTCAACTTTGAAATAAAAACTCAATTATCACCAGAAAATCAGTAAACATGATAAGAAAGATAAATTGAACAACGCTAGTATAACACGTAGCAATTAGGCATAAGAATGAGACAATATAAGAAAAACTGAGAAACATACAAAACAGGTAAATTGGCGGTGCATAAGTACTCGTCACCTCACATATACGCCGCTCGCATGAATTTCACTTAGCAAGTAATCTAAGGTTCCTAATTCCCTCAAGTCAAGGTTAGACACAACACTTACCTTGCTCCGAGGGCCACTTAATTCTCAATCACAACCTTTCCTTTGGAATTCACCTCCGAACCACTCTTATCTATTAAAAATGACTCAATTATATCAAATATTTTTTAAGAAATCAATTATATTACATAAATTAAATTTTCCCAAATTTTCCTCCAAGAAGTCGAAATATCGACCCCGGGTCCGCTTGGTCAAAACCCGAGGTTTGGACCAAAATCCTTTTACTCATTCACCCCCGAGGCCGAATATGTAATTAGTTTTGGAATCCGACCTCAAATTGAGGTCTAAATCCTCAAATTTTGAAATTCCTAAGTTCTACCCAAAAATCCTAATTTCACCATAAAAATTCTAGATTCTAGGTTAGAATCTTGTTATAAGATGTAAAAGATTGAAAGAAAGAGTTAGGAATCACTTACCTATGATTTGGGGAATATTTGGTCTTTGGAAAATTGCCTCTTAAGGTTTAGGGTTATGAAAATATGAAAAATGGATGAAAATTCCTGTCTAAGTCCCTTTTACTTAGCTGCAGGTGTCGCAATTGCGACCTGAGCTTCGCAAATGCGAAGGGACACTCGCAATTGCGATGCCCTTCACAGTCCTGCTGCCTTCGCAATTGCGAGGAAAGTGTCGCATTTGCAACCACTGAATCTTCGCAAATGCGACTAAATGATCGCATTTGCGATCACTGGCCTTCCCCGACTCCCTTCGCAAATGCAAACGAAAACTCGCAAATGCGAAAATTATTGGCCCAGCTTCTCTTCGCATTTGCGATACAAAGTTCGCAAATGCAAACCTATCAAAGGTCATAATTGGGATGCCTGATGTCACAAATGTGAGATCAGAGGCCTGCAATAATATCAGATGCCCGGCAGTGTTTCCCAAGCCAAATCTCACTCCGTAGCCTATCCGAAATTCACCTGAGCCCTCGGGGCTTCAAACTAAAATGCACACAAGTCTAAAAATATCATACGAACTTAGTCGCGCGATCAAATTGCAAAAATAACCTCTAGAACTATGAATTTAGTACCAAATCAAATGAAATTCTCAAGAACATTTTAAATTTTCTATTTTCTCAACTGGACGTCCGAATCACGTCAAATCAACTCCGTTTCTCACCGAATTTCACAGACAGTTCTTAAATATCATAATGAACCTGTACCGGGCTCCGAAACGAAAATATGGACCTGATACTAACAATGCCAAATATCAATCAATTCTTAAAAACAAATAATTTCCAAACTTTTAATTTTCATAAAAAATTAATAACTCAACCTAGGGACCTCCGAATTCGATTCCGGGCATATGCCCAGGTCCCATAATTTGATACGGACCTACCGGGACCGTCAAAGAATGGATTTGGGCTTGTTTACCAAAAATGTTGACCAAAGTCAACTAAAATCAACTTTTAAGGCAAAAAATCTTATTTTCATTAGTTTTCAACATAAAAGCTTTTCGGAAACCTGCCCGGACTGCGCACGCAAATTGAATAGGGTAAAAATGAGATTTTTAAGGCTTAAGAGCGCAGATTCGAGTTCTAAAACATAACATGACCTTTTGGGTCATCACATTCTCCACCTCTAAAACAATTGTTCGTCCTCGAACGGACATAGAAAAGTACCTGGGCTAGAGAAAAGGTGGGGATATCTACTCCGCATATCGGACTCGGACTCCCAAATAGCTGCCTCAATAGGCTGACCTCTCCACTGCACTAAAACTGAAGGGTAACTCTTTAATCTCAACTGGCGAACTTGCCAGGCTAGAATTGCCACCGGCTCCTCCTCGTAAATCAAATCCTTGTCAAACTGGACAGAGCTGAAATCTAACACATGGGACGGATCGCCGTGATACTTTCAAAGCATGGACACATGGAATACCGGATGAACATCTGCTAAACTAGGTGGCAACGCAAGCCTTTAAGCTACCTCTCCCACTCTCTCTATAATCTCAAAATGTCCGATATACCTAGGGCTTAACTTGCCCATCTTTCCGAACCTCATTACACCCTTCATGGGTGATACCCGAAGTAACACTCTCTCTCCGACCATGAATGCAACATCACGAACTCTATGGTCAACATAACTCTTCTGCTTCGACTGAGCTGTGCGAAGTCGATCCTGAATAATCTTGACCTTATCCAAGGCATCGTGAACTAAATTTGTACCCAATAACCGAGCCTCCCCCAGCTCAAACCACCCAACTGGCGACCTACACCGTCTACCATATAATGCCTCATAGGGAGCCATCTGAATGCTTGACTGGTAGCTGTTATTGTAGGCAAACTCCGCTAACGGAAACACTGATCCCAAGAACCTTCAAATTCAATAACAAAGGCACAGAGCATATCCTCCAAAATCTGAATAGTATGCTTGGACTGTCCATCCGTCTGAGGATGGAATGTAGT
Source organism: Nicotiana tomentosiformis (assembly GCF_000390325.3). NCBI lineage: Eukaryota > Viridiplantae > Streptophyta > Magnoliopsida > Solanales > Solanaceae > Nicotiana > Nicotiana tomentosiformis. The sequence continues at coordinate 74,065,456 of NC_090820.1, read as the reverse complement.
GCTCAACTCAACCCACGTACCTAACTCATGTTGTACAACCCTCCAAAAGTGTGAGGTAAACTGCGTACCTCGATCAGAAATGATAGACACGGGCACAGTGTGAAGACAGACGATCTCACGAATGTAAATCTCTACCAACCGCTCCGAGGAATAGGTAACTTCCACAGGAATGAAATGCGCTGACTTAGTCAGCATGTCCACAATAACCCAAACTGCATAGAACTTCCTCTGAGTCTGTGGGAGTCCAACAACAAAATCCATAGTGATACGCTGCCACTTCCACTCAGGAATATCTAACCTCTGAAGTAAACTAACAGGTCTCTGATGCTCACACTTTACCTGCTAGCAATTTAGGCACCGAGCTACATAGGCAACTATATCTTTTTTCATTCTCCTCCACCAATAATGTTGCCGCAAATCTTGATACATTTTGGCGGTACCTGGATGAATAGAATACCTGGAATTGTGTGCTTCCTCAAGAATTAATTCACGAAGTCCATCCACATTAGGCACACAAATATGACCCTGCATCCTCAAAACTCCATAATCTCCAACAGTAACCTCCTTGGCACCACCGTGCCGTACTGTGTCTCTAAGGACAAGTAAATGAGGATTGTCATCCTGCCGATCTCTGATGCACTCAACCAAAGAAGACCGAGCAACTGTACAAGCTAGAACACGGTTGGGCTCAGAAACATCCAACCTCACGAACTGGTTGGCTAAGGCCTAAACATCCAATGCAAGCGGTCTCTCACCAACTGGAATATTTGCAAGGCTACCCATACTGACTGACTTTCTACTCAAAGCATCGGCCACTACATTGTCCTTCCCGGGATGATACAATATGGTGATATCATAGTCTTTCAATAGCTCCAGCCACCTCCTCTGCCTCAAATTGAGTTCCTTCTGATTGAACAAATACTGTAAGCTCCGATGATCAGTGAATACCTCACATGGCACGCCGTAAAGATAGTGCCTCCAAATCTTCAGCGCGTGAACAATGGCTGCCAGTTCTAGATCCTGAACAGGGTAATTCTTCTCGTGAACCTTCAGCTGCCGCGAAACATATGCAATAACCTTGCCACTCTGCATCAATACCGCACCCAGACCAATACGAGATGCATCACAATATACTGTATAAGATCCTGAACCTGTGGGTAACACCAATACCAGTGCCGTTGTCAAAGCAGTCTTGAGCTTCTAAAAGCTCGCTTCACACTCGTCTGACCACCTAAACGGGGCGCCCTTCAGGGTCAATCTGGTCAATGGGGATGCTATGGATGAAAACCCCTCCACAAATCGACGGCAATAGCCCGCCAAACCCAGGAAACTACGGATCTATGTAGCCGATGTGGTTCTAGGCCAGTTCTGAACCGCCTCAATCTTCTTAGGATCCACCTGAATACCCTTTGCTGATACAATGTGACCCAACAAAGCAACTGAACTCAACCAAAACACGTATTTTGAGAACTTAGCATATAACTGGCTATCTTTCAGAGTCTAAAGAACGATCCGACTCCCTTCGCAAATGCGAACGAAAACTCGCAAATGCGAACGAAAACTCGCAAATGCGAAAACTATTGGCCCAGCTTTTCTTCGCATTTGCGATGAGAAGTTCACAAATGCGAACCTCTCAGAGGTTGCAATTGCGATGCCTGATCTCGCAAATGCGAGATCAGAGGCCTGCAATAATATCATATGCCTGGCAGTGTTTTCCAAGCCAAATCTCACTCCCTAGCCTATCCGAAACTCACCCGAGCCCTTGGGGCTTCAAACTAAAATGCACACAAGTCTAAAAATATCATACAAACTTAGTAGTGATCAAATCGCCCAAATAACACCTAGAACTACGAATTTAGTACCAAATCAAATGAAATTCTGAAGATCATTTTAAAATTTCTATTTTCTCAACTGGACGTCTGAATCACGTCAAATCAACTCTGTTTCTCACCGAATTTCACAGACAGTTCTTAAATATCATAATGAACCTGTACCGGGCTCCGAAACGAAAATATGGACCTGATAGTAACAATGTCAAATATCAATCAATTCTTAAAAACAAATAATTTTCAAACTTTTAATTTTCATCAAAAATTCATAACTCAACCTAGGGACCTCCGAATTCGATTCCGGGTATATGCCCAGGTCCCATAATTTGATACGGACCTACCAGGACCGTCAAAGAATGAATCTGGGCTTTTTTACCAAAAATGTTGACCGAAGTCAACTAAAATCAACTTTTAAGGCAAAAAATCTTATTTTAATTAGTTTTTAACATAAAAGCTTTTCGAAACCCTGCCCAGACTGCGCATGCAAATCGAGGATGGCAAAAATGAGATTTTAAGGCTTAAGATCGAAGATTCAAGTTTTAAAATATAAGATGACCTTTTGGGTCATCACAGTTTCCTATAAATTAGCCTAAGTATTCTCTACCGATCATGAGTACTTTGGGTGTCGTAGCTCTCTCTCGAGCAACTACCACAATTTACTAGACATATTCTCTCGAACTACACTAGCTGACACTAATTTACCGCTCACTCCGATTGTACCATGTTTCGTTATCTTTAATCCCGCCTTTAAACTCTCCGTGTTTTTCAAATACCTTAGGAGTGGTGTTGTTCAACAACTACGTAAATGCATACTCTCTCTCGAGTAGTACACACTAAATAGGTACAGTTAATTAAGAACTCTTTAATCAACAATAATGAAAACGTATTTAGAGAAAAGTCATAGGCAAATTTATATTAAAACGTAGCAGGAAATCATCTTCCAATAGGTTACATCAAACCCTAAATGAGAAAGATTAGCCACTCATAAATATATAAACAATCATCATAATATTCAAAAGCATTATACTACAGATTAAGAAAGAACGGAGAGAAAAACTCTTGTGATTTCTTGTTTCCAAATGTTCCCATAGCCATTTTACCTCTCCAATAATGTGTAACTTGTAGGAAATAGGTTTAGAACCCCTTTTATACATATTGGAGGCGTGTAGGATTGAAACTACCAAGTCCTAACCAAATTAGAACGAAATCCGCCCTTGGGCGTCCCGCTTTGCACCAGGCACGAACCTGGACACCAAGCGTTTTTCACTTTTGTGCTCTGCTACCCTTGGCATATTGGTTGGTGCCTGGCGCGAACCTGGACACCAAAGTCAAACTTCATCCAAATTCTTCCGTTTATACTTCAATTTGCATGCAAGCTTTCCAAATCACTTCCAATTGGTTCCTACAGATATACATACCATTATTAAGCATCACAAATATTCACACCATAGTTAACAAGATCGAGGCATAATGCACAACAATTACATGTAAAAATATAGATTTTTAACCAAACATCAGTCTTTATTGAGTAAGAAAACAATAATGAGACAATTAAAGAACACATGAAACCTGAATTAGCAGGAATCAACTAATTTGATAGATAATTACACGTAACTGATTATAATAACTAGGATTCATAATTATAAACATCTTTTCATTGGGCTCCAAAGTCTGCCCTGGAAATAAAATTGTAACAATATGATTAACAGAAGCAAATATACAAAGTTTTTATTCGGATCCTTTACTTATGCGAAACTTCACAAAGTGCAAATTTAGAAACTTTGTTAGATATATTGTGCTCTTTTGCGTTGGAATTTTCTCAGCCAGCTAGCTAGATTGTAATTAACACTAGATAATTATTTTGATCATGTAATTATTGTCATGTGTAAAATTGAACTTGGAGTATTAAAGGAAAGATTCGATCACACCCAACTATACTTTATAAAAAGGACTAAGCGATCGCTGTAAATATTATCCGATCTAAGCATCTAGAGTCCAATTGTCATGATCCAAACTCCTACCGGAGCCGTGACAACGCTTATCACCGCTTGCTAGGCAAACCATCAATCCATAAGTAGAAACAAGCTTAAGTAGCAATATTAAATAGTCTCAAAAGCAAAAATAACGATAACTAATTAAAGTCAATAGACACAATACAACTAAAATCATCCCATGACCTGGTGTCACTAAGTACATGAGTACTATAGAATTTAAATACAGAGTCTGATCCCAAAATACATTATTTCCTAAAAGATAGAACAGTAATAACATAAACTCAGAGAAAAAAGACTTCAAGGCATGCGAACGCACAACAAAGCTACCTTGAAATTTCCCAGCTAATCTGGATCCAGCTCATGGGCAACTACCATGATCAGCAACGCCTGGATCTGCACATGAGGTGCAGAGTGTAGTATGAGAAAAACCGACTCCATGTACTCAAAAAGTAGCAAGCCTAACCTCGGGCTGAAAGTAGTGACAGGCTTAGCAAGGTTCGATGCTCACTTTCCACAGCCAACAATAACAATAACAATAAAAATAGAATAATAGCATATGATCGAAAAAAAACTCAAATAATAACAGGCTTAGCTTAACGCAATAGAACAAAAAATAGACATGCTTTTCATATATAATAGTCGGGGCATCAACTTCTACAGAATTCACTTAGATATGTATTTAACAAGATAAGCCTGTGATATCAAGCTCTAAATATCAAGTAGAGTTATCAAGTACTAATTAGCATGGGAGGTAATACAACTCTATCCCTGCATGTCAGTTATACATGTCCAATCAATAAGGAATCACAGTTTAAATGTCAAGTATAGTGTAACGACCCGACTTGTCGTTTTAAGAAATTATGCCCCGTTCAGTAACTTAAGGTCTCGAGAAGCCTCGTAATATGTATTATGACCCGCGTGTGTGGTCGAGTTTGTTTTTCGGAAGATTCGGAATTTAATTTAAAGAAAAATTCTCATTTTGAAGCTTAAATGGAAAGAGTTGACCGGGGAGTTGACTTTTGAGCAAACGACCCCGGAATGGAATTTCGATGATGTCAATAGTTTCATATGACAATTTTAGACTTAGGCGTATGTTCGGATTTGGATTTGGAAGTCCGTAGGACAATTCGACATATTTTGGTGAAAGTTGGAAAATATAAGATTTTGGAAAAAAGTCCGACCGAAAGGTGCATTTTTTATAACGAGGCCGGATTTTCAATTTCGGAAATGGGAATAGCTCCCTTACGTCAATTATGACTTGTATGCAAAATTTGAAGTCATTCCGAATTGATTTGATATATTTTGGCGCAAAATATAGAAGTTGGAAGAATTGAAAAACTTATAATTTGATTCGATGCGCGATTCATAATTCCGGCGTTGTTTGATGTGGTTTGAAACCTCGACTAAGTTTGTATTGTATTCTGGGACATGTTTGTATAATTGGTTGAGGTCCCGGGGGCCTCGGGTGGATTTCGGAAGGTTAACAGAGCAATTAGGACTTGGAAAAAGCTTCTGGAAAAATGGCAGCAGCTGTTGGATTCGCACAAAAGTGAGGATTTCATCGCAGAAGCGAGCTGGGAAGAGCTGCAGGAAGGTCACAGATGCGGACAGCCTTCCACACATGCGCAATCGTAGGTGCGATGTTTACTACGCAAAAGCGATGAGGCAGCGCAGAAGCGGAAATGCTACACACCTGCGATCAGCGCAGAAGAGGAAATGGCTCCGTAGGTGCGAGCTTCTGGATGGGCAATGATCATCGCAGATGCGCATCTTGGCTCGCAAAAGAGAGGCCGCATATGCGGAAAATCGGTCCGCAGGTGCGAAACTGGGCAGAAACATAAGGATTGAACTTGGTCATTTTTGACATTTCGTTTTGGAATTTGTGAAGCTCGGATTTGGGCGATTCTGGAGGGATTCTTCACAAGCTGGGTTGGGGTAAGTGTTCTATATCCTAAAGTGATTATATTTCATGAATCTATGATTATATTCATCGTTTAATTTGGATTTAAATGGAAAAAATCAAGATTTTTACAAAAACGAAAATTTAAGATTTGGAGGTCGAGTTTTTATTGGAATTCGATAAAATTGGTACGGTTGAACTCGTATCGGAATGGGTGTTCAGATTTCATAAAAATTATGTCAGGTTCCGAGAGGCGGGCCCCGCATTGACTTTTGTTGACTCTTTGGAATAAAATTTTAAGTCGACATATTATTATCCGAAATTGTTTCCGATGAATTTTAATGAAGTTATACAATTAATTTGGATAGATTTGAGCTGTCCAGAGGCCAATTCAAGCAAGAAGGCTATTTTGGAATATTGGTCTAACTTCATAAAGGTAAGTGTCTTACTTAACCTCGAGTGGGGGAATTACCCCTTAGGCATTGAGTCTTATGTGCCATTTGTGAAATGTGAAAAGCCGTGTACGCGACGTGACGAGTACGTACTCGGTCTTATACGTGCAAAATTCATTGAAATAAAGTCTTAGGCATTATTGCATAGTAAATTAGAAAATAAACATTATTAAATCATCTGTTTTCCATGCCTAAATCCTTATTGTTGAATTTGTTTTTATATAATAATTTGATGTGATTGTTACTTGAAATATTTATGAAATTTTGTGAGTATTGTTGGTTTAATATTTCTTGGAAATTAATTCCAATATGAATCTTCTTATGCAAATAATTAATTTAAGAGAGCTTAATAATTAGTGTTAATATAATTATCTAAATTTGCATTAATGAAGGTTTTGCTTTATGCTGAGTAATTTCTATCTCTATTGATTATTTTTGGGTGTTATATACATTGTGTGGAGCCTTGGGCTATTTGTTGTGAAATTAATTGATTTTGTTATATCTTTGGAATTTGGTTGTGGCCATTGGGCAAATTGTGATATGAATTGATTTTATTATATTATCGTGTTAAATTTCCCGTGTAAATTGTTATGTTGTGTGAGTTACTATTTTGGGGAGATAAGGGTGGCGTTTCATCGTTGATATTATTTTGGTATAAGGGTGGCATTTCATTGTTGTTGTGTTCGTTAGAATATCGTCTGGGCGTAGCGATAAGGGTGGCTATAGGAGCGATAAGGGTGGCAATAAGAGCGATAAGGATGACTATTGATATTGCATGGGCAGAGCGATAAGGGTGGATATAGGAGTGATAAGGGTGGCAATATGAGCGATAAGGGTGGCTATTGTCAGGGACGATATGTGATGATGCGGGATTGTGGTGTTGATAATTTTCATGTGATGTTGTGATTTTCTTGTGTTTATTTCTATACCTTGTGCGACTTGTCTTGTTGTTGGTAAATTGATAACAATCTGATTTATGTTGAAATTGAGAGCATGTGGCTATTGCCAGGCGGATTATAAAATGAAATGTGGGCGCATAGTGCCGTGAGCAAATAATGAGAATATTTGGCACGTGAATTGTCTGTGCAGTTGTGATATGAAATGTGGGCACGAGGTGATGTGATGAAATGAAATGATAATGATAATTGGCACGTGAATTGTCCATGCAGTTGTGATATGAAATGAGGGCACGAGGTGCCGGGAAAATATGATGATTTAATTATGGGCACGAGGTGTCATGGAAATATGAAAATGGCCTGAGACCCATGTTTATGAAAAATATAAAAATGGGTTGAGACCCGTATTTTTATGATTATGAAATGAGGTGTCACATGGTGACTTTTTAATTGAAAGAATTATATTTAAAATATTTATTTGGAAGGATTTTTACTTAGAAAGTATTATATGAAAGAATTTTATTTGAAAGATATTTATTTGAGGAAATTATATTTGAAAAGATTTATTGAAAGAATTATATTTGAAAAATAATTATTTGAGAAAATTATATTTGAAAGAGAGTCATCTGGAAGAATTATATGTGAAAGACATTTATTTGAAGGACTTGATTTAATTGGGTGTACTTGTGTTTATTAATTGTTGAATGATATTAATGGTATACTTGTTGTCTGTTGTGCATATCACTGGTTGTTTCCATGTTGTCCTATTGTTATTTGTTTCCTATTATTTTGTATGTTATATTGCACAAGCTATTAGACAAGTGAGTGTCTTGACTGTACCTCGTATATACTCCATTGAGGTTAGTCTTGATACTTACTAGGTACGGACCGTGGCATACTCATACTACACTTTTGCACATTTTTGTGCAGAGCCAGGTATTGAATATATCGTACTTGAGCAGAGTTAAAGCGCGATCATAAGGATTCAAGGTAGAGCTGCTTGGCCGTTGCAGTCCTTTGGAGTCTTTTCATTTCATTTTACTGTTAAATTTGTAATCAAACAATATTGTATATTTGGTCCTCGTGATCATTCCATGTATTCAGTTAGAGTTCGTGACTCAGTACTACCAGTCTTGGGAGGTTGTGTATTGTAATTATTTCACTGTTAGATTTTAATTAAAAAAAATGGCTTCAAAATGTAATAGAAATCGGCTTACCTAGTCTTAGAGACTAGGTGCCATCACAACGCCTGTGGTGGGATTTTGGGTCATGACAAGTTGGCATCAGAGCTCTAGGTTCATAGGTTCTACGAGTCACGAACGAGTCTAGTAGAGCCTTGCGGATCGGTACGGAGACGGTTGTACTTATCTTCGAGAGGCTATAGAACTCTTAGGAAATTTCCATTTCTTTCATTCCTGTCGTGCGGAATTTGTTGAATTTGGAATTTGAGCCTTTGTATCTCTATTCTCTCACAGATGGTGAGGACACATGCTACCGGGTTAGCTGAGCAGGCATCCGTTCATACTGCTAGGGCTACAAGAGGTCGGGGCCGAGATAGAGACCGAGGTAGAGGTCGAGGAAGGGCACGTGATGCGACTAGAGAACCTGTCAGAACAACAGTTGAGGATCCACTAGTAGCTCCAGTTGGGGGACAGGTACCAGAAGCACCTGTTGTTACCCCAGGACTTCAGGAGACTTTAGCATAGTTCCTGAGTATGTTTGGTACATTAACTGAGGCGGGATTGATCTCTGTTGCACCAAACATTTCGTAGATTGGGGGAGTAGCTCAGACTCCTACCACAACTCCAGAGCAGCAGGTGCACGTTGGACAGGTACTGGGTGTAGTACCGTTACAGCCTGTTGTTCCGGTTCAGCCTGAGGTCAGGCCCGAGGCATCAGAAGAAGAACAAAAGAGACTTGAAAGGTTTAAAAATATGATCCACAACTTTCAGTGGCACGGCTACAAAGGATGCTCAAGGATTTCTGGAAAATTGTCACCGTATTCTCCGCACCATGGGTATTGTGGAAGTTAGCGGAGTTGCCTTTACTACATTTCAACTGTCAGGTGCAGCGTATCGATGGTGGCAAATCTATGAACAAGGCACACCACCAACTTGGACTCAATTTTCGAAAATGTTCTTGAAAGGGTTAGTTCCCCAGACTCTCCGAAATGCTTAGCGCACGGAGTTTGAATGGTTGCGTCAGGGCACTAAGACAGTGTCAGAATATGCTATCAGGTTCAATGAGTTAGCCCATCATGCAACTATCTTATTTCCTACAATAAGAGAACGGGTCCACAGATTCATTGAGGGGCTCGATTATGATATTAAAATTTGCATGGATAGAGAGTTGCAAACTGATGCTCCATTTCAACAAGTAGTGGAGATTGCAAGGAAGATTGAGGGTGTTATAGGAGAGGAAAGGGAGTCTAAGGAGGACAAAAGGTCTCGAAGATGTAGAGGGTTCACTGGGTTTTACTCTTCAGCTACAACTAACTATAGCGGAGGCTCGAGTAGTCGGTCAGCTCAATCCGCACATTAGATTACTCGGAGTGCTACGGTTTACAGTGAACCACCAACACAATATTCTTACAATGGTTATTCCAGTTATCTGGCACAGACTCAGTATGAGTAGCCGCGACCTCAGAGGGGTTGTTATGAGTGTGGTGATTCTAGGCATATCATGAGAGATTGTCCCAGACTTGGGAGGGGTGAATTTCATATGAACACTCCAGCCACAAGATTTATTCCAGTTAATACTCCACGTGCATAGTCAACTAGAGGTGGAGGACAGGCGGATAATGGGCGCCTAAGATGTGTAGGCCCGACCCGTTGATATAATCACTATGATTTGGCTGGGGCCAATACACCAGATGGTGTTGTTACAGGTACGATCCTGATTTTATTATAAAAGGATATTTTCCTTAATTTGATTCGGTTCTGAATATTGAGGTGGGTTCTCCTATTATGCTCCACTTATGGTGAGCTTCATAAATTTGTGACCCACTTATATGTTTATCCCTGTTGGGAGATTTAAAGATGTGAGCCCGTGTCTATTATTTCATTTATGTACACCATTGAGGGCTATAAGTCCAAAAGTAATTTTTATTATTCATTACAGTGGGTTTAATATGTGTCGGAATAATTGATTCTAATTTTTATCAATTATATTCCCTACCGGTAGGAGGGTTCATTATATATTGTGAAAATTATTTATGAAATATATTGAAAAGAAGAAAGAAAGAAAATTGAAAATTTCAGTTGGCACAATGTGCAACATACTTGTGATTCGGAGTTGAGGACGAGATCCTCGCATTTTTACATGACGTGAAATATTTAAACTGGGCTGCAAGCCGCGATGGAAGTTATGTAAGGATGAGGTCCTTGTGGTAAAATAATTATGAGTTTAAAAATTTTCCCTTTGTGAAATTTAATTGTACAATAGTATTAATAGGGAGTCATGCCTTTTAGGCTTATTTGATAATTCTTGTATATTATTCTGTGCATATTCAGCCATCTTGGTGCTGTAAATATTGAGTTTTAACCTATGAGATGAGTACCCAGGTGCCGTTAAATGTGACTCATTAATCCGAGTAAGCAATCATGAGTTCTTCATGCCTCATTTTCTGTTGTAAGTTTTGTGAAAATTCGAAATGAGTTGGTGGTTAATATGAGATTAATTGATGATACTGGAATTAATTATGAACAACTTTTAAGACCAGAGATGTGGTGATGAGCATACATATGATGTGCTTCATGTCCTGATATCATTATGATAATTCAGTGCTTATAATGCTGAGAATGTATTATTGATATATACATTGTGGATGTGTTGTTAGGAGTTATTTTGGTGTTACTCTGGCAGGTGGATAGGCCCAATTACAGGGGAGACTCTGCTGAAATTTCTGAAAAATTTGGGAGTAAGTAAAATTTGAAGGATTGAGATTTGCAAAGGAAGAGATAAGTTATGTTATGTGTTTGAGGGCGAATGACCCTAAGTAGGAAAGAATGAAATACCCCAGAAAAATTTTGAAATACTTCAACACTATCAAGAAAAATGATGTGTGCGTAGGTACGAGTTCTTATAGCTAGTTGAGGCTAATACCGTGCGTTGTTGTGAAAAACAAAATTAGACCTTTTGAAATGTTGGAGTGTAAGAAATTGATCTTAAATTTTATAAATATGGATAAAAGAAATAATCTCAAACGAGATGATGTTGTCGGGCTTATCTCAAATGCGGTAGCGTGGAATCAACCGTGAGTATATGTGTAAAAGTAAAATCATCAATTTAGTAACCAAGCATAGGAATTTCCGCCACTCCACATGCAAATTGGGCCGCCCCGCCCCTGTTGCAACACCCGGTGACAGCTGGCGCAATTCTAATAAAAGCGTGTAATCCCCCTTGCCCCCCATATGTCGCCGGCCGACTGACTAGACTAGAAACCAAGCGTATAAATGTTAAATTTTACGTGTGGGGTGTAACACCACCAAATTAATTAATTATTTTATTTTTTGAAATCAAGAATTTCATCAATATATAGAATTAAATCTGGAACTCATAGAAATATAAGTTCTTCTTTACCAAAACTCTGAATATGACTAATACATAAAGCGAGGTAACAATAATATTAGGTAAAACTGTGAACATCCACTAGAAACCCCCAAAACTCGGTGTCACAAGTACACGAGTAATCTAGTAGGATAAACAAAACCACTACAGCTACTGTTTGAAATAAGAATAAAAGAAAATGATAAGAAGGAGACTCTAGGTGCTGCAGATCGAAGCATGGAGAGCAACTCACCACCAAGTCCTCGAGAGTATGTCTACGCGCCCGAATGACCACCGATAGTACCTGTCTTAGTACTTGCACAATTAGTGCAGAACTGTAGTATGAGTACGTAAATCAATGCATACCTAGTAAGTATCTAGTCTAATCTCAAAAAAGTAATAATGAGGGGTCGACTTTGATACTTAGTAGTGATCAAATAAACAATACATAAAGTAGACAGGTATGGAACATAACAAGTAGCAGCGAGATAGATAAACATTAATAATAATTTTTTTCCAAACATGATTTATTAAAAAGTCACTAAAATCCATAACATGCCTCGAAGACACAAGATCAATTGATATCAATACCAAATCAAAACTCAGGTATTACACACGAGTCTGAACAGCTGGATCCCATAAGAATAGTAATTCATAATATTGCCGAGGAGAACGGCCCGATCCCATAAGAGTAGAGTTACAATCCTGCCGAGGCGAACGACTCAATCCCATAAGAATAGTGAAACTCTCTCACTCGTGAAGATACATGTGAGTCGAGAAGACACATAACTACCACTAATAAATTATTTCACAAAAATCCCAAGTAAGATGCCCAGTCAGTTTATTTTTCTTGTCTTACTCTCAATCATAAATTCAAACAATTAAACAAGCAAGTTGAAGTCAAATAGTGCATTTAAGGCACTGTTGGATTTAATTCTACTCAGATATAAGCATGAATTGAGATACACACAGACTCTCATCACCTCGTACGTAGCACCCACAACAAGTAGCACACAATAATTAAAGTACCTGCAGGGATAATTCTCACTTACAAGATTAGGCAAGAGACTTACCTCGCTTTCAAGCTCACTATTTATCTCTCAAACCTCACTAGTAGCCCCAAATTGATGCCGAGCAACCCGAAGCTAGTCAAAGGTTGTACAAACCAATCAATATATGTCTTACAGTTCATAATTTAACTATTAGAGTAAATTCCCAACCCATCTCAAAAAGTTAGAAAAAGTCAACTCGGGTCCACGTGCCCAGATTCTGAAAATGTTTGAAGATAAATTTTATCCATGGCATTACGAACTCAAATTTATAATTTGTTCTCAATTTCATACTATATTTTGTGGTCAAAACCCATTTTTAATAAACCCTAGGTTCTTCCATAAAATCCGAAATTTTCACAAATTTCAATGTTAATATCTACCCATAACCCATGTATTTAACTCACAGTATGTGAAAATAACTTACCTTATGATGCTTGGTAAAAAAACCCCTCCAAAGAGCTCCCAAATCGCCTAAGCCAAGTGAAAAGTGGGGAAAATGAGTCCATGTCCCGAAACAAATAGGTAAAAATGAGCTGCAGATGTCACAAATGTGACATAGGGTTCGCAAATGCGACACGGGGATCACAAAAGCAAACCCTATTAGCCTACTCAGATGTCGCAATTACGACAAGGTCTTCACAATTGCAATTAAAGCTTGTCCGCAAAAGCGACCAAGTGGTTGCAAATGCGACCTGCCCATGCCTAGTGTCTACTTCACAATTGCGATCAAGGCATCGCATTTACGACACTTGAATCCTCCTTGCCCACTTCGCATTTGCAATGCTGGTGCTCGTAATTGCGATAATTGCAACACCAACACACTAGCAACCTGAAACAAGTCAACTAATCTGAAACACAGCCGAAACTCACCCGAGCCTCTTGAGCTCCACACTAATCATCCACACAAGTCTAAGAATACCATACGAACTCGCTTGCATGCTCGAAATCCCAAAATAACATCTAAAACGATGAATCAGACACCAATACACATAGAATTCACAATGAAACTCAAGAATCAATAAAATCACAACCAAGCGTCTGATTCCTATCACACCAACTCAGAACGATGCCAAACTTTGCACACAAGTTATAAATGATAAAATGGACCTATTCCAAGTCTCGAACCCAAAATACAAATGCTACAGCCATAAAGTCAACTCTCGATCAAACTTAGGAAATTCTACACCTCTAAAATTGCCAACTTTCGGCAAAAAGAGCCAAGTCAACGTATGGACCTCCAAATCCTAATCTGGGCATACGCCCAAGTCCGATATCATCATACGGACCTGATGGAACCTTCAAATCCCGATTTCGAGATCGTTTATTCAAAGCATTGACTCAAGTCAAACCATGGCACCTTAGGCCACTATTATGGAACTGGGTGTTCCGAATTCAACTAGAACCCTTCCAAAACCAAACCAACCATCCTTGCAAGTCATAAAATAGGAATAGTACATACGAAAAATCTTAAATAGTGTAATGAGGATCTTGAAAGAAAAGTGACTGGTTGGGTCATTATATTCTCCAGCTCTTAAACAAATATTCGTCCCTGAACGGGTTTAGAATCACACCTGAAGTACTGAACAAATGTAGATATATGCCTCGCATGTCCTCCTCGGTTTCCTAAGTCGTGTCCTCGACTGGTTGACCCCTCCACTAGAACTTTACCACTGAAATATTCTTAGACCTCAACTTATGGATCTGTTTGTCAACAATAGCAACTGGCTCCTTCTCATAACTCAAGCTGTCATCTAGCTGAATTTTGCTATAATCCAATGCATGTGACATGTTGGCATGGTACCTCCGTAGTATAGACATGTGGAATACCGTATGAACTCCTGATAGACTAGTAGGCAAAGCAAGCCTGTATGCAACTTCTCTAACTCGCTCCAACATCTCGAATGGACCAATGAACCTCGGACTCAGCTTGCCCCTCTTTCCAAACCTCATGATACACTTCATCGATGAGACCTTAAAAGGGAACTTCTCGCTCACCATAAATGACAAATTACGCGCTTTCGGATCTGCGTAACTCTTCTTCCTGGTCTTAGTCATGTGAAGTCGCTCAAAAATCAACTTTACCTTATCCAAGGTGTCCTTAACCAAATCAGTACCATATAACCCAGCCTCGCTGGGCTCAAACCAGCTGATGGGGGAAAGACATCATCGACCATACATGGTTTAAATGGAGCCACCTTAATATTGGATTGATAACTGTTGCTATAAGCAAACTCGACCAACAGTAAGAATCGATCCCACTGCCCTCTGAAGTCAATCACACATGATCTACGCATATCCTTCAGAATCTGAACTGTTCGCTCTGACTGCCCGTCGGTCTGCGGATGAAAGGTCATGTTAAGCTCTACTCGGATACCCAACGCACTCCGTACCGCTCTCCAAAAATGTGAAGTGAACTGAGTGCCTCTATCTGAAATGATGGAAATAGGCACGCCATGCAATATGACGATCTCCTGAATATAAACCTGGGCCAACCTCTCTGAGGTGTATGTAGTCATTATTGGAATAAAGTGTACATACTTGGTTAGTATGTCGATAATGACCCAAACATCATCAAATTTCCTCAACGTCCGCGGTAATCCAACCGTGAAACCCATAGTGATGAGCTACCACTTCCACTCTTGTATAACCATCTGTTGAAGTAAGCCACTTGGTCTTTGGTGCTCATACTTCACCTACTAGCAATTTAGATATCTCAACACATACTAAAAAATGTCCTTCTTCATACGCCACCACCAGTAATGCTGCCTCAGGTCACCATACATCTTCGTGGCACCTAGATGAATAGAATAACGTTAATTATGCACCTCCTCTAGAATCATCTCCCTCAAGCCATCAACATTAGGAACACATAAGCGACCCTGGAGTCACAGAACACCATCATCTCTGGTAGTAATCTCCTTGGCATCACCTTGTACCATCTCCTCTCTAAGGACAGCAAGTGTGGATTATCATACCGGCGGGCCTTGATCCGCTCGAATAAAGAAGACTGAGCCACAACACATGCAATAACCCAACTGGGCTCTGAAATATCTAGCCTCACGAGTCGGTTAGCTAAGGACTGAATGTCTAAAGACAATGGCCTCCCCTTTTCTAAAATGAATGCCAAACTACCATACTCTCGGCCTTTCTGCTCAAGGTATCCGCGACCACATTCTTCTTGCTCAGATGATAATGGATGATCCACCTCCGCTGCCTCAGATTAAGATCCCTCTGCTTAAACAGATGCTGTAAATTATAGTGATCGGTGTACACCTCACACAATACTCCATAAAGATAATGCCTCCGGATCTTGAGAGCATGAACTATCGCCGACAACTCCAAGCATGCACAGGGTAATTTTTCTCGTAGGGCTTCAGCTAACGTGAAGCATATGCAATAACTCTCCCCTCCTACATCAACATGCAACCCAAACCAACGCGTGAAGCATCGTAATACATAGTATACATCCCTGAACCGAAGTGGTGCTATAATCAATGTGATCTTGAGCTTCTAAAAGCTCTTCTCGCAATCATTGGACCATCTGAACTAAGCACCCTTCTGGGTTAATCTAGTCAAAGAAGTTGTAATAGACGAGAAGCCCTCCACAAACTGATGATAATAACTTGCTAGCCCAAAGAAACTCCTGATCTCAGTCACTGTGGTAGGACGAGCCCAACTCTGAAATGCCTTGATCTTCCTGGGATTCACCTTAATACCCCCACTTGATATGAAATGCCCAAAGAAATCCACAAAATCTAACCAAAACTCGCATATGGAGAACTTAGCATATAACTTTTGCTCCCGTAAGGTCTGAAGCACTATCCTCAAATGATGCTCGGGCTCCTCCATGCTGCACGAGTAGATCAATATGTCATCAATAAAGATAATGAAAAATGATTCAAGATATGGCTTGAACACCGAATTTATCAAATCCATAAATGTCGTCGGGGCATTAATCAAGTCGAAGGACATCACTAAAAACTCATAGTTCCCATATCCAGTGAGGAAAGCCGTCTTTGGAATGTCCGAAGCAAAAATCATCAGCTGATGATTACCAAATCTCAAGTTGATCTTTGAGAACACTCTAGCACCCTGTAGCTGATCAAACAAATCATCAATGCGCGGAAACGGGTACTTATTCTTGATGGTGACATTGTCCAGTTGGCGGTAATCAATGCACATCCGCATACTCCCATCCTCTTCTTCACAAATAATACCCATGCACCCCAAGGCGACACACCCGACCTGCTCAATCCCTTATCGAGCAACTCCTAAAGCTGCTCCTTCAACTCTCTCAACTCCACTAGAGCCATGCGATAAGTCAGAATAAACATAGGCAGGGTGCCTAGTGCCAAATAATTGTTGAAATCGATATCATGATCCGGTGGCATGCCTGGTAGATCAGAAAGAAAAAACATCAGAAAACTCTCACACCACAAGCACTGAATCTATCGTGGGAGTCTCTACAGTAGTATCACGAACAAAGGCCAGATAGGCCGAACAACGCTTCTCGACCATACGTCGAGCCTTCAAGAAAGAGATAACCCGAGTGGAAGTACCAATAGATGACCATATCCACTCAAAACTAGGCAACTGTGGCATTACCAAGGTAATAGTCTTGGCATGGCAATCGAGGATGGCATGGTACAAACACAACCAGTCCATGCTAGGATAGCCTCAAAGTCAATCACATCGAGCAATAGAAGATCCGCCATTGTCTCATATCCACAAAAAGTCACTACACATGACTGGTAAACTCAATCCACAACAATAGAATCACCCACGGGTGTGGAACACCCAAGGACTCAAGGAATACATCGAGAAAAGGAGCGAATAGAGAAGAGACATAGGAATAAGTAGGCCCTGGATCAAATAGTACTAAAGCATCTCTAAAGCAGGCATAAATAATACATGTGATCATTGCGTCGGAGGCGAGTGCCTCTGGTCTGGCTGGGAAAGCATAGAATCTAACCGGAGCGCCACCTAACAGGCCTCCACTTCTAGGGTGACCCCTACCCACCAACCCTCTACCTCTAGCCGGCCAGACAGGCGGTGCGACAGCTGCTGCGGTAATTATGGCCTGATGGTCCTACAACAATGCCTTGCCCTACAGTATGGGACAAACCTCTTCACGTGGCCCAACTCCCTACACTAAATACAACCTCTATAAGTGGAAAACTACTGACTCTGAGTCTGACCCTGATAACCAGAATACCCACTGGAGAAACACTGAATAGCTAGTGGATGGTATGTACTCTCTGGAATAACGCTGAAGTAGGGTCGTGCTGGAGTACCCCGAGTAGGCTATGGTGCTAAATTCAAGGGCCTGCTGGGATGGCCCCTAATGAACCGACCCCTTCCCCCAGATGGGGCGCCACTAAACCTACCAAAATGTTGAGGCCTCTTATCCCTCGACACGAACTCTCTTCTCTGGTTATTGATATGCTTGATCATCCGAGCTATCTCCACAACTTGGAGGAATGGAGTCCCCATCTCTGCCTCTCAGGCCATAGAAACCTGAATCTCAGGGTGCAAACCCACAATAAACCTATGCACTCTCTATGCATATGTGTGGGGGGGTATGTTAGCTGCATGATGAGACAAGTTAGTAAATCTCGTCTCGTAGTCGGTCATAGACATCTAGCCCTATCAGAGCCGCTCAAACTGGCCTCGTAGCTCCTCTCGCTGTGAAGGTGCAATATACTTCTCTGGGAAGAGGTGTGTGAACTGATACCGAGTCAATGGAGGTAAACATGCTGGCATGCTCTAGAGATAAGACTGCCACCACCTATGGGACTTACCCTCTCGCTAAAATGTGGTGAAGTCCACCGTGTTGGACTCCATAAATACCATGTTATGCAACCTATCTCTACAACAGTCAATGAAATCATGTGGGTCATCTGTCTTCTCACTGCCAAAGAGGAGATAATGAAGTCTAGTCCATTTGTCCAACCGATTTCGCTCCTCAACAGTTGCGACTGGTCCAACCTCTGCTCTAACCACTGCAATCGGCTGAACCTCGCCTGCAAGAAGTGCACCTGGGATCTGATGCACAACAGTGTGCCCTGATGCATGGGCAGTAGGGATCTGTGCGTCCCCTCCTGCCCGAGATGTGGCCAGATCTGCTGGAAATAGCCTAGCTTGAGTCATAGAATCCATGAACCGTAACATACGGCCCATGACCTCATGAAAGCCTGGTGCAGTCATAATATATGCTATGGCTGGCTCGGATACAAGTACCTTATCCTACTCCTCAATAATAGGATACTCCACCGGATCTACTAGTGGTACTTCTGGGGTAACTCTAGGATGCCCTTGTCCTCTAGCAGGAGTTCTGGACCTCTCTTGTCCTCTGCCCCTACCTCTAACGACTGTGGAAGAAGCCTCTCTACAACCAAGTACTATCGTCGCACATGTTCTCACCATCAATGAGAGAATAAGAGAAATATACTTAGCACAACATCAACTGCATGATAGGAGATCAAGAAAGGGAAGTTTTCTAACACCAAATAGCTTCTCGAAGTTAAGTACGGGCGTCTCCACACCGATCCGCAAGACTCTACTAGGCATGCTCACAACTCGTGAGACCTATGTAAACCTAGTGCTTTGATACCGATTATCACGACCAAAATCCCATAATAGGCTATGATGGCGCCCAACGATGTTGTTAGGCAAGCCAATGCGTGTGCCACCAAATTAATTAATTATTTAAATTTTTGAAATTAGGAATTTCTTCAACAAATAGAATTAAATCTAGAACTCATGAAAACATACGTTCTTCTATACCAAAACTCCGAATATGAGTAATACATAATGCGAGGTGACAATAATATTAGGTACAATTGTGAACATCCACTAAAACCCCTCTAAAACATGGTGTCACAAGTGCATGATCAATCTAGTAGGATATACAAAACAACTACAGCAACTATCTGAAATAAATAGACAGAAATAAAACAAAACCCAAGAAGAGGGAGACACCGGGTGCTGCACATCGAAGTATGGAGAGAAGCTCACCACTAAGTCCCCGAGAGTGTGTCTACGCACCCAAATGACCACCAAACGTACATGTCTCAGTACCTGCACAAGTAATGCATAAGTATAGTATGGGTATGTAAATCAATGCGTACCTAGTAAGTATCTAGTCTAACCTCGAAGAAGTAGTGATGAGGGGTCGACTTTGACATTTACTAGTGGTGAAATAAATAAGTACAAAAAGTAGTCAGGTATGGAATGCAACAAGTAGCAACGAGATAGATAAACATTAATAATAAAAACAATTCAAACATGAATTATTAAGAAGTCACTAAAAGCCATAACCTGCTTTGAAGGCACAAGATTAACTAATACCAATACCAAATCAAAACTTAGGTGTTACGCACAAGTCTACCGAGGCGAATGGCCCGATCCTATAAGAATAGTATTCCATAATACTGCCAAGACGAACTGCCCGATCCCATAAAAGTAACTCACAATATTGCCGAGGCGAATAGCCCGATCCCATAAGAATAGCTTACAATACTGCCAAGGTGAAAGACTTGATCCCATAAGGGTAGTGTTACAATCCTACAGAGGCAAACTTCTTGATCCCATAAGAATAGTGAAACTCTCTTACTCGCGAAGATATATGCGAGTCGAGATGACACGGAACTACCACTCATAAATTATTTCACAAAAATCCCAAGTAAGATTGCTTGTCAGTTTAATTATTTATTATTGTCTTACTCTTAATCATAAATTTAAATAATTAAACAAGCAAGTAAAAGTCAAATAGTACAGTTAAGGCATGGTGTGGATTTAATTCTACCCGGAAATAAGCATGAATCTAGATATGCACGGACTCTCGTCACCTCGTACGTGGGTAGAACCCACAACAAGTGTCACACAACAATTAAAATACCTACGAGGATAATTTCCTCTTACAAGATTAGGCAAGAGACTTACCTCGCTTCCAGCTCAGTATTTAGCTCTCAAACCTCACTAGTAGCCCCAAATCGATGACGAGCAACCCAAAGCTAGTCAATGGTCGTATAAACCAATCAATATATGCGCAAAAGTTCATAATTTAACTATTAGAGTAAATTTTCAACCCAACTCGGAAAATCAACCCCAGGCCCACATGCCCGAATTCTGAAATTTTTCGAAGATAAATGTTACCCATGTCATTATGAACTGAAATATATAATTTGTTCTCAATTTCATACTAACTTTCGTGGTCAAAACCCATTTTTACTAAACCCTAGATTTTTTCCTTAAAATCCCCAATTTTCATAAATATTTATGTTAAAATCTACCCATAATCCATGTATTTAACTCAGAATAGGTGGAAACCACTTAATTTATGATGCTTGGTGAACACACCCCTCCAAAGAGCTCCCAAATTGCCCAAGCCAAGTGAAAAGTGGGGAAAATGAGAAGTCCCAAAACAAATAGGTAAAAATGAGCTACAAATGTCGCAAATGCGACACAAGGATCGCAAAAGCGAACCCTGTTAGCCCACAGATGTCGCAATTGCAATTAAAGCTTGTCCGAAAAAGTGACGAAGTGGTTGCAAATACGGCCTGCCGATGCCCAGTGTCTACTTCGCAATTGCGATCAAGACATCACATTTGCGACACCTGAAGCCTCCCTGCCCACTTAGAAATTGCGATGCTAGTGCCCGAAATTGCGATAACTGCACCACCACCACACCAGCAACCTGGAACAAATTCAAACTAATCCGAAACACATCTGAAACTCACCCGAGCTCCCGAGTCTCTATACCAAACATCCACACAAGTCTAAGAGCACAAAATCCACAAAGCAAAACATCATCCAACGAAGTCAACAATACCATAGAAAGAGAACCTAATCCACAAAGCTTCAATTTATGAAGAAATTTCCATAAATCAATAAACGTCAACCCGGGCCAACGTGCACAAAATCCGCTGATCCATAACCCATCGAGTCAAAATATATAATTAATTTCTAATACTGGGTCAAAATCGGTACTCATATCTCTAAATATTCTCTCTAAAGTGTAGGCAAAACCCAAAATATCTTCCTTAGATTTACCAATCAAATGCCAAAATCGAAGATAAAATCAAGAATAATAATCAAAATCCCAGTTAATAACACCTACCTAATCTAAGTGGGTGAAAATCGCCTCAAATATTTCTTCGATCCGAGCTCGCAATCTCAAAATATGATAAAATGAAGCAAAACCTCGAATATAACATCCTGCCAGGGATTTCCACATGCGTTGGTCATAATAGCCACTTCTGCGACATTTTATCTGCGACAACATATTAACAGATGCAAGATTCACTTAGCCTACCGACCACATGCTTTTGCGACAAAAACTTCGCATCTGCGGAAGCGCTTCTGTGCAAGAAACCTTGCATAAGCAGCCTCGCACCTGCACAACTCCAACATAGATGAGAGTCTCCTGGACCACTGCCTTTTTCTACTTCTGCCAAGGACTCGCACATGTGGCTGACCACGTCCAATTCACACCCTAATAACGAGTATGAAACGGTCGTTGCAATTATAACTATCCAACATGAGTCGGGGTCGAATCTACAGGGAGTTTAGCTCGATGCTACGGTAAACACTTAAGAGAGGAAATTTAAATAATTGGGTTTATCTTTCAAAAATAGTGAGAAATGTTTTTGGTGTTTATATCAAATAAGGGAAAAGCCTAGGGATGTAACCTTCACCTAGGTGTAAAGCTAATGGGTAGAGTAAATCTATGCTTGTTGGGTAGATCGGGGTGTGTTATGACTCTCAATTCTTAAGTACCCACTCAATACCTCTCGGTCACAGAGTGGTTATGCCCAAATTGGCTTTCTTAAGACCAAAGGGGTAGCAATCTAAAAAATTGATATGACCCCAAGTGGGATTATCCCTATCTCTAGTTCAAATCCTTTAATCAAACTAATCAAAACCTCAACTAGTTCAATTTCTTGTTAGCCAAGTTTTTCTAGACTAGGTTCCTCTTTCTCAAGTAAGAACTACGTCAAATAGGCATGAATCAATATTTGCAACCATTAATTATAGATATAAAGAATAAACAAGGCTAAATAACATTCACCCAATCAAAAACAACCATTAGTATCAGTTACCAATAAGTTTTACACATTAGGGTTGGGTCACAACCCTAGATAAAATCTAGCTACTCATACTCATAGGCATAGAAAATGAAAAAGAACAAGTAATTGAAGACATAGAACAAAAATTAAAAGATAAAAGTAATGGGTCTTCTCTAATATTTGTCACAAATTGCCCAAAATAGTTAACTCTAACCGGTACTAGCTGCTACCGTACAAAAGTTGCCCTAAAAAGTGTTTCTCATCTATTTATAGGGCGAACAACTTTTACGGCCACACAATTTGGTGTGCGGATCGCGCTTAAGCTAAATCCTTCAGAAGATTCAAGGGAAAAGTTGCGGCCACACTTGCATTTCTATGGGCTGCATCTTCATCTGCGTCCGCACAATAAGTTTTGCGGACTGCCCAATTCTTTGCACTTCTCCTCTTTGACTTGTTGAGCTAGGATACTTCTTTTTGAGTTAGATTTCTTCATTAATCTCAAATCCTCCAGCATTCCTGCAATTCACAGAATTTTATTAGATTTGGAAAAACAAATCACTATTTTTGGACTAAAAACTAAAAAAAGAAGATACTAATAAGTGGTTAAATTTTACACTTATCAACTCCCCCAAACTTAAATCTTTGCTTGTCCTCAAGAAAATAAATTAGTTCCCACCTCCCCTAAGTGAAGGGTCAATTCAAAGAGTCAATTTTAAGTCATTCATAGTCGGTTGGGACCAACAATTACCCACAATACTCATGCATTTTCAACAAGGTGACGAAATTTTCAAACATATGTGACTCTAGTGTGACATTCAAGCTTCGAGAATTAGCTTCACTTATCAAGGATTCTTATTATTTCATGCAAATCATGGTGGACTCCAAACTCTCCTTCCTCTACCTTCCATTTGCTACGCTCACTTCAAGATTTAACACTCAAATTCTAGAGAAATAAAGTATTCACTCTTCTCTCACAAAGGAATGTCACAAGTAAAGCTTCAAGTAACATAGGCTTGCCCCTCATGTAGATCTCCACTAATATAAGCTCACTCGGTTCAAAATTAAGTAGGAGTTCTTTCGGGTTGTAAAGAAAGCTTTTGGATTGGGGTAGGACACTATATGGGATGAGTGGTTACATCCTTCCTTAAGCACTCCATTTTTCATTTCTTGGCTCACTTTTGCCAAACTCTTAGAGACATTTCTTTTTCTTGGGGGCTAGAGAGAATCTCCATCACTCTTTATTGTTCATTTCTTTCTTTTTCTCCTTTGATTCTCATACTAGATATACTTGACTCATTTGCATTTCATCAATCACCCTTTTTATTTTATTTTTTCTTTTTCTTTTTGTCCTTTCTTTTCTTACTTTCTCTTTCATGGAGATTATTTCCTTTCCCTCCTTTCAATTCCTTGATACCTCTTTTAGATTCCATAACTTTCCCCAAAACTTAGGCTTTGAGCCACTTATTACATATGAGTGCTAAGGAAGGTTCGGGTGCCAAGAGAGGATTATGATCAAAACGGATAAAGGCGTGTAGCGTGGTTACCAACACAGAAAGGCTAAAGGCTAAAGGGGTTGACTCGGGATAAAGATCATAGGGTGGCAATAGAAAGCTCAAACGGTCCAAAGAAAGCCTACAATCAGTTTTCAAACCAACCAAACTTGGACTAGCAACAAGAATGCATCTCACCCCTTAAGCAACTAGACCGTAAAATAGGATGGAGTCTAAAACCTACAACGAACACAATCAAGTTAAAGATCACTACGGTACATTCAACCACCTAATGATTATCAAAGTCAACTCAAGAACCTCAGAGTCATTTAACTAGAGTTATTTCTTCCAAAAACCTCGTTTCAAACCATAAGCATGCAGTTAAGTATGTTCGTGCCACATGAAGCATGAATGACTGTTTTAAGAGAATGACTTGGTTAGGATTTTTATTCATTACTACTACTATTACCCTGAAATTGGCTCATTCCCTTAAGAACGTTATCACACTGTCCATCCTCGGGAAGAGTCACCCGGTTCACACAAAATATCACCTTTGGAAAGAACCGTGGCTTTAAGAAAACCAAAGGTTTATTATCAACACTAATAAGAAAGACATAAAATCTACCAAAACAAACACAATTAAAGATAAACAACTAAGGATTCTAATAAATGTACAAACTACTAAAGATAACAAAAAGTAAAATCAACCAATTATTACATCCAAAAGTTGTAAAATATATCAAATCATAAAATATGCTCCACCCCTAGAATAAAAAGAAGCATTGTCCATAATGCTTAACAAAATAAGATCAAAGAGCAGAGAGGGCGAAGAGACTCCCTAAGTGTCCTCAGTCATCATAGTGTCACCAGCAGCATCAGTCCCATCCAGCTTAGCTAACCGAATATCATCATCAAGTGTGGGAGCGGCCCAAGAGGCAAACATATCACGCACGTCTCAGCAGTGTCAGATGCAAGGCATGACTCCTCAGTATGAGCAGGGGAGCATCATGAGAATATGGAGCTAGGTGAGTCTGGGTGAGGTCTAGCAGCAAATCTCCAGCCTCAGTTATCCGATTCACCTCAGCTCGAAGAGCATCAATTGACTTCTTGCTGGCCTGCGTCATCCTCATCTTCTTTACCTACTTGGTCAACCTCTCTATTACAGCATCGTGTTGTACCGATGTATCCATAATCACCATTTGGTTGTCCAAGACTATGATGAGCTTCTTGTCTATTTCCGAGGGATCCAATGGTTCATGTTAAGATAAGTGTCCTACAACTGTACTAGAGATCTCAGAGAGCATTGAAGTAGCTACCAACATCCAGTTGTTGAGGCTCGCAATTGTCTGAGACACCCACAAGGAAGACAACGGACCTATAGGCATAGGCACTGCCCTAGGAGCTGGGGTAGGCACTATAGTAAGAGCTGAGGATGGTGGCTCAGGGACAGCAACTGCGGCACTGGTAGAAGGCTCAGCCAAAGTAGATGGAATATCTGACGGACTAGGAGTTACCACTACTTGCTCATCAGACTGGCCAACAATAGTAGAAGGTTGAATGCTCTTCTTTGGGCTCCTCGGATCTTGCAGCTATTACCACTCAAATGGCCTTGTCGGCTTGACCTTGGTGTTAAATGGCTTGGACTCTACCTTGGCATTCGTAAGATACTCAGTAATAGTTTTGGGGTTTGGGTAAGATACGTTACCCTACTGTGCCACAAGTAAAATATTGGCCGACATCAGGTCACCAATATTGATCGAGTACCCGACCATAATAGAGGCAACTAACACTGCTCTTTCCAACGACAAATTGTTCTCATTCAGGCACGGGTCAAGTCAGTTGCATACAAATGTATGCCACCCTTTTGCCTCAAATCTTAGAGTGTTTCAGAGGATTAGCACTCTGGCACTTATCTAAGGGTGAGTAGGGCCAAGTGTAAGAATCTCCAAGAGCCATGGTCTAGCATCCTCTTTCAAAGCCAAATTCTCCAGATACTCATTCGACTCCACATCATCGAACCGCAAGTATGCATTCAGAATGTGCTGATCAAATTTCACTTTCAGGTTGCGCACTTTGGTAATCTTTGCCCCCCTTGAGAATATGCGATGTGTTGGCATAGATTTCACGGTCAAGATGCTCCTTCACATCCATCGGTTTCTTAGTAAATTGTATCCATCCCTTTCTTGTGGTAAACTGCTCTAAGACTTCGGGGTTGAATATTTCTAAGACTTTGAGGAGGAATTGCCTTTCATGAGTCAATGATCTCTCCTTCCACCACATTCAAAAATCTATCGGGTAAAGAAAATGATGAGTGATTTTGATCGAAATGAGTGAGGGATGATGTGATTTGAAAAATAAATGGGGGTCGAACCCTGGTTTCTGAGTTGCCTACATATCCCTGGTGTTACGGGAATCAGGCCGTGTGTAGTTCTAGATCCAACGGTGAACGAGACCGATTGAGTTGTTATAGGAATGGTCGTATGTTTTGAAACGGGTTCTTTAATGGTAGGACAATATCAGATGAGTTTATACAAAATCGTTAATGTGAGTCTAAAACGTTATAGATGTATCTTAAAATGAATATCTGAACGGTAATCGAGTAAACGTGGGTAACTGATCGTGATTGGTTTCGTTTGAAATAATTACAGGATGTGAACGTTGTGAACGGAAACCGGAGCGAGGATTGCTCCCGTTAGGAGAACGGTTATCTCCTGGATTACCTGCAAAACTTAAAACACGATGCATGTAAATATATAGATTATGTAGAGAATTTAAACATGATACAAATTCCCTTTGGACCATGAAAGTTGTCTTTGGACGATGAGGATGATGTCTTTAGACCATGACGTCCTGGGTCATGAATCGTGCAACAAGGGATTCACAGGCCATGAAATGATGTCCTCGTTCTATGAGAATGGTGCCTCTGAACCATGACTCATTTGAATAATGATTTGCACATTTGAGATATCCTCAGGCCATGGAATAGTGTCTTCCGGCTATGAGGATGATGCCTTCGGACTATGTCGCCTTTGGACAAAATGGCGGTGTTTCAGCCCATGAAATGCAAAAATATGATGCTTGATCATATGCGAAACAAGATAATGCTTAGTCTTGTGTAAAATTAAGGGAGTGCTTATCCCCATGCGAATATAGGATAGTGCTGGGTCTTAAATAGCATAATGGAGATAGCATTTGGTCTTATGTGAGCACAAGTCAATGCTTAGCCTTAGGAAATTGAGGAGGTAGTGCCTAGCCTCGTGCAAGAAAAGGAGACAATTCTTAGTTTTGGCGCAAGGAAAGGAAGTGCTTAGCCTTATGCAATTAGGGGGGCAATGCTTAGCCTCATGCAAGAAGAGGAGACAGTGCTTAGTCTCGATGCAAAGAAAGGCAGTGCTTAGCCTTATGCAGTTAAGGAGGCAATGCTTAGCCTTATGCAAAATAGGAGACAATGCTTAGTCTCAATGCAAAGAAAGGCAGTGCTTAGCCTTATGCAGTTAAGGAGGCAATACTTAGCCTTATGCAAAATATGAGATAATGCTTAGTCTCGATGTAAGGAAAGGCATTGCTTAGCCTTTATGCAATTAGGGACGTAGGCTTAGCCTCATGAAAAATAGAAGACAATGCTTACTCTCAATGTAAGGAAAGGTAGTGCTTAGCCTTATGCAGTTAAGGAGGCAATGCTTAGCCTTATGAAAAATAGGAGACAATGCTTAGTCTCGATACAAAGAAAGGCAGTGCTTAGCGTTATGCAGTTAAGGAGGCAATGCTTAGCCTCTTGCAAGAAGAGGAGACAATGCTTAGTCTCGATGCAAAGAAAGGTAGTGCTTAGCCTTATGCAGTTAAGGAGTCAATGCTTAGCATCATGCAAAATAGGGACAATGATTAGTCTCATGCAAAGAAAGGCAGTGCCTAGCCTTATGCAGTTAAGGAGGCAATGCTTAGCCTCATGCAAAGAATAGGAGGCAAGTGGAAAAGTATTTCTTAGCTGAAGATATTTGTGCTAAATAATTTGAAGGCAATGTATTGATGTATCTGCGAGTATCGTTATCTTATTGTACCTGCATTCAAAGAAAAATTGTTAGTTCTGTGGAGGAAGGTTGGTTCGCGCTTTTGTCTTCTACCTTGCCTGTGCGCCTGCCTTTAGATCCTATTTGAGTTACCCTAGGTAGCATGTGGCTGCCATAGAAATAAAGTTTTTGAAGAATATGCATGCATTTGATAAATATAGTTATTTTTAAATATAGTAGTATGTGATATCAAGTAAGTTAGATAAACCAATGACTGTGACATGTTTTAGAGACATTGCGACCTCCTTGCTTTACAATTTTGAGGGTCCCCCTCAAAATTCTGCCCCACTTTGAAAGCAGTTCTTTTATTGTTCTGCGTATGACGAAATTGGCTGGGCTTGCTTCAGAATTTTGAGAGTCCTCCTCAATATTCTGCCCCAGTTTCTGACCATGCCAAAATGAAGATTTTATTAAGATGTGATCGAACCTACAGGGCTGCCTACGTATCCCCTCTTAAACAGGAATCAGGTCAAGTGTAGTTCAGATACATCAAGTGAAGAAATGTAAACAATCCTAAACATAATATCTCTGGCTACTTCTCCAAATCTCTGCAAGTATGAGTGCTCCTCCTGTTAGTACTCTGTGAACCATGTAGGGCCCTTGCCAATTAGGTGAAAATTTCCCTTTGGCTTCATCTTAATATGGGAAGATCCGCTTTAGCACCAACTGCCCTGGTGTGAATTATCTGGGCTTGACCCTTTTATTGAAAGCTCCGGACATTATGTTCTGGTAAAGTTGACCGTGACATACTGCGTTCATTTTTTTTCCGTCAATGAGAGCTAGTTGTTCATAACGACTTCGTATCCATTCTGCATCACTGAGTTCAGCCTCTTGTATGATTCTCAAAGAAGTAATTTCTACTTCGACGGGAATGACGGCTTCAGTACCATGGACCAGCAAATAAGGAATTGCCCCAGTTGATGTACGATACGTGGTACGATATCCAAGTAGGGCAATGGTAACTTGTCGTGCCATTGTTTGTGATTATCTACCATCTTCCTTAATATCTTCTTGATGTTCTTATTGGTGGCTTCTACAGCTCCATTCATTTGTGGCCTGTATGCTGTGGAATTCTTATGCTTGATCTTGAAGGTTTCACACATGGATCTCATCAAATCACTGTTAAGATTGGCGGCGTTGTCTGTGATGATTGATTCTGGTACCCTGAATCGATAGACAATACGATCCATAATGAAATCTGATAAGACCTTCTTAATTACATCCTTGTAAGATGCGACTTCAACCCATTTTGTGAAATAGTCTATGGCCCATTTGAAGTGGCGGGTTCAATTGGACCGATGACATCCATCCCCCAAGAGGAGAAAGGCTAAGGTGCACTTGTTGCATTGAGTTCATTGGGTGGCACTAGTATCATATCAGCATGTACTTGGCATTGATGACACTTTTAGACATACCTGATGCAGTCTGTTTCCATAGTCATCCCAAAATACCCTGCTCTTAATATCTTCTTAGCTAAGATAAAGCCATTCATGTGTGGTCCGCAAGTTCCGGCATGTATTTCTTCGAGCAATTTTGGATGTTTCCTTAGCGTCGACACACCGTAATAACCCCAGATATGGAGTCCTTCTGTACAGAATCCCTCCGCTTTAGAATAAATAGTTAGATAATCTTCGGAGTGTGCGTTTCTGAGTATGATTTGCGTGCTCCTAGTATTCTCCTTTTGCCAAATATTCTTTGATGTCATGGAACCATGGATTTCCATCAATTTCTTCTTCAACGTGAGCACAATAAGCTGGCTGGTTATGAATCTCTACCGGGATAGGGTCGATGAAATTCTTGTCTGGGTGTTATATCATGGAAGATAGAGTGGCCAATGCATCTGCGGACTCATTCTGGATTCTCGGAACATGTTTGAACTCTATCTTTGTGAATCTCTTCATCAATTCTTGTACATAGTACAAATACGGCAGTATTTTGGTATTCTTTGTAGCCCATTCTCCTAGAATCTGATGTACCAAAAGCTCTGAGTCACCAATTACTAGCAATTCTTGAACGCCCATGTCAATGGCCAACTTAAGTCCCAAGATGCAAGCCTCATATTCTGCCATATTGTTGGTACATGGAAACCTGAGTTTTGCGGATACTAGATAGTGTTGACCTGTCTCTGATACTAAAACTGCTCCAATACCCACTCCTATGAAATTTTCAGCTCCATCGAAGAACATTCTCCAACCATCATAGGTTTCCGTGATATCTTCTCCTACGAATGATACCTCTTCATCGGGAAAATATGTTTTTAGTGGTTCGTACTCTCCGTCTACAGGATTTTCTTCCAAATGATCAGCCAACTCTTGCCCCTTGATAGCCTTTTGAGTTACATAGATAATGTCGAACTCACTTAGTAAAACCTGCCATTTTGTTAACTTTCCCGTAGGCATGGGTTTCAGAAGATGTATTTTAACGGATCCATCCTTGATATGAGATATGTGGTGTAGGCATAGAAGTAATGCCTCAACGCTTGACCTATCCATGTCAAAGCGCAGCAAGTGCGTTCCAACAAAGAATATCGTGCTTCGTAGGGTGTGAAATTCTTGCTCAGATAGTATATGGCATGTTCCTTTCTTCCCGTCTCGTCGTGTTGTCCCAAGACACAGTCGAAAGCCCCATCTAGTACAGATAAATAGAGTAGCAGAGGTCTTCCAGGTTCTGGTGGGACTAGAACAGGTGGATTGGATAAATATTCCTTCATCTTGTCAAAGGCTTTCTGGCACTCTTCAGTCCAACTTGTTGCAGCATTTTTATTCAACATTTTGAAAATCGGTTCACAAATCACAGTTGATTGTGCTATGAACGGCTGATGTAATGGAGATGCCCTAAGAAACTCATCACATCTTTCTTGTTCTTCGGAGGTGGCAAATCTTGGATAGCCTTGACCTTTGACGGGTCTAGCTCAATTCCTCGCCGGTTGACGATGAACCCTAACAACTTTCCAGCAGGGACTCCGAAGGCACATTTTGCGGGATCCAGTTTCAGGTTGTACCTTCAAAGTCGATCAAAGAATTTCCTCAAATCTGCTATATGATCTGTGCTTCTCTTGGATTTGATGATGATGTCATCCACGTACACCTCTATCTCCTTATGTATCATGTCTTGGAAAATGGTTGTCATGGCCCTCATATAAGTGGCTCCAGCATTCTTTAGGCCAAACAACATTATTTTGTAACAATATACTCCCCATGGTGTAATAAAGGCTGTCTTTTTGGCATCTTCTTCATCCATCCAGATCTGATGATATCCCGTGAAGCAATCCATAAAGGATTGAAGTTCATGCTTGGCACAATTGTCAATCAGTATGTGTAAATTGGGCAAAGGGAAATCATCTTTGGGACTCGCTCTATTTAAATCCCGATAGTCGACACACACTCTGACCTTCCCATCTTTCTTTGGAACCGACACAATGTTAGCCAACCAGATCGGATATTCAACCACTCTAAGAACCTTGGCTTTGATCTGCTTGGTGACTTCCTCCTTTATTTTCAGACTCATATCTGGTTTGAACTTTCTGAGCTTCTGCTTTACAGGCGGATACATAGGGTTGGTAGGTAGTTTATGAGCCACTATGGACGTGCTCAAACCGGTCATATCATCATATGACCATGCAAAAATATTCTCATACTCCTTCAAGAACTGGATGTATTCTTCCTTCTCCGACGACGATAGGTGAATGATTACATACGTTTCCTTGACTGTTTCGGAGTCTCCTAATTTAACGGTTTCAGTCTCATCCAAATTGGACTCAGGCTTGTTTTCAAATTTTTTTACTTCTCTGACAATTTCCACGGGTATTATATCCTCTTCCAGATCCTCTGAATCACTATCCTTATGTTGCGTTGTCTCGTTACATGTCATGGTCGTAGGCTCATCGGGATAGGTAATAATAATTCCAGTAACTCGACGGGCGCTTGATGGCGCAACAGTCCAATTATTGATAACAACTCCCTTCTCCATTGTCTGAATAATAAGGTCTTCCTCCTCATACTCCTCAACTATGACACTGCAGTCCATGTCTTTGTCATCCAGAAATAGCTTCCTTACACCAGCTAGAGCTTTATCTTCTTCAGAGCTTCATATCATGTCAGCTTGATGAAACGACTAGCTCAAATGTGGTACTGGCTGCTCTAAAGGGTAATAAGGACCACACCACTGTGGCAACCAATTCAGATACTCGTGCCAGGTGTATTCATACCCAAGCCCAAAAATTATGCCGTGACGCTTTAGCTGTATCGGTTTGGTAATCCCCTAAGATTCTTACTAAGACCCTTGCCAGGTTCATACCTTGTCCATGCCAATATGCCTTCTATCTTACTGCTCCGCCATTTGTCTTTTTCAATTGCATTGACGCGCTCGACGCGATGGTATGCTTCTCTACCCAACTTCCTTCTATTCTCGACGACCGGAACAGTTTGATTGGTGTAAATGGGATTACCTCCTTCCCCATGGATGATCATTTCCTGATGGTTCCACTCAAACTTCACGGCCTAATGTAGTGTAGAAGCCACGGCCCCAACGGCATGTATCCACAGTTGCCCCAATAATAGATTGTATGTAGCAGATATATCCAAAACTTGAAACTCAACATTGAACCAGGTCAGTCCCATTTGTAGGCTGAGGTTGGTCTCCCCAATTGTGGACCTTTGAGACCCATCAAATTCTTTCACATGCATACTCTCTGCTCGTATCTCGTACAGATCTTTACCCAACCTTTTCAAAGTAGTTAGTGGATAGGTGTTGAGACTCGAACCCCCATCTATCAGGACCATGGCAATGAATTTGTCCTCAAACTGCACTGTGATATGTAGTGCCATGTTGTGACTTAGTCCTTCCGGTGGAAGCTCATCTTCATGAAAAGTGCTATTGTGGCTTTCCAACACTTGCCCTACCATGTTGGCCATCTCTCCACTAGTGATGTTATTGGGTACATAAACTTCATTCAACACCTTCATCAAGGCATTCCTATGCGCCTCGGAGTTTTGCAACAGTGATAAAATGGATATTTGAGCAGGGGTTTTGTTCAGATGATCAACCACAGAATACTCTCTTGCCTGCACCTTTCTCCAAAGATCATCTGGACCAGTCTCAATGACAGGCGGTTTAGAGGCGGCTTCTTTGCTTATTCCTCCCAAATGCTCGGGTGTATAAGCCCTACCAGTTCTGGTCATGACTTGCGCTGCACCTGTTTCTTCTATTTTTGCCTTTCCTTTCCTTCTTGTTTCCGCAACATAATCCCAAGTTATAGCATTAGATTTAAAAGATGGCGTGGGTGCCACTATCACGGTGAAGGGTGTTGCTACCTCAGCCTCAAATGAAGTTGGTGCGGCTACCTCAACTTCAATTGGTGCCTCAGTTTGTACCACGATAGGTGTGAGAATGACTGGAGATGTTTCAGGATTATCCCGTTCTCAAATGAGTCCAATTGACCCCTCTGAGTCCCATTCTTCTTCGGTCTCTATCACGTTTACCCCTTTCACCCCTGTGATTCAGGAGAGGATTATTATGAACAGTAGGTGCAACCTCCTTTGCCTGTATGACTTAGGTGTAAATTAATGTCTGAATCTTGTCCTTCAAAGTATGACACTCATCAATAGTATGACCCTTCATGCCTGAGTGATAGGCACATGTCTTATTTGGATTAATCCACTGGGAGGAGTTTTCCATAGCAACAGCGGGAATGGGAGTGACATAACTGGCAGCCTTCAGTCTCTCGTACAGTTGGTCTATGGGTTCAGCAATTGGGGTGTATTGTCTGGGTGGTCTACGGTCGAAATTTGGTCTCGGTTTTTGGTAGTTTTGGTGGGCTGGTGGTGAGTGGTAGTATGCTAGTTGGGTGTTATAAGTATGGTAAGTGGCGGCAGGTTGTTGGTACCTGGGAGGCGAAGGTTGATATGTGGGTGGGGGTGTTTGGTATGTAAGAAGAGACTTTGGACCTTGGGCTACCATCACCGTACCTACTTCTTTCTTCTTGGAGATACCTCCTGAGTGTAAGCCTTTATTTGTGGCTTGGAGTGCTTCAAATTTTGTCACCATTCCGCTTTTGATCCCTTCTTTTATTCTTTATCCCAATTTGATGATGTTAGAAAATTTATGGTTTTCCATAACCATCAGTCTTTCGTAGTATTGCGGATCCTGAGCTCTGACGAAGAACTTATTCACCTGTTCTTCTTCCAGTGCTGGCCTTACTTTTGCAGCTTCAGACCTCCACCGAGTATTATACTCACAGAAAGTTTTCGTTGGCTTCTTCTTGAGATTCTGAATGTAGAAAATGTCTGGTATGTTTTTTGTGTTTAACTTGAACAGATCCATGTAATCTGATGCCATGCTCACCCAATTAACCCATTTCTTTGGGTTCTGACTGATGTACCAAGACAGAGTGTCTCCGGTGAGGCTCCTCATAAACAACTTCATGCGGATTCTTTCATCCTTGCCAACTTCTACAAGCTTGTCATAATACGTTCTCAAGTGCACCTTCGGATCACTAGTCCCGTCGAACATTTCAAACTTAGGAGGTTTGTAACCTTCTAGCAGTTCTACATCTGGTTGAATACACAAATCTTCATAATTCAAACCCTCAATGCATTTGCCCCCTTAGACACTTTGAACTCTGCCAGTAAGTTTCTTGAGTTCTTCCGCCATGTTCTTGATGAGCAGGTCCTTATCGGTGGATTCGGGTATGTATAGGGTCTATTATGGGGTGTGGGGTAAAGTTTCCACATATATGGGATTGCTTTGGTGGACTCCGGGAATCTGGGAGTAATGGTGGTCATTGGTTGAGTTCTGTGGGTCAGGAGTAGGCTGTGTTGTGGGTACTGAGTTGGGTGGTGATGGTGTTGTTGAGGAGTAGGGACCGGTGGATGGTTCTGGTTCTGAGGAGGTGTGGCGTATTGATGTGGTGTGAGAGGATTTTGCATATTTTGATTTTGTGTGTTTTGGGGAGGTGTCGAGTTTTGGGCGTTTCTATTTTGTTGGTTAATGTCGGGGACGTTTAGGGTGAGGGAAATCTTTGCCAAGTTCCGGACCTGCTCAATTTCCCCTTGTAGCTCCAATATTTTCTGGTCCAGACGTAGGACCAATTCATTTTGTGCTGGAATATTCCGACCATCCGAAGTCTCAACGTTCTCTGCATTGTCCTTTCTGATACCACTTAAATCGTCCATCTTTCCTTTCCCTTTGCTTCTGCCTTTAGGATCACTTGATGGAGGAGGAGGTGGAGGACCTCTGGATCTAGTGTGATATGCGGATGATGCTAGTATGCACGAACCAACCTTTGAGGAATGGGAATAAATAAAAGAAAACAAAAACAAAAAGGTAACCAAGTTAGTAAGGGATATTGAAAGAATACTTGTAGTATTGAACATGCTTTGCAAAATCATGTAACATATTCGCATCCTAATTTGGGGGACCTCGTTGTGCCCGAGGTAGGCATAAGCAACACATAGACTTAGAGAAAATTGATGCCAATAATTGTGTCATTTCATTAATGCGAAAATGAATCAGATCCATACTAAAATGACAATAATAAGAAAATTACTAATGGCATTTGCCTTATTACAATAGAAATCTAAAACTAAGCTAAAAAGTAGTAAAGAACATCATTTCCTAATCTACTTGGCCCCAGAGGGACCTTCTCCATGCTTGGCCTTCTTGGATCCATCAATCAAGTTCCCCAGGTCGCGCATGTCCAATAGTAGGTAAGCCCTTGCTAGATGCCCTCCCCCATTGCCTTACGTATTATGACAATCCGAGGGCCTCTTCCTCATCTTCCCCTCAAGTTCCATTAACCCTTGCTCCAAATATTCCAATCTTTCTGTTGATTTAGTAGAAATTTATTTCCATTCATTGATGGCTTCCATATCCACTTTGTGTTGTTCCAAATGTCTAGCTTCGGACTCGAAAACCCTCCTGCGCAGCATCCTATACTTGACTTGTGCTTCGCAGCGTCATCTATAACCCTATTTTTCAGATTAATCCCTGGCTTGACATCTCCCGCTATATCATCTACCAACTATGATGGGTAGAAGTATACATGGTCGGCATGGTACCTGTCTGGCTCGATAGTGTCTTTCTCTACAATGACCTTTTGATTCCACATATGTTGTGCCTCGAACTTGAACGGAATAATGTTCCCTTTAAAGTTTGCTTTGTACTGGACCATGTTGGAAACTCGAGGTATAACATGCTTTCTTCCTGCTTGCCTCATTACCCTTATAGGAGCATAAGGATAGATTCATCTTAACCCGATCAGTCAAATTGCTGAAGAAACGCACCCAGTTCACAGCATTTCTAGGTTGTACGAACCTATCTAGGATAAATATCATTATTTTTGGATGATGGTAGGCTATGTATTCAATGGTCGTCGCAGAATCTCCTGGCAATAGTCACCTCTATGGAAATGTTCTAATAACCAAACCTGCAGCAACAGATTACAGCCCTCGAAATGCCCATACCCCTGCTTGCATCGATCTAGAGCTTGGTACATTTCAGCCAAGATCATGGGGATTATAGTGTAAGTTTGTCCTTCAATTCCTTCCATTAGAGTCCTAGCGACCATGGCTAAGCGAGTTTGGATCCTCCCCCTTTCATCGAAAATATCAACAACCCCAAGAAACAGACAATGAACACAAAAACTCGGTGGTGTGTCCAACCCAAAGAAGTAATGGCAAGTTCATTATGGTGAAGGTGATATGACTTGTTATGCCCATAACGTTCATAAAGGAATTCAAATGGTATGTATGACTTCTTCAGACAGAGTAACTCATCATATTTCTTGAAACCCATCATTTTCAAAAAATCGCGGGGAGTGCGATTTTCTGGTACTAATAAACCTGGACTATCCCATGCCATCCTAGCGAAGCCTCCTATTCCCTCTAAGAGAGGGGTCATTTCTACACCACCAAAGCGAAATACAGCTCTTTTCTCATCCCAAAACATAGTGGCGGCCTCAATCAATGCATTATTTGGCCGAATGTCCAATAAGGAAGGTAAATTTCCGAGGACCCTTTTCACATGATTCTTGTCACTAGGTGAGAGGTTCTTCCACCAATCAAACAGCAAAGGTGGGATGTTTTGAACTATTTCCAACATGGGGACTTCGTGCCTCATTTTCTGCAAAACAAATAGAGTTAGCCCGTTCCCCCTCCGGGTCTGACTATTTACACATTAATGATCAACATAACGACATGTTTTCTCCAAGTAATGTACATAACGTGATGGTGTACATTGGGATTATGGAAATCCCGTCGGGCTTTGGACAAAGCTTATCTTAGTGGATAATCACGCAGACATGATGCATGCACAGTTTATATTGGAGCAAGGTTTCTAGAAGGGTCTAGACTGGTACTCTCAAGTGGACAACTTGAGAGGGAAAGGCACGGAACCGTCGACTGCACCGCTGATCGACTAGTTTACCGCAAATAAGCCTTGCTAATTTAAAGGGTAATTTTGGAAGAGCACGAACACTCATCAAGTGCCGCTATGGTATTAGTTGGGCACTAGCGGAATATGATGTGGAGCATGCTTTATGAAAAGATAATAGCACATTGCCATGTATTTGCATGATAAATATGTGAAAGCAATAAACGCAGTATTAAGATAAAACATAAAGGATGCAAAAAGAAAGACAAAGAAGAAATTAGTTGGTGGAATATAGGGAATATAATAAAGTAAGCAATGGAGTAGGGGTGGGAGAGACATGATATAGCTAATAAATATCAGTTAGAGCAACTAAAGGCAAGAAAGGAAGGGATGTGCATGTTATAACAAATTTAAGAAAATAAAGGTGGAGAAAGGAAGGGATGTGCATGTTATAACAGTTTTAAACAAGTAAAGCTGAACGGGAAAGGGATGTGCATGTAATAGCAAATCTAACAAATAAAGATGGAAAATGAATGTGCATTTTATAACAAAGAAAACTAATCCACATAAGCCAAGTTCATTATGGTAAGAGCCTAAGTTTAAATCCCCAGCAGAGTCTCCCTGCTGTCGCGCCCCGTTTTTCTCGCGAAAAGCGGGCTTAGACACGTGACAACTCCTTTTAGAATGGGAGATAGAGTGCTAAAGGAGAAGAGTTGCCACCTAATAATTTTTAAGGTGCGTTAGGGCACCTATTATGCAAATAACTCTATTTAACTAGTCAACGCCACCAAAGATCGGGTAAGGGCTCAAGTTACCTCAAAGAGAAGGTGTTAGGCACTCCTCGAGGGCCACAACTGTGGGTCCCAGCCGAACTTAAGATTATGTGGATTACGATTAAGCTAGTTGATCAAATAAACAAAGGGAATTCAGAAGTCAAAGAACTTTATTACAATATGATTAATATAGATCTTAGTGCGAATATAGGGATACAACTATTCATATCTAATAACAACATATAAAGAGGAGGGGGTCCTAAGTTTTTTAGCCTAAAGGATCACCCCGTGCAACATAAATAATACTTCGTAACTCCCTCAAGATGGGGTGTTACTCATATTATTCAGCGGGCACAGACTATCATCTCCTGCTACCCGATTACTATGTTAAAGTTGTTACCCAAAAGCATTCTAATTCAATAATAGGTCGTACCCTATGCGTGCACTACCCGTCCCATACCTATGGACCAGGAGGTATTGGACCTTTACTTTGGATGGTTCTAGACCTCACTTAGGCTGCTCAGAAATGTCAAAACTAGGCAACATACAAAACACATTGGACTTCATATATAGGCAGTCAAGGCTCAAGTTTGCCTCCACACTTAAGCAACAAATGCACGCAAGACATATTGTATGTTAAGAAGTTCAGAATTAAGAACTTAAATCCCTCTAGACATAATTTCTATGTGACAGGGCATTAAGACATGCAAGCAGTTTCAGAAACGAAACGTTGCCCATAGACAGGATTGTACAGTTGTCGCATATTGATTGTTGAAATTGCAGATTTCCAGTTATTAATCCTGTAGATGTTGCGTCTAAGTGATTTATGTAGTAAAGACAGTGGAATCTATCGGAAGAAACCCAGAATTACTCACACTTTTGATAGTGGTCTAAGTGAACAATAAACAATGTTAAGAGGGGTATCATTAACAGTTATTAAGGCGAATTGTGGTATCCTATAGGCAGGATCTTTAACGATTAGCACTTGAAACTGATTTTATTGTTATACTTTAACCTTATAGGCATGTTTTCTATATGAGCAGTGCGATACAATAACAAATGAGATGATTAAAATCCTATAGGCATGATCTCTAGTGGATATACTGCAGCGATGCAAATTGAAGGAAATTCCAACAATATTTATTCCCTATGGGCAGGTTTTCTAATAACATGTAGCAACAAGGATAATGGAGGCATTTGAGCTCATGCTTTGCTAGTAGACAAGTAATGTGGGTATGTGCTTTTCCAAATGGCATGATTTTTACAGTGTGCGTAGAGAGTGAATGACACATATAGCAAACATATTATTAAGTCCTATAGGCATGCTATCTATCCATTGTAGGTAAATATTAAAATCTACCCCATTCCCCTTTACTAACAACCCTAATTGTTTATACAAAGATTATTGCATGCCCAATAACGAGTAAAGTAACAATATTACATAATAGTGAACAGGCCCACAATAGGCCCAAATAAAACAAATAATACCCAACATTGTCGGACCTTCCATATCTCTTACACAGCATACCCAGGCCTTCAACAAATAGCCACGTTCAATACATGACTCAAGGGTCCATAGAAGAGTCCAAACCAATTCACTTAGCCAGAGCACCAAGTGTTGCACCACTTGGAACAACCAATATAGATACACAGTACATGATAGGGAAGTAGAATAGTAGGAGTAGTTTTGGAGGTTGAGAGAGTGACTAGGACCAAGCCCTAGTGTATCAGAGTTCACATGGGCCTCGATTGGACGCCGAGCAGTGCTCACACTAGGGATACCAACAATAGAACCTAGATAGCCTTGGCTTTCAGCCGGCTAAGAATGAGAATTCAGAATAGCATGAGTAGCAAGTAAGGAGAGTGGATAGTGATAGAGGGACAGAAATCAAGTAATACACCAAGTTGAGCATACAGAGCAATTAGTCAAGCAGGCCAGTAGGTTCAGCAGGATTTCACACATACCAAAGTACTACATGGACAACCTCATATTTAAAGAATTA
This sequence comes from Nicotiana tomentosiformis, assembly GCF_000390325.3. Classification (NCBI taxonomy): domain Eukaryota; kingdom Viridiplantae; phylum Streptophyta; class Magnoliopsida; order Solanales; family Solanaceae; genus Nicotiana; species Nicotiana tomentosiformis. The sequence continues at coordinate 74,025,013 of NC_090820.1, read as the reverse complement.
GGAGAAGAACAGGTTTACAGGCATACTTAGATTATCATGTACAGATGCATGAAGTTAAACTTGTTGAGACCTAGAGATCCAAATTAAGTTAAGTATACATCCTAGTGCCATGTTAATCAGTTTGTAGACATGATGGGGGGCACACATTGTGACGTTTACTGAAAGGATAGAGTAGCAAATAAGCCAAAGGCATACTTGGGAAGCATATTAGCATAGAAGCAAGGTCACAGTTGATAGAAAAAATAGAGTATTTATCTTAAAATCAGGATAGCAAGGAAATATATTTAGAGAAAGCTTTGAAGCAGTATTCCATATAGTTGGGACTAATACATAAAGAGCAGTCAAACAGACACAATACTTAGCACTAAAGGATTGATTCAAGGGGGGAGGCTTCCATAGAGTTGGGGTGGTATCCAAAAAAAAATATGCAGAAATTTTGTAACTAACAACACATGGTCACAGTAGTCAGATTCATATCAAAATGGACTTGAATTGAGACTCAAAATTGAACATATTCAAATGCTAGAGTACATAACTCATTCCAGAAGAACAAAGGATCAACATAGAAGTGCAAACCATAGTGAAGATTACAGATTAGCCTAATACAAACTAAGGACAAAGAAGTAAACTATCTCATGCGTTCAACTAACACAGAATGACAAAGAGTACTGAGCATTATCACAGTAGTGCGATATTAGGGACTCACAATTAAATCATGCTTATGTAATTCAAACACATATAGGTATGCAAAAGGAAAGAAAGAAATTTAACATTTCAAGGGTTAAAAGCACTAACCAGTAGCAAAATTAAAAGAGTAATAAAGAGCGTAATAGCAAGAACCCTAGATCTCTGATGCTTCAGAGTTCACAAGAGCCTCGAGAATGGGCTCCAAGTAGTGCTTGCACCGGAGGAGGTCGTTTAATAGCCTTGGCTTTCAGCCGGCCAAGAATCAGAGTATAGAACAAGAGAATAAGAGAACAATAGAGTAATAGCTTCTATTTTTAGTGAATCTGGGTGATTAAAAGTCTCTCTCAAAGGGGAAAGGGGGGGGGGGTTTATATAGTAGTAGGAATCAAGCATAGAAACAAAGAAAACAATCAATCAAACATAAATATGGAAAGAAAGTATCATATGCTATCAGTAATGGAACAGGTAAAAGGAAAAAGTATAAAATTTCAAACCCTAATTCGATAGAAATCGAAGATTGACCGAAAATCTTGGCTAATCGGACCCAATATAGCCTGACCATGATGCGTATGGGTGAGATATCATCCAGATTCAAATGTTTGAAGTGAATGGGAAGAATCAGAGAGATGGTACTTGCCATGTTTAGGCAAGTACCAAGTAACACCATAATCTTGCAAGTAACAACGAGGTAACGCATAAAAGGCAAATAAATCACAGAGGGAATCCATGATTTACTCGGATTTGGAGAAGATTGGGGAAATAGCTAGGGTTTCTGAAGGAGGGAGAAGGAGAGATGAGAGGATTTAGGGGCGGCGGGTTAAGAGAAAATGATAGGGTTTGGGCGGGTTTGGTTAATTAAAGAAGGAGAGTGGGCGAAGGTCGTTGATCTTTAGAGATCAACGGTTAGGATTCAAAAACGAACGGGTCGGGTCATAAAAATGGGTACAGACCGGGTATTATACAAGGGTCGCCTGGTTTGGTCTTGTGGTCTACTGGGCTAAGGATATCGGGCCAATTTGGTTCAAAACATTAGTTTAAAGTTAGGCTATTATTTAAATACACGAAAATAATTTATAAAAATGCTTGAAAAATAAGTAAAAATATTATTTGTACACTGAAATGCTTAAAAATAATAACTTTGTATTATAAAAATATAAAATGCTATTTTGACACAAATAATATAAATAAAGAGCATTTTTGTACAGATATAGGCTATTACTGCAAAATCGCGCAAATAGCTTAAAATATTAATGTAATTACATAAAATGAAGTAAAATATTTGAAACATGTATTATAGGTGCAAAACATAATAAATATAAGTAGTTAAGTCATCATAAAATAATTTAAAGGGATAATCACTAAATATTTATATAATTTAAATGCAATAAAATTAATTTAAAGTTCTAAAAATTATGGAAAATTATAGAAAATGCTTGTATATGTTTGTAAACTAAATATTGATGCAAATATGCTATTTTGAAAGTATATATATATTTTAAAACATATGAGAGCAAAATTGGGTATCAACAGTATCAACATCAACCTGCTACCAGTGGTCCTGGCAACCTTCTGCGGCATTCTTCAAGCTACTTTGGTGCCGATGGTGTTAGCTGAGATGGTGAGAGCTTTGTACGCATGCGTATGAGGGTACGATTTCTTTAAGGGTTGTAACATGTTGCTTCAGATCTGGGCTACTGAACACTTCTTCCAGCGGGAGGCTACCATCGACTACTTCGTGGGTGTCAGTAATATGATCCGCAGCCACAATGAAAGAATGAGACACTGGATATCCCCGCATGGGCAAAAAGAATGGAGGGAAACACTGACCAATCTGATAGAAGTATGGACCAACTGGAAACTCTTATGGTTAGGTGGAAAGGCAATCTTGAGGACTCCTCAAAAGTACTTCATTGAGTTGATCGGACTGAAGGGCATCCAACCGTACTCACCCCTGCGAGTCCTCAGACAATTCGGCACGATCCAAGACGTGCCTATGTGGAGAAGTACGACATTGTATGAGGATGAGTACAATGGCCAGATCCCAATTCCCAGGATAAGAAGACTGCAAGAAGAGTGGAATGACCTAGTGACAATGCCTATGGGTCAAAACTCATGGTGTACTCCCGAGTTTTATGTCTGGATTAACGAAGAAGAAGAACTGGCCCGGCCAAGCAGAGAGGGTATAGCCCAGTTAGAGGACACAGTTGTTGTTTTGCAGATTTACTGTGAGATCTTACCGCATTATCTTGTGACCACCTAAATGCATTGTCTAGTAGTCCCAGGATCCATTGACCACATGTTGCCACCGACTGAAAATGATGATCGGGTAGTGGAGTGCATCCAGATAGAGTCAAGCACATATCCAGAGGAAGATTTGGAGGAGGACTTTGAATTCAATTATGATGAAGAGGAGTTTGAGGAAGACCTAGAGGAGGATTCGGAAGAGGAGCCAGAAGAAGATAAGGGCATAGGAAACGACTCGGGAGATGGTTATTAGAGTTGGTTGATTTCCCCCTCTTTCCCCACTTTGTACCTTTATCCCTAGTTTTTTCTTTCCAAAAGGGCAAATTGTCCAAGCCTATGCAGTTCTATGAAATAATTATTGCGCCCAAACGCACACGCAAGTATACGCGGTCGTCAAGTAATAAAGTGACTAAAAGTCAGACGTCGAACCCACAAGGACTTGTGATTAACTATTAACTAAATTAGACTATCCTAATTATCTAAACAAGAATTAAACCTAGAATTATGCGACCTTAATCTAATTAAAATAAAAAGAAAACAAATAATGAACTCTGAACAAAGGAAGAACAGATTTTTATGTTATCAATGTAATAAAAACTGTAACACCCCGGAAAGTTTTGAAGTATTTCAGTGTAAAGCCCTGTAAGTTTCACAAGTGAATTCAAGGTTTTGTGGTGCCGGAGTAGGCTTACGTGTTTGATAAGGGAGAGTGTTTTAGAGAGAGAGGAAACCACTCTGCGGGCCGCATAATGGCCGCAGAAGTGAGCAGGAGAAGGGCCAGTCTGGGGGAAATTATGTGGTCGACTATGCGACCGCATAACTATTATGCGGTGCATTATGCGATCGCATAAAAGTTATACGGACCGCATAGTGATCGCATACACAAATAGATTTTTGATCGTTTTGGTTTGTAATTATGCGACTGATATGCAGTCCGCATATGCGACCGCAGAACCTGTTCCGGAGCTCCATTTTTGGGTTCTTACAATCCAACCCTACTTCGTTAAATACACGCAAAGAGTCATTTTTAGAAAAAATTCTGATGTTTTAGAGAGAAGGCAGAGTGTTTTAGAGAGAGAGGAAACCCTAGGCTAATTATTCATCAAGTCTTGTTCAAATCTTGGAAGATTAAACAAGGAGAACCCACAAGTTCTTCATCTAAGACGTAAGGTTCCATACCCTAGTTTTCAATTTCGAATTTGGATAGAAGATGGTTGATTAAGAGTATGATTCATGGAAATGAGATTATTATTTATTCATGCATGTACCAATAAGAATTGTGGGAAGATTGTTGAGCTAAAATAAGTAAGGATTGGGTTGTGGAGTGAAGAAAATCTTGTAGAAGAACCTTGTGGCTAAATTTGCACACCTAGTGTCTGATAAATTGCTCAAATGAGCTGAGACCATGAATATCTTCCTAATTATGGTTCAATTTTGTTATGTCTCAAAATAGATCTGGATTGCTAAGAATTCGGATCATTCTAGAGTTAAGGAAGCTCGATTGAGGTATGTTGGCTAAACTTTCTCTATTGGAATTGAATTACATAATTTTTCCGTAAGTTTCAAAGTATGTGTTGCATATTAAAATGTTATGGCTTTGAGTCATATTTCAATGAAAGATAGTATGCCAAATTGTGTGAGAAAATCTAAATATTCTTAAGACTCTTAATTGCTCATATGTGTACCTAAAGTCTTGATTTGGAAATATCTTATTGTTGATAATCTATAAAGATGGTTGGAAGTGCTAAGAATTTAAGTTATGATTGTGTCTAGTAGTGCAAATGATTTGAGAAGATGTGATAAAGAATATGAAATGAGCCTCGACTCAATTGTTTAAAAATGACTTCGAAGATAGAATTACCTAAAAGCTTTTGTACTCAATTCATGCCCATTAGTTGTTGCTTTAACTAATGCTTTGCTTTATAATTATATCTAGTGTGATTCAAGTTCTATATACTCATATGTTGAACTGGTACATTGTCATTTCTAGGGAAGAGCATTGTAAGAATAAATGGTGTATTGATTGTTTATGATTTTCATGTGTGTTTCGATTGTTGGATGGTATGCCTCATTCTTTGGGAAGAAACCATTTGTGTTTGAAGTTTCCATTTCAAATGGATTTGAAGTATATGATTTTTGAAATATCCTATATGTTGATACTTGATGGTGATCTTTGAAATTGAAAGAGGTGAAAGTGTGGAATATGAAATACGGCCATCGTGCCAGGAATAAAGGATCTTGTGAATGGCCTAATGAGCCAAGAAAATATTGTCGTTGTGAATGACTGAGAATACTAATGAGAATTTATACAATGTGAAAGATGTTGTGGTGAGTACAATTGTATTTATGATATTTCTTTTTGCAAATCAAATCAAAAATGTTTTTGGAAGCATCATTAGCAAAACCGAGGAAGGGTGGATCATAAGGCCCACACCTGAAACTACACGTGCTGGTGTAGGGGTGGATTGTAATTATTCCCCTTATTTGGGATGAAATTGGAACCTTTGGGAAATTGTGATATTATTCCCCTTAATTGGGATGAAACTGGAACTTTTGTGCATTGGAAAAGTCAACCCGCATGGCATATGTGGGAAGACGGCCTAGCTGATTGGGTGGAGATCAGACATCATATTGCGTATATGGTGGTACTACTCTTGGTGACAACTTTCTTTCGCATCACATGTCAAACCACATTGTTCGTGGGAAGATGGCCTAGCCGATCGGGCGTGATCGGACTCCGAGCTAACAAAGACGGTGGTATATCGGTGCTAACGATCTCCCAACCAAAATTATATATAAAGTTCGTATTTTGAAAATTATTATGTTTTAACTGAACATTTGGATATTGTTGATTATGACTTGTTGTTTTTATGTGTTGCCTTTTCTTATACGGGGATTCTATTTTGAAAGAGTACTTTTAGCTATGCATACCGGTGCTATTCGACAGTACTAACGTTCCTTTTGTCGGGGGCGCTGCATCTTTAATGTATGCAGGTGGTTCTACAGCAAGCGGCATTGATCAGTGATAGAAGTGCACTCTTTTCAGCAGATTTGGTGAGCCCCACTTCATTTCAGGGTCATATATCTTTTGTTTCTCATGTACTGTGTTTTGAGATATAGTTGGGGCCTTGTTGCTGGCATTTTCATATTACTCTTCTATTGTATTTGGAGGCTCCGTAGACAGGTTGTGGGTTGTGGGTTGAAGTTGTAAATTGAACTAGAAATGTTGGTATTTGGAAATCATATTTTTTATTAATTTTATAAACTCGTAATATTTTGGAAATTATGAATGAAGCTGCTAATGAGAATGAAAAAGGAAGTTGTTAATAAAAACTTTTCAGTGAATGATTAATGGAGTACACTTCCTCTTTATTCATGGATGAGTTTTGGTAGAAGGAAATCTAATAGGCTTGCTCAGCCGGGTTCTCTCGGTTAACGCCGATCGCACTCCCCGAGTTTGGGGCATGACAAACTTGGTATCTAGGGTTATGGGCTATCTAACATTCCTATTGTATTCTTCAATTGAATTGACTAACTAATTCATCCATCTTATTGGTTGACAGGGTTAATATTGCTCATAAGAATCTGTTGAGTTCTTACTCGCCTATTCAACCTAACCTAACGCCTATATGTCTATGGAGTTAGAACTAGCAAGAACGCGTTTATAATTCTTGTACATCAACCAAGCAAGGCAATTAGGTATATGTCTATCCTAACCGTGAATTCGTTCCCTGATGCCCGAGTTTAAGAACTTGCTCTACTCAATCCTATATACAATCTAGAATTCCAACTTTCGAGTTCAATTCTAAATTCGTAAATAGTATTTAATTGGTGATCAAGCAATTAAATAACTAAGCGCAAGATTGAATAGATAAACCAATATGATAAATCAAGAAAGCAAAATCAATATCGGAATGACAATAGTCATGAAAGAACCACAACCCTAGAATGTGAAGTTTAGCTCCACATAGACATGGTAGCCAAACAACAAATCATATCAAGAAACAAAAAAAATACTAAGTTTGGTGGAAGAAAAGATGAAACCCGGCCTCCACGGCGGCTCTGTGATTGTATTTTCCTCTCCAAAAATGTTCTCCCCTTTTCTTCCTCTTTTAGCATGTTTTGTTTTTCAATTCAATCCATATTTGTCCTAATTCAACAATTATTAAATAATTAGTATAACCTCCATAATTGAGTAATATTGGACATAATTTATATAAAATACAACCCAAAATCAATAAAAATGTAAATCAAGTAATATTCAAAAATACATAAATACGTCCAATAACAATACCCCACACTTAAAACTTTGCTTGTCCTCGAGCAATGGAACTAACAACTATACCCCAGCAATGTATATATCAACAGGGGGAGCAATTCATTATTTCTTTTCCAACATACACTCTACCAATGACCATGGGTTATAGCAACAATTAAACTATAGCATATGCAATCACTTACACTTTCCTTTACTTTTGTCATTTTCAAAAATATTCATAGCAAAGACAACATGCTCACAACAATCCCAGCCTCAAAAACCAACTCAATGTCACAATGCGCTCATGGCTTGAACACCCAACATCAAAGAGAAAGCTAATAACGTTACCTATCCCTCGTAAAATCATGTGCCCTAACAACAAGAACAAGAGAGTAAGTTGAATCCACACATTCAAATCAAATGCTCAAATATATTTTAAGGACTCAAATATATCAAAGAAAATCGCTCACTCTCACAAAAGAAGTCACACGTATGCAATTGGTACCATAGGCTTGCCCTTAATGTAAATCTATACTAATGTAAGCTCACTCGATCTAAAATCAATTAGGACTTTTTTATGGTTGTAATGTGGGCTGAGGGACGGGTAGGATATATTTAGGAATAGTAGTTCACCCTCCTAAGCACTTTAACACATCATATAATCAACTTTAAACACATATTTCCTCAATCCAACTTCAACTTCACAAACAATAACGCACCCAAAAATATTTCTTTTTTCTTTAAGCTCTATCGTCATTTACACTCCACTAGCAAAAACAAGATATTTATTCATCTACATTTTTTTTTCTTTTTTTTCAGATTTGTTTTTTTTAGCCAATTCCTTTTTTTTCAACTTTCGCCAGTGGTGTATTCTTTTACAAAATAAGTGCACCATTCTTTCTTTTATTGGTTCCACTCAAAAGCCACCCCATACTTAGTCCCTTCTTACTTCTTTTAGAATTTATTTCACAATTAAAGTGCTTTAAGAGGTAAAAGGATAAAAAAAAAAGGTCATTTAAGAACAAAAAGGGCATAGGCTTGTAATATGAGTGCCAAATAAAAGTCTATTGGCTCAAAAGGGTTAACTAGGGATATATTGTATTTGTGATAAGTAATTAAGCTCGAAAAGATCAAAGAAAGCCTAAAATCATTTTTCAAATCGAGCATCACTTAAAATTTTGCTTCAACTCACATACCGGGAAAGTTCTAGACACAAGTACAATATATGGACTATACAAAAACCTCACCACATATGGCACATGAATCACTAAGGACAGTCCCATTCCGACTCTCAAATAATGCAAGTAGTCACGGAGCCACGAGATATTAAGCATTAAGCGTAAAGTGAACATAAGTCAAGTAAACGAGACAATGGCGCCACAAAACATGCTATCCAATTTATAAAGGCATCATGATCAATTTTAAAATATAGGGAAGACACTACACATGCCAAAACCTAAATATTCTATTATCAAACAAGTCAAGGGCGCCTAGAAATCTCATCTTTCTTCCATTTATTCCCTAAAGTCTAACCTACTCTAAAAATAAACAATTACTACCCGGTTCAAAATACATATCATGGAAAAGGACCGAGGCACAAATAAAACTCACGGGGGATTATTGCTACCTAAGGAAAACTAAAAGACATTTTGTTTTTTTTTTGTGTTATTGGTTAGACTTTAATCCCTTAAGAAAACTGTCAAGGAGATCCATCGTCAGGAAAAGTCCAAATTTTTCAATATCTTTTTTTCGATTTTTTCTATTTTAATTTTAAAATTAATCACCTAAAATACTACACTACTATAAAAAACAAAAATACGAAACTGAAAAAAAAAACGAAATTAACATACTAATATAATACTACTCATGATCTAAATGAATTCTTTCACCCCACACTTAAAAGAGTGCAGTGTCGCCAATGCAAAAATAAAGAAAAAACAATAACGAGGGTGGACAAGAAACTCTCTGAAAGGCCAAAGCACTAGCAGCTCACGGGGTACTCAGACTTCTCCCAATGATGGTCCTTTATGCGAGTACCTCACACTAGTTCCAACCATCCGGCTCGCTTTTGCACAATTCCAGTAGCTTTTCTTCCTATGCTCATAATCCTACAAAATAAAAATAAATACTACAAAAATAATATAATAAAAACAAAAACAACAAAAATAAAAGAAAGCAATAAAGTTGGGTTGCCTCCCAACAAGCGCCTAATTTAACGTCGCGGCACGACATGAAACACTTTTTCCTCCACCTTGAACTTATGAATTGTACCCCTAACATGGAATCCAGTCTGCGGCTATGCTCCAGTGGTGGGGCTACAAAGATAACCAGGCCATGTAATAAATTTTTCACTCTGCACTTCTCGGCTTTTAGATGAGGAATGTAATTTTTGCTTTTTGGCATGACAAATTCAAGAATATAGGTACTCTCATCCTGACTCTTTGACTCCCCCATAGGCTCAAATGGCTCGATTACTATCTTACTATCTAAACACAATGTGGAAAAATTATTGGAATGAGGTCCATTGCGCCTTAACTCATAAATTGTACTATTATTGACATCCCCGTATACACACACACTTAATTCTTCAAAGGTAATGTTATTTACTCCCTCATATGACTCTAGAGTACTCTTCTCAATATTGGCATCATCAAGAAAAACATGGTCTAATGATTGGTATTCTTGTTTTAGCTCCTCAATCTGGTCTAGAAGATGTTTTTCAGCATCACACAACTCATCATTAAATTGCTGGGCATTACACGCATCAACCTTTGCACTCAAATCTACATCCAAGTTATGCACGGCCAAGCCAAAATTTTCAATTTTATGTGCGAGCTCAACTCTCTCCTTAGACCAATCATTCACCAATGTTGTTATAAGACAACGTCATTTCGTATATTCCCTTAATCGAGAATATTCGTCCCAATATTAACCCTTACTCCCATATTTAAATTCAGACCTCCCAGAGTTTAGGTCATGACAAGTCCAAAAAGACGGGCCATAAAAGTCTTCCGTCAACCAAGCATTTTCAACAATAATCTTACCTCCGGATATTTCATCCCCAGATATCATGTTGAGAGAACTAGAAACACACTAAGAGAAAGATCAAATTGTTATAAAAATAAAATTATTTACAAAAAGGAAAAAAAAACTTGTAAAGATAAAAATAAAAGTCTAATCTAGAAAATAAGCTAATTCTAAGTCACCGGCAACGGTGCCAAAAACTTGTTGCGTCCAAATGCACACGCAAGTATACGTGGTCGTCAAGTAATAAAGTGACTAAAAGTTGGATGTCGAACCCACGAGGACTTGTGATTAACTATTAACTAAATTAGACTATCCTAATTATCTAAACAATAATTAAACCTAGAATTATGTGACCTTAATCTAATTAAAATAAAAAGAAAACAAATAATGAACTTTGAACAAAGGAAGAACAGATTTTTATGTTATCAATGTAATAAAATTGATCCAGGGTTATGGGCTATCTAACATTCCTATTGTATTCTTCAATAGAATTGACTAACTAATTCATCTAGCTTATTGGTTGACAAGGTTAATATTGCTCATAACAATATGTCAAGTTCTTACTCGCCTATTCAAGCTAACCTAACGCCTATATGTCTATGGAGTTAGAACTAGCAAGAACGCATTTATAATTACTGTACATCAACCAAGCAAGGCAATTAGGTATATGTTTATCCTAACCGTGAATCCGTTCCCCGATACCCGAGTTCAAGAACTTACTCCACTCAATCCTATATGCAATCTAGAATTCCCACTTTCGAGTTCAGTTCTAGATTCGTAGATAGTATTTTAATTGGTGATCAAGAAATTAAATATATAAGCGCAAGATTGAATAAATAAACCAATGTGATAAATCAAGAAAGCAAAATCAATATCCGAATGACAATAGTCATGAAAGAACCACAACCCTAAAACGTAAAGTTTAGCTCCATATAGACATGGTAGCCAAACAACAAATCATATAAAGAAACATAAAAATTACTAGGTTTGGTGGAAGAAAAGATGAAACTCGTCCTCCACGCCGGCTATGTGCTTGTGTTTTCCTCTCCAAAACTATTCTCCCCTTTTCTTCCTCTTTTAGCTTTTTTATTTCCAATTCAATCCATATTTGTCCTAATTCAACAATTATTAAATAATTAGTATAACCTCCATAATTGAGTAATATTGGAAATAATTTATATAAAATATAACCCAAAATCAATAAAAATGTAAATTAGGTAATATTCAAAAACACATAAATACGTCCAACATCAACAATGATGTAACCCTTGTTCCCAATTGTATCAGTCCAAATTATCAATGAAAATAAATTGCTTCGGATCTGAATGTGTCAAGTCTAAACGTTTGTCAAATATCCGCAAACTAGGCCTACCAACGGCAATGAGAGGTCCCCGCGAATTCTAGGAACGCGCCAGCTGTAATGCACGAATTATCTGCTCTATGTGATTTCTTGCTCATATAAATGATGAAACTGACTCTTGCTCCTTTTTCTTTTTTTTTCTTCTTATTTCCTTTTGCCTTATTATTATCCCCAAAAAGAAAAGAAAAGAAAGTTGGTTTGTGTAGACCAAAACTAGCGGAGCCACAATAAAATCTAAGGTCAAAGGGAAAGATGGCAACCGTAGAAGACCCAACTGAACATGCTCTGGTCATAGCCGACAGCCCAGGGCGATCGGGGGAAAAGGACAATACTAGGAATGATGAACACGTGGCCAAGATGGCCTAGGAAATGGAGTCCTTATGGGAGGAGGTACAGCATATCAGAGAACTGGCGCACCTGGCCGTGACAACACTTCCTCAGCCACCTAGATTCCCTTCTTTGGATTCACTTACAGACCACTTTCCTTCCACATCATGCCAAAACAACAACACCACAACTTCAACTCCCACCACTCAAGTCATACCTCCAATAACCCCCATTAACCCACAAAATCCCCCTATTCACACTCCTTACATACCACAATACACTCAGACATCACAGAAACCGCCTATTACCACTAGTGCAACTACCCCTCCTTGTGATTGAGTCACTTTCACCACTAACCAGCACATACGTGTGGCACATGTCGCCACCCATGAGTGGTATGTTCTCCCATGTAAATGTCATTTCTGAACCTACCTTTATAGCACTTGTCACGGTCAGGGTGCCTTATGATATTGATCAATACGCCGAGATAGAAAGAGAATCCAGGCGTAAGGAAGAAGAGTCACTATCTGAGCAGTTGCAAATGTTGAGAAGGAAAATCAAGAGTCTCAAAGTTGCCCGAGGAAGTGAAAGTTTGGACTATGAGGACCTGTGTATTCAGCCAGATGTGGATATGCCAGTAGGATACAACCCCCAAAGTTTGATATCTTTGACAGGACGGGGGACCCTCACACACATTTGAGGTCTTATTGTGACAAGTTGGTCGGAGTGAGAAGGAATGAGAAGCTGAGGGTAAAATTGTTTATAAGAAGTTTGACGGGAGAAGAAATCACCTGGTATAATGGATTCAATCAAGTTAAGTGAGGTAAGAAAACTTGATTTCTTTTTTAGCCCTTCCTTTACTTTAGATAAAGAAATAAAGGAACCCGACAGGATCCGCGAAATTGGAGAACTTGGCAAGATATGGCGGAAGACTTCATGAATCGTTTTCTATTCAATGCAGAGATCACTACTGATCGGTTTGCACTGGTGAACTTGCAAAAAAAACCATCTGAATCATTCGAAGAATATGCACGACGGTGGAGGTCGGAGGCTGCCAGGGTGCAACCTCCGCTGGATGACAATGAGCTAACCATGTATTTTATCAGAGCCCAAGAGGGAATATACTTTGAAAAGATGATGGGAATGATGGGTCAAAAGCTCCCCGAGCTGGTCAATATGGGAGATTTTTTAGAAGAGGGCATAAAGTCTGGTAAAGTACAATCCATGATAGCACTGCAAGAGACCAGCAAGGCCATCCAGTTAGGGTCAATCGGTAGTGGAAAGAAGAAGAAAGAGGAGGTCTCAGCAGTCATCCCTTAATACCAAACCAACCCACCTCATGGAAGTACCTCTTATTCCCCAAACAACCACCCACTTACGCTCCAGTCTATAATACCCAGCCATATTACCACCCTCAACCACAATACAACCTTCCTCGAGCCAACAACAACCAAAACCCATAACGACCATATGCTCATATCCAAACCACTACTCATCAAAATTGACATGTTTATGCACCACGTCCTCGTCCTAACTTTGAAGAGAGGGGTCCTAGAACTTATACCCCGATTGCTGAGCCTCTGGCCCAATTGTTCGAAAGGTTGAGAAGAGCAGGATTGATACACCCAATCAAAGGAAGGGTTCTTGAGCATCCATCCAAATATTTTGATGCCACTAAAAGATGCGTGTACTATTCTAATGTACCTGGGCACAATACTGAAGACTGTTTCAAGTTGAAAAATGAAATTAAAACCTTGATCAAGAGCGAAGCCATTTATTGCACTCCGACACCACCTAATGTGAATCATAACCCATTGCCAAATCAGTGAAACCAGGGAGATAACATGATCACATTAGACCAAGAATATGAACTGAAGGGAACAATTGTCACTATAGGGAATGCAGAAGCCGCAAGGATCCCTCCTCAAAAGGATCCAATCATTACAGTACAACTAAAGCCTACAGTGACAATTCAAACCTAGCTGCAGCAACCTACCGATGCCACTCGAGATGAAGAAGATCGGGAGTACAAAATCGTCCCATGGACATACTAGAAAAAGGGGAAGGCCAAAATGACAGACTCTGTCGTAGACCATGGTATGACTAGGCCTGGGAGATGCTACGCCCCTGAAGATGTCAATCGAGGAAATCTGGGGAGAGAATATATTCTAAGGAGGAACATAACAGACCCAGAAGCCACTGAGTTTTGGAAAATAATGTCAATCAAAGAGTATTTTGTGGAAGAGCAGTTGAAGAAAACTCCTACACATATATCTATTATGGATCAATTAATGAGCTCTAACAGTCATAAGGACACTTTTGAAAATACTAAGTGGGGTAAATGTACCAAGTAACACCACTAGCGAGGCGTTGGTCGCGACAATTGGGAAAATGGTCGAAGCAAACATGATCACTTTCAGAAGAGACGAACTTCCTGTCGAAGGTGCAAGTCTCTTCACATCATTGTCAAATACGGGGACAAAGTGGTATCCTGGGTGTTGGTCGATGGAGGATCAGGAGTCAACATTTTTTTGCTCTCGACCCTGCAGGAGTTGGGAATTCATTTGAGGGAGGTCAAGGAAAGCCACGTAAGGGTGAGAGCCTTTGATGGTTCACAAAAGGATGTTATTGGAGAAATATATCTAGCTTTGCAAATCGGGCCAGTCAATTTTTCGGTGTTGTTCCAAGTGATGGACATCTCCTCTTCTTACAATTTGCTACTGGACAGGCCCTGGATACATATGGCAGTGTCGTGCCGTCTACTTTGCACTAATGCATAAATTTTGAGTGGGGATGCCAAGAGATCGTGGTTCATGGCGAGTGGGGTCACTCTGCCTATCTGGAGTATGATGTTCCATTCATTGAAGGGCTGGACAGAGTTGCCTTCCACGTTGTGGAAATCATGCAGACTACTGAGATGGAGAAGACTAAACAAAATTTGGGAATGCAGTCGCTGTATAGATCCACGATGGCCAAGAGGGAGATGATGAAATACGAATACAGGCCAGGAACAGGGTTGGGAGCCATGCCAGATGGAATCACAGAGCCAATTGAACACAATGGATAGAAAGGAAGGGCTAGCATAGGATATTAGCCTCCATAAGGGAAAGCTCGCATCATTAGCTCTGGGAAAAGGGCTTTTGTGCCAGAGCATGTTGCAAGCACGGGACATACTTCAACACTCATAGATGATATCACCGACGGGATGGGAAGTTGTTTGTGAATATGATTGAAGAATGTTGTGAAGGAATTGACATCAAGACACCGACTATCGGGGATGCCGAACCAGGGGAAGAGCTGCAGAATTGGACAACCTACATCTTTGGTTTGCCGGGAGTCTTGGTAGTATGGAACTGTGAAAGTTTTCTTTTGAAAAGAGCACGGTCAATTGAGTCATGTACCGTGTCTGACACATTTTGTCATTTTCCTCTTGTGAACGCTTAAGACGTTCCCCTTTTGATGAAATAAAATAATCATTTTCCTAAATGTCGCAACTTTGTTTTACCACTTTATTTATACTTAGAATTCTTTTCAGTAATCAAACCGATATAAAAAAACCACGTTCCACGATTATGACATGTAACGAAACCGTTGAGTGCAATGACCCGGATAACAAGGAATATGATGAGAGTATGATACCAGATAATCTCCCGCAGGAGATCAAGCAGCTGGAGAGTTAGAAGAAGCCTAATCTCGAAGAAAAAGAAGTGGTCAATCTTGGAAGCGAAGAAGATGTAAAAGAAACCAGAATCAGCATTAACCTAAAAGCCGAGCAGAAGGAAAAAATGATTGAGCTCCTCCGACAGTACGTCGCCAGGATTAAGCACCGACATTGTCTAACATCGACTACCCACTGACCCTACCAGACCGCTGGTCAAGCAGAATCCCAGGAAGTTCAAACCTGATTTAAGTCTGAGGATAAAAGAAGAATTGACCTAACAGATAGAAGCAAATGTAGTAAGGGTCACTAACTATCCAAGCTGGGTGGTAAACATCGTCCCAATGTCCAAGAAGGACGGAAAGATCAGAGTATGTGTGGACTACCGAGATCTCAACAAAGTTAGTCCAAAGGACGATTTTCCCCTGCCAAATATCTACATCCTCATCGATAATTATGCGAAGCATGAACTGCAGTCATTTGTGGATTGTTTCGCTGGTTACCATCAAATCTTAATGAACGAGGAAGACGTAGAGAAGACAGCCTTCACCACGCCTTGGGGAGTCTACTGTTATAGAGTTATGTTGTTCGGTCTCAAGAACGTCGGTGCCACCTACATATGGGCCATGACGACCCTCTTTCATGACATGATTCAGAAGGAGATTGAAGTTTATGTGGATGATGTCATCATAAAGTCTCGAAAGAGGTCAGAGCACTTGGACAACTTGAGGAAATTTTTCGAAAGCCTGTGAAGGTACAGTTTGAAGTTGAACCTAGCAAAGTATGCATTCGGAGTCCCCGCTGGGAAACTATTAGGTTTCATTGCAAGTAGGAAGGGAATAGAACTGGATCTATCAAAAGTCAAGGCATCCAGGAATTACCGCCACCAAAGAGCAAGAAAGTTGTCATGAGTTTCCTGGGCAGACTGAATTACATCAGTCATTTTATAGCCTAGTCCACGGTAATTTTGTGAACCAATTTTCAAGTTGCTAAAGAAGGATGCTACCACTAAATGGACGGAGGAGTGCCATAAAAACTTCGACAAAATAAAAGAGTATCTTTCAAACCCACAAGTGTTGGTTTCCCCCGAACCAGGGAAACCATTGTTGCTCTATTTGTCAGTCTTGGACAATGCCTTCGGCTGTGTGTTGGGGAAGCATGACGAACTGGGAGAAAGGAGCAGGTCATCTACTACTTAAGCAAGAAGTTCACACCATGCGAGGCTAAGTATACCCTGATAGAATGCACTTGTTGTGCTCTGCCTTAAATTGCTTAGAAGCTAAGGCATTACATGTCGGCATACACTACGGATCTGATATCTCGGCTCAACCCGCTCAAGTACATTTTTCAGAAGCTAATGCCTACTGGAAAGCTAGCTAAATGGCAAATTCTCCTAAGAAAATTTAACATTGTGTGCATAACTCAGAAGGCTATCAAAGGGCAAGCTTTAGCCGGCCACCTTGCCGAGAATCCAGTGGATGGAGATTACGAACCGCTTATGAAGCGTGCATCCTTGGAATCATAATGGCAGTCGACATAAACATCAGAGAACTTTTGGTCATAGGAGATTCCAATTTGTTGATACACCAAGTCCAAGGAGAATGGTCCACCAATTTATTGAAGGAGTTGTGCAAGAAGTTCACAAAGATTGAGTTCAAGCACGTCCCCAGGATTCAGAACGAGTTCACCAACGCCATTGCAACCTTATCATCTATGATTTCGCATCCAGACAAAAACTAAATAAACCCTATTGAGGTAGAGATCAAGGATAAATAATCATATTGCTTCGCTATAAATGAAGAACCAGATGGTAAACCATGGTATCATGACATCAAGAAATTCCTTGCGACCCAGGGTTACTAGAGAATGCTACTAATGGTCAAAAGAAAGCCCTCAGAAGGTTAGCAAACCACTTTTTCCTCAACGGGGAAGTCTTGTACAGGAAGACCCTAGACTTAGGTATGTTGAGATGTGTAGATGCCGCTGAAGCAACCAGACTGTTGGAAGAAATTCATGTAGGGACGTGCAGACCCTACATGAACGGGTTCACGTTAGCCAAAAAACTTTTGAGAAATGGATACTTTTGGATGACTATGGAAAGCAACAACATCTGCTACATGCAGAAGTCTCACCAGTGCCAGATTCACTGAGATTTCATCTGGGTTCCACTAAATTAGTTAAATGTAATGGGTTCACCCCGGCTGTTCGTCGCCTGGGGCATAGACCTGATTGGACCCATAGAGCCTGCAGCATCAAACGGACATCATTTCATCTTGGTAACCATCGACTATTTCACCAAATGGGTTGAGGCATCTACTTACAAGGCCTTCACAAACAAGGTAGTTGCAGATTTTGTCTGAAACAACATCGTCTGCACATTTGGAATACCGGAGTGCATCATCATAAACAATGCCGCTAACCTCAATAGAGACCTCATGAGAGAAATCTACGAGAAGTTCAGAATCGTCCACCGCAATTCCACAACCTACAAACCGCAAATGAATGGGGCAGTCGAGGCATCTAACAAGAATATCAAGAGGATTTTGTGAAAGATAGTGGACAATCACAAATAATGCCATGGGAAACTACCCTTCGCTCTGCTGGGTTATCGGACTACCATGAGAATATCCACCAGGCAACGCCATACATGTTGGTATACGACACTAAAGCGGTGTTACCCTCAGAGGTCGAGATACCGTCCTTAAGAGTCATTCAAGAGGCAAAATTGGACGAAGCAAAGTGGATACGGGTAAGGCAAGAGCAACTCATGCTCATTGACGAGAGAAGAATGGATGTAGTATGTCATGGACATCCATATTAGAACGGGATGGCCAGTGCATTTAACAAAATAGTGAAGCCTAGCCAATTCACACCAAGGCAGTTGGTTCTGAAGAAAATCTTTCCCCATCTAGAAGAAGCCAAAGGGAAGTTTGCACCAAACTAGCAAAGTTCTTACGTAGGTCACCGAGCACTGTATGGTGAAGCTCTAACCTTGGCAGAAATGGATGGAAGCATCAACACGAAGCCTATCAACTCAGACGCAATCAAGAGATACTATGTCTAAATACAAATAGAGCTAGGGTTTTTGATGTAATAGAACTACGTTCAACCTGACTTCCCACTGAGGGATATGTAGGCAACCCGCGTTGGGAAAAACAAATATCACTTTTGTATGTTGTTCAGGAACTACGCCGACTTGATTTCCTCATAGAGGAATACGTAGGCAATCCTCATCGAATTTAATCATCTTTTTAATTGAACTACGTTCTGGCCTGATTCCACTTGGATACGTAGGCTGTCTAATTCAGACTCAGCCATTTTCATTCTTAATCTCATCCTTTTGCATCTATTGTAATCGAACTACGCTTCGACCTGATTCTATTTGGATACGTAGGCTGCCTGAGTCAGGCTCGGTCATTTTCATCATATTTTATCACCATCCCACGAACTACGTTCAGACATGATTCTATTTCGGATACATAGGCAACTTGAAAGGGTTCGGTCATAACCTTAGGAAAGCCTTTGTAATGCATTAGTTCTAATTTAGGACGCAGTCGCAACATCAAGTAGCCATGCTGTCATAGGCGTCACAGAAGATCGACATTAACAAGACAAAGTTCTCAGAGGAATACGTTCGCGTATGGAGAACTTTGCATAACATGTCAACCACATCATTTACTTTAAGTGAAACAAGTATTTTCAAAATGTCTTCTAATATATATATATATATATATATATATATATATATATATATGTGTGTGTGTGTGTGTGTGTGTGTGTGTGTGTGTGTACAGTAACTCGTTCCATTTACCGAACTTTGTGGTGCAATTATGTCAAAGGTCGGGGCAAACCAACATGGTGGTCAACACAAACCAACACCCCATCCCCCTAGTAAGAAGTTTTCTTTGGGTGGAGGGTCAACAGGGAATAAGGAAGCGCTAGGACCATACCGAGGTAAATGACGAATCTGCTACTTGCCTAAGATTATCTCTCCTCCTTTTTACCTAAAATTTTCTAGTACAGCTAAAGCTAACTCTTGAATCCTCTGCAGGTGCCTCGGAATCAGACAGCTAGCATGGAAATTTGTACATAAAAAACCGCATGCTCAATCAATGGGAGCACCTTGTACAAATTGCATGTCGGCTTCACCAATCGAAGTCATGTATATAGAAAATAGTCAGCTCAATCAATCAGAGCACCTTGTACAAATCGAATGTTGGCTTCACCAATCAAAGTCCTGTATATAGAAAACCGTCCGCTCAATCAAATCGGAGTGCCTTCTACAAATCGAACAATGGCTTCACCAACTAGAGCCTTATATATAGAAAAACTGCAAACTTCATCACCAAAAGCAATTTGCAGCACCGCTCCGTCAATCAAGGAAACCGAGATAGACAATCGCAAACTGCGTTACCAACGTCCTGCCAATCCTTGTCCACAATCTAGCTTCGCAATCAAGAGTATCTCTTGGGCATGCTTTCATTTCCTTTACTATTACTTTGAATGTTTAGACATTTGCTCATGCAGCTTTAGGTATGATTATGATTTTTATCAATCACTCCCGAACGGAGAATACTTTACATTTCAGTGCAAAGCTCTCCCACAAGCGGAGACGCACTTTACAAATCGAGCTCTCCCAACAAGCGGAGACACTTCCTAGTGCAAAGCTCTCCCAACAAGCGGAGACACATTGTACCAATCAAGATCTCCCAACAAGCGGAGACAATTTTCAAATGCTCCGACAGCTGCGAAATGGTACATAGCCCGGCTAACAAATCGAGTCATTATCAAGTATCCCATCATCCTAATCCCAAATAACAGCTCACCGGCAGCCAAACATCATCATTCATGCATCATTTACACCGCATCTTAATAAATTCTGCATTATAATATATTGGTATGGGTGTATTTCATTTGTTTTGCAGGAACAAACACCACAGCATGGAACTTATTCTTAGCAGCAGACAGAACTACAACGCTATAGGGACAGCCAACCCAGTAGAGGGCCTAAGATCCCAGCTCAGGATGACCAGCGAGAACAAAATTTCGAATCATTCAAATCAGGCCGCAAAATTCAAGCTACCATGAGTGACCAATTTTCCGTCTCGCTGTATCGTCGCAATACGATACTGGGGAAATTCCTGTGAGTATCGCTTCCCCAAAATCCCTACTCCAGAACTACATGAGGTTTGATCCTTATTAAGCCCGAACTATGTAAGCAATTCAAAGCTAGAATTCGGCCTAATATCCCCAAATCTTTCTAGATTCTTCCTCAATTCAACCCCACAAATTCACCATCTCCATTTCCTGCAATACCTGCCTAAAGGTCGGGACAAAATTGGCTTTGGTTCCATTTCTTTGCTTGAAAACTCTTTCATCGTCTCCGGTCAAAGAGGGGCAGCTGTTGAGGGCTAATTTTCAAAGTATTTTCCGGTAATTAATGACTATTTCTACAAATTAATTTAGTGTTAGTTTCAAAATTAATCATTTGGCATTAGTATTATGTAATTACAAATATATTTACTATTTTTAAGATTATTAAAATACTTTTATACATACGGCATATAGGTTCTATAATTAATTAAATAAATTACTTCTTAAAATAGTTAATTAGTTTACTATTTCAATTGTTCAAAATTAATGTCCTAGTGGAGTATTTTTACAAATAATCCATTAATTGAAATAATTAGTAGTATTTAACAATTATAATTTTTATTACATTTTATTGAAAATTATTAAGTTATTTAACTTAATTTCAAAAGGGATTAAGGACCAAAAGGCCACAATTGCAATTCTTGAATCAAATGTAAAATGGCCATCTTTTAAATTGATTTTGGCCCAAATCGCCGAGCCCAGTCCGAAAATACCCAGTCCAATAACCCCTCCCTATACACTTTGGCAATCCATGTCACTCCTATTAGACTAATCGGACCTCGCCACATCAGTCGTCTCAGTCACTCACAAAAGAAACACAAAATTATCTTGGTCGTCCATTCCATAAATCAACGGCCCACAATTTTAATCCATTCTCTTTATTTTTAATACACCTCCAGATCTATTCTCAACCGTTCAAATCCTATCATCTAATGGCCACCAATTTTCCCCATTTAAATCATTTCTAAATTCCTAATTATCAAAACGATCGGAGTCGTTGATCCACAGATCCAACGGCTCCCATTCTATCTCCTTATCGTAACTCAGAGACGACCAAACTCCCTACCCAAACCCTAATCATTTCACTCAGAGACCTTGTCATCTCTCTTTCCCTTTGCCCTCTCTTTTCTCTCAACCTCACGAACTCAATCAGTCACAAACCTTGCACAAATTAGTACAAAGTCACAAATCGATCAGAGATTTCATCTCCTTTGCCTTCTAAATTCGCAAATCTCACCGATTTCATTCCCATTTCATCACACAAATTCGAAACCCCTAAAGCTTAACCCTATACTCAAAGATGAAAGCTCAAATCGTGTGAGCTCTGTTATGATCTTTCAAATCCAAGCCTAAAATCACCTTTTGCCTCCTGAAATCTGTGAATCCTGCTACAAAATCCTTTTTCAATCACAAAATTCAAACCTTTGAATCTTGAAATGCTAGACCCAAAGACGCAACATCAAGTCTCTGATGTTCCTTCGTGCTTTGTCAAATTGGAGCATGCATGAAACCTTATTCATAAACCCATCATGGAATCCTATACCCAAAGGTCAAACACAGTGACCTCTGGGTTTTAGGGTTTGTTCGTTGGTTCGAAGTTTCAACAACTAATTACCCTCCACTCAGGTAAACTCAATATTGAATTCCCCCTCCTCAGTCTTCTGATTTTCACTCGATTTGCTATCATCATTATCATGAGTCATCTTCCACTATCTTTGTTTGAATCCTAAAACCCCAAGGCATTTAATGCCACTATAAAAGGGGGATTTCAATGCTCTCACCTAAAAAGAGATAACCTAAGAACTAAGACCTAACACTGAAGAGATACACACACAAAAACACTAAGAAGTTTAGTCTTAGGTTTCTCACTGTTTTCTTTCTCCTTTTTGTTGAGTATCATCGTTGGTCCAAACTCGAGTGTTCTGAGATCTTAAGTAACTGAAAAGAGTTCTCGTTTGGTCTAGTACCCTCAAAAAGGTCAGCACTTCTCTCATTCTTCTCTTTTGTTCGTTTATTTGAATGATACAAGCATGCTAAGTTAGGTTCTATATATTACAGTTGTTCTATGGTTTTTAATATTATAATATTTGTGCTCTGTTAGTTTAATGACTATTTGTGATTAGTTTTCCTACTATGAGTCTTTAAATGATGGTTGATTAGACTATATGAGTGATCCTTGCTGATCTTATTCCCTGAGTTCCAGTAGTCTACATGCTTAAGTTATTATATGTCCATGTTCACATGAACCTTATAAGCTTTGTTGGCATACAGTAACCTTTATCCTTTCCTGTTGCATCTTTGTAGCTTGTGAATTTCTGAATTTGAACCTATATTCTGATAAGTATGATTGAATGAATCTTAAGGTATTTCAGTTTATATCTCATATCCTTTAATCATAAGCAGGAACTCTAAGTGTTTATATGTTATTTCCATGCTCATGTGTGTTAGACTGTTTCTGAGTTGCTACGATGGTCTTTCATTTTGTTTAGTTGCTTGTTGCTTCTGTTAACATGATCTTGTTTGAACTAAACCTCTCATTTCTTCTCTCTGTAGTCTTGTTGTACACACATGTTAAGGTTATGTCATTTTTCCTCATAATGTGATTAGGATTCTGTTCTTTCCTCTCTGTTATAAAGACTGGTAATTAGATAAACTGAACTTAACTGTTTTCTTGATTAGTCAACACCCTCAACAGCATGTTTATTTGATACTTCCTATCTCTTATCTTTAGGGTCATCATGCATCTTTATCTTTTAAAGAACCTAGCTACTCTTCCCTAGTTAAGTAATAACTTGTAAAAAGGAAGTATGATCAATCCTGTATTCATGTACTGACTTAGAACTAAGTTTGAGTTAAACCTTTCTT
Source organism: Nicotiana tomentosiformis (assembly GCF_000390325.3). Classification (NCBI taxonomy): domain Eukaryota; kingdom Viridiplantae; phylum Streptophyta; class Magnoliopsida; order Solanales; family Solanaceae; genus Nicotiana; species Nicotiana tomentosiformis. The sequence goes on along the minus strand of NC_090820.1, from coordinate 74,001,433 downwards.
GATGTAGTGTCTTTCCCTTAGCTGAAACCTTTTGATTAATTCAACTCTCAAAATGTGTTATCGTTTTCCCTTGTTTACATAAGAGACATCACTTCATTTGAATGTTTAAGTATCTCACTAAATGTCGCATGCTCTTGTTTAGTTTCTAATTATATATCATATCCAGAACTGCCATAATCCTTGCTCTTTTGATAACTTCAAAACCAAGTCTATTCCCTAAAGTCTCATAAGGATCCTGGCAAATGTTATTTGAACTCGATGATTTATTAGGAGTATGATTTTGTAGAAATCCTTAGTAGCTCCCTGTTGTGGTCTGTAAATTGTACATTTGTTGAAAGCCTTGATCATGTCCTAGATGTTTTCAACAGCCACTAAAAATTGACTAGTCATGACTATGTTGCTTCAATTTACATTGCTTATTCTCTTTTAAAGTATTATAATGTAGCAGTACCAACCTATGTATGTGCTGAAAACAAATTCAGGCAGTTCACACTAGGTTTACCATACACAGGAAACCTCTATATATGTTGAGTTGTTGTTGTATAGCTTTACCTTTCTTTGGAGTATTGCCTTACTCTAAACTTGGACTGTTGTAACATGTTTAGGAGGTTTCTGTTGTTCACCTGTATGAGTTTCAGAATCAGATTTTTTCTTTCATGTGATACATATGTTTGCTTGGTCATCCAGTATAGTCTATATGTTCTTAGGATAGGAGGGAATGTATATATTTTGTGATAGGTAATATTGCAGTGTTTAATTTACATTGGAAGGGACTCATTGGTACTTAAACCCATAAGGAAAACATGTTATTAGTGCTAAATGGTATTTGGGAGCAGAGTTTGACTTTAGGTTGGGCTGTCCTCCTCGGCACAAGCATTGACCTGGTCCTTGAGTCCCTTGGGAACTTTGAAGTGTCGGGGAATCCAAAGGGAGCATCGACCTCGAGTGGAGCTTCCTCCTTAGCCCTAAATTCATTGACACATTTAGTTCTTTAAGGGATTAATGTTTAATGACAACGAAAGATTTTCAATGTGAATTATTTGCTAAGTAAAGCCACCACATTAATATATAATTTCACACAGTATTAATCATTTACTTGTTACAATTATTTGTTATATACATTTCATGTGTAATAGAATATGCTGAGAATATGGAGTATATTTCTAATGACCTTATTTATTCTTTTGGGCATGTATACATTTGGGTCTGCTGAGTTCTTAAGGAACTCAGACCCAAACCAGATCTTGTTGCATTTTTGAAGAGTCCAGTCTCGCCATAGCCGCATCTCTCAAAGTCATTGGGCCTACCTTGTTGGGGCCCAATCATCAGAGTCCAGTCCTCTCTCCCTACCTCTTTTGTTACTGTTCTTCATTTCCATAGCTTAGTTTACTGCTTTCATCATCTATCGCTTACTGTCCTTATTGTTATTTTTATCATATGATGTCCTCTTGTATTTAACACTCATATATTAGATTATGTGTTTTTCTTTTATGCTCTAGTATTACTTGGAACATAGGCAAACCTTAACTAATATAGGACTTAAAAAGAATAGCTAGTAATTAATATTCGCCTCCTGTTAATTATAACTTTTCATCTTGCACACTCACGTTTTTCTTAAATATTTTTGAAGCTTAGGTCCTTAATCAGAACGGCAGCCCGTTTCCAAAGAAAATTAGGAAAGAATCATCGATTTTCACTAACAGGGAATGAAATCAGGTTTTCATAAAAAAGCAGTAACGGACGATCTCAAATGAATTTCCAAAGACTCTCTTCTTCAGTTCTTCTTTTTTATAGAAAAATCGAGGTACAATTGAAAATCATCTTTCTGGCAAACAACTCTTAAGATTACTCTAGCACCTATTCTTCAAAGTACTTACTTTCATGACATAATAATTACCAGCCTTAAAATCTAGGCCACTTTCAAAACCCTCTTAACTTTCAATAACTCTTTATAATCCTAAACCCCTTCTAAGGTCTTATATGTACTCCTTTTAACATGTAGTAAACCATGCCTTAGTGATAATTAAGCATAGTAAATAACCGAGCCTTTAAATTAGTTTGAGTCCCGTGGAGCTACCTCAAGTAGATTTTAAGGGGTGCCTGACACCTTCCTCTTAAAATAACAAAAGCCCTTACCCATAATCTCACCGGTTTGCAAACTTGTAATGAATATAACTTAGTAATTAAATAGGCACCCTAATATACCTTTAAATATTAGGTGGTGACTCTCTTTCATCAATAATAGAGAAACCACAAGTTGAATCCTGTCTTGACTAGAGTAAAATAGGGTGCAACAGTGACTTATTTGACCAGCTTCAGGGTGCGAGAGTGTTCTTAAAGATTGATTTAAGGTCGGTGTATCATCAGTTGAAAATTCGGGATTCAGATATTTTGAAGATGGCTTTCAAGACCCATTATGGGCACTATGAGTTTCTTGTGATGTCTTTTGGGTTGACCAATGCCCCAACAGCCTTATGCACCTAATGAATAGTGTATTCCAGTCGTATCTTGATTATTTTGTCATAGTATTCATGGTGATATATTGGTGAACCCACGTAGTCAGGAGGATCATAAGCAGCATCTGAGGATTGTACTCTAGATTTTGAGGGAGAAGAAGCAATATACTAAATTCTCCAAGTGTGAGTCTTGGCTTGATTCAGTGGCATTCTTGGGCCACGTGTTGTCTAGTGAGGGGATCGAGGTAGATTCAAAGAATATTTAGGCAGTTCAGAGTAGATCCAGAGCATCATCAGCTACTGAGATTCAAAGCTTTCTTGGTTTGGCAAGTTATTATCGTCGTTTTGTGGAGGGTTTCTCGTCCATTGCTGCACCTTTGACTAGATTGACCCAGAAGGGTGATCCTTTCAAATGGTCCGATGAGTGTGAGGTGAGATTTCAAAAGCTCAAGACTGCATTGACTATAGCCCCAGTGTTGGTGTTGCCTATAGGTTCAGGATCTCACATTATGTATTGTGATGCATCGCGTATTGGGCTTGGCGCAGTGTTGGTATAGGACAGAAGGGTGATTGCCTACGCATCTCGGTAGTTGAAGGTTCATGAGAAGAATTACCATGTGCATGATTTAGAGTTGACAACTATTGTTCAAACATTGAAGATTTGGAGGCACTATCTATACGGTGTTTGTTGTGAGGTCTATATCGACCATCGGAGTCTCCAGCACCTGTTCAAGCATAAGGATCTTAATTTTTGGCAGTGGAAATGGTTAGAGTTGCTGAAAGACTATGATATCACCATATTATATCATTCGGTAAGGCTAATATGGTGGCCGATGCATTGAGTAGGAAGGCTGAGAGTATGGGCAGTTTGGCATATTTACCGGTAGTGAAGAGGTCACTAGCCATGGATGTTCAGGCTTCGGCCAATCGGTGTGCGTGATTGGATATTTCGGAGCCTAGTCAAGTTCTTTCTTGTGTTGTGGCTCATTCATCATTGTTGGGGCATATCAAGGCTCTCCAGTCTGATGATTCTCACTTATTGGTGTTAAAGGACACGGTGCAATGGGGTGGTTCCAAGGAGGTTGTGATTGGTGATGATGGCGTTATGTGGCTTCAAAGCCGTATTTGTGTTCCAAATGTGGATGGGTTGAGAGATTTGATACTTGAGGAGGCTCACAGTTCGCGTTATTCCATTCACCCAAGGTGTCACGAAGATATACCATGACTTGAAACAACAGTATTGGTGGCGGGGAATGAAAAAATATATTATTGCCTATGTCTCTCGGTGTTTGAATTGTCAACAAGTGAAGTATAAGCATCACAAACCAGGAGGGTTGATTCAGAGATTGGAGATACCGGAGTGGAAGTGGGAGTGCATCACTATGGATTTCGTGGTAGGCTTGCCACGGACCTTGAAGAAATATGGCGCAGTATGGGTTATTGTGGATCGGTTGACTAAGTCCGCACACTTCATTCCGGTGGTGACTTCCTATTATATAGAGTTGTTGGCTCAGATTTACATCCGAGAGATTATTCGCTTGCATGGCATGCTCATTTCCATCATTTTTGACTGAGGCATGCAGTTCACATCGTAGTTTTAGAGAGCAGTGCAGCTAGAGTTGGGCACTCGAGTTGAGTTGAGTACAACATTCCATCCTCAGATGGACGGGCAGTCCGAACACACTATCTAGATTTAGGAGGATATGTTACGAGCCTGTGTTATGGATTTTGGAGGTTCGTGGTATCAATTTCTTCTGTTAGCAGAGTTTTCCTACAACAACAACTTCCAATCGAGTATTCAGATGGCTCCTTATGAGGCCTTATATGGGAGGAGATGTCATTCTTTGGTTGGTTGGTTTGATCCTGGGGAGGCAAGGTTGTTGGACACTGACTTAGTACGTGATGCTTAGAGAAGGTGAAGGTGATCCAGGAGCGGCTTTGTACACCACAGTCCAGGCAGAAGAGTTATGCTAGTAGGAAGGTTCGTGATATTGCGTACATGGTGGGTGAGAAGGAATTGCTCAGATTTTTGCCCATGAAGGGTTATGATGAGGTTCGGGAAGAAGGGAAAGTTGAGCCCTCGGTATATTGGTCCTTTTGAGGTGCTTTAGTGAGTGGGAGAGGTGGCTTACAGACTTGCATTGCCACCTAGTCTATCAGGTATTCACCTAGTGTTTCGTGTTTCTATGCTCCAAAAGTATTATGGTGAGTTGTCACATATTTTGGACTTCAGCACGGTACAACTGGATGGGGATTTGACTTATGATGTGGAGCCGGTGGATATTTTGGACCGGCAGGTTCGAAAGTTAAGGTCGAAGAATATAGCATCAGTGAAAGTTCATTGTAGAGGTCAATTGATCGAGGAGGCCACTTGGGAGACTGAACGGGAGATGCGGATCGGTTATCCACACGACTCCAGGTATGATTCTAGACCCGTTCGAGGATAAAGGTTTGTTTAAGAAGGGGAGAATGTAACAACCTGCCGGTCATTTTGTGTATTATAGCCCTGTTATCCTATTTAATGTCTCTTCTATGTTCATTTGTGGTTTTGTGACTAGCTAGGGTTGTTGGTTTGGTTTCGGAGATGTTTCGGAGTGAAATGGGTCATTTAGTCCCAAGGTTGGAAACTTAAGTTGGAAGAATTGACCGGAGTTAGACTTTTGTGTAAACGACTCCGAAATGAAATTTTGATGGTTTTGATAGCTTCGTATGGTGATTTTGGTCTTAGGTGTATGTCTGGATATTGATTTGGAGGTCTGTAGGTTGGTTTGAGGCTTTTTGGCGAAAGTTGGAAAGTTGAAGGTTGAGAGGTTTGACCGAGAATTGACTTTGTTGATATCGGGTTCGGACTTTAGTTTCGGAAGTTGGAGTAGGTACCTTGTGTCATTTAAGACTAGTGTGCAAACTTTTTAAGGTCATTCAGAGTTGATTTGGTATGGTTCGGCATTAGTTTTAGAAGTTGGAAGTTTCCACTTAAATATCCCCCCACTTAAATATATGTTCATCCTCGAACGTGCCAAGAGTCATTCCAAAGCTGTCAAATAGTTGTATAAACTCATCACACATACCGCAGCAGGTGGTCTCATGACCCCCTGACCATACAAATCCGTTAATATATCTTGACTGAAGATTTCTCTTGAACCTCAGCCTATATGCCTTTGAACAAAATTTCAATATATGAAACTCCCTCTAAGATTCGATTCTTGTATATATACATTGTATTAATCTCTAGAAATTGTATCAAGCCATAAATGTATTTCCAAGATGTAGTCATACGATGTATCCTATAACTCATATACCCATAGAAATATCTTCTTACCACAATAGTTGCTTATTACCAGAGCTGGTACCGGTAAAAATGCCTTATGTCAAACATTGGTCAATTATTTCAAATTTCATAAGTTCAAAATTCAAACCAGTGGCTAGAAGCACCGAATCAACCCCGCACCACCCGAGTCCTTAACAAAACATACTTACAAGTCCAAAATCACGATATGAATCTTTTTAGAACCTTCAAATTACCAATTCGGGGTCGTTTACACTAAATTCAAACGTTCATCAATTCTTCCAGCTTAAAGCTTCCCAATTAAGAATTACTCTTCCAAACCACTCCCGAACCTCTCAAAAATTAAAACCAACCATACTCGCAAGTCAAAATACATCATATAAATCTAATCAAGGTCTTAAATCACAGAACAAAATACTAGAACTCAAAATGACCAGTCATGTCGTTATATTCTCCCCTACTTAAACATACGTTCATCCTCGAACGTGCCAAGAATCATTCAAAAATCGTCAAATAGCTGTATAAAATCATCATACACACCGCCGCAGGCGGTCTCATGACACCCCTGACCATACAAATCCGTTAATACATCTTGACTGATGATTTCTCTTAAACCTTGTCCTATAAGCCTTTGCACAAAATTTCAATATACAAAACTCCCTTTAAGATCCAATTCTTATATATATACACTGTATCAATCTCCATAAGCTGTATCAAGACATAAATGTATTTCTAAGATGTAACCACTCGATGTACCCTATAACTCATATACCCATAGCAATATTTTCTGACCACAATAACTTCTTATTACCAAACTCGGTACCGATAAAAATGCCTTATCTTAAATAAATCCTGGTTCTAAGCCTTTGCAATACTACCAATGATGAGAGAAACCTGTAGAAACTTATAATCACCTAGCATATCAACAAATCATGGATCTCTCTCTCATCCCGTAAGAACCATTGTATGTCCTAGGCTGCCTGAAAGCATTACCTTCCAAATATACCCTTATCCAAATCCGATCGTGCTAATTCTAGGTCCATAAACTTCGCCTCATGTAGTACAAGTTGCTCAACCAACAAGCCATGCCAAATTCTATATAGAACCTCAAACGACATGGTTTACACCATATAAGCAATAACTCGAATATGACAAATCTATAGAAAAGAAACTTATCATCCAATGACTTCTCGTACCCGTGGTGTTCTACCTCAACAAGTCTATGAGTAGCTATATAACTTATTCCATCTTTCTATTATGCCATAACTAAGCAAACTCGACAAAACTCAAACTAAAACATCTAACATAATCGCTATCATCATATAGTGGGTTTCCACTCTAACAATTCCAATGGTAGAAAGTATCTCTAAAGTGGGTTTCCACATCTAACATAATCGCCATCATCATATAGTGGGTTTCCACATCTAACATAATCGCCATAACTATAACACTTTTCGGATGACATATACATATAACGCCTCATGTTGTATAATTAAATTTGACCCGCCGTAAAATACACATCATCAATAGTCCTACCAGTAGACACCCAAAATGATTCCACATCCTTCTAAAGTAGAAATAAGCCTTCCACAAGCCAATAAGAACCCATTCTAACTCTCACTCATAAACATACAAGAAATCTCTAAACCACTAGCCTCAACTGCTAATATATACATGCAACTATTATCAATTCAATTACCAACTACACCACTTGTGATCAGTTACAACCTCATGGAACCCGTTGCATACAATATATAAATCCTTGAGCCTTTAAAGTCCTTACTTAACTCCTCATCCCAACACATAAAAATAATGTTAATAACCTCTTAAACCATACTCAACAAATCAAGATCTACAGGAAGGATATATCACCACACTTACGTGGATCATGACACATCACATAACATAAATCGCAAGCTCTAACAGGCACAAATTCTTCTCAAGTCACCCACCACAAAGATACATACGACCAACTATCTAACTATTAACACGCTTCCATTGCTCACAACTCCAAGAGATAGTCTCGTTTTTCAAAATCTAATTCATATGCCTCAAAAGTGAAAGATTCCTAATCCTAGTGTACATTCCTACTCCCATACAACTCTGAAGTCACACCTACTAGTGCCTCAAAATGTGCATTCTCGTTAATTTTTCCATGTCAGGCAACTAAAATCTGAACCTCAGCAACTGGCTATCATACTGATGCCATAGCGTTTAGTCGAATTATCCATAGACCCCATCTCTAAGCAACAATACATTCCCTTTTTTGGTGATACTGGAATCTGTACTACTATGCCTCTCAAGCAACTTAAATTGTATGTTCTACCTCTAATCCCGATCCTTCTACCTGATGATGAACCGTGACTTTGAAAAGCAATCTAAATCCCTCACGACTCACCATGACCTTCATGACACCATATCTATTTATAAGAATCCCATAGTCAGATACAAATAAAAGGTAGGACAGCCCTTCTCATAAGCACTCTTTTGCCTAGAAGCATACAACTTTTCTCAACCCATGAGTCAATCATTGTCATGTAACCAACTCTCCAAGTACTAAGCTATGTAAATTTTAAATTCATAGTCATAATCATCTCAAGTTCGTAGAGAACAACTTACACATAATCAAGCCAATGGAACTGAATCTCTCAAAGTTAACCAAATTACGCAGACTGCCAACCCAGATGTCCTACCATAAAAGTGACTGCAATGCCCTATCATACTAAAGAAGACGATCATTTCCATTACCATACTAACCTAAGCCACTGCTATACTGACCCAAGTTCTTCAGATTACTCTTGACATGTTTTTAAGGCATCTCTTTTTTTTCTCAGTATATTGTGGTCTTTAGCCAAAACTTATCCTAAGTGATCCCAACATGAAACTGTGTCATCCTAATATCCGTAAGCTACTTTATTCTCTTCATGCACCCAAAAGTACCTCAACCCGAAATGTCTGCTCTAGTGAGTCCTTCAATGAATTTGAAGTTGTTCCTTTCATCTTTCTAATACTGCATGGCGAATTAATAATGATATAGAAGTACTCCTAGACTCTATAATAATCCAATACAAATCTCAAATTATTAGCCACACAATGAATCTGGTAATCCTTAAGCATCACATCTTGGAACTTTAACCCACTAGGACCATTTTTTAGAGTCACCCACTTTGCTCTAGTCCCTGATGCATAGCCAAACACGTCAAATAACTTGTGCTCCATTAGCACATGAATACTAAAGAAGAAGAAATCTCGTCCTTAAGCAACTAAGGGAATCCCTTATCCTTGCGCACTATAACCACGAAGAATATCAAACCTAAGTCATTCAACAGTCTCCTCATATCAATAAAGTATAGTACATCACACATCAAGCATATTCCGTGCCCAAGTCATCCTCATTGTCACTCTTCTCAAGTTATAACTAATCGACAAATACACTGTAGTCCATAAACTATAACATCACATACCCATATGATCCGATCATCGATGGTAGACCCCGCCACTTGGCTTTAAGCCATAATCTCATCATCTGATAATCCACAATAGTTTTTCCTTCTTATTTGCCATGATCTCACACTGTTGCACAACTGAATTTCTCATAATCTCATTTAGTACTACTCATAACACTTTCTAGATTATCTACCAAATGCATATTCATCCTTGTGACAGTCATTCCATCTTCCTCAAGCGATCCAAACTCTCTCGTCGTACATACACTCCACTTGATAAAAGGAAACTCTTCGTAGGAACTTTATATGAAATCATACAACCTCAAAAACCTTCTCACGAGAGATAACCCACCGGTTTAGCCTCAAATCATCTTCCTATGATCCTTCCATGGTTACAACCATTATGTAATCAATTAACCCTCCCGAGTCTACACTCATCACAAGATGTAAGAATATATTTTGTTTCACTAATGAATAACTGAAAGGTCCACCAATACATCCACAACTTAAGACTGCATTACACTCCAAGATGATAATGAAGCATCCATATTTACTTTGCACCTCAAGAAAATCCTTCCCGTAGCACCCAAACTCTCTAAGTGTAGCCCTTAGGCACACATTACTCATAACATAGCTATATTGCCTCTTATTGTGCCATCAATCCCACCACTAGGGATACTATTAGATATAAGAATCCAAAATTACATATTCACATAACTGAGTTTGTCGAGCCAAAGCCGCGGTATAAACCTAGCCACAAGTTTTTTAGACTAGCCTACCCTCAGAACACAGAAAAAGCATCTCATACCCCATACATGACATCACAAGCCATCTGTACACAACTGATATCGAGTACTCATCATCGCATACGAATGAATAAAAAGAGACCAAAGATGTAGGCTTCAAGAGGAAATAAAGTGGCAAGATAAGGAGAGAAACAAAGAGTTCCTAAATGCCATGTAGCCTCTCGAAGATAAGTATGGACGTTATCATCCTGATCCGCAAGACTTTGCTTTGCATTTGCTCATGACTTATAGAACTTATGAACTTAGATCTCTAATGCCAATTTGTCACGACCCAAAATCCCACCATGTCATGATGACACCCAACCCAACATGCCAGGTAAGCCAACTAACATGTACATAATCCAAACCAAAAATCATCATATAAATAATAAAATAAAAGGGTAGCCCGGTGCACTAAGCTCCCGCTATGCGCGAGGTCCAGGGAAGAGCCAGGCCACAAGGGTTTATAGTACACAGTCTTACCCTGCATTTCTGCAAGAGGCTATTTTCACAGCTTGAACCCGTGACCTCCTGGTCACATGGAAATAACTTTACCAGTTACGCCAAGGCGCCCCTTCTCATATAAATAGTAAAATAAAAATACAAAATAATTACACATATTTCTAGGACTGGTAGTACAAGTCATGAGCCACTAAGATTAAGATTTACAACACTGGTACGAAGACTAAGAAAGTCATGAGCCTCTAAGATTAAGATTTACAGTACTGGTACGAAGACTAAGAAAGTCATGAGCCACTATATGGGGTTGCTCATAACATCCCATGAACTCAATAAGTATCAAGACTAACCTCAGTAAAGTAGTAATGAGGTTCTGAGTCATAATATACTCACTTTATATAACCAGTGCAGCTCATAAGTATATACAATAATAGAAACTTATCCAAGGAAAATAGCCAAAGAATATCAGATATCAATGATAAGGTACACAATTCAAGCAAAAGATAATAAGCATGCTTTTCAAATAACCAAATCAGAATATGTACAAATGCACCAAATCTGCATATCAATAAAATTTTGAATCACGTAACATTTATCCAAGTTCTTCTATATGATCAGAAAGGGACTATGCATGATTGAGATTCATTTTCTCACATTTCGTAACTAGCATTTATTCAAATGCTCTATCATAAGTCTAAGTGTCTATGCATGATAAAGTCTCAATATGTTCATCAAACCCGATACTCTCCAAGTGTCCAACAATCCGTTAAGAAGTCCCATGCATATGGAAGATGTGTGAATGTATATATGTCGATGATATGTATGAATGTTTCAACACGAGTCTAAGATGTCCATGCATGCTCAAGACTCAATCATTTCTACAGAATCAACACCAATACACACAAACACACACACACACACACACACATTGCGCTCACTGGGCCCAAGGTACAATGGGTGATCACCTGACTCCGGAGCGACATATTCATATCCAAGTGCAACACTTACAACTCACGTGCTGCACGGATAACTCATGTGTCAATAATAATATCACTCGCATGGAAAACTCATGTGCTTTAACAATACCAATCTGCACAGATAACTCACGTTCCATACTCAATACCAGTATTACAATAACCACACGGTAGATACCTCATGCCATAATCATCTCAATAGCACGGACTACTTACGTGCTATAATATCGGTCCATATAAGAGGATCATATGCAGATATATATATATATATGCATGTGAATAACAGATAAACATATATAATACACATGAACAAAGACATAACCATGCAGGGGTATATACATGTGTACATATGTTGATATCTTGATAAAATGTATGCTTATGTGCAACGTGTGATGACAGCCCCAACATGTAATCCATCATTCAAATAATCGTCATGTCCAAGTAAGAATCAAAATACTAAACATGATATCTAACATTAATAAGAAAGCTCAAGTAGTCACACAACAGTTTAAGGCATATCACAAGAATAACATGTATGAATGTGTGTTCAGAATATAACGTGTAACTATGGCCAAAGAGTATATCAACAATCTTAAGAATAACTCATCATGCCCAAAATAAGGTATTATTAACCTAAACATTATCTCTAGCATGGTTTATTATACCCACATAGTCATTCAATCGAATGAAATATAGAACAAGTAGAACACACAATCAGACAAGGCATAAAGTAATCTAGAATCTACCCCCAAGCATGAATAATAACGGCACATGTATATAAACTAGTTTCCTCACATATACATCACCACCGCGTATAGAAAATAATATTATTTATTAGAAACATTTTCTCAAATCAAAACTAGGCAAGATATATACCTTATCCGGCTAGTCATCAATCCCAAATCACGTCTAAATTTCATTTTTGACCTCCAACCATGTAAATACAGTCAAACATCATCCATGAAAGTCAAACAATGCTATAAGAAGTGATCCCAATCAATAGAGTTTTGATCTTTGAAAAACATCTAAAAAGTCAACTCGGGGCCGCATGCCCAAAATCCAAAACCAATATCAAGTACCGATGACCCATAACCTGTTGAGTCCAAATATGTGATTAGATTTCAAATTCGAGTCTAAATCAGTATTCAAAACTCTAAAATATATCCTCTTAAGTTGGAGACAAAAATCTAAGGTTTACTTTAAATTTTCATATTTTAGGTGTAGACATTCATAAAAAATAAGATATATGATCAAAATCAAGTGGAAATTATTACCGTTAAGCTTGGGGTGAAAATATTCTCAAAACTCCTCTTAAACCGATGTTTAGGTCTCAAAAATGGAGAAAATAAACTCAAAATCCCGATAATCAACGATTTATACTATCAGGTGAACCTTCTTCGCGAATGCGACCAGACCACTGCGTGAGCGATGCACAATTGTTGTTTTCATCAAGTCCTCCATCCCATTTGCATAAAGCACATTATGTTCGCGTAGAATAAATCATGCCCCAGCCAAGTCCTTCTTCATGAACGCGGACAACCTCTCGCGAACGTGAAAAACAAAATCCTTCAGCCCACTCTCTTCTTCGCGAACGCAAGACTTCCCTCACGAATGCGATGAACACTTGACACCAGCCAAATCCAGCAATCTCACAATGGCCCAAAAAGATCTGAAGCCACCCCGAAAATCACTTAAGCCCCTCGGGACCCCGTCTAAACATACTAACTAGTCTGTACACCTTCCACTAACTTGTTCAAAGTCTCAAAACACGAATAACAACATCGAAATCAAGAATCGGGCATTAAACCAAAAAAATTCAAACTTTCATAAGTTCAACCTTCTACTAGAAGCGCGGAAAACCCCGAACCACTCGAGGCTTCAACCAAACATACGTATAAGTCCAAAATCATCATATAAACCTATTGGAACCTTCAAATTACCAATCCAGAATCTTCTACACTAAAGTCAAATGTTGCTCAACTCTTCCAGCTTAAGGCTTTCAAATTAAGAATTGTTCTTTCAAACCACTCCCAAACCTCTCGAAAATCAAAACCAACTATACTCACAAGCCATAATAAATCGTATAAAGCTACTCATTGTCTCAAATCACATAATGGAATGCTAGAACTCAAAATGACTGACCGGGTCATTACAAAAACACAATACAAAAATACATAACAACAATTAAAAAATGAAGAAGAAAGGAGAAACTCGTTATTGAATCTTCCGCCTTGCTCCTAGCGTATTCTTGCCTCCATAAATATTGTACCCCCTTCAAAAACAGTTTGAGAAAGTATTTACACGTAGTAGGGTTTGCATGAGGCGAATTTGCATGAGCCAACTTTAGAAAGGCGTCTGAATTTGCTTGTTTGCCCTCGCGTGACGCAAGGGCATGGCGAGCCCCAACTTCATCTTTTCTTCTTTATTTCGTGTACGCTCCTTCTCTTTTAGTTTACTATTTTTTGTGCAAGAGCTACCTCTTTTAGCTCGTTCACTCTCGTGTTGTGCACGAACTTGCACAAGCGATCAATTTTTTTCTTTCTTTGCTTCTTCACTCTCAATTATGAGTCGAAACATTTCTTTTGCTCACCTTTCCTCTACTCCCCTCCTACATACGAGGAAACATGTAATGAGCATAAATCACCTCAAAAACCCATGTAACCTCCCGCAATCACACAAGTTATGAGATGATATTACACCTAAAAGTCAATGAATTTTTTGTTTTTGTAGTCATCTTGAAAACTATAACACCAACATGGATTTATTAATTAGAAACATAGCTACCCGCCCACCATACCATACACATTTTCGATGGATCCATTTTCAGAACTATTTAACTTGCATGGTTGGCCATTCGAGATCCTCTAAAGGTATTCACCGTGCAGGTTCATTTTCCAAACTACTTTACTTTACAGGATTGCAATTGGGAATTCTCTAAACTATTCTCCTTAAAGGCCATAATAATATTTTTTGGTCAACAAACAATCACAAACTTCATTTTTTTTTAAAGGAAAAAATATATATATTTGAGTCAATAGACTGGTGAATGTGTAAGAAAGACAAAAGATGGAAGGATGACTCAATGGTCAAAGTCTTCCAAATGGACGAATATTCAAAATGCGGACATGTATGAACGCTGACCATTTAATAACTTGTATATCACATTCAAACTCGCGGATTGACTTAGCTTGCACCTAATTAGACAACTAGCTATAAGCTATTCGTTCCCGAGTTTAACTTCTATATGCTAATAGTGAAAATAAAATTTTACAGGTAACTATCCATAAAAAATGATAGTTATAACATTTAAAAAGGCAAATTACCTATTGAATACAACGACAATATAAAAGTTCTTTAAACTATCACGGTATATTAGCTAAACTCGTCCCCACACCCTAAACTTTTTATTGTTAATTCTCAGTCACCAACTTTAAGTATGCCTAAGATACATTAGATCAACCTTAATATATGTTTAAATATACTCTCACAGCAAAGCTAGAACAGCAATCTGAAAATGGACTATAAATTACTGGGAAATCCGTAGAGCTAGAATAGTGCAACCAGGAAAGAAAGAAGAGATGAAGGGACTCATGTCGCAGGAGAGATGGCACTTGTAATATTATTCCTCTCTGCGAAAAAGACAGTACGGAATCACCATTATTCAAGTGCCTCCCTCCTGCGACACGATGCCCACAATCTGCAATTACTAATTACCTACTCTTTTGTTTTACTTCATTGAGGTTAGTACTTTTAGTCTTTCACATACAGCATATGTATATAGATATGGATATACACACACTTATTATTGAGCTCAGCTGGTAAATAAGCTTTTACTTCTGGCATGTAAGTCGAGAGTTTGTGAACGCTGATCATTTCCCTTCTCTTTTCAACGATCGATAACTCTTTCTTGAAGTTTGATCTGCCCATCTGAAAAGGTCGGAAATTTGCAGCTCCGCCCTCTTCTCCCATGCTAACAGGCAATGCCTTGGAAACCACGAACATGGAAACTTGCATATGTGGTTCTGGCCGAGGGCTCTAGTGTGATGTACAAATACGGTTAGGTATCATAATTCGAGTAAGATAGTCATGGGCGCAAAAATGGAAATGGTCTGGTAATATATTGCTCTTCCTATTGGTTATATGTTTTTTACGTCTAGCAGACACCCTTCTAGCAAAGGCTCTTTATAAGCATGTGGCGTTTCTTTCTTTTCAGTATAATAAATTTGTGTGCTTATTGGAGATGGACTCCTACCTATATATGCTAACCATAATTATTTGGTCTTATTTGTTATGTTTGAACATATACAACAAAAACATTCACCAAAGCTTCTAAGCTCACTGGTGATCATCGTAAAGCACCAATGTGAAAAATAAAATGTAATTTCTCCGTTCCAGTTTACGTGAACATATTTGACTCGTCACAGAGTTTGAGAAAAAATGAAGATTTTTGAAATTTGTGATTCTAAACAAGTCAAAAAGGGGTCCAGAGTATTTTGGTGGTTATAAAAAAATTTCATTAAAAATTGAATTGTAAGTTTAAGTTAAATTATTACTAAATTTAGAAATGGGTCATTCTTTTTTGAACGGACCAAAAAGAAAATATATTCACATAAACTGGAATAGAGAGAGTAATAATTATTTTTTATAACCATCACAAATTCCAAAAGTCTTCATTTTTTACTTAAACTTCGTGTCTAGTCAAACAGATTCACCTAAATTGGAACGGAAGGAGTAATAATTATTTACAGTTAAAGCGAGGAATACTGACTGATTATATAATGGTTACGTTGGGTAAAAACAATGGCATTATGATTGTTGTCCTAAGTCCAAACGCATCATTTGCGTCAACCACTTATACTACGTATGAGGCAAAATGGGTACTTCAATAGCGGCTTCATAAAACCCGAATTCGTTTGTTGATTTTTCTTTTCTGCTTTTGTTTAGCGGATAACTAAATGCTCCTGCTTATAATGTGGACGTAACTTTTAAATAAGTACATAAGCTATTATAAAAGCATAAATGATGTGGAAAGGGACATTTTTACCCCTACTGTGTTAAGGTAAAACAAGAAGAATACTAAAACTAAACCAAGAAAAGTCATCTTGATATGGTTTGACCAGTTGCCCTCCTTATACTGCAAAGTCAGAGATTATTTGAAAGTAGTGTTTATGAGAACCATGAAGTAGAATCAGATCTTACAATTTGAACTCAATTGCATATGGTGTAACGATTATAAATTATTGTAAATTATTTCTAAATATGGAAGTGGATCATTCGTTTAGGCACGAACTAAAAAGAAATAGATTCACATAACTTGAAACGGAGGGACTATTCATTTGCAACAGTGTATATACATCTTTATATATTATTATATAATATTATACACTTGTTATAAATAATGTATCAACTTGTATTAAAATTTTAAAATAGCGTATAAGAGGTTATACACACCTTTACATAGTTACACAACATTACACGGTGTTATACAAAAATTAAATTTCACCTCATACGAATTTCAACTCACGATACTCCATCAGAAATGGATAAAAAAAACTTCACCAAATTACTCAAATTTTCACCAATATCTTTAAATTTTAAGCATAACTTTAAAATAAATACTCCCAGCAAATTCCAAACATCAATTTGTCAAAATTTTCAATAAATCATAATATCCCATGATAAGTTTTCAAGCTTTTAAAAATCCTGATAATGGATTTTCCCTTTCCATACTATTGAGTTCTTACAAATGGTTATTCACATTTATAGCTGATCCCATTCCTGTAAAGGACTTCCGCTAACGTTCAAGTTCAGGGGCGGGTTTAGAGGGTAGTAAATGGAGCATGTGAACCCATGAATTTTCTGTCAAACTAGGTATTTTATATACTGTAATATATAGCTATGGAAAAAAAGAAAAAAGCAAAAACGTTTAACTTCAATGCCTAGTATCCATATACTGTAATATATAGCTATGGAAGTGATTGGCGGCTAAACCGGGTAACAAAGTAAAATAGGAGGTAAATTGAGTAATTTTTTCCCGTAATTTTCTTGAAAAGAGGGTACGTTTTCTTTACAATCGGGGGAATTTTTATTTTAATTAGATAAACTTTAAAACGGAAAAAGACAATTGCCCCTAATTAAGAAGTTTAAGTTTTGCCTTCCCAATTTGCTCGTAGCTCCCTACAACGGTTTATGCAAAAAGAATTAGGTGGGCTAGCTACTTCTTGGATACTAGAGTATAACCAGCTTTATAAATGTTTTGATAAAGTAGCTACTGGTCCATTTAAATTTTAAATTAGAGAATATTAAAAATTTTACACCCAACTAAAACACCGAACAAACCTTTATTAATTACTTCAAACCCCAATAACAATACTGGAGTTCAGAATGGAAAAAAATCTGTGTCCCATTGGTCTGGTTCATACCATACGCATACTGTATGCTTCTGTGTGATTAATAATATAGCAAATCCTCAAATCAAAAGCAAGGAACGAAGATAGACGTTGCTGCTCCTCTTACTTGCAAACTTCTTTTAGTTGGAAGCCTGGCTTCGCTCTTTTGGTTTCGAAATAGGATATCTTGTCTTGTCTTAGATTGTTGTCATTGTTTATCCTTAAATCGAATAACAATTAAATTGGTACGCGATTTTAAAGATATGTGGTTTGACTCAACACAAGTAATCAAGAATATTAGATAAACGAATTAAAGACAAAATAAATGTTCAAACCAGTTCCAATGTTATTTTTTTTTATATATATAAAGCTGCCCAGGTGAATGCTAGGTGATGTTGTATCAAGCAAAAAAGCACAATGGAGGGGGACTAGACCAGAACCTCCTTTAACAACACATGGGTGATTCGATCACCCCAAAAAACAGAAGGAACCTCCTTAACAGTCGTAGGAGAGAATTCCTTCTAGCCAAAAATTAATGTACATCAACTAACAAAGAAGTTGGCTTTGCCATATCTTGTTCTAATACTAGGCATTTGACTTTTGTCTAGATGATATGATCCTCTAGCTTGTCTTGGAAGTTGCCGGTGATCGTAAATAATCATGCTCTCATTTTGCATAGCAGCTTGTTTGGCCAAACAGTCCGCGATTTGATTTGCCTCTCTGAAGCAATGTATGACATCTACATTGGCTTGTTCTATAATCCTTGTAATCCTATCCGTAACATGTTTAAGTTTGAGGTTCCTGGAATCTTTATTCTTCAGCATTTCGTCAATTATCATGGAGTCAAGTTCCAAAGAAAAATTAGTGTAGCCTTGTTGGCTATACCATTTCCCTCCAAACTCGTCTGCTAGAGCCTCTGCCATATTGTTGCTGCTACAAATAATAGGGATTGAGAAATCCATAATCATATCACCATTCCAATCCCTAATAATGCCGCCAATACCAGCTCTTTTAGTTTCCATGAAGAAGCTGCCATCAGTGTTAATCTTAACTGTGCCTTCTTGTGGATTGTTCCATCTGACTTGAATACTCTTTATCCTGGACCTTAGTCTTTCCGCCATAGCGCAAATGTTAGGCTAGTGAGTAATATTATCAATACAAGAGGCCATCTTAGATATGGCCATTCTTATGTTCCAAATTAATTCCCTGGAATTCCATCTTGGATAGCTGAAATTTCCTGTGTGTGCCATAAGTGCATGCGCACTTTTGTTTCCACAATTCCCAGCATATAAATATGGGGGCAACCTGTAAAATCAGCTTTTGAAAGTTCTTGCAAGGTTTCATATCCCACCACTTCTTAAATACTCCAATTACTGATGCATTGTTGTGCTTTATTCCAAGTGGATTACCGATCGCATGCCATATGAATTTAGCCGCATCAATTCCCACAAAGTCATGTTGTATAGTTTCACTATGTGGATGCCTGCAACAAGAACATCTTGAAACAATGTTAGTGCCAAACCTGTCCATAGTATCATCAAAAGGTAATTTTTTTGTAAAAGCCTCCAGTTTAGGAAAGAGATTTTAAAAGGATTTTTGGCATGCCAAATCAGTGTTTTAAAACACGTTTTCGGGGCGAGCCCCACCAAAAATGTCCCGAGGTGATGGTGTGGGGCAAAAGTCTCAAGAGGCGTACACCCAGCAATTCGGGGCGTACGCCCAAGCGTTTGAGGCATATTTTTTTAGTGAGGCGTAAGCCCTAGAGACTTTTTCAAACTAAAACATAATTTGTTAGAATAAGTCCTTCATATAATACCCAAATTCTCAAAATTAAGCTTGATAATTACTCAAAAGTTTTAAAAAAGAACTGAAATGTATTAAATTTAAAAGTCAAGACTTTTTTATTGATTGAAGCCCTAATTGATGGTCTTTTTCAATTCTTTATCTTGTCCACTAGTCTATTAATATCTCCCAAAAGCAACGAATATTCAATTTTTATTGTTTACAAATACAAAGAGAACTACATTCTCCTTCATAGCAGCAAGTTCAAAGTTCAAATTGCAAGTTAGTCATCATTTTTGTTCCTCCATGTAGAAAACTTTATTCTTTAGGACTCAAGTTACTTGTGATTGTAAGTAGCGTATAATAGATTGTTTTGACTAATTTTTTGTGGAACGGCGCACATCTATATTTTTTTTTTCCACATACATATAGTTTTTTTCAAATTTTATGCAATTTTACCCGTTTATAAATATTTCCTGTAATTATATTATTTTATAAAATATTACAAATTAAATACCTATGGGGCTTACGTCTCATGCCTCAGGGCTTACGCCTCGCTGAGGCATATGTAAAGCGTCTCGCCTTACGCCCACGCCTTTTAAAATACTGTGCCAAACCATATTTAAGAAATCATTTTTTTTTATTATGAATTCTAATGACCTGCCAGGCAGACCTATTAGTAAATTGGCCATCTTCTGTGATATTCCACAGGATAGTCATTGTCTCTTTGATTTCCAATAGCAATGTTGGAGATGTAATCGATCAAGTGGCTAGGTAGAGCATGATGAAGCTTTTCCATATTCCAAGTCGCATTCTCAATGAACTCGCTAACAGTGAGCTTAGCAGACTTGCCAGCACCTGGACAAAGTTTGGCTAAAGCACCTTTTCTCGTCCAATTGTCCCACCAAAAACTAGAATTCCCTGCTTGAATTTTTCAGATAATATTTGGCTCTACTTTGATTTTGATTTTCATATGACTTCTCCAGGAATGAGAGTCTGCAGAAGTACCAACCTTAGCGACTGAGTGAGATTTTTTGCAATATTTGGCTTTAAGAAAGGAGGCCCATAAGGATGGTTGAGTTCAAAATCTCCACCATCTTTTCAAGATGAGGGATTCCGTAATGTCGTCAATTCTTCTTATCCCTATCCCACCTTCCTCTTTAGGCCTGCATATTTTGTTCCAAGAAGTCCAATAATACTTATCCTTCCCTTCAGAGGAACCCCAAAGGAAATTAGCAAAATATTTTTTTATAAGTCATAGGGTGCCTTTGGGAGGGTTCAGAGCAGATAAGGTGTAGATAGGCATAGATTGGAGCACATTTTTTATTAGAGTCATTCTGGCGCCATAGAAAAGCATCTTACCCTGCCAATCACTCAATATGTTAATAATTTTGGCAAGTAGCAAAAAACAATCCTCCCATGAAATATAGGACAACCGAGATAATTAAAGGGGAAGTCCTTATTCATAAAGCCTGATGTTTTTCTCATCCTCTTGATTCTAGTAGCAGCAGTGTTAGGAGTTGTGATGAAGAAACTTTTATCATTATTCACTTTCTGGCCGGAAGCTTTTTCATATCTTTTCAACTGTTTCATAATAAGCTTGATGGATTTGTTGTTGCCTGATACGTTCAAATTACACCTATATAAATTGTGTAAGGCGGTCAGTGTCAAATATAATAACCCAACTAGGTTGGGGTCGAATCCCATAGGGAATAGGTGTGAGAAGGTTACTTGAATAGTGTGAAACTTGACTTAAGCCATAGTTCTACTCCGTTAGTTTAAAAAGAGTTTTGTAATTGTGAATTGTCAAGAACAACTATTTTGTTAAGAGAATTTGATTAATTTAATTAAGAAACCAAGGTTGTGTCCCCATCAATCGAATGTAAAGATATCGGTGTTAATATGATATATTTCTAATGGAAGGTTCTTTAATGTGCAAATTCCTAAATGACTACCCAATATTTTCTAATAACTAGGTAGTATTTCCTCTTTATGATTTTCCCAAATATAAAAGAGTTACAATTAAGAGCAACTAATTTATGTCAGGTAGAACCCGCTTATCCCTAAGCGATTCTATAAAACAAGGTTTAAAGTTTTGAGTTCTTGTTATTCAATTCTAACAAACTCTAACCCACGTTTTCAGGTAAAGATAGAGTAAAATGGCACTAGTCAATGTTTGCAACCATCAATCATAAATGAAGCATGAGAAATGAATAGAAATCAACCAACCATTATATATATATATATTTAATGGTAAACACTCATTAACATTACACCCCCTTTAGGGTCCACAACCTTAGTATTTAAAATTAGCTACTCATACTAGAATACAAGAATAAATAATAAATAAAGTCATAAAACTTACAAAGAGAATAAAGTCTTGGATTCTCTCTCAAAAGCTTCCAAAATAATGGTGTATTCAATGCTCTAAGTATAACCTCTTTTTCAGACAAGATGGTCCACAAAAATCCTAATCATTCTATTTATAATGGTCTAAAAATCATGGTCAAAAAGTGACAAAAATAACCCTGCAGATCAAGTTTGCGACCGCATAATGGGTCGCATAACACTTTCGCGGTCCGCACATCTGCATTTATTACCGCAGAATTGATCACAAACTTTTCCAGTTTTCCATTGCATTATGGTTATGCGGTCCGCATATTGGTCTCGCAACTGCATAACGTACCGCAAAGTCATCTTTGATGGAACTCTTCTTGCATTTATGCGATCATTATGCGGTCCGCATAAGAGTTATGCGACCGCACAATGGATCGCAGACTTGACTCTAAGAAGCTAGAATGTTCTGCTTCATTCTGCGATGGGTCTTCGGTCCGCACATCATTTCTGCGGTTGCACACCTGCCGCATTTTCTGCCTTTCCATGGATTTTTGTCATCTTTTTCACGTTCTTAGTTCTTCAAGTCTAGTTTCCTATAAAACACCAAAACTACATAAGAAATGACTTATAATGATTTAAAAGATGAGCTAAAGTCTATGTAATTAGTATGAAAAGTACCGCATTTCTACGGCACATCATTGCCCCTGTAAGAATTAAAATGGCATCTGCATATGCAAGATGAATAATAATAGTACCATGGGTGTTCATACTTAAGGGGATGAGTTTTTCATTATCATGAAGCTTGTTAAGAAGTCTTGAGAGTACTTCCGCCCCCATAATAAAGAGAGAATGAGACAAAGGATCTCCTTGTTTGAGACACTGACTGAATGTGAAAAATCCCTTCCTAGAACCATTGATAATAATATAATACCATACATTTGAGACCATCCTCCATATAATATCAGTCCAGTTTTTAGAAAATCCAAACTTCCTCATTACGACCATAAGAAATTTTCAGGACATTCTATCATAGGCTTTTGCCATATCAAGCTTAATAATCATATTTCATCCCATGTTGCTATGATTTATGCCTTGGTCAAGTTCATGAGCCAATAAGACATTCTCAGTTATCATTCTCTCTTTGATGAAACCACTTTGGTTTCCCCAGATAAGCTTACTTAATAGAGGATTGAGCCTAATAGAAAGTATCTTGGAGATGATCTTGGAAAAGAAATTACTCAAACTAATTGATCTGAGATTAGAGAAGTTGGATTGAGAATCAACTTTAGGAATGAGTACAAGACAAGTATGAGAGTAGAACTTAGTAAGGCTCATTCCGCTAACTTGAACAAAGTTCTTAATGTCATTCTTGATAATATCCCAACATTTGTGAAAAAAAGAACTATTATAGCCATCTGGGCCAGCTGAGTTGTCAGCACTCATGCTAAAAAATTCTTCCCTTATCTCATCAAGATCAGGAATTGCCGTGAGCGTATCATTATCTTCATTTATGATACAACAAGGTCTATTTTCCAGAATTTCATGGTCTCTGAACTGATTATTGAGGTTGAATAAATGTTCGTAGTGATGAATAGCTTCTTTAGCAATTTTTCATCCCCGTGCACCCATCTGTCTCTATGATTCATAATTCTATGTAACTGAAGTCTTCTCATTTTGTCCCTGATCAAATTATTTAAGTATTTGGTATTGCTATCTCCTTCTTCAAACCACTTACCTGCGCTTTCTGCTTCAATAGAGTCTCCTGCATTCCAATCCATTTGATATATTCAACCTGACCTCTATTCAGCTCTTCCTAAGATAGTTCATCATTGCGAGCAAGGTCTAAGCCCTCTAGAGTTTTCATTCTATCTTCCCAATGGCTCACCTGCTCAAATACATTTCCAACAACCTCCCTGGACCATTGAGTTAGTTTCCTGCTAAGAATTTTTATTTTTTGTTGAAGAATCCACATAGAGTTCCTAGTGACTTGAGTATTCCATGCCTCTTCAACGAATTGCATAAATGTAGGTTGGTCAGTCCAAAAATCGAGAAACCTGAAGTATTTAATACCAGCATGTTGATCTTTCTGGTAAGTGATAAGAAGAGGTATGTGATCATAGCCTTTCCTCACAAGATGCATGACTATATTATTCTGGAATAGTTGAGTCCATTGATCATTGATAAAAACCCTGTCAAGTCTTTTCCAAATTTTCTTCCTAGGCTTTTGGTTATTGCACCATGTGAATCTGGGACCCACAAAGCCTAAATCTGTCACCTCACAGTTATCCATGCAGTTGATGAAGTCAAAACTTCTATGCATTCTATGAGGGTTACCCTCTCTCTTCTCATCACGGTCCAAAATGACATTGAAATCACCTCTAATGCACCAAGGAACATTGACTACTAGACGTACTCCTTCAAGACTACTCTATAATTCCTTTCTCTCAGCTGCTATACATTTTGTATAAACAACAGTAATATACATCTCATTGTTGGCAGTCCCATAAAGCATCTTAATAGTTATCTATTGATCGTTGTTGTCAATAATAGAAGTTTGACAATGTCTAGTCCAAAAGAACCAAATCTTACCATTGATGTTGGATATACAGTGTTGATATCCCAATAATTTCATGTATCCATCAATTTTATTCATGCTAACAAAAGGTTCTAGTATGGAAACTAGTTCCACTTTATTGATAGTAATAAGTTGTTTGAGTCTATGAATCGCCTTTTTTTATTTGACCCCCTAATATTTTAAAATATTTCTCTAATCATGGAATAGAAGGGTGGAATTAACTTGACTTCCCTCCCTTGGAGGAGGGGATGTTTTCTTCTTTATTCTTTTTTCAATTTTTTTATTCCTGCTTCTTCCCTTTTTAACAGGGGAAAACCATCATTCTCTTATGTTTCCTCCAATCCATTATGTGGTGGATTATCTGGAACCCAGGCAGTCACAACCTTTCTATCGGGAGAGGTCATTTCAATTTTCTGCTCAAGTATATTCCTGTTCTTTTCCTTTTTGTTTTGGTCTTGAGGAGTTCCACCTTCCAGGTGGACTACAAGATTCAGCCCTGGAAGTGCCTTTATTTCGGAAGGGATACTGTATGAGTCCTCCTCTTTCTCCTCGTTAACTTTCTGATCAACGATCACACTTGTGGATTTGTATTCTTTGTGATGCTTCACATTCTCTTGCATATTGCTGGATTCTTGAACCATTTTCATGTTGTTGACTTGATCCCATCCTTGTCCATTGGTGTAACTGTCTAGTCCGTTGGTGCTTGCTTCATTTTGGTTAGCCTCCTCAATTTGGTTAAGTTTTTCCACATGTTTCACAATCTCTTGATCATTCTGATTATTTTGAATTAATGTCTCTTCTTGGTTTTCTTTTTCTTCCATATTGGCCTGCTTGATTGCCTGATGATGCTTTATTTTCCATTGATTCTTCTTGTCAGTTAACTTCTTAGTAACAACTGGTTTGAACAACACTTTGGATTTCTTCATAGGCATCTTCTTGTTATTTCCCTTCTTCTTCTTCTTTGTTTTTCCTCTTCATTATTTACAATTGTATTGTCCTCCTTTGTAGTAATAGCAACTTTCTCAGTTATCCTTTCCTCTAATGTATGGTGTTTTTCTTTGTTGGTAGCCTGCTTGTTAGAATTTTGTCCTTGCATACTATCTTTTCCTTTGACTGATTGATTTTCTTCTTTTCTTTCCTCAATAGTCACCTCAGTTTCAGTTATGCTCTTGTTTGTCACAACAACTTCTTCCTTTGTTTCATTAGCTTTTTTCCTTTCCAACACTCGACAATTTATCATAAGATGACCCAATTTCTTACAAAATTTGCAATATTTTGGTATACCCTCATATTCAAGTTTTTGAACAAAACCTTCCAAAGGCGAGTCTTCTTTCTTTGATCCCACATAAACAGTTTCTAGAAGGGGTTTTAACAAATCAATTTCTACTCTTACTTTTGCCATACTAGGCCTTGTTATGCCTCTAGTGGCCATATCCATTTCTAAAGGTGTCCCAACATTACTCACAACCTGTTTTACATAGTGCCATGTGTGCATATGAAATGGTAAACCAGGTAATAGGACACATACCGGAGCAATTGGGAGATCTTCTTCCGGTTTGAAGTCTAGTGACCACTTCTGCAACCACATTTGTTGACCATCAATGGCAATTACTCTTCAGTACCAGACATTGTTGAAGTCTTCCTCATTAGTAAAATAAAGAAAGACATTGAAGTTGTCATAGACTCCAATCTTGGCTGACCCCTTTACTAGAATTAGTTCTTTGAAACTCGACCGGGTCCGTTCAATTTGGGGCCTAGGCTTTAAGAATCTACCAACGATTGTAAGACGACATTCAGCTGCCATAATCCAATAGTAATCTGAAGCTTTAAAAATCACAATTGGCATTCCATTGTGTGTAGTTAGTCTAGTTATTACTGATTCCCGTTCATGGTGACCTTGCATCATAGATGAACCCGGTGCTACGGTCACAATTGTTGCATAAGATGATTTTCCTATGGTTGGAGCATTTTGCCCTTCCAGACGCACCGATAAGGCGCCGTCCGACGGGTCTATCGAAGAGAGCGTGAGTTTGAGACGCCAAATTAGGTATCCATTGGTATTTTAAAGATAGAAAGAGATATAACTTTTCTATTTTCTAATTGATGATTCAAGTATGGTTGCAATGTTATTACCTAGCCCGAACCTATAATGAATAGTAACCTCGTCCCTTATTGGACCCTTGGCTCGAGCCCAGTTGAGAATAAGGAACAGAACAATTAAATAAGAACTTTAACAGCTGCTAGAAAGCAGAGAAATAAACTTGAATTGCTTTGATTTGCATGTTACAATGTGTCTTACATAAGAAAAACTTCCCTTTTATATAGTAGGAGAGTTTCATATCTAGTACAAGTCTAAAAAGGTTAAAAAATTCCTTTTTCGATAATTACTGATCTGTAACCGACATCGAGCGAGATCTACGTCGTGATATCCGGTTAGGTAAAAATATCACAGCCCTTTATCTGTCATGTGTAACCGTTTAGCGTGTTACCTGAGGTTTTAGAACTTGTTCTGGGTCCGGGGAGCGTCGCTTTATCATGCCCGATGATGAGCACATCATTCACCTTTCATGGATCTCGATACGAGGGGCTCCCAGACTCGATTTCAATCTCGTGCATTCATTCCCTTTTTTCATTTTCTTCACCGGGAAATCGGAGTATGCATTATCCCTGATTTCACCCGTATACAGATAGTCCCCTCGTTTTCCGAAGAGTAGGTTTGCCGAAACGATGGGAAACGATAGATGAACCTCGGTTCCTTCCTTTGTACATTAAAACTGAGATAACGGGTAAATCAAAACGTCCCATCATTCGTCTCGTTCTGACTTTGGACACGTGTCAGTCACCGGCTGGCTGCCTTAAACCTTTTTCACTTCTTCCACTTTCTAATTCTAGACTTTACCCTCAAACTCTTTAACGACTTTTAACTTCTTAAAATCTTCATATATTGTTCTTTGAGCCTTCATATATCTTCAATCCTCATACATTTTCATTGAACCTTCAACCCAGACATTCATATTTTCATACCATATTCAAATCTTCATATTTTTATTAAGACCTTCATATCTCCCATATTACAATGTCAAAAACTTCCAAGCCAGTGCCTTAGCAGGCTACTCCTTCATCTTCCCACCTGGCCTCAGATGCCGAGGTGGCCGTTCCCGAAATGGCTCAGGAGCCTCCCATGAAGAGCTTCATATCCGGGGGCTGCTCTATCGGGGACGAATTCAAGGTCTAGAAGGCCTCTAGTCAACAAAATCGAGGCGAGGGAGCATGGAGATACATATGCTCCGTCATTGAAGAAACCCTACCCATAGTCCGAGCGGACTGTAAATGGGAGGGTAAGGACGCGGTCATTCCCGAGCCCAATGACGATATTACTACTCACGTTAAGGGGTATTAGAGTGTTTACACTTACCCCTTCACGCTTGCCTCGGTGGACTCCATAGTCCTTTCTTTTTGCAAAAGGTACGAGGTGTGCCTTGGGAAAATGCAATTGTCCTTATGGAGGATCGTGATCCTCTTACACCATTTCGTGAACCATATCGAAGCCCCTCGGTTTACCCTTGATCATCTACTATGCCTATACAGTCCCTGAATCTTCCGAGGGGGACTGATCAAGCTCGTTCGCCGAGCAAGCAAGTCTCTTTTATCGAGCATCAACGAGTATCGAGACCGAGACTAGCAGAGGAGGTTTGTTCGGGTGAAAATCGAAGACCTGATCTCTCCCGAATGTTTTCCATTCCCCAAAGAGTGGAACGCATCCCGTAAGTATTATCTTTCTTGATTATTCCTTTTTTTATTCTTTCTCTCATTGTCTGTGTTTGTGGTCGTACAACTGTTGCCTAAGTTCCTAATACAATTCCCCGATTCAAGGAGTGGATCGAGGGGATCTGCAAGAAGATGTCGTACTCCTAGCATGCATGGCGCAAGCTTTCAAAGGGCAAATGGGAGGCTCGTTATCATGGTGAGGTTCTTTCCTGAATAGTTATAACCGTGCTTTTAATTTATACAGTGCTAACCCTTTCTCCTTTCTTACAGGTTTACCTAAGACTACCGAATTTAGGCCGTTGGATGAGGACGAGGATCCATCCTCGCTTGTCGAACCCTCCATTTTGGGGCATCCCCGGGCTTCCATGAAGGAGGATAAGAAGAAGAAGAAGAGAAAGTCCTCAGGTTCCCCGAATGCCGAGGCGAAAAAGAAGAAGAAGGTGACCATCCGTGTCCGGAAGCCCAAAAAGAACACCAAGTTCAGGGTATCGGACCCCGATTCTCTCTACCGGCTCAAGGACGAGCACAAAGACGACGACCTTTTCATCGCTCATGGGTCGACCCTTAATGAGGGGGAGCAGGCGACGACCGAGAAAGAGGACCATAAGGTTGATCCCCCTCTAACTAGGGAACCAGAGGGAGAGACGGAGGCTACAGCCTCCCAGGAAGTTGCCCTATTCCGAAGGAGGCAACTGGTCTCATTGACATCGCGGATATACCATCGTATACCAATTCTATGCTCTAAGAGGCCTAAGCGAGCAAAGAGAAGCCAAGCGAGGTGGCACAGGGCCTAAACGATGCCCTCAACATGTTCTTTGACGGCATGGATATGGCCGCACTAGAGGATTTTACCGAGCTTGGTCACCTGGATATCCCGAAGAAGGATGTGCCCTCGGGAGTGGGTGGGCCGAGTTTGAGCCCAAAACTAGTGAAGCAATTCCATGCTCCGAGTGTGGACCCCGAGCGCAAGAGAACGATCGTTCTTAAAATCTCGAAGGATGCCCGGGTCCTGTCTGCTCTGGTGGACGCAGGCAGCTACCTTCGATGCCTAGTGACCGAGGATGACCAGGCAAAGATGAACGAAGTGGGCACGTCGATCCTCTTCAACGAGGCGTAGCAGGCGCTGAACCGGGTAAGGCGTCAACCCTTTTGTACCCCTTTGTGAATCTCACTTTGGTTTTTGATGTCCTCTACTAACCTCATTCTTTTTTAGGCTTTAGTGCTTTACCATGAAAGCTTTCTCCGGTACCTCTTGGAGATTAGCCAGCTCGAGTTTGAGCTCAAAGAGCAGGTCCAGAAGAAGGACATGTACAGGGCTCTTTGTGAGCAGCAGGACGAGGCCCTCAAAGACCTCCTGCTCTCCAGGCCTAGCTGGCAAAAGCTCAGAAGGAGGCCTCGACCCTGAAGCAGGAACACGCTGACTGGTTGAGAATGTAAAGATCTTTGAGGCTAAAAACTTGAACCTAGTCGTGGTGACTAACAACACAACTTCACAGGTCCAACAGAAGATAGACCTGATCGACTAGCTTCAGGCTGAGATGGACGAGGTCAAGGCTACGACCGAAGTGTAGAAGGGAAAGATGGACCTGCTGGCTTCGGAGAAGGAAGTTGTGAAAGCGGAGCTGGCATCGATCGAGAACCAACTTCGGGTGGCGAAGGACAAAGCCGATAAGTGTTCTCGGTTGAATGATAACCTCCGGGCACAACTGAGCTCGGCAGTCATAAAACGGGATGCTCTCAGAAAAGAATATGCGGCACTGAGGTCCAAATTGGATGCAACCTCTGTTGATGCCGAGGAAATGGTGGCCCAGTACAAGACCGATGTGGAGGTAGTCGAGAGTCGCTTAAAAACGAAGACTGAGTACATAAAGCGGTTATCCCGAAGAGAGACCCTCGAAGAGATCCATGCCCAATATTTTGATCTATCGGTCGAGATTGAAGAAGCTAAAAGGATCGAGGCCGAGGCAAAGGAGCTCTACGAGTATGAGGGCTCCGATGGTTCTGGCGATGAGTCGGGCCCCCGTGAAGACCAAGCATAGATGCCTGAGTACTTTTCAGTTTTTCCTTATATATTTTATTTACTTATTTTGAGGTCGTTCTATCGGGCCTTTGTAAAGATATTTTGGAGTGCATAAATTTTTTCCCTTTTTGGCAATACCGTGTCTTTACTTTTCCAGAATATTCTTGCAATTTCTATTTGAGTATTATTTTTCATGCCTTAGCATAAAATCAGATGTAGTTCTGGAGCATCCATTTTTCGCAGGTTCGAACGGAGCCCGACTTCGATGCAACTTTGGTTTACTTGTGGCTTCGAACCCTCGGTGAGACCGAAGGTTTTTAAGATGATTTAGTGTTTTTAGATGATATTTTTGCCAAGGGTAACCATTTAGTAGGTTTCGACTTTTCGTAAGGGCCTTACTTTCTGGTTATGGACTTCGGATGTCTCCGAGCCATTTTTAGGGTGGCCGTAACTTTTTATATTTGGGCACCTCCTAATGGGTTTGGTGCCTTCATGATTCGGTAGCCCGGGTCTTCCAAATGTTCATCAGGTAACTGTCCCCGAGTAGGGGTAGCGCCGAGCTTGACAGCCATCAAGCAGGGGTAGCCCGTGGGCTTTAGGATCCACGATCGAAGAAGAAATATTCTCAGTAAAAAAGTGTAAGGGAAGTAGAAATTCCTTTCATTGCTTAGTATGCAAGGTACATGATCGAAGGCGCACAAAAACTTGTGCCATGGCTAAAGTGGGATATGTAGGCACGGTTTATATGACCGTTTGGCCCTTACAATGAATCCTAACCACCAAGCCTTAGCTTTTAGCACATAAAATTTTCTTTTTCCCTAGCTAACGATCTTAATCCGAGGGTAATGGCCCTTAGTAATCGAAGTCGAACTCGTGAGGGCTCAGATACTATTCACCTGAAGCAAACGATTATTGATTCCGATTTGAAACTAGTCTTCAAATCTAAGGTAGCACATTTTACTGTTGCCTCGTTAAAAACCTTAACGAAAAACCCACTTCGGGACAAACCCAGTTCAAGAGGAAAAGTGCGCAACACATGCTTTCAAACCTAATAGCCACATCCGTCTTTGGCTGATTATCTGCATACGTTAGTCCGATTTATAACATGATTAAAAAGTAATTGAGTTCGTACCTTAGCAGTAGTACCGGTTTAAGTGTGTACATTCCAATTGTTTCGTAGTTGTACGCAGTTTCCCACTTCGAGTTTATATGAGCCTTTTCCTGTTATTTCGACGACTCGATATGGTCCTTCCCAATTTGGGCCCAGTTTCCCTTCGTTCGGGTTCCTGGTATGTAGTGTTACTTTTCTCAATACCAAGTCCCCGATTTGAAAGTGTCGCAAGCTGGCTCTTCTATTGTAATACATTTCTATTCACTGCTTCTGGGCGGCCAACCGGACCAGGGCGGCTCCTGCCTTTCATCCAATAGTTCTAAGCTTGGGATCATGGCCTCACTGTTTGGATCTTCAGTCGCGTACTGGAACCTAAGGCTTGGTTCTCCCACCTCGACTGGTGTTAAGGCTTCGACTCCGTAGATCAAAGAAAACAGGGTGGCCCCGGTGCTCGATTTCGAAGTTGTACGTTATGCCCACAGGACTTCGGGGAGGATCTCCTTCCATTTCCCTTTCGAACCGGTCAACCTCTTTTTTAGGTTTTGAAGTATATTCTTGTTCGTTGATTCTGCATGCACGTTTCCACTAGGATGATAAGGTGTCGATAGTATCTTCTTGATCTTGTGATCTTCAAAAAACTTACTCACCTTGCTGCCGATGAATTGTTTTTCATTGTCGAAAACAATCTCGGCCAGTATCCCAAATTGACATATTATGTGGTCCTAGATGAAGTCAATGACTTCTTTATCTCGAACCTTTTCGAACGCTTGGTCCTCAACCTATATGGAAAGCTAATCGGTCATGAATAGTATGAATTGAGCTTTACCGGGTGCCCATGGCAGGGGACCGATGATGTCCATTCCCCACTTCATAAATGGCCATGGGGACAGGACCGAGTGGAACATTTCTCCTGGTTGATAGATCATTGGGGCATGTCTTTGGCACTCATCGCATTTCCTTACGAAGTCCTTTGTATCCTTCTATATTTCGGTCTCATAATGGTTCCCGCAATTGCCTTCGTGAACTTCTCTCATGGCGTATTCGTTCTCTCCTGGTCCTAAGCATCTGGCGCCAAAGAAGGTCCTCCTAAACAATGCCCCTTCGACCAAGCTAAATCTGGCAGCTTTGGTTTGCTGGACTCTCGATTCTTTGGGATCCGTAGGTAGTTTTCCTATCTTCAAGTAGTCTATGTATTTGTTTTTCCAATCCCAAGTTAAACTCGTTGAGTTCACTTCGGTGTGGCCTTCTTCTATCACCGAGTTCATTAGCTGTACTACTGCTCCCGAACTGAATTCATCGGAATCGACCGACGACCCCAAGTTAGCCAATGCATCAGCCTCACTGTTTTGATCTCGGGGTATATGCTGCAAAGTCCATTCTCTGAATTGATGTAGGGTCATCTGTAATTTGTCCAAGTACCTTCACATCCATTCTTCTTTTACCTCGAATGTCCCGTTAACTTGATTTACCATGAGGAGGGAGTCGCACTTAGCTTCGATCACCCCAAGTCTTTTAGCCAATTCTAGACCTGCAATCATGGCATCATACTCGGCCTCATTGTTAGTCAATTTCAAAGTTCTAATAGATTGCCTAATTACATTTCCTGTATGCGATTTTAATATGATACTGAGCCCAGACCCCTTTGCGTTTGAGGCACCATCCGTGAAAAGGCCCCAGATTCCCGAAGTGGTCCCCGAGGT
Source organism: Nicotiana tomentosiformis (assembly GCF_000390325.3). Lineage (NCBI taxonomy): Eukaryota > Viridiplantae > Streptophyta > Magnoliopsida > Solanales > Solanaceae > Nicotiana > Nicotiana tomentosiformis. The sequence goes on along the minus strand of NC_090820.1, from coordinate 73,968,345 downwards.
TAACAATAATTCTCTTTCGACTTTGGGTATTATGGTCGGCGTAAAGTCGGCCACCAAGTCTGTAAAAATCTGAGATTTTATGGAGGTTCGGGTCGATACTCAATATCATGCCCGCTAATTTCCACGACCCATTTGGCCAACCGGCCCTAGAGCTCGGGTTTGTGCATAAGGTTCCTTAGCGGGTAAGAGGTCATGACACATATGGGGTGGCATTAAAAGTACAGCTTTAGCTTCCTAGAGGCACTTAGCAAAGCGAGTGCCAATTTATCCATGTGAGGATACCTTGATTCGGCCTCGCCTAGAGTTCTACTGACATAGTAAATAGGAAATTGCATTCCTTCTTCCTCCCGGACTAAGACTCCACTTACCGCCACCTCGTAAGCCGCCAAGTAGAGTTATAGATGTTCGTCTACCTTCGGAGTGTGCAGCAGGGGTGGACTCGATAGGTACCATTTGAGTTCTTCCAAATCTTGCTGGCATTCTGGGGTCCAGGAAAAGTTATTCTTCTTCTTCAATAGTGAGAAGAATTGATGGCTTTTGTCCGAGGATCACGAGATGAACCGGCCCAAGGTGGCTATACGCCCAGTCAGTCTTTGAACGGCCTTGACGTTGTCCATTACGTTGATGTCCTTTATGGCCTTTATTTTGTCGGGGTTGATCTCAATTCCCCGATTGGACACCATGAACCCGAGAAATTTTCCCGATCTAACCCCGAATGTGCACTTCTCCGGCTTTAGCTTCATGTTGTATTTCTTTAGTATGTCTAAGGTCTCCTGCAAATGTTTCAAATGGTCCTCTGCAGGCAGGGACTTGACCAACATATCATCAATATAATCTTCCATTAATTTTCCTATTTGTTCTTCGAACATCCGATTTACTAGGCGTTGGTAGGGTGGCATAGGCATTCTTTAATTCAAATGGCATTACGTTATAATAGTAGGTGCCAAATTTAGTGATGAAAGAAGTATTTTCTTGATCGTCCGGGGCCATTCGAATTCGGTTGTACCTGGAGTAGGCGTCGAGAACGCTGAGTATATCATGCCCGGTCATTGCGTCGATCATTCGATCGATGTTAGGCAAAGGGAAAGAATCTTTAGGGCATGCTTCGTTTAGCTCTTTGTAATCTACACACATTCTTAGCTTATTCCCTTTTTTAGGTACTACCACTACGTTAGCTAACCAGTCCGGATATTTAACTTTTCGGATGGATCCTATTTTCATAAGTTTGGATACCTCATCCTTAATGAACGCATGTTTGATCTCGGACTGTGCCTCCTCTTCTGCTTAACCCGATGGAACTTTGGGTCCAAACTCAGCTTATGAGTGGTTACCTTAGGTAGGATCCCTATCATGTCAAGATGGGAACAAGCGAAATAATCTATGTTAGCTTTAAGAAAATCAATAAGTTTTTCCCTGAGTTCGGGGGTTAACCCCGTGCCCAGGTATACCTTTTGATCCGGTAGGTGTTAGATTAATATGACTTACTCCAACTCTTCAACCGTTGATTTGGTGGTATCTGTGTTATCAAGGGCGATGAATGATCTCGGAATACTACCATCGTCCTTCTCGTCTGCGCCCCGTTCCTCCGGTTCGGCCAAGGCCGGCATCATTGATTGCTATTTAATTTCTTCCTTTCTGGTCGGCTCCGCGTTACTTGATGTCGAAACCGCGGGCACTGGGATTACCTTGTCGACAGCGAACATCTCCTTTGCTGCCAACTACTCTCCATAGACCATCTTGACTCCTCCCGGTGTTGGAAATTTTAACGCTTGGTGCAAGGTCGATGGCACCGCCCTCATGTTGTGAACCATGGCCTTCCAAATAGAGTGTTGTATCTCGTGTCCCCTTCGATCACATAGAATTTTGTTTCTTGGATCATCCCGGCGGTGTTTACTCGCAGGGTTATCTCCCATTTAGTGGTTTCGCATGCCACATTAAATCCGTTCAATACCCGGATTGCCGACACGATTTGGTATCGTAACCCCAATTGCTCTACGACCCTTGATCTAATGATGTTGGCCGAACTACCTGGATCAATCAACACACATTTAACTCTAGACTTATTGATAAGTATGGATATTACCAGCGCATCATTGTGAGGTTGCACGATGCCCTTGACATCCTCATCACTGAACGAAATGGCTCCCTCTGGGACATAATCCCGAGTGCATTTTTTCCCTGTGATAGATACTTTAGTGCGCTTTATCATTGGTCCTTGGGGGACATCGAATCCTCCGATGATCATATTGATGACGTGCTGAGGTTCCTCTTGTTCGATCTGTTTGTTGGCGTCCCTGCTCCTGAAGTGGTTTTTGGATCGACCACTCAGAAATTCTCGAAGGTGCCCGTTGCTGAACAACCGGGCAACTTCTTCTCTCAATTATCGGCAATCCTCGGTCCTGTAACCATGAGTGTCGTTATATTTACACACCAACTTAGGATCTTTTTGGGTAGGGTCGGACTGCAATGGTTGGGGCCACTTGGTCTCTTTGATACGCCTGATGGCTGACACGATGCTAGCAGCATCAACGTTGAAGTTATACTCTGATAATCTCGGTGCTTCCCTACCTTCGAGCGGCCTGTCGAAACCATTTCTTCTCATCAGGCCTTGGCTACTAGGTCCTCGATCGCTTCTATTCTCATTCCTTGTGGGGTGACGCCAGGACCCATTTCCCCTTTGGTCTGCGTTGTATGGTTGGTACCGATCCCAGACCGGTCTTGGCTCATGATCAACGACTCTATTAGACCTATCATCGGCCATGATGGGGTAAATAGACCCAGAAGAAGCTCCGATTTGGTCGTCCTCGACCCTGATATTTGACTGGAACTTGTTGTGGACGTCGTCCCAGGTCATCGCTGGGTACTCTACCAAAAAACAATTAGTTGTTGAGAGGCCAAGGAACTTCTGGGGTTAAGCCCCTAAGTGAATGCTTGGACGGCCCAATCATCTGCAACCGGAGGCAGGTCCATTCGTTCCATCTGGAACCTTAACATGAACTCCCTGAGCATCTCGTTGTCTCTTTGTTTAACCTTGAAAAGGTCTGACTTTTTGGTCTCGACCTTGATGGCCCCGGCATGGGCTTTTACGAAAGTATCTGCAAGCATAGCAAATGAGTCAATGGAATTTGGGGGTAAGTTGTGATACCATATCATTGCTCCTTTAAACAAAGTCTCCCCAAATTTCTTCAGTAACACCGACTCGATTTCATCGTCTTCTAAGTCGTTCCCCTTGATTGCGCACGTATAGAAGGTCACATGCTCGTTTGGATCCGTGGTTCCGTTATACTTGGGGATATCAGGCATACAAAAACTCTTTGGGATCGACTTCGGTGCCGCGCTCGGAGGAAAAGGCTTCTGGATAAATTTCTTGGAATCCGACCCCTTCAATATGGGGGGTGCTCCCGGGATTTGATCGACCCTAGAATTGTATGTTTCTACTTTCTTGTCATTAGCCTCAATTTTCTTCTCACCTGACTCAACTCGTTTCGTTAATTCTTCAATCATTTTCATTATCTCGGCTTTGACCCTGGGCTCGGCTTCACCCGGTCTCTCGGTGATTTGTTCGTTTCTTCGGGTTCTTTCCCGGGATTGTTCGGGCTCGATTCTGCTGGGGGCATGGCCTTCATTCTACAGCTAAGCTATTACCGCCTATTGAGCCTGCAACATTTCGAAGATTAGCTGCAGGCTTACCCCATCACCTTCGACTTTGGGCGCTTCTCGAGCTGTTGGTCGGGGTCCCCCGCGAACATTGTTTTCGGAATCAATTGGCAAATTAACGTCGATGGCCACATGCGAGTTAGCATTGACCAGATCAGAAACTGGGACGCTGTTGGGATCAGTGGGAGGCACCTCGTTGCTAGGCACCAAATTATTATTTTCGCCATGAAGGTCAGACTCAACGTCAACGTTCAAATGAGCAGACTGGGAGTTCAACATTTTCGGGCTAACATGAAATTAAGACTTTAAAGAACAAGCGTAAAAGAGGGTGTGTTATGAAGATTCATATCAAATCACCACTATTATCCTTAGCCCCACGGTGGGCGCCAAACTGTTTACCCTTAAATCGGATAACAATTAAATTTGTATGCCGTTTTAAGGAATGGGTGAACGACACAACTAACCACAAAAATAAAACTATTTACCATTGCCTACCCATTTACTCTTTTACTCATCAAACTAATTACCTTTCCTACCCATGACAGCTTTTGTGGGTAATTTTCTCATTTTTCGCCTTTTCTTTTTTATTTTTCTGCTTCTTTTCTTTTTTCCTTCTTTCCTTTCTTTTCTCCTTTTCTTTTTTTCGTTTTCTTCTTATCTTTTTCGTTTTTCTCCTTTTTGGTTCATTTATCTTTTGCCCAAGTCGCATTATTATTATTATTATTATTATTATTATTATTATTATTATTATTATTATTATTTAATTTCACACTCAATTTTGGCTCCTTCTTTATTTTTTTATTTTCTTTTTTTTCTTCCTCATTTTCTAATTTCATTTAAATCTTTTTTTCCTTTATTTCCTTTTTCTCTTTATAATTAATTTCATTTACTTTTTTCCTCTTTTTTTTATTTCTTCTTTGTTTATACAATAAGAAAAGATAACTGATATAGTAAATATTTGTTCACCTTTTTTTAAATATAACTAGTATAATATGCATTGTTTTTTTTTAATTCACATATTAGAACAACTTATACATTATAACTGTTTTCTCTTCTCTTTTTTGCTTTTATTTTTTTTCTTTTTTAATTTTATTTATTAATATTTTAAATTTTTTTTTTTATAATATAATTTTGCACATATTTTTGGCTTCTTAATTTGTTGTTTTTATTTATATGTATTTTTATATATATTAAGTATTAACAAATAATTTACTTTAGCATATAGTATATCAAAAATAATATATTAGTAGCAGTTGAAGTATATTACTGCCGTATAGTATAATACCCACATGTTATATATCATATACTGACATGGTATATGATATTGAAAACTTTAGAATATTGTGTATAGTATAATACCCACATTTTATATTAGTAGCAGTTGAAGTATATTACTGCAGTATAGTTTAATTGTATTGTTACATTATATTATATACTATAATAGTATATTGTGCAATAAATTATATACTATTGAATTAAATATTATATACCAAAATGATATATAGTATGCTATTTTGGTATATAGAACAAATTAGTCGTTTTCGCTAGTTCAACCTAAATTTCAAAAATCTACTCAAGAATTTCCATCAAATTGACTCAAACTTTATCCACAAACCTACAATCAAATATTTTAAACTAAATACTTTTGTTTAAGAAAACAAAATAGCATGCAAACTTCGTTGAAAAAATATTTAATGAAAATTTCAAAAAATTCTAAAATGACCAAATTGTAATAGTGTACTATTACATTATATAGTATACTGTAACAGTATATCGTTAAAATAAAGTGTATACCAAAATGGTATATAGTATATCATTTTGGTATACAATACAAATTCTTCTTCGCCAATTCAATGCAATAAATTATACACTATTGAATTAAATATTATATACCAAAATTGTATATAGTATGTTATTTTGGTTTATATAGGATTGATTTATTCCTTCAAAAGAAATTAGTGGTGTACAACTCAATTTCAACCAAAAATTTAAAAATCTACGCTAAAATCTCAACCAAATTGACTCAAATTTTAGCCACAAACCTACAAAACAAATATTTTAAACTAAATATTGGTTTAAGAAAAAAATGAAAAAGCTTTAGAACTCCACTTAAAAGTTAAAAAAGAACACAATGAAAATTTTAAAATATTCTAAAAGGCCCAAATTATAATAGTATACTGTTACATTATATAGTATACTGTAACAGCATATCGTTGGAATGAACTATATACCAAAATGGTATATAGTATATCATTTTGATATGCAGTACAAATTCTTTTTCACCAGTTCAGCACAATAAATTATATACTATTGAATTAAATATTATATACTAAAATAGAATATAATATGTTATTTTGTTATATAGAGGATTGGTTCATTCCTTCAAAAACAATTAGTAATATACTGTTGTAATTAATTATATACTCTTGAATTAATTATTGTATACTAATATGGTATACAATATAATATTTTGGTATACAGTACAAGTTTATCCTTTGCTAGTTCAACTCAATTTTAACCCAAATTTTAAAAATCTACTCTAAAATCTCCACCGGATTAACTCAAAGTTTAGCCACAAACCTACAAACAAATATCTTAAACTAAATATTTTAGTTTAATAAAAAATTTAAAAATGCATGAGAACTCCGTTGAAAAGTTAAAAAAGAACTCAATTAAAAATTTTAAAAATTCTAAAAGGCCCAAATTGTAATAGTATACTGTAAAAGTATATCATTGGAATGAACTATATATCAAAATGGTATATAATATATTATTTTGTTATACAATATAAATTCTTCTTCGTCAGTTCTACACAATAATTTATACATTATTGAATTAAATATTATATACCAAAATAGCATATAATATGTTATTTTAGTATATAGAGGATTGGTTCATTCCTTAAAAAAAATTAGTAGTATAATATTGTAATTAATTATATACTCTTGAATTAATTATTGTATACCAAGTGGGTATATAATATAATATTTTGGTATACAGTACAAATCTATCTTCTTTGCTAATTCTACTCAACCTAAATTTTAAAAATCTATTCTAAAATCTCCACCAAATTGACTCTTTAAACATAAATTTAATATTTTAATTATTATAACATCTTTAGCAAATTTTGCTTGTGAAAATATTACAAAAAAACAGAGTCATATTTTAGATATTAAATTACTTTTAAATACATAAGAAAAAGAAAATTTATAAAAATATATTTTCTATTAATTAGGTTTTAATAAAAAAAACTAGTTATTTTAGTATTTTTTTAATTACTTCTTGTTGTAATCTAATTATTTACTTCTATATTTTTATGAGTCTAAAAATAATAAGATATTATTTTTTATTTTTTTTATTTTGAAAATAAAAAAACAAAAAAGGAAAAGATAAATTAAATCAATGGACAGAAAAATAAAGAAAAGAAGAGTTGGGGAAAAACAGAGTTTCTTAAAAAGTTATTCTTGGCATATGGTGAAATAAAATTCAGTGTTAGCTAATTTACTTTCTGAATATGTTATTTAATGTGTGATCATAAACATTGATGGATACCCTTTCAAAATAATAATAAACAATATCCTTTTGTGCAATCCAGGTTCATATATTTTTATAATATTATATACTTATTTAATAAATATTATATTATATTATTTTTAATTAGTATTATTATGATAAGATGATAAAACATAATGGAAAAATATGATGCACTTAAAAGATACAACAAAGGTGCATATGAATATGAGAACATGAATTTTCATGATAAACAATGGCAAAGATAAGAATGGGTATAGCGGAGTAAAATAAATGTGCTGCATAGGTATAAAATATTAAAAAAATAATCATGGGTAGATAAGGGTAAATATTTTATCTTTTATGGGTATATAGCATAATTTTCCCTACTCATTGTTTATATCAAAATACCAAAACAATAAATACGAGACATATGTATTTCATAAATATATTTATTATTTAATTATGATTAATTAACATATATTCTTAATTTAATTTGTAACTGCTAATATTAAATTATTTGATTTAATATAAACATCAAATGTGTGTATACATTTCCTTTACAAATACTCAATGACAAAGTAGGACTCCTTAATTGGTGGTGAGAGATTTGCACAAATAGGATCATTTGAGGCTGCTGATTAAATATTGTTCCCGTTTAAGAAAGTTGTACAAAAATATCCTTGACGCTAGGGTGTACGAGGAATTGATTGCTTGTGTTGTAGCTTTCACGTCATAACAATTTAGATTTAACTTATATACGCTAATAACAAAAAAAAATTACATTATCACTATATTTTAACACGTTGTAGGTTATATGACATATATACCAAGTCACTAACCTCGTTATTATGAACCATGTGATTGATTATTTTTTAGGTGACTTAGCGAGCAAAACAAAATATAGATGATATTTGGCTAAGTTTATAAGCACCTTTTGGCTTATCTACGTGTTTGGTAAACATCCAAAGTGGTTATAAATCAAGTGCTTATAAGCTAAAATCAGTCATAAGTCATAAGTTGGTCACCCCAACTTATGACTTTTCAGCTAATAAGTACTTTTAGTTTGACCAAAGTTTTTACTAGTTTATCCTTAATAATATTTTTGAATTTACAAAATATTTTTTCCAAAATAAGTTTTCTACCTTTCTCTTCGTACTATTCGTTATTCATCTTTTTCTTTACAAAGAAAATTTCTAATTTATAATCTTTTTGTAAAGTTTTAAGGGTATTTTAGTCATTTTAATAAAAGAATAGTTTATCAGCACTTTTCTACCAAACATACATCAACTGCTTATTATCAGTTTCAGCACTTAAAATGCTTTTCAGCACTACAAACTTATCAGCTATTTACAATCAGCTAATCTAAACAAACTCATATTCTAACTAAACTCATATTTTGCAACTAGTTGTCTCCTCTGTATTCCAAACTCCGCACAGCACCGATAATTGTATATTTCTAACATAGCCCATTTCTAACTTTACCATGATGTATAATCATTTTCTACACTAGTCAAAAATGAATTGAAGGCTAGTCGGTCATAGGTTTATATAACATGGGAAAAGGATTCCTTTCAAAGTTGTTGAAGGTGAATTCCATTGACTATTAAAACATGAAATTATAGAAACAAGTCCCTTTATTGTAGAAAATGAGAGTAAGCCTCAACTTTTTAGTGCTATACGCATGGCCCCTATTGAGTGTAAATGGTTTTTTTTTTCATGAAACTGTTAGGCAGTTAGGGGAATGGCACCCGCTGCCAGCAATCAGCATATGCCATAACAGCAAGGGCATCATTCTCCTGTGACATGATTCCCTAGTACTTCTTTGCAAATTCGCATTTTGTACTTGCATAAATAATCAATGTCTTGCTGCAACGGTAAGAATAGTCGCTGTGAAACTAAAAAATCACATATTCAAACCATAAAAATAATCTCTTGCAAAAATACAAGGTTTCACTATCTCTTTTTGTTATGGACGGACATTAATGAAACCAATGGCAAAAGCTTTTCGTGGAGTAGATCATAAATAGGGAGAAAGTGAAGCAAGAACGAGGCGAAGTGCACCGTAGCGACATTTAAGCATGTTATTTAAAATATATTCACAATTTACAATTTATATAAAGATTAACCATTTCACTCAAACTTCATGACTATGTATTCTGTATTTTTGTAGGGGTATTATCACTTTTAGGCCGCGCCATAAATTATTTATATTTGATAGCCGAAAAAGTGTAAAAAAATTGTATATTTTTTGTATATTACATAGGGAATAAATATATATCCAAAAAATATACATTTTTCGGCTATTATTTTGAGAGTGGCTGTACAGTGTCATTTTTTCAGTTTTCCTAAATTTTGAGCTGTTAATTTGAAATTTAGGAGTTAATATCTTAAGTTTTTTAGCTGCTAATTTAAAATTCAGGATATAAGATTTAAATTTTTTGACACAATTTTCGAACTTTAGGACACAATTTCCTAAAGTTTGAACTTTGAGGTTTAAACTTTAGAACTTCGTGTCCTGAAATTTGAGCGAATTGGCTAATCTTTAAATTCATCGTAAACTTTGAATATATTTTAAACATGCTTAAAAGTGACTAGCCGGTGTCATTTCCACCCAGTACATGGAGGGAATGACTTGGGTAAAATTTGAATCTCACACCACCTGAGTGCGAAATATAAATAAACTTTACGGCAAATGACCAAATATACCTCTCTATTTTTGAAAATGGTCTAAAATCTGAAAAAACTGAAATTATTTTTACTAAAATAAAAAAAAAACGAAAATATTTTTTTTTTTAAAAACTGCTTTAGAAAAAACTGAAAAATATTTTCTAAAACAATGTTTTTGTAAAAACTGAAAATCAATTTTCTAACGCATTATTTTTGTAAAAATTTTAAAAAACTGATTTTTTTTTATACTAAAAACTGAAAAAAACGAAAATATTTTTTTCCAGTTTTTACAAAACAACTACTTTTAAAAAAGCGGAAAATATTTTCTAAAATAATATTTTTGTAAAAACTGAAAAAAAACTAAGAAGCAATTTTCTAAAGCAATGTTTTTGTAAAAACTGAAAAAACAAATATTCTTTTTTTTTTCCAGTTTTTAGTTTAAAATATTTCAGTTTTTTCAGTTTTTAATTGCTTTAGAAAATTACTTTCCAGTTTTTATTTTTCAGTTTTTACAAAAAAATTGTTTTAGAAAATACTTTTAGTTTCTTTAAAGCAGTTTTTCAAAAAAACTGGAATTTTTTTTTTTTCATTTTTTCAGTTTATAGTAAAAAATATTTTTTAGTTTTTTCCAATTTTTTCCAATTTTTACAAATAATATGATTATTTTTCGGGTATGGGTAATGAGTCTTTTTAATTAATTAGGAGATATATAGAATTGACCAACAAGACGATGGCACGTGTCCATCCGTTTAAATGAGGAGTATATTTGAACCCAAAGTATGACTGCAGAGGTATAGATAACCTAATAGTATAACGAGGGGTATTCTTAAACCATTTTTGAAAATAAAGAGGTATATTTGTCCTTTGCCGTAAACTTTATAATCACTAGACGGCTAGACCACAATCTATCCCATGACAAAAGAGCTCCTTTTACTATTGGTGGAGCTTTGTTATGTCCCTTTTTTCACCTTGGAACTATAATGATTTTCCTACAATGCTTCTTTTTGTTTGCGCACTATTTTAATTATTTTTTGCAGGTGCCAAGATATGGTTGGTTGATGGCTTGCAATGGTGCATAATAACTGTCTGATGTTGAATTAGGGGATGTCTAGAGCTTAATCTTGGAAAAACATATACTATGTGACCTTATGGTCTATTTAACGGGGGAAATAGAGTTAACTCTTAGCTCCCTCTATTTGTTATTCTCCACCTAGTCTAAACTAATGTCGCATGCCTCCTACAGCTTGTGTTCTTGAATATGGAAACAAGATTGCCTGTCTATTCTCTAATCACACAATCCTGGTTGTTCTCGGTCAACCAGGCCATGCTCCACATCGTTCCATCCAATTACAAATGTGTGCCATGCAAAAGTAGAAATTCCCTTTGATGGAAAATTTCGTAAGTACTCAAGCAGTAAAATACCCAATTTGAACATGTTGCAAGAATTGTAAGCTGCTGAACACTCACATGCAGCCACTGACAAGGTCTAAAAATTCTCTGTGATACCAAACAACAGCAGTGCAGATTATGATACATTCATTCGCCACTCCCCCTCCCCCCTCCAAAAGAGATTAGATAAAGTAAAGCAAAAAAAAACACAGAAGAAAGAGTTCCAAGATCCGATTATTTGCACAAAGTATATTCTATTTAATAAACGAAAAGAAACTCTCACCAGATAGGTTACACGTTCTTTCATTCCCCTGAGTGTTCACGCTCCAAAATTGCTCCATCCTAGTATGTCATAACTTCAGCATAAGGGAATTGCAAATCCCATGTCAATACAGGGCAAGTAGGTGAACGTTGGTAGAGCAGGAAACCACGACCGGATTCCCTCACGTTTCTGGAACAATACTCTATATTTGTACTTCTTCCTGGAGTATAACCCGCGAGTGCTGATCTCGAAGCAAACGATATATTGAGCATTCAGAGAAGTCATCACTCTCGCAAAGAAAACTGCCAACTCATAAAATCACCTGTTTCTTCTGTATGAAGACTATCACAAAGAAATCTACTTTCAAAATCTTGGTTTCACTATATGCATTGCCTGGACCGGAAATTGTCATTTGATAAGAGAGAGCCTTTCACTATATGCATTGCCTGGACCGGAAATTGTCATTTGATAAGAGAGAGCCTATCAGATTTTCCAATCTCTTTGCCCCTGCAGTAGGTCTGAGGAATGTGATATTACCTACTATGGAGCATGGATCTGTTCCATTCTCCCGACTCCCTATACACCAACCACCGGGAACAAACATGCCTTGACCTCGAAACAGGAGTTCAGAATCAATCTTGTCAAGCACTGGATCATCTTGATGGAACTTTCTCGCAAATGGGGCATTACTGTCAACCATCCTTTGCATGTCATCAAGTGTAAGGTAATGAGGATGCTGCTTTGGAGGGTTATCCCACGATATATAGTGCAGATCACTGTTTACTGTGGTATTGCGGAACTCCTGAGCATTACAGACGACAGTGTGGAAATAACCTTCTGGAGTTGAGATGAAGTTTGCATAGTACATAAGTACAGTTCGAGGCAAGTTGTCCCAACCCCATATGCAGAAGTCAATGAAGGGTCGAGAAAGGACCGTCCAAGCAGACCCTGTAAAGAGGCAACAACAAAGTTTTAGAAATTTTGTTGAGTCTAACAACAATAAAAATCTAGACGAAGAATAAATAAAGCAGTTGTTCCATATGTTAACTCTTGCTCATAATTTTATGCCCTCCAGCCCCCGTCAAATAAGTCATTAACAAAAGTAAAGCAATAAACGACAGTCCTTAGATAAGAGCACTCTTTCCAAAGTCCAAAGTTTATGTTAAATAGAAATATAGAGCTGCTACAAGCTTATGTAGAATATAAAAGATGACCTTTCAAAGAATTTATTTATAAACACCTGATAATCTTCAAACAATGAGTACACCAAAATACAATTAGATGAAAAATAAACAGTTTATCAGGTCGTCAAAGTGAGTACTACTCGAATAAACAATGTAAAATTTGCTCCTATATAAAATGTGTCAGTACAAACATTTATACATTTTCTAGGTTGAAACTGTCCATCACACTGTAGGATAGAATAGCACAAGAAAATCCAAACTGATACCAAATGGCATATACAATATAGACCACAGGGTATGAAAACCCAGGGCAACAAGAAAGATGTGTTTTTTTCACTTGGTAGGCAGCAAGGAAGAGAAGGATCACCTATACTAGGTGGCACTTTATGTGCAAGAAGTCAAGAACTAGGGTAAGGACGTGGATCACCTCCTTTTGCATTGCCAGCTAGCGATGCACTTATGGTGGAAGATTTTGAGATGGTTTGGGATACAATGCCAGGCACTGTTCAGTAGGGTGTATGGAATACTTTTCTGGAAGAGAACAAGCAAGCATGGGATGTTGCCCTATTGAGACTCATATGGATTATATGGAAAGAGAGAAATAGGAGAATTTTAGATGGGATACAAAATGACTTAGTAAAACAAGCCATAAACATTTATGTGTCTATAATCATCTCAATAAGGGTAGAATGAGAAGTTTAAAGTTAAATTGTTTCTAAAGAAAGGAAAGTTGCCATTCTTTTGGAACAAACTAAAAATGAAAATGTGCCACATAAAATGGGACAGAGGAAGTTTATATTATCGAACAGTTTTCTAATCCACTTCTTCCAATCCAACCTGACAATTGTAACAGACATGATATAATGCTGCAGAATAAAATTAATGTGTTTAAATTTTAATCTATCTCTTGAAACAGTTTCCATGAAAAAGACCCCAGCGCACCAGGTAAGGAATACTTCTCTAATATAGCCTTCAAATTCTGCATCCACAGGTGTCAGAAACATTGAGAAACATCACAAAGACAAATGTCGCTGCTATTGAAATCAAGAACGTCTCCTTCACTTAAAGCATCAAAACATTTTTGTGTTTAATACAGGGATATCGAATCATCAACATCGTAGACGGCATGGTCTGGTTTTACCAATCTCAACTACCATAACCTCTAAACACACACGGAGCTTAAAATATTTCCAAGAAAGTTCATCAAAGCAAGAAAAATGGACATTTTGAATTAATGATTCTGTTCACTTCCAATGCTGTATATTTTCTGCTAAGTGATTTTAATCTGTCAATTTTTCAAGAGGTTCTGTAATAGAAAGGATTCAAGTTAATTCATTGTAGGAAACGGCAGGTTGGAATGCAATCAACACGCCAGCATATGTAAAGCATAATATGGGGAAAAAGAGTTCAAAATTATCAACCTATACACAGAAAGAAATGATGCCAAAATCACCTGTAAAAAGCTTAAAAGCTGTTGGCACACTTCTTCTCTGTCTAATCCAGAAAACATCAGATTTCTTATTCAAATACAATCCCGGATCAACGATGATTGGCTTTGCCCTTTGAAACCTTCAGAAACATAAAACCAAAGAAGTCAAAAGTCACCCAAGTAATGCTGTATATCCCATCCAAAATCAGGAAAATGGGAAACTTTGCTTACTCTTTCCAGCCAATATCACTAGTATGATCAATGAAGTTAAGATCCCGCGGTATATGTGAAAATGTATGAATTAGATCTAATCAATCAAAAGAATTCAACACCGAAATTAAACCCCATTAGTAAAAATTTCAACAATAATCGACTGAAAATCTCAATAAGCATAATTAGAGGCGAATCCAGGACGCGTGTGATGTTAGTATATGAATACATTTTAAAAGATTTAGCATATGAATGTACATAGTTCGAGTAGAAAGCAATGGATTCAATTCACAGTTAAATCCATAGGCAGTGGCGAAACTAGGAATTTTGACAAAGGAATTCAGAAAAATCCAAAAATACCACAACTGGGATCTGAACCTGCATTTCTCTTTATGGTAAGGGGATTCAAAAATTTTATATACATATAAAAAGAAGTGTTTAAGTATAGATTTTTTACACCCGTCAGCTTAAATTCACTTGTAACAATAGGTAAATCTTTATAGCAAGCCTGATATGGTAAGAAAATAAAAGAGTAACCTGGTATATTGTGTAAAAAATTTTTTTTTTACATTGTTAGTGTATATAACATAAATCCAAAAAGACTTAATTTTTACCCTGTACAACTTATAACCTAAAAAGGCTTATTTTTATCCTATTAGGCAATATAATTTTCCATTGAACCCCTTCCTCCCAACTGCCCACAGAACTCGCTCTAGATCCGCCTCTTAGCATAATTCACAAGGAAAAAAAGGGCTTACACTCACCATCTTGAGTAACAAGTGGGTAATCAGAAGCACTTAAATTGATAAACCAATCCCATTCACCACCTTCTTTCAACAATATAGCAGCAGCATGTAAAGTATTAGCCACCATAGTGGGCCCACGGTAAGTAACAAGATTAGCTTTACTAATCATTTTTACATTCGTGAATTTAGCAAAAATTTTGTGATTAACCACAAAATTATGCAAATCAAGTCTCTCATCAGCTGATGACTCAGCATCAAGGTGCACTACATAATGGTTGTTGGGGTGGTATAGAGCTTGAAGGGTCCGTTTCAGCATGCCGCCGTCGCCGGCGGAGCCGGAGATCAAGTAGGCGAAACGTGGCGGCGGAGGAGCGGCAGAAATGGGTAAAGATTGAAGCTTTGATTCGACGAAAATGGGAAGGGGTATTAAAGGAGTGCCATTTGGTGAAATTAAGGTTGTAAGGAATACGATGAAAATGGAAACAATTGAGGCTATTGCAAGTGGATAGATCCATTTGCTTTCCGTTATTGGTGGATGTTTGAGTTTTTTGTAAAAGCTTTTGAGTTTCTTCATTATACTTATTTTTTGGACTAAATTTGAGTAAAGATGTGCTTTTTGATGAAATTTCAGTGATGGGTTTAAGAAGAAATTAGGGAACTTGGTCTAAGAAGAATGAGTTCAAAATGGAGCTATTCAAAATTTGTGTTACTTTGATGAAATTTGATAGGAAATGGAGTCTGTAATAATTTCTAGATGTATGATTCCCATTGTAGAGTTTGCTCAAGAGTTGTAATAGGGGTAGGTGAAAGGGTGGAAAAGAATGGCATGCTTTGCTGGTGTGGTAGGACATTGGAGGTCGGGGCTGTGTTTGTATGGTAAAAAACTTATACTCCCTCGCTTTCGATTTTTATGAACTCATAGTGATTGGGCATAAAGGTTAAAAAAAAATTTATTTTAAAACTTGTGATAGTAAATACTCCATGTCATAATATTTAAGTGGCTATAGAAACTTCTTATTAAGGGTAATATTTGAATTCTAAGATTAAGAGTTTTCTTATTAAGAATGAGTTTATTCTTTTCGAATTGTACTACATAGGAAATAAGTTCACATAACTTAAAGGAATGGAATATATCTTTTGTGTTTAAATTATTTTATTTGATGTAAATAACGAGTAAGTTTTATCGTGTTAATATTGTGTGTTTATTATTTTTGGTTGGGTGTATGCTATATACACTGATATGTGACGAACTTTTGCCATACACGACCAGCACAATTCTCCCCAGTCAGCTCCTCCTCTAAGAGAACGCAAGCACTCTCACGCAAATGTGAAGACCAGCTCCATAATACTCCGCGATCACGACCACCATTCCGCGAATGCGATGCACAAAATACAGCCAACCAAAATCTTTCTCCGCGATCGCGAAGCACTGCAATACACCAGCCACTCAGCTGCTACAAACTCAACCAAAATGGTCCAAAATTATCCTGAATGTCACGCCCCAACCTTGGGAAGCGCGACCGACGCACAACCGAGATATCCCGGTCGAACAAGCCTACTTGATGCCTTCTACCCAACCTTACCCATGAACAAATTGAGAATCAGTAATAAGAGATAGTCATGTGAAGAGTAAAGTGCACCACATCCTTTTTCCATTACTTATAGAAGCTTCATTTACAATTTCCAAAATATTATAAGTTCATAGTTACGAGTAGAAACATGTTTGACAACTTCAATATTTCTAGTTCATTACCCCAAATCAAATACCACCCACAATATTTCTACGGAACCTCTAAATAAAAGAAGAGTAGTATGGAGATGCCGGAGACAAGGTCCCGGGTATACCTCAAAACACAATGTGCAAAATCAAATGACATAAGACCCCGAAGTAGAATAGGGCTCACCGAATCAGCTGAGAAAAGGTACACCTATCAAGAACCTGAGCCACCTGCTGCGGAGCCACCTACATCCATTAAAGATGTAGCATCCCCGGCAAAAAGGATGTTAGTACATATGGAATAGTACTAGTATGTAAAGCTAAATACCCTCTCATGGAATAGAATACCAACATAAGAAGGAGAGAATCATGAAATCAACAAGAAAAACCAATAATATCCAAATTCCAAGTTAAAACGTAATCAATTCCAATTAAGTATTAATAATTTTGGTTGGGAGATCATTAGTCACCGACCATCTCACCATGCACAAGGCATGGAGTTCGATCGCAGCTCGATCGGCTAAGTCATCTCTCCATGAATGAGTATGGATCTACATGTGATGCGAATCAAATACAATAATAAGAAGGGGAACCACCATGGGCGCGACATGGCGTCTGATCGCCACTCGATCGGCTAGGTCGTCTCCCCATATATGTCGTGTGAGTCGACATCAACTTTTGCTAGCAATAACCTCATCCCAATTAAGGGGAATAATCTCAATACAATATACCACGATAATTCATCCCTCAATCAACTCCTACACTACATGTGTAGTTTCAGGTGTGGGCCTTTACAACCTACCCTTCCTCGGCTCACTAATGATATGCCCAAAAATATTTTTATATACAAAGGGAATAGAAATATAAATGTATTCATCTCATAACCTTTCATACCATATATAGCTTCATTAGAACTTTTAACCACTCACAACATCTTTATTTCATTGTCTCTTTTGGCCATACCTTGTGTTCTCCATTCATGGCACGGTGGCCGCATTTCATATTTCACACTTTTATTTCTTTACTTATAAGGATCATTATACATCAATAGATAAACCATTCTGGAAATCATAGCTTTAAGTTCATTAGTAATGAGTGCCTTAAACACATTCAATTTCTTTCAAAGAGTGGAGCATAATGATTGGCAATCGAAACACAAGTTAAAATCATAAGGGATTAATACACCATTTATTCTTCGAATACTTTTTCCAAGGGGAGCATGATATCTATATTTTAAACTCATGAGCATGTAAGAAATCAAAACACATTTAAAACACTTACAAAGGAGAGCATGGTGATTTACCATTGAAACATGGATTCAAATCATATGCATTAGTTACAACAACCATATTTAAAAAACTTTACACTAAGGGGAGAATAATATGATAGGAAAAATTGGAACATGACTCGAATACATAAGCATTTAGGAAAATCAATCATCAGAAACAATTTGGAAAAGTATGAATAGGAGTTTGAACAAACCACATTTGGTACATACGAGGAACTCATGGATTCCGACTAGAAAGGGAGTTTAGCCAACATACCTCAAATTCGCCCCTTAATGATACTACAATGATACACTACAATAATCAACTTCAATCTACAATATCAACATCCAATGGGACCAACATTAGTAACAAATTCTATAGTTTAGGCCATTTTGGCACTTTATCAAATACCTAGTAGGCATAAATCTCTACATCTCTTAACCATAGAATTAGTTCATCCAACTACTACCATTTATCAACAATTTATCCCACCATCATTCTTAAATAATTTATAACTTCCAACATCACATGCATGGCCAACCATCCACACCCAACCAACAAAATTCTATCAAATAATCACTCTTCAATCTCTACAATGGTTATGCATTTAAATTGGGAACTTATGACTTCCAATCACCATTCCATAATTTCCAATACTTAATTCATACTCATATTCCCATAATAAATCCATGCACATAAGTCTAAGGGTGTAGAATTGCCTTTTGGAAGAAATCTTGCAAAATCCTCCTTTGAGTTCTTGAAAATATTTCTTGAAAATGTAAGGTTTTTATGGTGGATTGAGTTAGTTATAGTATGGAAATGATAGTATTCACACCAAGATAGTGGGGATTTCTTACCTTAAAGATGGAAGGAGTTGAGGGTCTTGAGAGAGTGGAGGAAAGCTCCAAAATTCATACAAGTGAAATGGGGAAAATGAGCCCCCGATATGACTTAAAAGAACCTTAAGCTGGGGGCGCCCAGTTTGGCGAAGTGAGCCTCACGTCTCTATCCACTGCATGCAAGGGAAAAAAGGATCTGCGCCCGGTCTGGCAAAGCGAGCCTTGCTTCGCTGCCCGCCAAAATAACTGGGTGGTCTGACTTTAGTAATTTGATCATTACTTTTAGTAAGAATGTCCAAATGACGAATGGCTTGATGCGTTTGAAACTAGACTTAAAGGGCTACACTTTAGGGACAAAATTCATGGAAACTATCTTTTTATTATGAGATTTATACCCGTTCAAAGGCAGGTGTTGTGCAAATTAAGACACCTTTTCCACTTAATATTTCCAACTCGTTCCAAACAACTTCTTCCCACTTACAAAACTCTTTAATATGTTCCAAAACATTTTCCATAGGTATTTTCTTGTCAAAATAATATGGTTCTATCCCATAGGTATCCTTTAGAACTCAAAAACATTATTCCCAATTATCGTTGGTGCACTATAAAGTCTTAAATCATTAAAAATATTTTACGGGGCCTTACATTCTTCCCCACTTGGGAACATTCGTCCTCGAATGTTGGATCTTGGACTTTCCATCCTTAGAGAGAGTACTTAAGCTTTCTTTCCACATATTCATCTTTTTTAGGTTAACAAACCTTAATCGACTTCCTGAAGACTCCATAAGTCTTAGCTAAGTATAGAGTCATTCTCCTTACCCTTAAACCATCTCCTTAATCATTCATAACTTACCCTTAAGCCTTAGTTCTTCAAAATTTAACCAACTCCCCAACTTTCCAAAAATTTTGTCAGAGTCTCCTTTGTATATATGTCTATCCACCTGTCACAGAGCCACATAAAGCAACCCAAGAAACATATCTACATGCCATAAAAGGCACCGTAAGTATACATAGCACTAAACACACCATTTCATACCATTTCATTGCTTTTAACTTACATAACTGCTCCAAGCCATGGAGGTGCACATACATGAGCAAAAAACATAATACCCGAAAGAAGAGAGCTTCCAATAGTCTTTACATACTATTACCTTGTCCTACAAATAAGTGAGGTTATCTCCTCTTCATATCTGTTAACGCCTTAACGGATGCAACTTCGTTAGTTGTTAGTTTTCGAACTTGTCTACAAAAGATGGCAACAGAAACCTCTTTATAGGTCAAACCTTCATTAATTCCAACATTCTCCACAGGGACAATGAGTGACGGATCCCCAATCACTTGCTTCAATAGGGACACATGAAATACGTGATGCATGGAGGACAACTCTTTAGGTAATTCAAGCTCATATGCTACTTGGCTAATTTTCTTTAAGATTTTATATGGCCCAATGTATCTTAGACTCAATTTCCCTTTCTTAACAAATCACATAATGTTTTCATGGGGAAAATCTTTAGAAACACCTATTCATTTTCCTCAAACTCCAAATATCTATGTCAAACATCTGAATAGAAATTTTGATGACCTTCCGCCTTCTTCAACCATTCCTTGATGATCTTGACTTTTGCCATAGCTTAAGGAATGATGTATGGCCCTATCAACTCTGTACACCAACTTCAGACCATCCGACGGGAGATCTACGTCTCCTGCCATACGAGGCACCACACAGTGCGACAATAACCCAATATATGATAAAATTCTCGACTATGTCCTTCATTGGCCCTATACCCATCAAAATACGTTATTGTAGCCACTCTTTGCTCCAATCACGATTCGATATATGAAATTACATCATTATAAATACTATATTACTTCCCCTGTTATATATGGACATCTATATTGAAGAGACAACATAAACATGATCTTAACATGACATTGAGTCACAAAACACTACATGTACATACTTTTGAACCAGATGCATCATTAGTGGAACATCTGTATCACATTTCTCTTACATGTGACCTCCTAGGAATTGGGTTCTATGATAATTTCATTGATAGAGTTACAACCTTTTGTTAATACTTGCAACTTGCTTCTCCAAATTCTCAACAAAGGACTTTACTTGATGAGTTTCTTATAGGACTTTCTATTTCAAATGAATAATATATGCTAGCTTGTGCACACACCCTCGTAACATTAACCTGCATGACATCGAGTGAAATGCAAAGCAACATTGTGCTCAGACCTTTCTTAGCCACTCTCTTTCCTTCTTATGTGCCTCATAGGATTTAAAAATTGAATCTACTTACTTTGTGAACATTCTCACGATCCCTATTTACTTTTAAACACCTCCAAAGTACATCTCAACACCCTTTTTATGTATTCAATTCAAAAGAGTCACTGGCCAGAACAAGGCCTTTTCTGAAACTTGAGATCTTCCCGAATTCTTCAACAACAACTTCCTATTTTCCTTCTATGTGTAACACTTAGTCCACCTGATTCCATCCTCGATAAGTAACTCACCTTATTCCCAATATTGTAGCTACCAATGGTGTTGCCTGGTATTGCATCTTGAGAGCTATCGAGTTAAACATGTATGTTTTGTAATAAGTGTTCATCCTCTCTCAACATATTTTGAACATTTCCCTTTGTCCTTTGGGTAGATTTAATTATTTTTCCCTTTTTGATCGCCCTTTTGGTCTAGCCAATATGCTGGTACTATCTTTTCTTTGTGACTGGGACATGTATTCCCATCCCATTTTGCCCTTAATGCATAGTTGATAGCCTTATTGTGTCACACACCTGTCTATCTCTCATGAACTCGTAGTATCATTGTGCCTAGTTTATTGAGTTTACTACACCACCAATAGTCTCATTTTCCATTGTAATATGTAGGCATGAACTCCCTCTACATCTTTTAATTGATATTCAGTGTCACCCAAGTCGGCTGCATTACGATTGGTTCTATATACCTTCTATTAACACTTGTGCTCTAGGCGAGTCCACAATCCTGGTACGAACTATTTTGTGATAACTATGACCACCTCCGTTTATAGATTTTCTTCCAATCCTTCTTTCCTCATTCTTCCTAGTTAGTGAATAGTTATGCACTCTTCCATATGTTACGTGGTCCTTTCCCTTAGTTGTAAATTCATCATCCTAGCCTCTCGACACCTGTTGAAATACCCGTGAGAAAGTGTGTTTTTCAATCTATCACTTAACACTTCCTTGCTTGTAAGATTCTTACTCTTGGGTTATTATAGCATCACATTTATTTGTACCACTTGTTCCTTCTTTCTTAGAGTCTTGGAACTTTACCTAAATCGCAAATCCATGATTAACTCATTCTGAAAACTCACAAGCCTTTCACATTTGATCTATAGTACTTCATTGGGTTCCATTGTCTGACTCTCTAAAAAGTATAAAACCCTCTTGCAAACCTTACACTTATTCATTTTTCTGTTCTTAGTTCCTAGGATCGTTGACCATGTCATGTATGAAGAATTTACCTTTCTTAACCTTCCACATTCTTGGTTTACTAGTAGTCTATCATTAGCATATCCTTTTAGAGAATCACATTAACCCTGACCACTTTTATAGACTACATATGTATTCAATAAAATATTCAAAATCATAGCTACATGGTTCCACTCTTGTTTTATTGTACTTAAGTAGCCTCACTATGACCCTTCCTTCCCCACTTGGGGTGAATATTCCAAATTTTGACACGGGTCTTGAACTTAGCAACTTGAGGGACATGTGTTTTATATCTCTAGTCCTCTTATATATGATCGATTATTAGGGAGGTTTAAGTCGTCATGGTATTAACCTCATAAATGCTCAACTCTTATTCAGCCTCACAGGCTTGGGACCCAAATTCTTCATGTCAATATCTTTTAGGAGTGTAACACAACTTCGTACATTTATGGGTCTCTTATAACATTCATGGTGCAAGGGTCTACTCATTGTGAGTTCAATTGACTCTCCTTATACTCAAAGGGACATCTTATGACATATACTTTGATGTTCTTTTTTTTTTCTCCTTAGACTTATCATTGCCAAACAAGTCATATATGGGCATAAAGAACTCATCATTATCACTTTCATAACTTCTTGTCTTCCGTGAGAGACCTACACTATCATCATTACCCTCCAAGTCATGCCTTTCATATATCACATGCCTATGTAACAAATTTTCTTTTACATCTTAGGATCATATACATGGTTTCCACAATATCTACATTTACTAGTTTAGCCCAGGTCTCATTTATCATGTCAATCTCTATTTGGTGGTGGGTAATCACTTCTAACACTTTTCTCATATAAAGTATGCTCCGGGTACTATATACTTATCTTATATGTCCACACCATTCATTAAACATGATACATGTACCATTTCCTTAATATTATGTCCTTTATCTATTTGTCATGCCATATGACAATATTACTTGGAATAGACGGAAGAACGTTTAGACTTACCCTGAACCTCAACACATGAGTTAGAAGACAATCTTATAGTCAAGCTCTATCTCACAATCTAGAGTTTTGAAGAAGGGTAACATTCCTAGATGCCCAAGTAGCCTCCTAATTATAGATGTCGTCGACTCCACACCGATAATAAAGACTCCACTAGATAACACTCCGAGACATTCTAGGACACTTTAAAACCTTAGGCTCTGATACCAAGCTTGTCACGCCCAACCTTGGGAAGCGCGACCGACGCTCAACCGAGATATCCTAGTAGAGCAAGCCTACTTGATGCCTTCTACCCAATCTTCCCCATGAACAAATTGAGAATCAGTAACAAGAGATAGACATGTGAATAGTAAAGTGTACCACATCCTTTTTTCATTACTTATAGAAGCTTCATTTACAATTTCCAGAATATTACAAGTTCATAGTTATGAGTGGAAACATGTTTGACAACTTCAACATTTCTAGTTCATTAACCCAAATCGAACACCACCTACAATATATCTACGTAGCCTCTAAATGAAATAGAAGAGTAGTATGGAGATGCCTATGACAAGGCTCCGGCTATACCTCAAAACACAATGTGCAAAATTAAATAACATAAGGTCCCGAAGTAGAATAGGGCTCA